>NC_065598.1:70658198-71332698 GCF_024542745.1 Macaca thibetana thibetana | reverse complement strand
AACAGGATAAATAAGTTCTAGAGATCTAATGTACTGCATGGTGACTATAGTTAATGATGCATACTTAATAATTGCAAAGAACATAGATCTTAAATGTTCTCATCACACCAAAAAAAATGGGATAGATGAGAAAATGAAGGCATAGAGAGGAAAACGTCTTTTAAGGTCACATAGCTTGTTAGTGATAGAACCAATACTCGAACCCAGGTTTCCAATACTGTCCTTGTCCTTACCACCACAAATCACCACCATGATTACATCACTTAGAGCAGTGGTCTCCAACGTTTTTGGCACCAGGGACTGGTTTCATGGAAGACAATTTTTCCATGGACGGTGGCGGGGGATTGGGGGAATGGATTCAGGATGAAACTGTTTCACCTCAGATCATCAGACATTAGATTCTCATAAGAAGTGTGCAACCTACATGACTCACATGTGCAATTCACAATAGGGTTCTTGCTCCTGTGAGAATCTAATGCCACCACTAATCCAACAGGAGGCAGAGCTCACTCTCCCACTGCTCACTTCCTGCTGCATGGCCCAGTTTCTAACAAGCCACACATCTGTACCCTTCTGTGGCCTGGGAGTTGGGGACTCCTGATTTAGAGAGCTAGAAACCTGTTAATCTGCCCAGTTTCATTCAAAGAGGCAGACAGAAAATTGACAGCCCATTTGGCTCTCTGTAGAAATAATAATACGAAACAATAGAACGTTGTGGGAAACCAGTTAAAACCATAACAAAAAGTGAGACCTTACCTTATGTGAGGACATTCTGCCCTTCCCAATTTGCATGGAAAACTAAAGATAGAGCTGAGCTGTTTTTGTTGCAAATGAGTAAGAGGTAGAAAGATTCTGAATCTTTAGTTAAGATATATGGATTAATATTTTAAATGACTAAAGAATCTTTGCTACATCCAGAAAATGTTTCAAGACATTAGGAAAAACTGATCACACTTTGTGCTAATCTATTTGCACTCGGCACATTAGGCCTTGCACTAAAGTTGTGTGTTTTTTTTTAATCTCACAGATTACTGCACTATAAGCTCCTTGAGGGCAAACAGAACATTTTTCTCATTTGAGTCCTCTTTGGGGTGAATTTGCCTTGGCCTTTGCACATAATAAACACTGGATTAATAACCACTTTTTCTGTGAATTAATCAGCTTTTATTTGTTATAACTTAAACCAATGATTTTCATTGTTTTTCCTATTTTTGTTAAGTGAAATGGGAAGGCCATATTGCCCCCTCCTATAGTAAAAAATCATAGAGTAAAATTAAGTTTGTAAGTCTAAGTGGACAGTTAAAATCTCTAGCAACCCTCATTGGATGACATTTGTGACCTTTAAAAGTCTCTGCCCTTCATATATGCCATGGAATACTATGCAGCCATAAAAAAGAATGAGTTCACATCCTTTGCCGGGACATGGATGAAGCTGGAAACCACCATTCTCAGAAAACTAACAAAGAACAGAAAACCAAACACCGCATGTTCTCACTCATAAGTGGGAGTTGAACACTGAGAATACATGGACACAGGGAGGGGAACATCACACCCCAGGGCCTGTTGGAGGGTGGAGGGCAAGAGAAGAGAGAGCATTAGGACAAGACCTAATGCATGCGGGGCTTAAAACATAGATGACAGGTTGACGGGTGCAGCAAATGTATACCATTATACATGTATACTTATGGCACATGTATACCTATGTAACACACCTGCACGTTCTGCACATGTATCCCAGAACTTAAAGTATGATAAAAATAAAATCTCTGTCCCTTTCCGTTTATCTCTTTATGTAAGAACAAGAAACAAAGTTATATGGAAAAGTTTTTTTAATGAATATTTTTAATTGAAAGAGCTCTACCTGGTAACAATTTCAAGTAGTCCAAATGTTAATGATCATTTTTGGTGTTCGCCTTAATAATAACAATTATTTATCACATTATTTGAAAAAAGTTGTTTCATGTAATCCTTATTACAATCCATTTTATAGCTGGTGAAACAGTTTCGGTTACTTTAAGGAGCTTGTCTAAGGTCATGAGTGATCTGAATCCCCAAGACTAACTGATAACAGAGCCAGTAACCTTCACTAACTATGTTATATTCCTCTCAAAGCCTTGTTTGAGGTTTTCTATACCTGAGGGAAAGCCACCATGTGGGGAAATTGGCCCTGAAAGAAATCATAAGGAATAATTTTTAAGGAAAACTTCATCCTCATTGTATTAAAAGGGATTGTAGCTTTAAATTATAAACAGTTCAAAAATCCTTGATTACATAAAAAGAGACCAATAGTTTTTTGTTCCAAAAGGATATTTACTAGAGATACTTAGTTTCTGATCTCATGCTCATTTTTCCAACACAGGGTACTCTTTGTACTTTTTTATTTGTACTGAGAATTGTTATTAATACTTTATCAGAAAATGACCTGTTTTTCCCCTGTAACTCTGTCATTCTAAATGAGTTCCTGCATTATTAAGTGTGTGTTTTAAAATTTGTCATTTGGTCCCAATTCTTCCTATTAGAGAAGCCATTTCTGGTTTTGTAATGAAAGGCATTGAAAATGTGATTTGATTAACAAATGTGCTTCATGGTAAGGCAGGTTTTATTTAAAGTAAATATATTCAAATCACAGGTTAGGAAGACTTGATTTCATAGAACCATAAAATATTGGCATTGAAAGGGAAATTAGAGGTCATTGAGACCGACCCTCCATCTCAGATTATTAACTACATCCCTGACATTTTTCTTGGAAAAGTGCTTTCTTCTTGTTTGCTGTTAGCCTTAATGCAGGTTATTCAACTCAGCAGTAGATTTAGGCTTCATTTTAGAAGGTACATAATAGTACAATTTAAAGCAATGACTCACTTTTTTACTCTTCAGATTAATTTTGCATCTACGTAAGGAAACTAAGTAATGGTTTCTTAAAATTTGCCAGAGCTAATTGAAGTAGATACTTGTGAGGTCATGGGAGACATGTCATTTACTATTCAGTTGGCTAGTCATGAATATTGGTGAGTTATTTTTCACCAGACTGTATTTAAAAAGAGAATGAAGGTATTTTATGTTAACAAAAATGACCAACTTATTCTGGAAAGTTTTCCTTTGCTAAAACATATATAATTATTTTAAAAAGACATGAATATGAACTTTTGAAGTGTTTATTTACTGATAAGTATATGTGTAGTAACCATAATTTTAAATAAAAATCAAATCCCTTTTCATCAAAAAGCTAAAAGTATTTTACTTAAAGAAGTGAGATTTCATCTTTAGTTTCCCATTTATTTGTACATTTGAAGAGAAAGACTAATATAATATATATATATATATTTTTTTTTTTTTTTTTTTTTTTTTTTTTTGAGACGGAGTCTCACGCTGTTGCCCAGGCTGGAGTGCAGTGGCGCGATCTCGGCTCACTGCAAGCTCCGCCTCCCGGGTTCCCGCCATTCTCCTGCCTCAGCCTCCTGAGTAGCTGGGACTACAGGCGCCCGCCACCGCGCCCGGCTACTTTTTTGTATTTTTAGTAGAGACGGGGTTTCACTGTGGTCTCGATCTCCTGACCTTGTGATCCGCCCGCCTCGGCCTCCCAAAGTGCTGGGATTACAGGCTTGAGCCACCGCGCCCGGCCCTAATATTATATTTTATATATTTTAAAATTCTTCTCAACTCAAAATGAATTTGTCTAATGGGAGAAAACATTTCCCCTTTATCTGTACAAGAAGGTGTCTTGTATTAAAGCCAAGATCCATCACTGTGGGTATCTGAATCCATGTGTTTATAAGGTTTCTATTCATTTGCAGTGTCACTTTGCTGACAAGCTCAATAGCAAGACTGTATTGTTGAAGGATTGATCATTGACAAATATTTTCAGAATGCCTGCTTTGTATCAAGTGCTTTGCAAGGGGTTGGGGATATAAAGATTATTCCACCCCAGAACTAGTCCCTAACCTTAAGTTTACTGGGGGAGCCAGAGATGTTTAAATGAAAGCAATAATAGTACAATATACAGAACGTAGAGCACAAATTGACTACCCCTGCCTTAGGAAGTCAGAGATATCTTCACAAAGGAACTGACTTATGAATTAGACTAATGGAAAAATAGGAGCTTACCAGTCAGAGAGTGTAGAAACACATTCCAAGCAAAGAGAATAAAATGTGCAAAGATGTAAGTGTATGACTGAGTATGGCCTATTCAGGATATTTTAAGAAGGTTAGTGTGATTAGAGGGCACATGTGTGGAAATTAAGTGGAAGGAGATGAGGCTGAAAGAATGGATCAGAGAAGATGCTTTCCCTGTAGATTTTGAGATGCCATTAATGTTTTCTTAGCAAGAGAATAATAGGATCAGTTTTGTATTTTTTAAAGATCACAACAGCTGTGCTATGAAAGATTAAATAGAGTCAACAAGACTGAAAGTAGAGAAACTGGTGAGGCTTCTACAATGGTAGAGAATGAGGGTTTGACCTAGAGTAGAGGAAGCAGGAACAAAAGGGAGAAGGGTATATTCATGCGAGATATTTTACATAAAGTAGACTTGGATGAGGGAGATGAGAGATGCAAGGGTGACTCAGATTTCCACGGAACAGAATGGAATTGCATGGAAGGTAAAAAGTTCAGTTTGAAGTGCCTGTACAATAGCTGGGTAGAGAGAGCATATTGGCATATTTATTTGGTTTGGAAATATGTTCCAGGTAGTGTTATGTCAAGATGCTTGTGGACATTTATGTCAGATTCTGTCTTTCAGCTTTGACTAGAATCAACTGTTGAAAAATCTCCCAGAGAAAGACAGAGCTACATGCTCCAGTGTGAAAGTACTTTGTAAACCTTTGAGACCTGTTGATCTGATCTGCTGAGAACACTTTTCCAAGATGTTTTCCTCTAGGTAATTAGGAACTATCATTTATATACCACATGAGTCTCAGAAAGCATTCAATGCACATACATTGATTCCCAGGTAGTTATCAAATAAGTGCCTTCTTTCTAGGCTAGGAACTGTGTTAGATGTTGAGGTATCAAAGTTTAGTCTCATTCCTCTAAAATGATCAGGGCCTAGTGAGAAGTATACAGAGACCTTTCTAAGATCTCTCAAATACTGAAGTCATCTCCCTATTCTCCCAGAGTTTAACTCAGATTTAGGAGGAGACTGAGTAAGTTTTGAAAAGCAGAGATCACTGTCTTTCTAACTTAAGGTTATGCCAAGATGAAATTCTCACACACAGACTTCAGCTTTATAAGCCATTGTTTTACAATTTCATTGTAAGAAATGGACTATTGGTATTAATTTAGAAATGCTTGTGTCATATAGACTTTGCCTTCATTTTGAGAGAATGGAATTCTACTTATAGTAGCTAAAGTACCAGGGTCATTAGTGTGCTTAATATTCCCCCATACTGATTATACCTTTTTCTGCTTTTTAAAAAAGTTTTCTTATTTTTCTTTTATGTGTAAGTGATAGAAGGTCTCAAAGCAAGAATGTGTCTGCTGAAAGAGTGACCTAGGCTGTTGTGCTTGCTCTTAGAGCAAGTAGTGTCTCTTTTTCTTTTCTTTGAAAAAACATTTTCTTCTATTTCTGGAGTTTTTATTTCATCTCAGTTGATGAAGGGAAGGCATTTGACAAAAATCCAACACCATCTCTCCATAAAAATACTCAATAAACTAGGAATAGAAGGCAACTTCTTCAACATTAATAAAGGCCACATATGAAAAACCCACAGCTAACATCATACTCAATGGTACAACTGTGAAAGTTTTTCCCATAAGATCAGGAACAAAACAAAGATGTTTGCTTTCATCACTTCTATTCAACATTGTAATGGAAGTTCTAGCCATACCAATTAAGCAAGAAAAATAAATAAAAGCATCCAAATTGGAAAGCAAGAAGTAACACTACCTCTGTTCACAGATGACATGATCTTACACTCCAGAAACCCAAAAGAATCCACTCCTAAGGCCACGGTGTGGTAGCCCACGCCTGTAATCCTAACACTTTGGGAGGTCAAGGTGGGAGGATAACTTCAGCCCAGGAGTTCAAGGCTGCAGTGAGCTATGATTGTGCCACTGCACTCCAGCCTGGGTAACAGAATGAGACCCTGTATCTAATGAAAAAAAGAATACCCTCCCCCAATAAAAACCACTATTAGAGCTAATGAACAAATTCAACAACATCATAGGATACAATATCAAAAAGAAAAAAATCACTGGTATTTTTACATGCTGGCAATGAGAAGTCCAAAAATGAAATTAAACAACTCCATTTATATTAGCACCAAAAATAGTAAAATATTTAGGAAGAAATTTAACAAAAGAATTGTGAAACTTATATTCTAAAATTGTTATAAAATATGAAAGAAGACTTAAATAAATGAAAATACATCCCATGTTCATGGATCATGGGATTGCTAAGGTGGCAATAGTCCTCAAATTGATCTATAGACCCCATCAAAATTCCAACTGAATTCATTACATAAATTGAACTGATCATAAAATTTATAAGAAAATTCAAGCATCCAAAACATTCTTGAAAAGAAAAATGTTGGAGGATGCACACTTCCTGATTTCAAAATTTACTACAAAGATGCAGTAATCAAGACAGTGTGGTACTGGTTTTAAAATAGAAATATAAATCAGTGGAATGTAATTGAGAGTCATTTGCTTTTCAATAAGAGTACCAGGACAATCTGATGGAGGAACAAGTCGTGTTCTCAACACGTGGTACTGGGACAACTGGATAGTCATCTGCAAAATAATGTGGCTGGATGCCTACCTCACCCGACGTAAAAACATTAAGTCAAATTGATCATAGATTTACATGTAAGTGCTAAAGCTGTAAAACTCTTAAAAGAAAACATATAAATAAATCTTCATGACCTTGGATTAGACAATAGTTTCTGAGATGTGACATCAATAGCACAAGGGGAGAAAGCAGAAATAGATAAATTGGACTTCATAAAAATTAAGGTCTTTTGTGTGTTGTCAAGAAAGTAAAATGAGAACCTAAAGAATAGGAGAAAATATTGGGAAATTACATTTTTGCCAAAAGAATTTAATGTAGAATGTATAAGAACTCTTACAGCTCAACAATAAGAAGACATAAGTCAATTAAAATGCAAAAAGAATCTGAATAAACATTTTTCCAAAGAATATATACAAATAGCCAATAAATACATAAAAAGATGCTCAACATCGTTATCCACTAGGGAAATGAAAATTAGAACCACAGTGATGTACCATTTCACACCCACTAGGATGTCTATAATAAAAAAAGGCAGAGGGGAGGGGCCAAGATGGCAGACTAGAAGCAGTTCCTGTGCACTGCTCTCATAGAGAGGAAACAATAGGGCTAGTGAACACTGACACTGCAGGACAATCATCTCAGACACCACATTGGGATCCATCAAGGCAGCAGGGGGACACAGAGAGCAGAGAGGAGTAAAGCTTGGCACCAGCCTTTCTGGGCTCAGCATGGGGACAGGAGAACCTCTCCAACACGTGAAAGGGTGAGTGAGTGACATACCCCTGGGGATTCATGCTCACCACAGGGACCTGTGCAAGACTGAGAATGGGAAAATTTCCCTCATCCCCTGCACCTCTCCCCACTGCACTTCTAGACTGAGCCAGAGAGCCAAATAGACATTTTGCAGGGGCAACTCCTGAGTTCAGGGGGAGCTCTATAATCCTTGGACCCTGGAGCAGACCAGCACCAGTGCCATAGCCCCAGTAGAAGCTGCACTTGCAGTGCTGGGAACAGAAAGATTGTTCCATACCCCCTCACCAGATGGGGCTCAGCACCAGCTTCTGACCCAGTGGTTCCACTTCTGCCTGAACTCATCTAGCAATTCTTGTTGTCTTGGGATGCACCCAAATGCCACAGTGGGTGACCCCACCCAACTCCGCCACCGGTAGCTAGGCATGCAATGCCTGCTAAAGCTTCTGTCCCAGCACTCCCACTTGTCTGTGAACTCAGCTGGTGGATGCAGCCTCCTGCTGTCACAGGAAGCACCTGGACAGCAGGGCATGTGCTGTCACTCACCCCCACCACTGGTAGCCAGACAGGTAATGCCTGCTAGACCTTTTAGCCCAGCAATCTCTCTCCTGCCTAAAGCCAGCTAGTATGCTCAGCCTCCTGTTATCCTGGTTAACACCCAGACAGCAGGGCAGATGACCCCATCCATCCCCACTGCTGGTAGACAGGAAGGAAATGCTGGCTAGTGCTTCCAGCCCAGCAGTCTCAATTCTATCTGAATGTAGCTGGTGGGCACAGCCTCCTGTTGTCCTGGGAAACATCTGGGAAACACCTTCTCATAGCCAGGTGAGGCATGCCTGTTAGAGATTCCGGCCTAGAGGTCCTACCTCTGCCTGAATTTGCTGAGGGGCACTACCTCCTGTTTTCCTGGAAACACTCAGGTGACATCTCAGGCAACTCAACCTACTCCTGCCTCTTGTAACCAGATGGACCACACCTAAAAGAGCTTCCAGTCCAACGTTTCCCCTTCTGTCTGAACTCTGCAAGCAGGCACAAGCCCATGTCCCCCTGCAGGAAGCACTCAGGCAGCAAATCAGCACTGCCTTGGCAAGGATATAGTGTGTCTGCTAACAGCAGGTCCTACCAAAAGGAGCACTGTGGACCAGAACACCCAACAAAAGAAACATGGGCATGCAGACAGTAATTGAAGGGGGCTCCTCCAAGATCCAGGAGCACACTAAAATCAAAGCCAGTTGACTGAACCCAGTTTATATGGCAATCAAACACTCAAGGGCATCAAAGAAATTAAAAGAAAAAAACCCATCCAAAGGACAACTTCAAAGATTGAAGGAACATCAGCCCACACAGATGAGGAAAATATAAAGCAACCACACAAACAAGTCTGCGTAATAACCAGCTAACAATATGATGTCAGGATTAAATTCATATTTATCAATATTAATACTAGCCTTGAATGTAAATTGACTAAATGCCCAAGTAACAGAGTGGCAAGTTGGATAAAGAAACAAAACCCAATGATATGCTGTCTTCAAGAGGCCCATCTCACACACAGTGAAACCTACAGCCTCAAAGTAAAGGGATGGAGAAAAATCCACCAAGCAAATGGAAAACAGAAAAAAGCAGGGTTCATTATTCTAATTTCGGAAAAAAAAGCAGACTTAAAACCAACAACCATCAAAAAAGACAAAGAAGGGCATTACATAACAGTTAAGGGCTCAATTCAACAAGAAGACATAAATACCCTAAATATATATGCACCCAACACAGGAGCACCCAGATTCATAAAACAAGTTCGTAGAGAACTACAAAGAGACTTAGATAACCACATAATAATATTAGAAGGCTTCAACACTCCGTTGACAGTATTAGATCATCACGGCAGAAAAACTACCAAAGCTATTTGGGACCTGAACTCAACATTTGACCAAATGGGCCCAATAGACATCTATAGATCTCTCCACACAAAACAACAGAATATACATCCTTCTTATCTGCACATGCCACATACTCTAAAATCAACTACACAATCAGCCATTTTAAAAAATCCTCAGAAAATTTCAAAAAAATCAAAATCATACCAAGCATACTCTCCAACCACAGTGCAATACAAATAGAAACCAACATGGCACATGTATACATATTTAACAAACCTGCATGTTGTGCACATGTACCCTAGAACTTAAAGTATAATAATAAAAAATAAATAAAAATAAATTGCTCAGTGTATTTTTAAAAAAATAGAAATCAATACTAAGAAAAATCACACAACACCATACAATTACATGGAAATTAAACAATCTACTAACAAATGACTTTTGGGTAAACAAGGAAATTAAGGCAAAAATCAAGAAATTCTTTGAAACTAATGAGAACAATGAGGCTTCATACCAGAATCTCTAGGACACAGCTAAGGCACTGTTAAGAGGGAAGTTTATAGTGCTAAATACCTACATCAAAAAGTTAGAAAGATTTCAAATTGACAACCTAACATCATACCTAGAGGAACTAGAGAAATAATAGCAAATCAACCACAAAGCTAGCAGAAGACAGGAAATAACCAGAATCAGAGCTTAACTGAAGGAAACTGAAATGCAAACAATCATACAAGAGATCAATGAATCCAGGAGTTTGTTTTTTGAAAGAATAAATAAGATTGATAGATGGATAGCTAGACTAATAACACCAAAGAGAGAAGCTCCAAATAAACACAATCAGAAACAACAAAGGGGACATTACCACCGACCCTACAGAAATACAACAAACTCTTAGAGACTATTATGAACATCTCTATGCACACAAACTAAAACATCTAGAAGAAATGGTTAAATTCCTGGAAACATACAACATCCTAAGATTGAACAAGGTAGATATTGAAGCCCTGAATAGACCAGTAACAAGTTCCAAAATTGAATCGGAATAAAAACCCTACAAACCAGAAAAAAAGCCCTGGACTAGATAGATTCAGAGCCAAATTCTACTAGATATATAAAGAAGAATTGGAACCATTCCTGCTGAAACTATTCCCAAAAATTGAGGAGGAGGGACTCTTCCCTAACTCATTCTATGAGGCCAGCATCATCTTGATATCAAAGTCTGGCAGAGATGCACAAAAACAAAACAAACAAACAAACAAAAAGAAAACTTCAGGCAGATATCCTTGATGAACGTAGATGAAAAAATCCTCAATGAAATACTAGCAAACCAAATCCAAATCCAGTAGCACATCAAAGAGATAATCCACCATGATTAAGTAGGCTTTATCCCTGGGATGCAAGGTTGGTTCAACATATGGAAATCAATATATATTGTTCACCACATAAACAGAACAAAAAACAAAAAAACACATGATCATCTCTATAGATGCGGAAAAGGCTTCTGATAAATTACAACATCTTTTCTTGTTAAAACCCTCAACAAACTATGCATTGAAGGAACATACCTCAAAATAATAAGAGCCATTTATGACAAACCCACAGCCAACTTCATACCAAATGGGAAAAAGCTGGAAGCGTTGCCCTTGAGAATGGGAACAAGACAAGGATGCCCACTTTCACTATTCTTATTCCACATAGTAATGGAAGTTCTAGCCAAAGCAACCAGGCAAAAGAAATAAATAATGGCATCCAAATAGAAAGAAAGGAATTAAAACTATCCCTGTTTGCAGATGATATAATTCTATAACTAGAAAACCCCATAGTTTCTGCCCAAGAAGTCCGAGATCTGAAAAACAACTTCAACAAGATTCTGAATACAATAATGAATGTACGAAAATCAGTAGCATTCCTATACATCAACAACGTGCAACCTGAGAGCCAAATCAAGAATGCAATCCTATTCACAATAGCCACAAAAAGAATACTGCTAACCAGGGAGGTGAAAGATAACTACAACAAGAATTACAAAACACTGCTCAAAGAAATCAGAGATGATACAAACAAATGGAAAAACATTCCATGCTTATGGATAGGAAGAATCAGTATATTAAAAATTGCCATGCTGCCCAAAGAAATTTACAGATTAAATGCTATTCCTATGAAACTATCAATGACATTCTTCAAAGAATTAGAAAAATCTATTTTAAAATTGATATGGAACCAAAAAAGAGCCAGAATAGCCCAGGCAATCCTAAGTAAAAAGAATGAAGCTGGAGGTATCACATTATCTAACTTCAAACTATACTACAATGCTGTAGTTACCAAAACAGAATGATACTGGTACAAAAACAGACACACAGACCAATGAAACAGAATAGAGAACCCAGAAATAAAGCCACACACCTACAACCATCTGATCTTTGACACAGCAGACAAAACCAGACAATGGGGAAAGGATGCTCTATTCAATAAATCGTGCTGAGATAACTGGCTAGCCATATGCAAAGGATTGAAGCTGGATCTCTTTCTCACACCACACAAAGAAATAAACTAAAGATGGATTAAAGACTTAAATGTAAAACCTACAAGTATAAAAACCCTGGAATATGACCTAGGAAATACCATTCTTGACGTAGGATCTGGCAAAGATTTCATGTGGAAGATGCCAAAAGCAATTGCAACAAAAACAAAATTTGACAAATGGGATCTAGTTAAACTAAAGAATTTCTGCATAGCAAAAGAAACTATGAACAGATTAAACAGACAACCTACAGAATGGAAGAAAATATTTGCAAACTATGCATGTGACAAAGGTCTAATATCCTATCCAGAATCTGTAATGAACTTAAATTTGCAGGCAAAGACCAAACAACCACATTAAAAGATAGGCAAAGGACATGAACAAACACTTTCCAAAAGAAGACATACACACAGCTAACATGCATATGAAATAATGTTCAACATCACTAATTATTAAAGAACTGCAGATCAAAACCACAATGAGATACCATCTCACACCAGTCAGAATGGCTATTAATAAAAAGTTGAAAAATAACAGATGCTGGCTAGGTTGCTTATACAATGCTGGTGGGAATGTAAATTAGTTCAGCCATTGTGGAAAGCAGTTTGGCAATTTCCCAAAGAACTTAAAACAGAAACATCATTCAACTCAGCAATCCCATTATTGGGTATATACCCAAAGGAATATAAATATTCTCCATAAAGACACACACAAGCATATGTTCATTGCAGCACTATTCACAATAGCAAATTCATGAAATCAACCTAAATGCCCATAATCCTAAAAGCCCTCAACATTAGTTCCAGTAGACTTGATAAAGAAAATGTGGCACCTATACCATGATATTATATCCTTTGCAGCAACATAGATGGAGCTGGAGGCCATTATCCCAAGTGAATTAACACAGGAATAGAAAACCAAATACCACATGATCTCACTTATAACTGTGAGCTAAACATTGAGTACACATGGACACAAAGAAGGAAACAATGGACATCAGGGTCTACTTAAGGGTGGAGGGTGAGAGGAGAGAGAGGATCAATAAACTACCTATTTGGTATTAAGGTTATTACCTGGATGATGAAGTATCTGTACACCAATCCCCATGACATGAAATTTACCTATAGAACAAGCCTGCACATGTACCCCTCAACCTAAAATAAAAGTTAAAAAAAAAAGAAAAGAAAACAGATAACAACAAGTGTTGATGAGTATGTGGAGAAACTAGAATCCTAATACATTACTGTTAAGAATGTAAAATGGTGCAGCTTCCATGGAAAACAGTCTGACAGTTACTCCCAAAGTGTAAAATAGAGTTTCTGTATGACCCAGAAATTCCACTCCCAGGTATATACACAAGAGAACTGAAAAACAAAAACTTGTATGCCAGTGTTTATAGCAGCATTATTTATAGCAGCTAAGAAGTGCACAGGGCCCAAATGTCCACCAAATGATGAATAAATAAAATGCAGTATATCTGTACAATGGAATATTATTCATTAGTAAAAAGGAGTGAAGTTCTGATACATGGTACAACATGGATGAACCTTGAAAGCATTATGGCAAGTAATAAAAGAAGACAGTCACAATCATGTATAATCCATTTATATGATATATCCAGAATAGACAAATCTATAGATTCAGAAAGTAAATTATTAGTTGCCTAGGCTTGGAGAGGGAATGTTGGGAATAAATGGAAAGTTACCGCTAGTGGGTACTGGGTTTTTTGTTTCTTTTGGGGGTGATGACAGTGTTCTAAAATTGATTGTAGTAATCGTTGTGAAACTGTGCATGTACTAAAAAGCATTGAATTATATACTTTAAAATGGTGTCTTGTTTGGTAGGCAAATTACATCTCAATAAATCTGTTATATTTAACTAAAAGTAACATAACCAATTGGAAGTATGGAGAGAAAGACAGATGTGCATGTTGATGAAAATTGCTGCAGTGACCATGGCACTGAGGCTAGGTGATCCTTTTGATTACAGAAGGAGAGAGAATATATTAGAGTTGGCGAAGTTCTATTCTACAAAGTAAATTGCTGGACAAAGATTAGAATACCATAATCTAATTCTTTCCAAGCATTTGCTAGGAAACATGTTCACAAGCACAGCTCTCTCAGCTGAAGTTTGTCTTCCATTTTCTTCTTCCCTGTAGTGCTTAGGTGCCAGCCTCTGGTTTTCCAGAGATGCTGCTGCCACTGCCCTGGCCACTGTCACCACCACCAAAGATGGTGCTGCCACCGGGAACTAATGTTGAGGGCTTTATTGTCTGCATCGTGGGTCTTCTTTGAGCCAGGCTATGCCTTCATTTTTAGGCTATATTTAACAAGAAAGCTCCCAAAGCAGGTCTGCCTCATATTTCTTATATCTGCTCTTTTTGGTAGAAGAGATTTCCTTGTTTTTCCTCCTGTCACACTGTCTTTAAAACTCAGGCTTGAGTGACCCAAGATCTGGGCCAAGAAAAAGCTGAGTAATAGGCACTGCAACCAGTGCCCTGTTGAGTTTTATCTTTCTCTTTCATGCTTTTCACTGCTGTACTGCTGTTGATCCAACCTTGTGAGCCTCCACTCTTTTTTTTTTTTCTTTTTCTAACTGGATTCTTTCCCAGAAGGCTTCTCAATCCTTCATCTAAATAGATCCCTTAAAAGACCATCCTATCAGTCCTCTAAACATGTCTGAATCTTATGCTAACCAGTATGTGCTCAAGCTCAGACCACCCTCCCGCCTGAGCTCCATCTCATAACTGACACAATCTTTATTCGTCAATTCATACCTTATTTACTAAGCACTTGTCATGTGCCAGGCCCTATTCTAGGCACTGTGAGCCCAATGCAATCCCTGCCCTCGTGGAGCTTCTGTCTTGAAGGGGGTAGACAACAAGAAATTGCATGACTTATTATTTAATTGTGCTCTATAGGAAAAACATATAGGCTGCTGTTACAAGATATGATAGGAGGATCCAACCAAGGCTAGGGTAACAGGAAAGTGTCCTTGAGGAAGTCGTATTTCAGCTGCATTCCAGAGGCTGTGAAGGGGTTAACCAGGTGGAGGAGGTTGAGGCAGAGAAATGAGTTTTACAGGCAGAGCAAACAACCTCCATTCATCCATTCCTTCATTCATTCTACAAGTATTTACTGAGCATCTACGATATATTAGGCATTGTTCCAAGTGATGAGGATACAGTTGTGAAAAACAAACAAAATTCATATTCTCATGTTGCTTACATTTTAATGGACGAAAGGGCCAAAAATGAACAATAAATATGTAAAATAATTGATATGCTAGGTGGTGTTTAGTGCTATGGAGGTTTTTTTTTTAAATCAACAAAGGGTGATAGGGAGGGCTGATGATAGGTGTGGGGAGGGGGTGTGGAGTGCAGTTTGCAAAGATCTAAGGTAGGGTGACTTCTATTACTTTCCAGATGATGAAAGTAGGCAAGCATGGCTGTGGGACCAAGAGTGGATCCTTGTCCTGCTGCTTCTATTAGTACTATCTTCAATTTATATAGCACTTTGTTTTCATATACATTATTTCATACACTGCCCAGTCTTGCCCAATCCTTTCCAGCACAGAATAGACGACCCTTCTTCACCAAAAGCTTTTGATTCAGCGTGTTGTGGGGACAGTTTCCATGGGAACACGCCTGCAACTTTACAATGAAAGTCAATAGAGAATTAGAGAATTAGGATTCTCTTTACAGAAATGTGTTTTTAGCCAACTTTGCTGGGTCAAAAATGTGTTTGTGGGAATTAATATCTTAGAGCTTTAAATTCTAGCTAATTAAGTCAGACAAAGGGGAAAAGCATTTTGCCAGAATGACCAAATGTGCAAAGGAAGAACTCTGATTCCGAGAAAAGGCAATGTTAAGTGACCTGCAAAGCAGGGAATGATGGATCTGGCTTTCATAGGAGGTGATATGTAGCTGAGTGTTCAGAAGCAAGTGTTCAGAAGAACAAGTAGGCAATTCAAAGCCCATCTAGCATGTTTGCTGAGAATGAGGCTATACTGCATTTTTAGAATGAGTTCCTGACACACCTGACACATTGCATGACATTCAAGGAAAAGCACTGAGAAATAGTCTAGGTATCGGGTTTAAAGAGGAGAAGAAGAGAGAGATATTGCATATAGTTATTGAGCAAACACCTTTTATTCTGGCCCTGTCAATTGCTACCTATATGAACTTGAACAAGTCTAAGCCTCAGTTTCCTCATCTATAAAATGAGAATGAGAATATACATTTTACAGGTTATTGTAAGAAATAAATGAAACAATGAATTTGGAAAGTATTTCAGGATACTGAAAGAGCTGATTTTTATTGAGGTCTTACCATCTTCCAGATACACATTTAAGCATTATAGTTTTAAGTATAAAATAACTCATTTAATCTTCACAACAACTCTAGGGAACTGATACTATTATTATCCTCCCACTTTACAGTTGGGGAAACAGGCTCAGAAATGTCGGATAACTTATTCATCGTCACACAGTAAATGAAAGAGCCAGGGTTAAAACTTTAGAGATCATGCTCTTACACTACACTGCCTAGGTAACAATTCTAAGGGTAGGGGAGCTAATTTCTCAGAAGCTGGGTATGAAATCTAACTAGTAAATAGCAGAAATAGAATTCAAATGAAATCTGACTCCAAAGTCCGTTTTTATTAACTATGCAGCATTCCGAGCACAGTAATAATAGTAGCTATCATTTGTTGACTGCCTATTTACTAAACACTTTATGTACAGTACCACTAATCTTCATAAGATAGATAACCTTACAAGGTAAATATTATTTTCATTTGACAGGAAAGGAAAATAAGCCTCAGAGAGTTGTTCTTTGATCAAAGGCACACCACTCAGGTTTTGAATCCACATCTGCCTCATACCAGACCCTGTGTCTACTACACCTTGCTACCATTCTTGTGGAAAGTAAAGGGTACAGATGTTTGTTTTTGATATCATATGGGTCAGAGTGTGTGACCATAAGCATCAGCTATATGCCTGTGGAAACTCAGTGATATGATTTTACATGAAAATGATACCAATTAGCTGTCATCTTCCAACTCCTACAATGTCTCCCATCTGATTTAAGGTGGCATGTCTGCCTCTTTCTGCTGTCCCCTCCCTTTTAGCTCTTTCTCGCCTTCCCATCTCTCCCTCCTCATTTCCTTTTTCCATTCTTCTCTACTCTCTTTTTTTTTCTCTTCTTGTTTATCTTGCAAATGTCTCTCCACTCTAGAACCATCTGAGTTCAGTCAGGGGGACATGAGGGCATCTTCAGGTTTCTTCAGGGTCACAACAATCCTAGAACTGAATGAACCTCTTGCAGAGATAGTGGTCCTGGTCAGGTTCATCTCATAATGGATGAGAAGCCTGGCAACTGACCTAACCTCATCCAGATTTTGATAAATATGTGGACCAAGCCAGTCTCAAGAAAGACCCCACTGTTCTCTGAAGACATGTCTTAGGAGCACGCATCTTTGGGGCCATAGCTGGTGTAAGAGTGTGCATGAAATCTCCAGCTCATTCATTTATTAAGACATTTGATTCTTCAAATGTAAGTGCCTGGCACTACCTGAAGAATGAAAAGATAAAGAGAAGGCAGCAAGATCCCTACCCTCCAAGAGCTAGAAATTCTCAGTCCAATGTGGAGCAGACACATGGCCAAGTACATGTAATACACAAAGATAAGTGCTTTAATGGAGACTTATGCAAGAGGCATAAGAGACCAGAAGAAATAGCCACTCATTCTTCTTGGGAGGGTAGGAAGTCAAGGAAGACTTCAGTGAGGATGTGGCATTCAAGCGAGGCCTTGGCAGGTGAGGGACAGATCACCAGAGGAGGAAAGGACATTCTAGTCAGAACAAAGAACTTGTGCAAAGGAACAGAGGCATGAGAAAACATACAGCTTCTGAAGACAGCAAGTAGTTTAGTATTTCCAGTAAAGGCTTAACTCCATCACTTACCAACTTTGTGACTGAGGCCAAGTCACTTGCCCCTCTTGCCTTGCTTTCTCCTCTGTTAAATGGTTAGTATACTAATGATAATTTTATCCACACATGTATCTCACTAAGATTGTATGAGGAGGAAATGAAATGGTTAACATGGAATCCCAGCATCACTTGAGGGTGTGGATTTAGCCATTCTTTCTAACCTTTAAAGGCTATATGAGAGTAATAATTTTATAAACTGTAAAGCATCATACACGTGTGCTTTGGTAATGTTGTAAGTCTCATGGGCTAAAACCACATCCCCACAGGGAAGCTTGAGTTAATTTTTTAGCCATAGTTTTTAGCCACTGGGCTGCAACCCCTCACCACCTAGTTTGGTTCTGGGACTTCCCACTCCATCCCTTCAACCCCATGATGGCTTTTCATCAGTTTATGTAGGATGATATGTAGGCAAGACTATTTCTCTGCACCTGCCTACTCAGCCTGTTCTTACCTTTTTATCTTTCTGTCTCTGGGCCCCAAATGGGGACATATATCCTTCAATTCTCCCTTCCTCACTCCAACCTCCCTCACTTTAGTCTGAGAGTTTCAGGCAGTCTGTCATTCTCCTTTATTCAGGCATCTTAATTTCAGCATATGGAACCCTAATTGTCAGTTACAAAGTTCGCTTCACAGTATTTTCTAGGGTTTGGCGTGGGGTGGTGTATGTATCAGGGAGACATTATGCAAACAAACCTCCTGGAAATCTGCCTTAACTTCTCAGGATTTCAGTATAGAATAAAGAGTTGGGTTGCTCTTGTGCAGGAAGTGTTAGTGATAGAATTTGGTAAAGAGGCATGTTTTATTCTGATCCATGAAATGGGCAGAGAATATGTGCTCTGAGTAATTAGTGTTGTATCACAGGAAACCCAAAGAACATGGATGTTTCAGAAGAGAAACATGGCAGGCTTTCCTGGCCAAGTTCATGGTTCTAAGTTCTATTGAGCCAATAGGCTTTCTAACTTATTCTAACTTATCCAGTAGTCCATCAGTTGCGCCTACTGGCAGATGATCATATCTGGCCCCATAATTGTCATGTGTATATGCTTTTTCCTTTTGGATAACCATAGCTTGTAAATGACAATATCTATTCCTTATGGATTTATGTATCTATTTATGCCTAGCCTAGTGTTTGGCATATAGGGGCTCAGTTAAATGAATTATAGACACTTGAGTAAATCAGTAAATAAGCTTGGAAGACATGATGGCTTGATTTGGGGTTCTCAAGAAACCACTGCTGCTTGGAATATAATACTATAGGCAGTTACAATTGCCTCCTGTTAATAGGGTAAGTGATACTTTCCCAGGGGCAGGCACTTATTCTAAATCATAACTCTGATGGTTAGGTAGTACATTGTTGCTTCCAGCCTACCTTTCACAGCCATTTCCCTCTGTCCTGGAATTGGAAGGTAAATCAGCCATTCAAATATTTTGACAATAATTAATTGAACACCTTCTATATGTTAAGCACTGGGATAAGCAATAAGTTTCACAGAAATGAATAAGACATAGTTCTTGCTCCTGAACAGCTTGTCCTCTGGTCAGAGAGAAAGACTTGTATTCACACACGTATAATATAGAAGGGAGAATAAAGCCGTGCTCTTATGAACAAAAGTATGTGCTGTGTAATATCAAGAGAAGGATATATTAATTTAATCTGGATGGATGTAGTGGGTTGAATGGTGACTCCCAAAAAGAAGTGTCCAAGTCCCAACCTCTGCTATCCGTGGATATAACCTTATTTGAAAAGATGTCTTGTCAGTGTAATTAAGTGAGAGATATTGAGATGAAATTATCCTAGATTAACACAGTAGGACCTAAATCCAATGACAAGTGCCTACATAACAAGATGAGAAATACAGAGACAGAGGGAAGAACGTCATGCGAAGATTGAGGTAGAGATTGTAGTTATGCTTCCACAAGCCAAGAAATGCCAGAAACCACCAGAATCTGGAAGAGGTAAGGCAGCATTCTCCTATAGAGCCCTTGGAAGGAGTATGGCCCTGCTGACACCTTGATTTCAGACTTCTGGCCTCTAAAACTTTGAAATAATACATTTATGTTGTTTTAAGCCACCAAGTTTGTAGTAATTTGTTGCAGCAGTCCTGGGAAAATAACACAGGGGGATTAAAGAAAGACCTTAGAAAGACTATGACATTTCAACTAGACCTTAAAGGAAGAGAAGGATCTTGATTATGGAGGCACACATAGAGCTTTCCATGAGGGGGGAACATCCTGAGAAAAGACATGGGGATATAAAATAGAGAGTGTCCATGTGTTATTTAGCAAAGTTGAAGACACACATGGACTCTTCTGAACAGACAGTCACACTGGATGTATGTTGTCTCTAAATTTTCTTTTTTTTTTTTTTTTTTTAAATTTATTTATTATTATTATACTTTAAGTTGTAGGGTACATGTGCATAACGTGCAGGTTTGTTACATATGTATACTTGTGCCTTGTTGGTGTGCTGCACCCATCAAGTCGTCATTTACATCAGGTATAACTCCCAATGCAATCCCTCCCCCCTCCCCCCTCCCCCCTCCCCATGATAGGCCCCGGTGTGTGATGTTCCCCTTCCTGAGTCCGAGTGATCTCATTGTTCAGTTCCCACCTATGAGTGAGAACATGTGGTGTTTGGTTTTCTGTTCTTGTGATAGTTTGCTAAGAATGATGGTTTCCAGCTGCATCCATGTCCCTACAAAGGACACAAACTCATCCTTTTTGATGGCTGCATAGTATTCCATGGTGTATATGTGCCACATTTTCTTAATCCAATCTGTCACTGATGGACATTTGGGTTGATTCCAAGTCTTTGCTATTGTGAATAGTGCCGCAATAAACATACGTGTGCATGTGTCTTTATAGCAGCATAATTTATAATCCTTTGGGTATATACCCAGTAATGGGATGGCTGGGTCATATGGTACATCTAGTTCTAGATCCTTGAGGAATCGCCATACTGTTTTCCATAATGGTTGAACTAGTTTACAATCCCACCAACAGTGTAAAAGTGTTCCTATTTCTCCACATCCTCTCCAGCACCTGTTGTTTCCTGACTTATTAATGATTGCCATTCTAACTGGTGTGAGATGGTATCTCATTGTGGTTTTGATTTGCATTTCTCTGATGGCCAGTGATGATGAGCATTTTTTCATGTGTCTGTTGGCTGTATGAATGTCTTCTTTTGAGAAATGTCTGTTCATATCCTTTGCCCACTTTTTGATGGGGTTGTTTGTTTTTTTCTTGAAAATTTGTTTGAGTTCTTTGTAGGTTCTGGATATTAGCCCTTTGTCAGATGAGTAGATTGCAAAAATTTTCTCCCATTCTGTAGGTTGCCTGTTCACTCTGATGGTAGTTTCTTTTGCTGTGCAGAAGCTCTTTAGTTTAATTAGATCCCATTTGTCAATTTTGGCTTTTGCTGCTGTTGCTTTTGGTGTTTTAGACATGAAGTCTTTGCCCATGCCTATGTCCTGAATGGTACTACCTAGGTTTTCCTCTAGGGTTTTTATGGTATTAGGTCTAACATTTAAGTCTCTAATCCATCTTGAATTAATTTTCATATAAGGAGTAAGGAAAGGATCCAGTTTCAGCTTTCTACTTACGGCAAGCCAATTTTCCCCAGCACCATTTATTAAATAGGGAATCCTTTCCCCATTTCTTGTTCCTCTCAGGTTTGTCAAAGATCAGATGGCTGTAGATGTGTGGTATTATTTCTGAGGACTCTGTTCTGTTCCATTGGTCTATATCTCTGTTTTGGTACCAGTACCATGCTGTTTTGGTTACTGTAGCCTTGTAGTATAGTTTGAAGTCAGGTAGCGTGATGCCTCCAGCTTTGTTCTTTTGACTTAGGATTGTCTTGGAGATGCGGGCTCTTTTTTTGGTTCCATTTGAACTTTAAAGCAGTTTTTTCCAATTCTGTGAAGAAACTCGTTGGTAGCTTGATGGGGATGGCATTGAATCTATAAATGACCTTGGGCAGTATGGCCATTTTCACGATATTGATTCTTCCTATCCATGAGCATGGTATGTTCTTCCATTTGTTTGTGTCCTCTTTTATTTCACTGAGCAGTGGTTTGTAGTTCTCCTTGAAGAGGTCCTTTACATCCCTTGTAAGTTGGATTCCTAGGTATTTTATTCTCTTTGAAGCAATTGTGAATGGAAGTTCATTCCTGATTTGGCTCTCTGTTTGTCTGTTACTGGTGTATAAGAATGCTTGTGATTTTTGCACATTAATTTTGTATCCTGAGACTTTGCTGAAGTTTCTTATCAGCTTAAAGAGATTTTGGGCTGAGACAATGGGGTTTTCTAAATATACAATCATGTCATCTGCAAACAGGGACAATTTGACTTCTCTAGATGCCAATGGATTGGTTTGTATGTAGCCAAGAAAGATGCTCAGGAAGCATTTGTTTTAGATGAATGGAAACATCTCTTTTCTTGGCTTGTTATGCATTCACTTTTGAAACACACCCCCCAATTCAAGGTAGAAGCTTCTTAGGATGCCTTTTGCTGAAGAATCTTTGGTGCAATGTTTTTAGGGATTTGGCATGAATGCCTATGTAGATGGACCCAAAGAGGTTAGTTCAGGGAAGATCAGACCTCCAAACAAACCAGAGCTTCTGTTTCCTTCCTAAAGTACTCTTCTTCTCTCACTCTCTTTTACCCATATTATGTATTCTATGGTCTCAGCCAGTCATTGTTATCCACATTATACTATCACTATCACCATCACTGTCAACATCAGCAGGAACAGCAGTTATTTAACAGGGTAAAAGGAGAATATCATAGGAACCGCTAGTATTGATAGAAGGAAACATACCTCCATCAATGAATTAAGAAAGCCTTCTTGCAGGATGGGAGATCTTAGGAGCTTCTGGAATATATGCATGAATAGACACATTTATTATATACCTCTATATATAAGCCTTTTGCAGGTGTTTTCATACACCTTAACTCATGAACTGCTCACATGTTCTCTGTAAGATAGAAATTATTATCATTGGCCCCCTTTTTTTTACAGATTAGAATACTATGGATTTATTTATTTTTTATTTTTATGATATGGGGTCTCACTATGCTGCCCAGTCTGGTCTCAAACCTCTGGCCTCAAGCGATCCTTCTACCTCAGCCTCTCAAAGTGCTGAGATCTCAGGCATGAGCCACTGAACCCAGGATCACATTAGTAAAGGGTAGAGCCCCATAGTATTTAATTCCACTTCTAGTGTTTTTCTACTATAATAGAGCTCAATCCTCCTCCCCTTTACCTGGCTTGTTGGGGATGGGGGAGTGAGGTATACTCTGAGATACTGGATTTCACATGAACAGGAGTTCTTTGAGGTCATTTTCTTAAGGGAGCAGAGATTACCATGTCCAAGAAACCCTGGACCAGATGATTCCAGAGCTAAGTGAGCTTAGTCTGTGCCTCTTCCTGAAACCATGAGACTACATTAAAATTTTCAACAGTGCACATTTGGCACTACTAATACTTCCCAAAGTGAATAAGGCCTGTAAGTCTGTGCTTGACAGAGAGAGCTCACACTGTACAGGGTGCTCTGGTGGTATTCAACTCTGAGAAGCCCAAAACCCACATCACACACTCCATATATTGCAGTGTCACCCAGGCATGCAGCTGCATGATGGAGGGCTGCACTTCACTGTGGGAACCAGTTAAAGATGCCTGCTGATCTCTGTCCATGGTCCTGTCCTAAGGCTGGACACATTTCCTTACTACACCCACCACAGCTCCCACCTTGCTCAGTGCTGCCAAAGCCACAAACATCTTTGGCTTGTGGCTAGAACTGTGTAACAAGTCCTTGTGTGTTGAGCTGTTTGAACTGGCTTCATCTGGGGCTTCTCCAATGGCTGTTGGCAACTAAAGATGGAAGTGGTTTTCTCCAGATCTCAGTTCCCTAACTTTGAGTCACTCAACCCTGTCCCAGCATGTTTCAAAGGCTCACCGCAAGAGGAGAAGTACTCAAGTGGCAGGAGCTGTCCTTGTCTAGGCTAGCTTTGAACACAGCAGCCAAGGCACCTGAGTATGTTGGACAAATGGGGGCAGGACACCCCAGACACTCTGGGAACCAGCACTTTGCTCATCTGGGCTCTATGTGTGAGCCCTACTATTTACCTCCTCTCTCAACAACTCAGATCCACCTCCATAGGACAATGAGTGCAATCAACAGGTTATGTTTGTTTGTTAGTTATAAGGCTTCAAGAAAGTAGGAGGAAAGGGAATATCTGCTATAGGGCACTTTGTTTGAATAAATTGTCATGAACAGAAGACATAATGTGTGTGAAAGTATATCATAAATCATAAATGTTCAATATTGCCTATCGTCTGAACTCCAAGGGTAACTTCCTCAGATATCTACCTATCCACCGTGTGACCATGACCTCTTCCACATTTATAAAGTAGGGAGTGAGAATTTAAGGTTAATATACCCTAGAGTTCCCAAGCCTTTCATGTGTGGCCCCATCCAACCCCTCCAAATTTTGCTTGCTCCACTGAACAAGCCCTTGGCTCCAGACATGCTGTACATGTCAACCGACTCCCAAATACGTTGCTTATCATCCTGCCTCAGCACTTCCTCAGCTCATGCTCTTCCTCATGCTCGATATGCTCTTCTCCTTACTGCCTAGTATAGACATACTTCTCTTCCCGGGCATGCTTAGGGACCCCCAAACTCCTTTGGTACCCTAAAGCCCTTTTTCTCACCTCTCTTTCAGTCCTGAATCTGCACAACCTGAGAGTGTTGCCTTCCTGTGTTTCCATTTCCCCTTCTAGACTTTTAAGTCCTTTGAGGCAAAAAAAAAAAAAAAAAAAAAAAAAAAAAGTGTCTTTAATTGTCTCTGTTTTCTTCTCCAGGGCCTAAATCAAACACTAGCTGAATAACTCATAGAATAGGGATCCCCTTGCCCCTCCAAGGGCTGCTGTAAGGGGAAAAAATGAGACATCTGTCTATTGTCAGGAGAGCTATAGTTTTCTAATACTGTTTAGGACAAAACAGAATTATTGAGCCAGCTTGTCAGTTCCACTGTATTTAAATGGAGCCCTGGGTGCTGCCCCTCAAACAAGAGGAACAGCCGATGCTGGTTTTGATTCATTGACCTCTCAGTTCTGTAACCCCCCTTCAGTTCCTTTGGGCCATTCTTTGAAATTCACCAGGGAAAGGGACCATAAAGTCCCAGCCAGAGGCCATTAGTGTAATTACTATACAGTATCTGGGCACAATAGTGGTACATTATATGAAAAGTAATATGGTAGTTTCTTTCATAAGTAATATGCTAGTTTTTGTATATACATATGATACCATAATAATGTTATTTCTGTCATTCACCTTTTATCCTTCTGGGCTAAAAACATACATTTGGGCTGAAAGACATCCCATGTCTGGCCTCAGCATGATAGAAAGAAACTTTCTGGGTCCATCTCCAGAATGTCAACATCTCTTATGCCCCAGAAATATACAGACACTGTAGCTCCCTTCACTGGGAGCAGGCTGAGTTGTGGAGCCGACAGGGAGGTAATACGGCAGGCCAAAACCACAACACCCTTGGCTTTTGGCTGGCATCTGAAAGAATGTAGCCATTTTGTGATACCAGTTCCAGAGGCTGAGAATCTTGCAGGCATGTAACATGGAAGTAATGGAGGAATGAAATGTTTTCCCAAAGAGAAACTGCAGTAAATTCTCTTTAATCTTAATCTATCAGCCAGTGGAGAGATTATGTTCTCCATACCCCCTATGGAAAAACTATGGTTCAGAGAGGTTTGGTAATTTTCTAAACATCATACAGTTTGTTTATGGCTGAATTAAGGTTAACACCCAAGATTATAGGTTCTGGTCTCCTACTTCATTACCCCACTTTGGTCTAATGGATATGCTACCATTCACTGTTAAATAGCAGAGACCATTATTTCCAAATGGCACCTTCTTGCACTGAAGTCTCACAGTGATTCTCTTCTTTAGATCTGCCTTACAGGGAGGACCACTCTATTTGAGATTCTCTGTTACGTTTTTAGACAATAAAACCCCAGGGAAAGGGATGATGGAGGCTAAGATAGGCCTGACTTGAGTTCCACTCTAGAAAAAGCAAAGAATGTACTGAAAATCCGATCAGTGTTTTTATATTGAGTGCCTCTGTTGTTCTGGGCACTGTGCTCAGACATGGACATCAAAGTTGAAAGTATCTGCTCTACTCTTCATAAATGAACAGTCTAGAAAGGGAAGAAAACACATAAGCAGACAGTGTCAGTATCATATACTAAGTGTAATGATTATGGTAAACACAAATGTATGGGAGCACAAAGAGGATGCCCAGGCTAGTCTAAAGGTAGGGATGGGCCCTCAAAAGTTTTCATGGAGTAACTACAATTAATATCTGTGCCTGGCCCTTTGAAAACATTCAGTAAAAGTTAGCTATTATCACCATGCCAGTACACGTTGTCCCTGCCTTCAAGGAGCTCATGGTCTAGCAAAGGAAAAAGTACCAATATATAACTATAATAATATGCAATTTAAGCTGTATGGTTTGTTGGAGAAAACAGACATGGATAATAACTCACATTCAGTGAATGCTGCCTATGTGCCAAGCACTGTTCTGAGGACATTATATTTATTCCTTCATTTAGTTCCCACAACAACCCTATGGTTAACACAATTTTTTCTCAATTATTAATATAAATGAGGAAACTGAAGCACAGACAAGTAAAGTAACTTGCCCAAAGCCACACAACTAATGGACAGTGTTAAGTAGTCACACACCTGTGTTAAAGAAGAAGAAAAGCCATCTGGAAGATGACCTGGCACTCACAGGTAGGCCATGGCTGGTCTCCTGATGGACATAAACACTCTCACAAAATACTGACATTGGACAGTGTTACGCTGAGAACATGACAAAATGAAACAAAACAAGTCCCCTTCATAATTTTGTCTAAGCACAGATAAAAAACCCACAAAAGCCTTATCTCCACTTTACCTCCCAATAGATAAGATTTATTAAGATGCCCAGTCATAGAATTGCCTTTGCTTTCTGAGAGCATTCAATGTAGAATTAATTCCCACTTTCTTAAACCCTCCCCCAATTACCCAACCAAAACCCAAATCCTATAATAAGTCCTTTCTACCACCTTTTGTCTGAGACACCCTATGGTTTCCTGTTTTATTAGTTTGCTCTGGCTGCCATAGCAAAATATTACAGACTGAGTGATTAAAACAACTGAGATTTATTTTCTCACAGTTCTGGAGGTTAAAAGTCCATGATCAAGGTTTCAGTAGGTCTCGTTTCTCCTGAGATCACCATCTCCTTGGCTTGCAGGTGGCCTTTTTGTGTTATTTGTGTCCCAATTTTCTCTTCCTATAAGGACCTCAGTCATATTAGATTAGGGCCCATCCTCAATGCCTTATTTTAACTTAGTCTCCTCTGCAAAGGCCAGATCTCCAAACACGGTCACGTTCTGGGGTACTGGGAATAGTCAGAGCTTCAACATATGAATTTTGGGGGAAATGCAAATCAGCCCATAACACCCATGGTGTGTGTTCTCCCTCACTCTAACAAGTAGTAAACCTAAATTGTTCAACTACAGTTGTGTTTCTGGTAGTTTTTGACTGGAGGGCATTGACAAAAATTATAAGTGGTACCTAATAAGCAACTAACTTTATAAAGGAAGAATAGCATATGTAGTTAATACAGGTGAAACCAACGTGCTTTCTGACAGCGGAAAAAGAGCAGTTCATTCTGGACATTGGGATCCAGCCAATAGATGGGTGGCATTTTACGTGTTTAATCTTTTTTGTTTGTTTGTTTGTTTTTGCTTTTGAGAGCAGAGGCCAAATTTTACTTGTCTTCTTATTTATTCCAGTGCCTGAAAGATGCAAATATATTTGCACAGTGTCTCACAAATGCAAGATAAATAAGATATCATCCCTATCCTCAGGACACATACCTAACTTCCTTGTGACTCGATTTTCTCATTTGTAAAATGGAGATAGTAAAATTGTGTTTGCTGTGAAGATTAAATAATTCATGTAAATTGCTTAGCACAGTGTCTGGCACATAGTAAGGACTCAATAAGTATAATTATTTCAGGATGAGCTATTATTTATGGATGAGTTTCATAGATATAAAATGAGAGGGAGAAATAATAAGAGTGTTTCAAGCAAGTGGGGTGACAGAAAGGCACAGAGATGAGGAGTTGTAAAAGCCATACAGACACTTTAAGGAATGAAAGAGGTAGAGAAACTTGGTAAAGAGACCCATGACAGACACGCGCTCACATAGGCCCCAGATCTCAAAGCCTGAGCCCTGGTAGCAAAATGAGGCTGTAGCTGTGGCAGCAAAGAACTCTGAAATTGGGCCCTGCCTGACTGGAGAAGCTGTGCTTTGGCAATGATGTTGGAGCAAGTGCACACAAAGTAGCTACTTTTACCCCTTCTGTTCTAGTACCAACCTTTTCATCTCTTGCCTTGGCTCCTAGTGGTGACAACTCCCGAGGCTCAGGCCCCAACCTTGCACCCAGGACTCCAGAAGTACTAAATGGTCCCTACTGAGTTGCTCTCCAATCGTTTTGCTGTTTCCTGTTGAGTTTCCAGGACGTCTGAAGGAAAAAGACCACCAAAGAGATTTTTAAATGACAGCCATCAGGCAGATCTGTTTTCCTTCCTGGCCATATTCAGCTTCCCTTCTTTCCTTTATTCCCCAAACATCCCTCCCCAATTGTCTGCCTTCATCCAACCCTTCAAACAGGACCCACCTTCCCGGGGGCCCAGGCCCTGAAGTTAAGACTAGGTAAAGGTTGAATGATTAGATGCTTGGTGGATGAAACCATTCAAATATTCTTCCCCAAACTTCAGAGTTCCCCTCTCCGCACACACAACTGCCCTAAAAGACGTGGGAGAGTGGTGTCCAGTTGCGTGTCTGCCAGGGGAAGAACGCACCAGTGGCGTGGTGGACTGGAAGGGCAGCAGGAACGCGAGTGGGGGGCGGGGTGGGAATGGGGAAGGGGGGTGCGCGCCCTTTATGACAGGTGGCCGCGCAGTGCGCGCTCCCGGGCGCCCGAGGGGAGGGAGGGACAGACGGACAGAGTTGGGGGGGCACAGAAGGAAGGGACCGTAGAGAGGGTAAGGAGAGCGGGAGGGAAAGGGAAAGGGAAAGGGAGGCCTGTGGTGGGGAAGAAGGGTAGAGGGGGGAAAGCGTCCAGCAAGAACAGCCGTGTTGGAGGAAACAATGGCAGGGGCAATAGCGATGGTGGCAGCAGAGGCGGCCCCACTCTGTGCACCTCTTCTGAATGGGCAGAGACAGCTCCGGGAGAAGAAGGGACCAGGCAGTTCTGAATGGGCAGAGACAGCTCCGGGAGAAGAAGGGGGGACGAGGCAGGGGAAGAACCTGGGAAGGAAAACCAGTAGCATCAGCTCCCTGGCCTTCTCGCCGGCTCCCCGGCTGGCTCGGGGTGGCGGCGGCGGGGGGTGGAACCAATTGGGGTAAGTCGAGCGAGAAGAGAAAGAAGGGAAAACGGAAGGGAGGACGTGTGTGTGCAAATGTGTGTGTCTGTGTACGAGGGAGCGAGGCCGCTAGGGCGAGAGATCCCAGCTCGCCCTGACAGGCACTGCAATCTAGGAAAGGCCTCTGTGCTTGCGCCGTAGGAAGGGGGTTGCGGGGGGAGGGGAAGCGAGCGGACCCGAGCCGCCGCGCTTACACGCACACCGCCCGGCAGAGTGCCGCCTCCTTTCGGATTGGTGCAGGGTAGAGCCTGGCCAGGGAATGGGGCATGGGCATGGCACGCTTCGGCGAGAGCGGGAAAACCCACGCGGCGGCCGAGGCTGGGCGCTCGGACCAAAGCCGCAAAGGTGCGAAGCCGGGCGGCCGTGGCTACCACAGAGCGCCCCCAGGACATGCGACCCTTGGCTGAGGCTGCGGACAGGTTTAAGTTGGGGGCCAGACCGAGCCTCGCCCAGCTCGTCTCCTTTGCGGAAATTGGCTTGTGGCCCCTTCGCGCTCTCGGTGGCGGTCGAATTGAAGCTTTTCTGTGTGGCTTCTGGCCCTTCTCTTCTGCCGCGCCCCGCAGCACACGTCGGCTCGCGTCTTGTACACCCTGTAGGGCGGGAAGGCCGTGAGCCGGCGCGGGGAGCGGAGTCCCGCTCCGGGAAAGTGTGGAAACCGCGCTGCTGAGTTGGCGCCGTTCCGCTGAGGAATTCAGCGATTTCAGCATGACTGCTTCTGTCTGTCTGATTCGTGAGGGACCGAATCACCCGCGCAAGGTTTTCTTTTTCGAAGTTAAAAAAAAAAAAAAATTGGCATCCCCATTTCGACAACAGCACTCTTGATTTTTATCAAGCTTCTGGTTGCATTTTGGAATAAGGGGTCTCATATTTTGCTTCTGGATTTTGGCTCCCAGCGTATTGTTGAATGCTGTGCACAGCACTACATTTAGCTATGTGGCCTTTTTCTAATGTTGCATTTTCTAGACAGTTATCTGAAAAGACATGATTTGTGTTGTAGGGCTGGCAGGGCTGTTTTTAAAAAATGTCTAAAGCACTTTAATCCCGGGATTTGAATATATCCTTGGTTGTTTTTGGTGGAGGAGTTCCTGGAATATTTTGCTTGGTGAGAAAAGGTGCTGCAATGGTCTTCTCTGAACTCCTTACAACCATTTGTGTTTTGGGGGGGGGTGAATCTCCCTTACATCTTTTACACATGAGGTAACATATGACCAAACGTTTTATTTACAGCAGTGACGTTCTTATGGCTGAGGAGAATTTACACTTATTGAAAAAATATTTTTAGAAGGGAACAAAAAAGTCCTAAGTAACTGTCATTTTACATATTAACTGGGAAACCGGCTAATCAAATAAAACTGGCTGAGTGTCTGAAACTCTATCCCAGTGAAATATGTGGCTGTGAATATAATTAACCATCTGTCTAGTGAGCAATTTAAATTTGGGCTGGTACATTTTTATTACAGTGTCTAATTTCTGGAAGACGTACATTTTACCCAGCAGTAACAACAAAAACGTATTTGCTTACTAGGTCAAAAATTTACTTGTGTGGTGGTGGTATTTCTCTTTCTTCCTCCATGTCTTTCATAGTCCCCACACTGCTTTACCTGGGAGGTGAAAATGAGCTCCTTGTTTTTGCAAATAGCGTATTTACAATAGAGGAACTGAAACTAGCCCTGGTGGCTAGTGATTAGACATTTTTGTTTCTTAGAAATACTTTCCAATATTTTACCTCCCCAAAAATCTAGATAGATTGCATGCATGCTAGTTTAAAAATGTAATTTTTTGGTGCACATGGGGTAGGGTGATTGAACAAAATTTGTAAGATTTAAAATTTCTCTATTTACTTTCTCTTATTCTGATGAATTCTCTACCTGGCTCTCCCAACTGGCCCCCCAGACATAAACTCATACAAAAACACATCCTTTTTTCCTTACAGTTTTTAAGGTTAGCAGTATTCAGATCTGTGATTTTAACAATATACTGATAAACTGCTTTTTTTTTTTTTGTAAATCTTAAGTGTAAAATATCATGACATAAAAAGACAATGTATATATATTTAAAGTTTTCCCTATGGTGTGATTTTAGCCAGAAATTTATTACTAGGAAAAAAGAGGGATAGAGTTTGAGTAGAGATGAAATGGCTCCGGGAAGATTAGATTTGAGAGACCTTCACCAAATAGGTATTGTTAACATAACATAATTTAAATGAACCACGGATTGATTGTGCAGTAAACTAGAGAAAGTCATTTAAAGTAAAATACTTTTAAAGCAAATATTTGCCTAAATAACAGCTCTGATAAATTGGTAACAATTATGTAAGTACATGGCAGAATTTGACATATGTCAAATCTGTTAAATAAATCAACCTGTTCAGTGAATAAATCTTTGATGCTTCAGTGCTTTTTCACACACACACACACACACACGCACGCACACCTGTAACACTCTGTTGCCAAAGTCAAACAACTGCAATACTGCCACTTTCTGTTTTACTTCAAGTCTGTCTCTTTTCCCTCTTTTTCTTTTTTCCACAATCTTCTGATTACTTGTAAGCTACCCGGTGACCAGAGAGAACTAAAGGTGCGGTGGCGTTGCCTGTGTTTAGGAGGTGGGAGAAAAATGAGAAAAGTGCTAAGGGTTGGAGCACACAAAGATGTGCTCATGGATCCTGGACACAGTCACTATGGAGGTCCTGGTTTCACAGACCATCATAGTGTATTTGCATAGGAGAAGGACTGGCCTATCCAGAGAAACATTGGTTGCAGTTTCTCTGTTCCTAAATCCAGTTCTAAATAATATTTTTTTCTTCTGTATATCCCTTAGTAAGGGGAGAAAAATAGATTCTAATTGGCATTCGACTGTTACATTACCTTTAAGCTTTTATCTGATGGTACATATATAAGTGTTCCTGGTAGGAGTAAGCAAAAGGAGAAAAGAGGAATGAAAGGGAAGGGGAATGATTCACTAAGGAGTAGGTCATTTGGCTTCCTTGTTTTTCCCATCTTAAGAGATTTTAGGTTTGGACATTATTCATTTTTTCTTTTCATTTTTTTTCTTTTACTTCCTCTGAAAAGTTGGCCACCAGCTCCCTAATGGACAGTTTCTCCACCAGAGCACCTTTTCAAACCCAAGGTCATAGGGTCAGACACAAAGCACTTGTTATGTTCTCTATGCCACTTCTCCAGGGCTGCTTGAAAACAAAACAAAGAATATGTACACCTACTACGTACCCATACGAATTAGAAAAACAAAAACAGAAAAAAAACAGAGCACCAAACAAGATTGCATCACTTGGAGCTACCTTTAAGTTCACACCTTTTCTCTTGCCCAGAAAATGTATTTTTAGTCAGAGGTGAACATTCCTCTCTTCTCAAACAACAGTGGCTCTGTTTGTAAGTACATCGCAACCTTGAGGAAATCTGGTCTGAGGTGTCATCAGCCGGGAAAGTGGAGGGTTGGGGAAAGCTGCCTTTTAGTGATGATAGGGTCTTTTATGGGCCAGCTACACGTAGGCGTGAGGACCTTCATTGTCTCTGTTCCCTTTAGTCCCTCACTGCCCACAGTTATTCACAGGCCTCTGCTAGGTAATGTGCTCATTTTGGTATTTTTCTTTAGGTAAGTGCTATGATTTGATTTCTTTCCCTACCATCTTCTCTGGTGGAAAAGAAGCTGAAGTCTTCATGACCAACTATTAATACTATGCACACAATTATTACTTTTCCAAAGAGCACTTCAATATGTCATCTTATTTATCCCCAGTGTGATAATTTTGATGTAAACAATTATCTGCTGTTTTCTCTAGCACCCCCAAGCCCCATTAAAATTTTTTTCAGCTTCTCACCCTCAGTAGCCCATTTTAAGTGTTATACCACTAGCTTAAACAAGAAGTTCCTCCTGATGCTTACTCTGAAGGGGTTTAGAGGTTTGAGACCAAGATAAATTATACCTTGGGCCTGAGTGCTAAAGTAGTGCCAAGTCATCCTCTGTCAAGAACAGGTGTAGAGATTCATTTTATTTGGGGGAAGTTAAAACATTTCCTCTATGGAGGACTATAAGTAGAGTGACCATATGTTGTGGTTTGTGCCTGTTGCTCCAGCATACTTATTTTATCCTCAAAAATGTCCCAGTTTGGAAAAGAATTTTGTGATCACCTTACTATAAGCCACCTTTGAAAGAAACCATGATTCTCAATTTGGGGAAGTGATTGTAAAATTTGAGGGGATAATGAGCTTTGGAGACGTTATAGTCCCCTAACCCAGCTCAACCTATCTTTTTCCTAGCTAAGAGATCTTTTGGAGAAGAACCCCTGAAATGATTCAGACTTTGGGCTCAACAGAATTGGATTATTGGCTCCAAAGGCATCTCTCCAAAATGCCTGTTTGCATTTGCACATACACATGCACATAAAGAGGTGATGTCTGCATGCTGGAAAATGGCTGCTCTAACTTTCATGAAAGACTGGTAAGAATTAAAAAATTTAAAGTTTATCAGGAGAAACAGGTTTAGACGCAACATCCTGACCATGGCATTTGTGAGATACAGGGCATAGCACCAAGAGAAATGTTAATTCTTTTCAGAATAGGTTTGAGAAGTGCACAGGCAACTTTCTGTTTCAAATAGTTTGCATGTGGTCATGACTCTTTTTCAATTTGATTTATCCATAATGGACACGATGATCTTTTCAACTACCTCCCAGTCCTCTCAGTATCCATGAATGGCTTTCATCGATCTAAGGCAGGAGTTAAAAGAAACTATGGCCCACAGGCCAAATCTGGCCTGCCATGGAAAAAGAAATAATGCAGACAAGAAAAAAAAAATGGAGCCATTTAGAGTTGCTTCTGCAAACATTTTCAAGCTTCCTCTTCTTAATTGAGCTTCATTTAGTTCAATGTTAGAATGAGTCCACATTTCTTTAGTATATTTCAGCTCATATCTAGTGTTTGGAGATTGTCCAGAGCCTGGTAGAGTGGCAGGGGGTGACCCAAAAAGTGAAATCCACAAATGAATTTTTTTGTTTGAGTCAAAATGTCAATAGCTATTTTTTCTTTCCTGCCTAGGTGAGTAATCCAAATTTTGTTGTGCCACTAAATTCTTTATGCCTTCCTCCCCAATATTTGTCATGTTATTCCAGGCATGCCTGTGATTTATTAACCCAGAGACAAGATCTCAGCAAATTGCTTGAATAGGAACGTGCTTTGTCTTTAGTTACTAAATAACTGGAACACATCCTGAAGATGTACTGTTTTACTAAGTAGGGGAGTAGAAAAAGTGGGCCATCACCATCTAGCCAATGGTCCCTAACCTTGGCAGGTACCCCTGTGAAAATTCAGTGAATGCCAAGGATACTTTCTTCAGAAAAGTGCATATTTACGCATATAACACTTGTATACATTTTCAGGAAGTTCAGCCATATATTGTGGGTTTAAACCTCTGTACTAGCCTTTCCCTAGTTGTTACAGAATGCTCGTTGTATGACTGTCATGGTCATGGTAGCTTGAAATGGAAGCCATTCAATGTCTCTCTCAAAAAACATGTCATTAATGTATTTATGGTCCACAGCCCTCAGCTACTGTACAAGCATTTTTCTGATTAGCCTTCACAGGCATTTTTTATTATGAAGAAGAGCCACTTAGCACTCACTTTTACATTACCATTCTCACCAAAAACAAGTCAAGACTAGTTTCCCCAAATTATTGACTTGTCAACTCTCTGATTCTTCAAAATGCCTGTTCAGCTTTCACACATCCCCCACACAAGTTCATCACTAATATAGAAAATATATTCCATAAAAGCTCACTCACATTTCATCTGCCCCTACCTCTCTCTGTTTCATCTGTTTCTCTCACTCTATGTATTTCTCTTAGCCAAGGGTCTGGCAAATACGGGGAACTCTTTCTAGCCTCAATCATTAGGTATGGTGATGGAGTCAGAGAGGGAGATGGTGTCTAGATACCTTCATGGGGACCTTGAGTCACATGAGCCTTTTGGAGTATTAGACATCTTGGAGAGAATTAATGTATTTCATCCTGGATATCTAACATCATATATTAAAGGCAAAGCTCCTTAAGCTCTGCAAACACGAATATATGCCACATCAGTGCCTTGCAGTTGGGATGGTAGTAATAGGTGGTATATTAGTCTGTTCTCATACTGCTCTAAAGAAATACCTGAAACTGGGTAATTTACAAAGTAAAGAGGTTTAATTGGCTCATGGTCCCACAGGCTGTACAAGAAGCCTGGCTGGGGATGCTTCAGGAAACTTTCAATTATGGCAGAAGTGGAAGCAGGCATGTCTTACATGGCCGCAGCAGGAGGAAGAGAGCAAAGGAGGCGGTGCTACACACTTTTAAACAACCAGAGCTCGTGAGAACTCACTCAGTATCATGAGAACAGCAAGGGGGAAATCTGACCCCCATGACTCAACTACTTCCCACCAGACCTGTCTTCTAACATTGGGGATTACAATTCGACATGGGATTTGGGCAGGGACACAAATCCAAATCATATCAAGTGGTATTCAGATTCATGAATAAATGTTTATTGCTTCTTGTCTTGGTAGTTTAGAATACTGCAGAGCATGTGGGTTAATAGAACCCTAAGACTGGAGGGGTCCATTAATGATAATTGCTGATTCAATTCAGCAAACACTTATTGAACATCTACTTTGTGCTAAGCCCTGAGATACTGGGGACAGATAAAAGAATAAAATGATTTTTCTGTCTCATAGGGAATTACCTTTGCTCCTGGCTGGGTCGTTTTACCATCTGCATGAATTTACCCTACTATTTTCCTAATTCAATGCATTCTTTTGTTGTTTCTACGTTCTACCCCTTGGTAAATGTCTTAGTCTGTTTCCTGTTGCTTATAATGGAATGTCTGAAACTGAGTAATTTATAAAGAAAAGGAATTTATTTCTTAAAGTTATGGAGGCTAAAAAGTTCAAGGTAGAGGGGCTGCATCTGGTGAGGGCCTTCTTGCTGATGAATTCTCTTTAGGGTCCTGAAGTAGTACCATGGCACCACATGGCAAGGGGACTGAATGTGCTAGCTCAGGTCTCTCTTCCTCTTCTTATAAAGCCACCAGTCCCACTCCCATGATAACCCATTTATCCATTAACCTATTAATCCATTAATCCATGAATACAGTCACCTTTTAAGGGCTCCACCTCTCAATACTGCCACATCAGGGATTAAATTTCAAAATGAGTTTTGGAGGAGACAGATATTCAAACCGCAGGGAGTTTCTTGGTAAATATCTCTAGCTGGGTTGAGACAAGATGTCCAGCCCCTATGGCACAAATGCTTCTGTTCTTATCCCTGCATTAGTTTAGCAGGCCCCATTTAATAGGGAATAATGTGATTGTTTCCCTGCGATTCTGAGGCAGCATTTCTATCACTGCTATCATTGGTGATGTGGAATTGCAAATATCATTAGCCATGATGTATTGACTATTGCCTTAAAATTATAGTATGGAGTTGTTGATTCTGACTAGTGAATTGAATGTACTCTGCAAAAAGCCAGCTTTCCATCTTTGAGTGAGTTGGTTTTTAACCCCTATTTGGTAGCTCTATCAGTTTTCTACTATGGTTGCTGTAACAAATTTCCAAAATCTTAGTGGTTTAAAACAACAAATTTATATTTCTACAGCTTTGAAGGTCAGAGATTAAGTGTCTGAACTAGGCATTTGCTAGGCTATAATCAAGGTGTAGGCAGGGCTGTATTTCTTTCTGGGGGCTCTGGGTGGAGACTCCATTTCCTTGCTTTTCTGGCTTCTAGGGGCTGCTGGAATTTTTTAGCTCATGGTCCCTTTACATATTCAAAGCCAGAGATGGGAGATTGTTTCCTCACACTGCATCGCTTAAATCTTGCTTCCATCATTACATTTCCTTCTCTGACTCTCACTCTTCTACCTCCCTCTTCTGTTTATAATGACCCCTATATTTATATTTGGTCTACCTGGATGGATAATCTAGGATAATCTTTCCATCCCAAGATTTGTTGATTTTCAACCATAATTCTATCTGCAATTTTAATTCCTCTTGTGCCATGTAACCTAACATTCACAGGTTCTAGGAGTAGGATGTGGACATCTTTGGAAGGCCATTATTCTGCCTACCACAGTGACTTGACTTTTTGTTGTTACTTTTTATTTTGGAATAATTATAGATTCACGGGAAGTTGCAAGGACAGAGAGGCCCTGTGTATCCTTCTCTCAATTCCCCAGTCGTTACATTTTGCATAATAGTTGTGTGTAGTTCTGTATCACTTTATCACATGTGTATATTTGTGTTTTTTATTTATTTTTATTTTTGTAGAAACGGTTTTACTGTGTTGCCCAGGCTGGTCTTGAACTCCTGGACTCAAGAAATCCTCCTGCCTTGGCCTCCTAGATTGTTTGAATTACAGGTGTAAGCCACCGTGCCCAGCCAGCACACATGTATATTTGTGTATCCACCATCACAATCAAGATAAAATATTATTTCATCACCGCTAGAGATCTCTTTTGTGCTACACCTTTATAGTCTTTGTAGTCACATTCACCCCCACTCCATTGCCATATCAAACTCCTTGCACTCACCACTATATTTTCCATATCTAAAGTTTTATCATTTCAAGATTTTTATATAAATGAAATCATTGAGTATGTGACTTTTGGGGGTTGGCTTTTTCACTCGGCAGAATGCCCTGAGATCTATTCCAGTTGTTTTGAGCATAAGCAATTCATTTCTTTCTACTGTTGAACAGTATTACATGGTATGAGTGTATCACAGTTTATTTAATCATTCACCTGTAAGGAGAAATTTTGGTTGTCTGGAATTTTTGGTTATTACAAATAAAGCTGCTATGAACATTAGCATACAGGTGTTTTTTGTGTGTGTTTGGTTGGTTGGGTTTTTTTTTTTTTTTTTGGAGTGGGACAGAGACTTTCTCTGTCGCCCAGGCTAGAGTGCAGTGGCACGATCTCAGCCCACTGCAATCTCCACCTCCCAGGTTCAAGTAGTTCTCCTACCTCAGCCTCCTGAGTAGCTGGGACTACAGGTGCATGCCACCATGCCTGGCTAATTTTTCTAATTTTTGTAGTTTTAGTAGAGACAGGTTTCACCATGTTGGCCAGGCTGGTCTTAAACTCCTGACCTCAGGTGATTCACCTGCCTTAGCCTCTGATTACAGAGTTGGAATTACAGTGCTGGGATTACAGGCATGAGCCACTGCACCTGGCCCAGAGTTTTTGTGTGAACATAATTTTTCATTTCTCTGGGAAAAGCTCCCAGGAGTGCAATTGCTGCATTGTATGGTATATGTATGTTTAGTTTTTTAAACTAAAAACTAACTTTGCAGTTTTTCCAGAAACTGAAAATCTATTTTCCAAAGTGTCTGTAAGTACATAACTTATTATAATCTACTAGTATCAACATTTTACCTGTTTGAGTAAATTATAGAAACCTTACCCCTCTTTAAGTTCCTTTAATATTCCCCACTTATAATTGCCTTACTTTCTCTACATATATTTAGAACTACATTAGACAATGCTACAATTTTTTGCTTCAACCCTCAAACATAATTGAGAAACCCAATGGGAGAAGCAAAATCAATTCTATTTACGCTTTTACTCTTTCTGTTGTTATTTGTTTCTTTCTGAGGTTTCTAGATTCCTTCTTTTATATATTTTTTTCTGTTAGAGATCTTTCTTTAGTTATTCTTTTAATGCAGGTTTGCTAGCAACAAATTATCTTAGTTTTCCTTCTTCTGAGAATTTCTTGATTTCTCATTCATTCCTGAAGGATATTTTCACCTGATGTAGAAATCCTGGTTGACAGGTTGTTGTTGTTGTTTCCTGAAAGCATTTGAAAAATGTGCCATTACTTTCTGGTCTTCATGGGTTCTGATGAGGAATGTGCTTTCATTTGAATTGTTTTACACTTGTAGTTAAGGTGTCATTTCTCTATTGCTACTTTTAAGGTGTTTTTTTTTTTTTTTCTTTAGTCTTTAGAAGTTTGACTATGATGTGCCTTGGCATAGATTTCTTTGGGTTCATCTGGTTTGGTATATGCTAAGCTTCTTATGTCTGCAGGTTTATGTCTTTTGCCAAGTTTTGGAAATTTTCAAGTATTATTCCTTCAAATAATGTTTCTTTCCTGTCTTCTGTTCTTCATGGTTTCTTCTGATGACAGAAAACTTAGATCTTGTTTTTGTAGTTCTACAGGTCCCCGAGGCCTGTTCATTTTTCTCAGTCTATTTTTTCTCTGTTGTTCAGACTAGATAGTTTCTATCATTATATCTTCAAGTTAAGTGATTCTTTTCTCCATCTTCTTCATTCTGTGAGAGACCACACATTGAGTTTTTATGTTTTGGTTATTACATTTGTCATTTCTGAAATTTCTACTTTGTTTATCTATATATCCTCTTCTTTTATGAGACTTTCTATTTTTCATTTGTTTCAAGAGTGTTTCTAATTACTTACTGAAATATTTTTGTGATGGCTTGTTTCAAATCTTTTGTCAGATAATTCTAATATCTCTTTCATCCTGGTTTTGCCACCTATTGGTTGCCTTTTTTCATTTAGTTTGAGATCTTTCTGGTCATTGGTATAAGTGATTTTTATAGAAATATGGCCATTTTGTGCTATGTTATGAGACTTTGGATCTTATTTAAATTTTCTGTTTTATCTGGCTTTCTCTGGCACTGCTCTAGCTCCAGGAGCTCCAACTCCTGGGGAAGGGAGTTGCTGTCTTGTTACTGCCAGATGGAAGTAGAAGTCTGGGTTTCCCACTCTTGCTTGTTGACGGTTGGAGGGCAGGACTTCTCATTATTGCTTGTTAGGGGTTGGAATTCGGCCACATTTCAAGTGCTTGATAGCCATGTATGATTAGTGGCTACCATACTGGATAACATATATGTAGAGCATTTCTATCACTGCTCTAGGAAGACTGAGGTTGGGGGAGGGAGCAGTAAAGGAGCTTGGCACTACAGAAATTGGGGTTTGGGGTTACTATGGCACAGATGGAATAAGACAAAGATCTAGTTATTGGATCTGAGGTCCATGGCTAGGGTTTGGTTCCAAAACCTGAGGTGCTGTGAGTTCTGTCTAGAGAAATATGGACACAGAGAACTCATCTGGTTAATATGGATCCACTAGGGCAGAGTTAGTATCCATAGTATTAACCAAGTTTTTTCCTCTCAGCCATTGTAAAAGACATGGAGTGGCATGCTGCAGATCCTAGTACCACTCCATTTGAGTAGAGGGAAAGTCTTCCCTATTAGATGGCAGTTAATTTGCTTATTTGTAGCAACACACTCAACCTCCATGACTGAGGTAACCACTGATTGAGGAAACATTAACAGAAAAGAGCGAGTTGTGAAAAGGATATTCATTTAGTTTATAGGATCTAGGGTTTATTTGGCATCTTGATGGCCTTAATGTTCTAATCCTTGAGACTTCCAGCATGCTCAGCCAGGTGGGGAGCATTTATGTAAGAGCTCTGTCCTTCACTGAGTTCTGTGTTGACTTGTTGGCACTTTTTGTCCAAGTCCCAAAGAGTTAGTGGACCCTGTTACACAGCTTCTTTGTACACTGAAATAACTGTTGCCTTCTCAAGTCTCTCTTTGCTTAGATTAGTGGGGGTGTACTCAATGTAGATTCAGTGTTTTCGGTTTCCCCTTGGGGCAGTTCGTTATATTTTCCCTTACTGGCTGTATGTGTGTAGACATCCTAATGTGCTTGTATTTATGGACTGCCTGTGTACTGTGTCTCTTGGCAAGGGAAGAGGAGTACCTAGTGTCTATTGAATATGTATTGTATGTATGGTATATAGGTCACACGGCCTTTTCCCTTAGCAAGACCTATATGTGCAAAGCTGTGGCTTTGGCATGTTAAGATATTTCATAACACAGTCAAATCCACTTGGCTAAATAGGTGAAAGAAAAGGGAACTGAGCCAGGGCTATAATGGGATTTTTCAGATCTATGTGGTTTGACTTAAAATGAAACAAAAATACACACTCATTTGAGAAAGAAGCAGTTTCAGAGTTAGGCTGTAAAGAGAAAATAAACATGCTTTATAACCCAAAGCCAAGGTGTTGGTTTTAAAACCCTAGACTATGGCTCACCCAGATCCTTCCAGTATGTGTATATGTGGGGAGGAGGTGAGTGTTGCTGGTCTACTACTCACAGATATGGAGATGGTATCATGGGAGCAACCCAAATCCCAATTTGTCACTTTGTCTCTTAAGAAGGCTCCAAATATGCCACTTACTTTTTTTTTTTTTTTTTTGAGAAGGAGTCTTGCTCTGTGCAGTGGCACGATCTCAGCTCACTGCAACCTCCGCTTCCCGGGTTCAAGTGATTCTCCTGCCTCAGCCTCCTGAGCAGCTGGGATTACAGGCACCTGCCACCACCCCTGGCTAATTTTTGTAGTTTTAGTAGAGACAGGATTTCACCATGTTGTCAAGGCTGGTCTTGAACTCCTGGCCTCAAGCAATCTGCCTACCTTGGCCTCCCAAAGTGCTGGGATTACAGGTGTGAGCCACCGCATCCAGCTGCCACTTACTTTTGAAGACAGTGGTCACTAGTTGTGCTGAGGGGCCAAAGGGTCGGGATACTGTTATACAAATTTAGGAAGAGAATCTGGATCAGCTTTTCTTGCCATTGATCTTACCATTTTCCTATAAGCCACTGTATTAGTTTGTTTTCACACTGCTGATAAAGTCATATCTGGGAAGAAAAAGAGGTTTAATTGGACTTACAGTTCCATATGGCTGTGGAGGCCTCAGAATCATGGTGGGAGGTGAAAGGCACTTCTTACATGGTTGCAGCAAGAGAAAATGAGGGAGATGCAAAAGCAGAAACCCTTGATAAAACCATCAGATCTCGTGAGACATATTCACTACCACCACAACAGTACGGGGGAAACAGCCCCCATGATTCAAATTATTTCTCACAAGGTCCCTCCCACAGCATGAGGGAATAATGGGAATACTATTCAAGATGAGATTTGGGTGGGCACACAGAGCCCAAACCATAACATTCCACCCCTGACCCCTGCAAATCTTATGTCCTCACATTTCAAAACCAATCATGCCTTCCCAACAGTCTCCCAAAGTCTTAACTCATTTCAGTATTAACCCAGAAGTGCACAGTCCAAAGTCTCATCTGAGACAAGGCAAGTCCCTTCCACCTATGAGCTTGTAAAATCAAAAGCAAGCTAGTTACTTCCCAGATACAATGGGGGTACAGGTATTGGGTAAATACATCTGTCCCAATGGGAGAAATTGGCCAAAACAAAGAGGTTACAGGGCCCATGCTAGTCCAAAATCCAGCATAGCAGTCAAATTCTAAAGCTCCAAAATGATCTCCTTTGACTCCATATCTCACATCCAGGTCATGCGGACATAAGAGGTAGGTTCCCATAGTCTTGGGCAGCTCCACCTCTGTGGCTTTGCAAGGTATAGCACCCCTCCTGGCTGCTTTCATGGGCTATTGCTAAGTGTCTGTGGCTTTTCCTGGCACACAGTGCAAGATTTTGGTGGATCTACCATTCTGAGTCTGGAGGATGGTGGGCCTCTTCTCACAGCTCCACTAGGCAGTGCCCCAGTAGGGACTCTGTGTGGGAGCTCTAACCCCACATTTTTCTTCTGCACTGCCCTAGCAGAGGTTCTCCATGAGGGCTCCGACCCTGCAGCAAACTTTTGCCTGGGCATCCAGGCATTTTCATGCATCTTCTGAAATCTAGGCGGAGGTTCCCAAACCTCAATTCTTGACACCTGTGTACCCACAGGCTCAACACCATGTGGAAGCTGCCAAGGTTTGGGGCTTGCACCCTCTGAAACCATGGGCCGAGCTGTACCTTGGTCCCTTTTAGCAACAGCTGGAGCAGCTGGGACACAAGGCACCAAGTCCCTAGGCTGCACACAGCATGGGGACCTTGGGCCCAGCCCACAAAACCGTTTTTTCCTCTTCGGCTCCTGGGTATGTAATGGGAGGGGCTGCCAGGAAGACCTGTGATATACCCTGGAGACATTTTCCCCATTGTCTTGGGGATTAACATTTGGCTCCTTGTTACTTATGCAAATTTCTGCAGCTAGCTTGAATTTCTCCTCAAAAAGTGGGGTTTTCTTTTCTACAGCATCGTCAGACTACAAATTTTCTGAACGTTTTTGCTCTGTTTCCCTTTTAAAAGGGAATGCTTTTAACAGCACCCAAGTCACCTTTTGAATGCCTTGCTGCTTAGAAATTTATTCCACCAGATACCCTAAATAATTTTGCTCAAGTTCAAAGTTCCACAAATCTCTAGGGCAGGGGCAAAATGCTGCCAGTCTCTTTGCTAAAACATAACAAGAGTCACCTTTGCTCCAGTTCCTAACAAGTTCCTCATCTCCATCTGAGACCACCTCAGCCTGGACCTTATTGTTCATATCACTATCAGCATTTTTGTCAAAGCCATTCAACAAGTCTCTAGGAGGTTCCGAACTTTCCTACATTTTCCTTTTTCTGAGCCCTCCAAACTGTTCCAACCTCTGCCTGATATCCAGTTACAAAGTCACTTCCACATTTTCAGGTATCTTTTCAGCAACACCCCACTCTACTGGTACCAGTTTACTGAATTGGTCCATTTTAATGCTGCTGATAAAGACATACCCAAGAATGGGAAGAAAAAGTTGTTTAATTGAACTTACAGATCCACATGACTGGGGAGGCCTCAGAATCATGGCGGGAGGTGAAAGGCACTTCTTACATGGCAGTGGCAAGACAAAATGAGGGAGATTCAAAAGTGGAAACCCTTGATAAAACCATCAGATCTCACGAAACTTATTCACTACCACAACAACAGTATGGGGGAAACTGCCCCCATGATTCAAATTATCTCCCACCGAGTCCCTCCCACAACATGTGGGAATTATGGGAGTATAATTCAAGATGAGATTTGGTGGAGACACAGAGCCAAACTGTATCAGCCACTGTGGGGGGGGGCGTGGTGCGTGTTTGTGTGTGTGTGTGTGTGTGTGTGCATGTGTGCACACGCACGTGCATTTTTTGCCCTAATTCAATAATGCTTTGGTAGCTACACTTATGTGGATTTAGCACCTGAATGAACAGAAAAACCCATTTGTTTATTGTCCAAATAAAGTGGGGATGCCGTGACATTGCTGACTCCCATGATTCATGATTCGTTAAGGCCAGGATACTTCTAGACAATCACTGAAAGATGAAAAGCAGATAAGTGAATTAATCTCTTCCCTTTGATTTTCACCTTTAATATTATAACCTTAGATATGACTTCAGTATCTTCCAGCACTGAGTACCATTGGTTAAGGGAAGGCCAGAGTGGATGTAGTTAACACCAGGAATGGAATTCCTTTTGTTTTCTTAAAATTCAGTTTATAGTTTATTAGACTGAAGAATCCACAGGCCTGCCTCAAACAACCAGGCCATATACTATACAAGAGCACTCTCAGATTACACTTTGAAATGAAAGCCTATTTTGGCATAATATGCACTGAAAGGAAAAGTGTGCTCCTAGGTATGCTCTTTACTTTGCCTTTTGGACTGTCCTCTTGGGTTATCTCAGCCTTTCTCTGATCTATATGGCTCTGGCCCCACTCCCAATAACCCTCTAGGAGACCCTGTTCCATGTCATCTACTTATGGCACTGAAATACCACATGTCACATGGTATAAGGTAGTAGTGACCACGAGGGGCCCAGAGGAGGATGTTTGCAGAGGGAAGCAACCTGTTTCCAGATCCTCAGGTAGAGGAAGTGCTCAAGCAGCTGAGACAGCCGGAGATGGGTCAGGCTGAGACAGCCTGAGGTGAGACAGCCTGAGATAGGTCAGAGCTGCCATTTCCATTGGTTGTTGAGATGGCCAGCTGAGGGAGACAGTTGTTTGTTCAGTGGTTCTGAGGAAGTAAAATCATATACTGGTGTTTCTTGATTCAGGAGACAGATTGATGTTAAGGGACCATAGGCATTTAGGCTGCCAATAATAATACCTTATCATCCTATAGCTTCTTTCTTCTAAAGGACTCAAGGGACTCCTATGTTTTATTTCATTTGGCCTCACAAACATCTTCATGGACTTAGGAAAGGTAAATATTCATGGTCATTTAGGACAAGCTTCTCTCTCTCCCTGGGCTTCAGAATTTTCAAATTGTGAAATGGAGGCTTAGTCTAGAGATGATGATCTCTAAGGTCGTTTCCCACAGTAACAGTTTCTATGGTGGCAACGTTTTCCAGGTGGAGGAATTAAGTCTCAGACACTTTAAAGTGTGTTGCACACAACTACACTCTCTATCAGGTACAGAGTGATGATTACAGGCCCAGGCCATGATCCCTTCTCTTAGCTTGCCCTATCAGTGATCTCTTTGAACAGTGAGGTAAGGGGGAGTGGTGCTCTTGCTTCAGAACACGCAAAGGCTTTACTTATCCATTTCATTTAACACTCTCCCCTCACCTGACCACCTTCCCAAACTACCTCCTGTCACTTATCAGCAGGCCCTTCAACTTTTCCCTTGACGTTCCTCGGGATTCATATCTTGTTTGACTGCAGCTGTTTTCCTGGTGTATTGTGTGGCTAGATGCAAAGTCATTGCTACTCTTAGAGAGTAAAGTCTGGAACCAGAACTTCAGTTACATCAGGAAAGAGAGGCTGTGCCTCCTGGGTATGGCAGGGGGTCAAGGTGAGAAGAGCCATTCAAAAACATCATATTATAAGGTGCCCTGAAAAAGCAAGGAGGGTCTATAGATTAGGGCTAGGGAAAAAGGATCGGCCAAAGGTATGATGGTAGAAATCAGACAGTGAGTTGATGAAAGCAAATACATTCAATGATCAATTAGTATGCAGAAAAGAAGCTAGGATGCCTGAGATTTCTTTGGAGTTGGAGGATAAGCATGGCATTTATGACTGTGACAGGGATTTATCATGGGAGAGGGCAACAGGGGAAAAATGAGAAGCTTTATTTTCAGCAAGTTCCGCTTTTGTAGTAAGACATTTAGCTTAAGAAACGCAAGCTAAGTACTGTGAGGGAATAAATTCAGAGAACCATATTCCCCATATGATTCTTGGAAACCAGTAGGAATTTGGCTCAAGAAGGGATGGCAGAAGGTGATTTGTGGTGTTATAACAGCCGCCTTGGAAGCCAAGATGGAAAATTTGTCCCTGAAAGGCTAGGCAGTTGGAGGAGACTCACTGGAAGTTTCTGTCCAGAGAAAATAAATGAAACAGAGAAGAGCTTAAAAACACATGGTGGAGGGTAAAGTCTGGGACACCCAGGAACCCGTATCTTGTAGTAGGTCCACTTGTTAAATTCCTGGCTTATGGTCTAGAACAGGATTTTGTTCGTTTCCCTGGAACAAAAAGGTCCCTAGGCACCCAGAGCCTCTATCTTATCCCAGTCCACAGCCTCTTACCCCTTCTTTCATTTCTCTTTTCTTTTTTTTTTTTTTTTTTTTTTTTTTAAGAGATGGGGTCTTGCTCTGTCACCCAAGCTCGAGTACAATGCCACAAACACAGTTTACTGCAGCCTTGAATTCCTGGGTTCATGGGATCCTCCTGCCTCAGCCTCCCAAGTAGCTGGCATTACAGGCATATGCCACCATGCCTGGCTAATTAAAAAAAAAAAACATTGTTTAGAGACGGAGTCTTGTCATCTTGCCCAGGCTGGTCTTAAATTCCTAGGCTCAAACAATCCTTCCGCATCAGCCTCCCAAAGTGCTGGGATTACAGGCATGAGCCACCCTGACCAGCCTTTTTTTTTTTTTTTTTTTTTTTTTTTTTTTTCCTATTTCTCTTGTTGTTGTTGTTGTTGTTGTTGTTGTTTGTTTTTGTTTTTTGATTTTTGTGTTTTGAGACGGAGTTTCGCTCTTGTTGCCCAGGCTTAAGTGCAATGGCGCGATCTCAGCTCACCACAACCTCCGCCTCCCAGGTTCGAGCAATTCTCCCGCCTCAGCCTCCCGAGTAGCTGGGATTACAGGCATGCACCACCATGGCCTGGCTAATTTTGTATTTTTAGTAGAGACCGGGTTTCTCCATGTTGAGACTGGTCTCAACTCCTGACCTCAGGTGATCCGCCTGCCTCAGCCTCCCAAAGCGCTGGGACTACAGGCGTGAGCCACCATGCCCGGCCCCTCTCTCATTTTTAAGAATAAATTCATTTATCATTTATCAAAATAATCCATGAACATTTCACAAATATTGAAAAATAGAGAAAAGAAATAATTCAACCTTTTGTTTTTAGAAATTATTTCGGTCTTTATTTTTGTTTTTGGTTTTGAGACAGATGGGGTCTCGCTCTGTTGCCCAGAGTGGAGTGCAGTGGCACAGTCTCGGATCATTGCAGCCTCCAACTCCTGAGTTCAAGCAATTCTCATGCCTCAACCTCCCAAGTTGCTGGGATTACAGGCACCCGCCATGATGCCTGGCAAATCTTTGTATTTTTGGTAGAGATGGGGTTCTACCATGTTGGCCAGGCTGGTCTTGAACTCCTGATCTCAAGTGATCTGACCGCTTTGGCCTCCCAGATTGCTAGGATTACAGGTGTGAGCCACTGTGCCCGACCTTTGTCTTTATTTTGAATAATTATAAAAGTATTGAAAAGACTGGGAATATTATAAGAAACACACTTGGATCTCTACTCGGAGAAATAAAACATTACAGACAAGTTAAATTCTGTCCCCTATTTTCAGTCACATTCCTCTTCATTCATTTTCAGAAGCAAGCACTAAGATAAGCTGGGTATGTATTCTTCCATTTTGTTTTATACTTTTGCATGAAATATGCCTCTCCTCTCCCCTCGTCCCATAAATAATATATAGAACTTGTCTGTGTGTTTTTAAAATTTATGTAATACCTTAATGTATGTGTCATTCTGCAACAAGTTTTTTTGTTTTGTTTTGTTTTTACTCAACATCTTGTTTTGGAATTTATTCTATTTTCTTTTTTACATTACCCTTTTCTACTCAAACTGTGGAGCTGATGACATGTACATTACTTTTTCATGATATTTTTATGATAAAAATAATATATAATCACACTACAGGAAAATTGGAAAATCCAACCAATTGATGGCTCTTAGGACCAGAGAGCTTAGTGTCCTACTGTAGACTTGATTTGCAAAGGTTCTAGGCAGCTGGGCTAGCCTAGTTGTTCTGCCTATAAAATACTGAAGAGCACAATTGGAAGGGTCTCTAGGGACACTTCCTTGCCTGTCTGTTACCCCATTCCATGTAGTAAAACAGAGGCCCAGAGAAGGAAAATGACTTAACAAGGACACACATTCATTGAATATTGTACTCGAGATTTCTGGCTCCCTGTCTTGTACTTGAAACCTTTCCAAGGAAAAAAGAGAGAGGGGCGGGGAGAGAGAGAGGGAGAGAGGGAAAGGAAACCTAGAACTGCAACTTTTCATCATAAAAATTATCCATTTTAATAAAGTGTGGGAAATACAGAAGAGTAGAAAAATGAAGATATCAAGAATTGTCCATTTTCCTATTTTGAACTTCTGATCTTTTTTCTTGTACAATTTTTGTTTCTCTGATTGTACTTTATCTTGCTTTTTTCCACTTAACTTTATAATGTCATAATGAACTTTTTTTTTTTCAGAAAGCAGACTTCTACATTGAAATCTTGACGGTAAATATTTTTAAGGCACATATTTGCTGTTTAGCCGTTTAAAATGGTATAGGCAGGGACTTGTGTAGAGAGGAAAACAATGGTGTGGTATATTTTCCAGCAAGTTTGTTCCTGTCCTTTGGCTAGATCTTTTTCTTCTAAAACAAAACAACAGTAACAATAAGATCTAAGTAGACATTTCTAGGATTCCTTTTACTAAAGTTTTCATTGAGAGAAGTTTCATTACTCTCTTAAATGGCTTAGGATGTGACCAAGGGTCACTCTAATATACTCCCCTCCACTTACAAGGCAAGGGCAAGTGTTGCCCTTGGGGCCCAAAGGGAGCCAATTCTGGAGCTACCTGGGTCATGGAAGTTGACCCTGAGGAAAAGACTGTGGTAGTTTCTCCAGTCCATGGAGTGAGGTGGGGTGCTCAATTTTTCCAGAGCCTGAGCACAAAGACAGTAACAGTCATTAAAACTTCAGCACTTACTGTGAGAGGCAAGACATCCATTTCCAACAAAGCCACACCACTTCACACACACACACACACACACATACACACACACACACACCCCGATTAGAATTGTTGTCTACAGTTTTGGTTGCATTGTTTAATTGTAATAGCGCAAAAGTGCATTTAACTATGAAGGCCTGCTGGGAGAAAGGAAGGTGATGGTTTATTATTCTAGTCAATCCAACATGTTTGAAACAGTGAAGCAATGAGAGATTAAGCTGCTCGCTCAAAGTCACACAGCAAAAAAAGTATGATGCTGAGATTAACAAATACAAAATGAAAACACCCTTATTCTTGGTCTTCGGTCTTGAAAGCTGGGCCTTAGCCCGCTGAAGCTCACTGTACTTCTGCTTTAATCAGTTTAATTCGTTGCTAGCTTGCCCTTGCCACCTTTGATTCTCTTTGCATTGGCCAAATACCAATTTGCAGTAGTTGTTCTGAAGTGCTTGACAGTTTCAATTTTTCAATTTCAGGCTCTATTCTTTCTCACAGGGCTAGAAAGCCACAAGTCACATTAGTGGCCAGCTGTGTCTCTGACTCAAACTCGCTCAGGTCTGGGTTGTGTGTGTGTGTATGTGTATGCCTGAAAATCAGTGAGGACTCCAGGACTGGGAATGTTCAAGGTTTTGAATTGAAATAATTGAACAAATTACTCCATAAAGAAACCTTCTCTACTGCCAAAAGATTTTCTTCTTAATGATTTCTGCAGTTGATTAACGTTTAGAAATAGGCAGTGAAGCCTCAGTGAACAGGTATTTCCTAGGCCATAGGGTGCTCTTGCTTCCAGGTTGTAGAAGCCAATGTTGGAACAAGTCCCAGCTGTGTTTACCTGCAGATTCAAGTTTCAATTCAGGGGAGTTCCTTTCCACACCTATTTTCCCTCCTTCCTGCAAAGGCAGCTGAGCTAAAGCTGCCTTTAATAAGGAGTGGCCTTAGGCACTGCAGTAGCATTTACCCTTCAAACTGGGCAGACAACTTCTCTGTGGGGAGTCTGAGCCTGCCACACCTATCACACAGGCTTTGGGAAATGTGAAGTGGCACTTACTGCAATCTAACCTCCAAAGAATTTGCCTGCATGCTGACCAGTTGGGCTATGGGAAATCTTGCCATTTTTTGCCTATCCAAAGGCCCCCACCTAAACAGGTCTGAATGCAAATGCATGGGTGAAAGGGGTAAGCGGAGGGGGGGCACCACAGAAAGCTCACAACTGTCCTCAGACCCCAGGAGGGTGGCAGGCCAAGAAGTCCATTATTCATTTGTTTCCAGTGTCTCAGGTAAGTGAAGATTGCAGTCCTCACTGGAAAAGACAAGAGGGGCAAGGAGATACGTGAGCCCAGAAGAGCTGCAAGGGACCTCAGCCACAGATAAGCTAGATAGGCACTTCCCAGTCTTTTTGTACCCTCCCAAATCCTTCTGTTACCTTTTTTTTGTAAGACCCAACTTTGAAGAGTTGTTTTTTCTCCTGAAAACTGCAGTTATTAAATAATAGCTTTTCTGTGTTCCTATACATATGCATACATAAAAGTGTAGTATATGTACATACACATACATGCATCAGAGCTGATCAGCATGGATAGCCAAGGTTATTCTGCTTGGTTGCTATAATTCCAGGGAAAAGTAAAAACATTTAGCTAACTGACAGCTGTATGAAAAACCTCTCCATTTTCTTTAAAGTTATGAAATATTGAAAATGGTTTGAGGATCCCATTTATTACCTTTTTTGTTAAGATGACCAGGGTCCTCAGGTTGGAAACTACTGATCTAGTTAACTCCTCTTCCCTATTTTTGAGTCAGAATATAAGGCAAATTTTGGCCAAATAGAAAGTTAGCCTTTGAGCTGGGATTAAAACTCATCCCACTGGGAGCCAGTTTGCATCCCTTCACTTGGTTTCCCCTGTGACATTTCTGAGCTATAAATTTGACTCATCCATGATTAAATTTCAAAAATGTCCTGAATGATACTTTTTGCAGTGGTCTTTAAAATATATTAAAGGCATGTATGGTGATTTGGAACTGCCTTGAGATTTGAGACAGGACTTCAATTTTTGGGAGGGGTATTAAAGGAGCTCTCTCCATTTATTTGGAGCTGTAAGTCATTTGTAGATAAAATGTACTTAAGAAGTGCCTACTAAATGTGAAATGCTATCATAGCTGGGAGAAAGGAAGGGGTAGGAGTAACAATGGAGGGGTGGGTTAGTAAAACAGCCCCCATTTGAGGAAAACTATATTTTATTAGGGAGATATATGTGCACAGGACTATTTCTATGGCAAGACATAAAACAGTGCATGCCTCTGCGAGTAGTAAATTGTACATGTAACACTTTGTTCAGCAGAATTCTCTGGAACTGAAAGATGTATAATGGGATGAAGTAAACCAGCAACTGCACCATTTCTAACTGTGAGGAGAAAACAAGTGGTGAAAGTTGTGCCTCACAGGTGCTTTGTGCAACAAATTACAACAAAATTTAGAAGCACTACCATCCTGGCTATTTGTATATTTATCATTAAACCTCACATTGACATCTTAGCTGCAATTGTTTTCTACCTCCAGGAAACAACCTAGGAGATCATCTAACCCATCCTTATCTGAAACATTAATTAATTTTGTTAGATTACCTTGCCTAGAAATATCCATAGACAGTCAGCTACCTCTAAAGGCAATCCATGCCAGACAGCCCATTCTGTATATTTTCTTTTGCTATTTTTATTGCAGTAAAATACACATAAAATTTACCATCTTAACCACTTTTAAGTGTACAGTTGTGTAAATTAAATTCATTCACATTGTTATGCAACCATCACCACCATCCATCTCCAGAATCTTGTAATACTGAAACTCTGTACCCATTCAACAACAGCTCCCTATTTTCCCCTCTCTCCAGCCCCTGGCAGCCAGCATTCTACTTTCTATCCCTATGGATTTGATGACTCTAGGTACCTCATGTAAATGGAATCATACAGTATTTATTTGTCTTTTTGCAACTGACTTATTTCATGTAATGTTCTTCACCATAATTTTCTTCAGGTTCATCCATGTTGTAGCATGTGTCAGAATTTACTTCTTTTTTAGGCTGAATAATATTCTATTGTGCATATATACCACATTTTGTTTATCCATTCATCCATCAATGGACACTTGATTTCCTTTCACCATTTGGCTATTGTGAATGACAATGGGTGTACAAATATCTCTTCAAGACCCTGCCTTCAATAATTTTGAGTATATACCCAGAAGTGGGATTGTTGGGTCATATGATGACTATTTTTAATTTTATGAAGAATTTCCACACTGCTTTCCTTAGTGGTTGCACAATTTTACATTCCCACCAGTAGTGCACAAGGGTTTCCATTTTTTCAGATCCTCACCAACATTTGTTGTTTTCTGTTTTTTTCTTTTTCTTTTTTCTTTTTCTTTTCTTTTTTTTTTTTTTGAGATGGAGTCTCACTCTGTCGCCAGGCTGGAGTGCAGTGGCACGATCTCGGCCCACTGCAACCTCCACCTCGTGGGTTGAAGCGATTCCCCTGCCTCAGCCTCCCGAGTAACTGGGACTACAGGCATGCACCACCATGCCTGGCTAATTTTTTGTATTTTAGTAGAGACAGGGTTTTCACCATGTTGGCCAGGATGGACTTGATCTCCTGACCTCATGATCCACCTGCCTCGGCCTCCCAAAGTGCTGGGATTACAGGTGTGAGCCACTGCGCCCGGCCCTGTTTTTTCAATAGTAGCCATCCTAATGGGTGTGAGGTGGTATCTTATTGTGGTTTTGATATACATTTTCCTAATAACTAGAGGTGTTGAGTATCTGCTCATGTGCTTATTTGCCATTCATATATCTTCTTTGGAGAAATATCTGTTTGAATCCTTTGCTCATTTTAAAACTTAGGGTGTTAGTTTTTTTGTTATTGAGTTATAGGAGCTCTTTATATATTCTGGATATTAATACTTTACCAGATATATGATTTGCAAGTATTTTCTTTCATTTTCTACATTGCCCTTTTACAATGTTATTTCACAATAATGTTATTCAATGCACAGAAGTCTTAGATTTTGATATACTCCAATTTATCTGTTTTTTCTTTTGCTGCCTGTGCTTTGTTCTTTCCCCCCAAGATTACTCTGGCTATTCAGGGTCTTTTGTGGTTCCATGTGAGTTTTAGGATTGTATTTTTCTATTTCTGTGAAAAATGTCATTGGCATTTTGGTAGGGATTGCATTAAATCTGTAGATCACTTTGGGTAGTGTGGACATTTTAACATTAATTTTTCTAATCCATGAACATGGGATATCTTCCTATTTATTTGTGTTTTCTTCCATTTGTTTCATCAGTGTTTTATAGTTTTTCATGTATGGATCTTTCACCTCCTTGGTTAGATTTATTCTTAACTTATTTTATTGTTTTTAATGCTATCGTAAACAGAATTGCTTCCTTAAATTCTTTTTTGGGTAGTCCATTATTAGTGTATAGAAATATAACTGGTTTTTGTATGTTGATTTTGTGTCCTGCAGCTTCACTGAATTCATTGATCAGTTCTAACAGGTTTTTTTGGGGGGTGATCCTTAGGGTTTTGTATATATAAGATCATGTCATCAGCAAAGAGAGACAATTTAACTTCTTTCTTTCCTATTTGATGCCTTTTATTTCTTTCTTTTGCCTAATTTTTCTGGCTAGAACTTCCAATACTATGTTGAAAAGAAGTAGTGAGAGTGGGCAACCTTGTCTTGTTCCTGATTGTCGAGGAAAGTATTTCAACTTTTCATAGATGAGTATGATGTTAGCTGTGGGTTTGTCATCACTGGGTTTTTGATAGGGATTGCATTAAATTTGTAAGGTCTCTTTGGTGATATTTACATCTTAACATTAAGTCTTCCAATCCATGAACACAGGATGTCTTTCCATTTATTAGTGTCTTATTTAATTTCTTTCATCAACATTTTGTACTTTTCTGTGTACAAGTCTTTCTTCTCCTTGATTAAGTTTATTCCTAAGTATTCTTTGTGATGGTACTGTAAATGGAATTGATTTCTTCATTTCCTTTTCTGATTGTTTCTTGTTAGTTTATAGAAATGCAACTAATTTTTGCATGCTGATTTTGTATCCTGCAACTTTGCTGAATTTGTAACTAGTTATAACAGCCTTTTGTGGAATCATTAGGAGTTTTCCTATTTTTAAAAAAATAGAACAGTTTATTTTAGAACAGTTTTACATTTACAGAATTATTTTAATGATAATACAGAAAATTCCCACATACGCCACACCATCTTCTCGTATTATTAACATATTCCAAGAGTGTAGTACATTTCTCACAATTAATGAACTGATATTGATATATTATAATTAACTAAAGTCTATATGTTTCTTCAGTTTTCTTCTAATGTCCTTTTTCTATTCCGAGATCCCATCCAGGATACCATATGACATTTAGCTATCATGTCTCCTTAGGCTCCTCTTGACTGTGACAGTTTCTCAGGCTTTCCTTGTTTTTGATGACCTTGATAGCTTTGAGGATTCGTGATGACATATTCTGTAGAATGTCCCTTAATTGGGAGTCACCTGATGTTTTTCTCATGATTAGACTGGGGTAATGTGTTTTGAAGAAGACCACAGGAATAAAGTGTCCTTATCATTACGTTGTATTAAGGATACATGCTATCAACATGACTTAACACTGTTGATGTTGACTGTAATTATCTGGCTGAGGTAGTGTTTATCAGGGTAAAGTTACATTTTTCTCATTTCCATAATGTACTCTCTGGAAAGAATCACTTTGGGCAGTTAGCACTTTAAGACTGCGGAGTTACGTGTCACCTCCTTGAGGATGGAGTATCCACCTACATTATCTGGAATTCTTGTGCACTGGAGATGTATCTATTCCTGCTCATATATTTATTTGTTCGATTATTTATTTATATAAGTATGGACACATGTATATCATGTATATTTATTTTAAACTTTGGATTATAGTCCAATACTACTTTATTTTGTTTCTCAAATTGTTTCAGCTTTGGCCATTGGGAGTTTTTTTGGTTGATTCCTGTGTCCCTTTGACATACCTTCACCATATGGTTTAATTTTTTTTTTCTTTTGAGATTGATTTTTGTTTTGCCTTCTGCCATGAAAAACTTAATCTCTCCAGCATGTGACAGCCCTTCAGATTTATAAAAAATCCACCGTTACCCCCTCTAGTGTTCTCCAGACTAAACATTTCCCACTTACTCCTTTACACATTCGTCATGTGACAGATTTATTGATCCCTTACTCATCTAACAGCTTTCTTCTGGAAACATTCCATTTTTGTCAGTTACCTGAAATACCTCCTTTCACTCTCCTTACCCTCCACAACAATTATAAAATTTAAGGGAAACCAAAGGTAGTTCTTCTACTGGAAACTATGTATGATAGTAAATAGTACCCAGGCTGTGTCACTGAATGAAAAAATAATCCCTGTATTAGAATGAAGACCCCTAGAAATTAGAGGAGAAATATATGTTTCCATTCTGTGCAAAGCTTACTATTTTTCAAAGGTATTTAGGAAACTATTAGTTTGACTCTCCTATCCCATTTGTGAGGTAGGTAGGGCAGTTAGTGGTATGCCCAGAAAACCAAAGCTCAGAGAAGGTGCCTTATCCAAAGTCACCATATGAGTTAGACAGACTGGGTTCTCTTGACTCTTACTCCAGTAACCTTAACATTTGGTTTAAACTTTAACTGTGTAGGCTGATTTTTGTTTGTCAGACCCTCAACCATTAATCAGAATTGCCAATACGGTTTTTCTTTAGCTGAACTTAGCCTCCCAATATAATATGAGATATGAAAGGTAAGTCTGAAATGCAAACACTTAAGAAATGTTTCTAGAAATCAAAATCGTTTTTGTATGCTAGTAGATATCAATTGGGTGATCAAGCCAGAACTTAGAAAGCATATGGCTAGCTTTGGGAATAGAAGTGTCGACAGAACAAAAATGAATGTTTTCTAATTGTCCTTGCTTGCTGCGGATATTAGGCAGCTAGCTTTGTGTCTTTTTCACCACTTATCAAACTCTAATGGAAAAGTGCTGAGGTGTAGCTAATCCCAAACAGTGTATAATCCCCAAATAATTTATACAGTAATATCCTGTCACACATACACACTCTATTGCCCAGTCTCTGCTCTTCTACTTTGGAGGTTGCAGAGACTGCACTAGATTTGGCAGATGGCACCAGTTTTTATTCCTGGGCTGTCTCTGTTCATTCACACCTAGGGTAAAGAATTAGTGGGAGACTTTTCATGTATTCCTTTATATCACTCAGCAGGAGCGAAAACAAAGAGCTAGAAAACTTTTCTGTCTTACTACCTGACCACTCTTTCAATCTTAAAACCAGTTCGTGCAAATCAGAAATTGTGGTATGTACAGAGTATTTCAAGTCACAACTTTCTGGGATGAATGGTTTCCATACCCAAAGAGCCTCCTGCCTTTAAGGAGTCATCAGCTGTAAAGAAACAGCCAGATATCTGTGGTACTACCTACTGGCCAGAGTGGGATGGAGAAAGTGGTCTGAAGTTTAGTTAGCAAATGTTGAATTTCAGGGTTGAGGAAGGGGAAATATGGTATCTAGAAAAGGAAGAAGGCAGCAAAGTGACTGAGAGCTTTTCAACTTTGGTGACAAGGATGGGGAGGAGTAAGTGCGAACAGACGCTAACCTTACTTGGAGAGTGATGGTTGTTGAGGAGGAGGGCTTACTGCTTTATATTGAATCTTAGCATTAATATTTTCTGGATCTCTGAGATGAAGAGTTGATAGAAGAACCTAGGAAGCATGACTAAGTAGTTGAATCTGCTATGGAAAAAGGGGAAATGGGGCAGGCTTTTACTTATTTGAACCTATGTACTTTGTTTCTTTGCCACCTAAAAGTTCTGGGGTGAATTGAATGAGGAATATGAATTGAGCGGATAAGATTCCTTTTACTGGAGAAAAACTAAGTCCTTCGGAAACTTGAACTTTTTTACCATTCAAATTCATTTCTAGGCCTTATTCATTCATTCTATGTGTGTGTTTGTTTGTTTTTTTCACACAGTAACCACAACCCCCCTCCCCCCGCTTCACAACCCTACCCACTACCCTTCCCAGCCTCTGGTAACTATCCTTCTACTCTCTGTCTTCATGACTTCAGTTGTTTTGATTTTTAAATCCCACAAATAAGTAAGAGCATGTGATGTTTGTCTTTCTGTGCCTGGATTATTTCACTTAACATAATGACTTCCAATTCCATCTATGTTGTTGCAAATGATTGAATCTCATTATTTTTTATGGCTGAATAGTACTCAATTGTGTAAATACCACTTTTTTATCCATTTATTTGTTGATGGACACTTAGGTTGCTTCCAAGTCTTAGCTATTATAAACAGTGCTGCAACAAACATGGGAGTGCAAATATCTCTAAGATATATTGATTTCCTGTGTTTTGGGTATATGATCAGCAGTGGGATTGCTAGATCACATCATAGCTCTATTCAGGAACGTCTAAACGTTCTCCGTAGTGGTGGTACGAATTTATACTCTCTCCAACAATGTGTAAGGGTTCCCTTTTCTCCCCATCCTTTCCAGCATTTGTTATTGCCTGTCTTTTTGATATAAGCCCTTTAAACTGGGGTGAGCAGGTATCTCGTTATAGTTTTGATTTACATTTCTCAGATTATCAGTGATGTTGAGCACCTTTTCATTGGCTGTTTGCTACTTGTATGTCGTCTTTTGAGAAATACCTATTCAGATCTTTTGCCAGTTTTTAAATTGGATTATTAGACTTTTTCCTATAGGGTTGTTTGAGCCTCTTATATACTGTGGTTATCAATCCCTTGTCAAAAGGGTAGTTTGCAAATATTTTCTTCTATTCTGTGGGTTGTTGCTTCACTTTGTTGATCATTTCCTTTGCTGTGAAGAAGCTTTTTAACTTGATGTGATCTCATTTGTCCATTTTTGCTTGGGTTGCCTATGCTTGTGGGGTATTATTCAAGATATTTTTACCCAGACCAATGTCCTAGACAGTTTCACCAATGTTTTCGTGTAATGGTTTCATAGTTTGAGGTCTTAGATTTAAGTCTTTAAGCCATTTTGATTTGATTTTTGTGTATGGCAAGAGTTAGGGGTCTAGTTTGATTCTTCTGAATATTGATATCCAGTTTCCCCAGCACCATTTATTGAAGAGATTTCTTTTCCCCGGTGTATGTTCTTGGCAACTTTGTGGAAAATGAGTTCACTGTAGGTGTGTGGAATTGTTTCTGGGTTTTTTATTCTGTTCTATTGGTCTACGCACCTGTTTTTTTAATGCCAGTACCATGCTCTTTTAGTTACTATAGCTCTGTAGTATAATTTGAAGTCAGGTAATGTGATTCCTCCAGTTTTGCTCTTTTTGCTTAGGATGGTTTTGGCTATTCTGGGTCTTTCATGGTTCCATATACATTTTAGGATTTTTTTTCTATTTCTGTGAATAATGTCATTGATATTTTGATAGAGATTGCATTGAATCTGTAGATTGTTTGAGTAGTATGGACATTTTAATACTATTGATTCTTCCAACCCACAAACATGGATTATCTTTCCATTTTTTGGTGTCCATTTCAATTTCTCTTATCAGTGCTTTATATTTTTCATTGTAGAGAACTTTCACTTATTTGGTTAATTCCTTGGTATTTAATTTTATTTGTGGCTGTTGTAATTAGAGCTACTTTTTGATTTCTTTTTCAGATTGTTCACTGTTGGCATATAGAAATGCTATAGGTTTTTGTATGTTGATTTTGACTCCTGCAACATCACCGAATTTGTTTACTAGTTCTAAAAGTTTTCTTTTGGTTTTTCCAAATATAAGATCATATCATATGCAAACAAGGATAATTTGACTTCTTCCTTTGCAATTTGGATGCCCTTTCTATCTTTCTCCTGTCTGATTGCTCTAGCTAGGGCTACCATTACTACGTTGAATAACAGTGATGACAGTGGGCATCCTTGTTGTGTTCCAGATCTTAGAGGAAAGCCTTTCTGTTTCTCCCAATTCAGTATACTAGCTGTGCATCTGTCATAGATGACTTTTATTATGTTGAGGTATGTTCCTTCTTTGAGGGTTTTTATTATGAAAGAATGTTGAATTTTATCAAATGTTTTTCAGCATCAATTGATATGATCATATTTTTTATCCTTTATTTTGTTGATATGAGGTATCACATTGATTGATTTGTGAATGTTGGACCATCCTTGCATCCCAGGGATAAATCCCACTTGGTCATGATAAATGATCTTTCCAATGTATTGTTGAATTTGGTTTGCTGATATTTTGTTGAGGATTTCTGAATCAATATTTATCAGAGATATTGGCCTGTAGTTTTCTTTTTTTGATGTGTTTTTGTCTGGTTTCAGTATCAGGGCATTACTGACCTCATAGAATAAGTTTGGAAGTATTCCTTCCTCCTTTATTTTTTGAAATAGTCTGAGTAGGATTGATAATAGTTGCTCATAGTAGCTACTAATGATCCTTTAGATTTCTGCAGTATCAGTTGTAATGTCTTCTTTTTCAGTTCTGATTGTATCTCTTTGGATCTTCTCTCTTTTTATTTTATTTTATTTTATTTTTTGACAGAATCTCGCTCTGTCGCCTAGGCTGGAGTACAGTGCTGTGATTGGCTCACTACAGCCTCCGCCTCCCAGGCTCAAGTGATCCTCTCCCTCAGCCTGCTAAGTCAGTGGGACTACAGGCGTGTGCCACCATGCCCAGCTATTTTTTTTTTTTTCGTACTTTTAGTAGAGAAGGGGTTTCACTATGTTGCCCAGGCTGGTCTTGAACTCCTGGACTCAAGCGATCTGCCTGCCTCAGCCTCCCAAAGTTCTGGGATTACAGGCATAAGCCACCATAGCCTGGCTCTTTTTATCTCAGTTAGTCTGGCTAATGGTTTGTCTATTTTGCTTAACTTTTCAAAAAGTCAACTGTTTTGGAAACTTGAACTTTTTAATTCTCCCTCACCCACAAAAGGATTATTTATTGTAAATTGGATTAACATACTCTTCCCTAGATGGGGTATCTAAGTTAATGGGAGAGCCAGGTCATGACTCCAGGTCCAAATGGCCCTGTCTGGTCCTGGTGGTTGGGCAGCTTTGCATAAATTTAGGATGCTATAATTTCTGCAGAGCGTCTTATGAGTCCAAGATTAGACTTTCAGAAAAATCTTCCACATCATCCATGCACTGTGTGTACATGTGTGCTAAATATTTCTTAAATCTTACAACTTGCCTAAATAGAGTTTTTCCATCTCCATCTTGGGTGCTGAATCGCCTCATCTTCTCTTTTATCTCTTCTTTCTCTCCTATATTTGTTGAGTACACAAGGTTAAATATAATAATTTTAACATTGCACACAAAATAAAATGACTTGTTTAGCTGTGACTTTAAGGCCACGGATGAGATAATCTGTACAGGTCTTACCTCCCTCATCAGAAGAACCCTTTGAGTCTTTAGAAAAGGTGAGGATGAAAAACAAGAAAACTTTTTTTTAGGTTTTCAGCTCTCCACTTGCTCTGCAGGATGAGGACTAAGAAGTAGGTGGCAAAGACAGACCGTAAACTAGAAAGAAACAAAACAAGGTCATTTTCCTCCTTGTACCTTAGCTTCTTGAATGATAATTTAAGACACCTTCAATTTTCTGTTATCTGAAGTCATCTGCTTTATGGATTACTTAGACTCTTGTTTCTTCATCTTTTAACTGTTTGGTGTCACTTCTTCCAAAGCTTTTAAAAATATATTTTCTGGTTCTACTGGAAGAGCAGTCATACGGTGTAGGCATGTCGGAGGAAACAAAATTTTAGGGACAGAAATCAGTCTATTTTCTAGTACTTTAATTCCTTAAGACCTAAGTCAGTATCCTTATTTTTAAAAACTACTGTGTAGCTCCCCATCCTTGCCCATTTATTTTTCTATACATACATAATCTCTCTCTCTCTCTCTCTCTCTCTCTCTCTGTGTGTGTGTGTGTGTGTGTGTGTGTGTATGTGTGTGTGTGTGTGTGTCTGTCTGTCTCTGTCTCTGTCTCTCTCTCCATCCTTTCCTCCTCAGCAAGTCTGGTGGACAGACTAATCTGATGCCTCAAAAATACTCTAATTCGTAGAAAGAAAGTAAATTTCTGCCTCTGACGTTCCATTCCCCCTGTGGTTTTAATTAGGGTAAATTCTCCTATGCTCCTTTGAAACATGCCTTGGGATCTTAGGGAGATGGCAGGCAGATGGGGTATTAATGCAGGGTGTTGTTTCTCACTTCATGGTGCCCATGCAACATTTATTGTCATTAAAATAGTGTCATTCAAATGAGGTGGCTGATGTTGGAAAATGAATGCAAAGTTGATCATTGTTCTGTGGATCTGAGCTTTGATGAAGAGATTGAATTAGAGGTAGCATTTCAACTCTGTTTAGATAATATGTATATATGTATCTGTAACTCAGTAGTGAAACCTTTCAGACTGACAGGAGGGCAAAGCCTCTAAGACTGTATTAGGGTTTATGGGTATAAAATACGTGACTCTCCTGCTTTACCAGGCTGTGGGGAGAATGAGGAAAATAATATCTGTAAAGTGACCTGAGTACCTAGAAAGAAAAATTTAGATGTTTTATTAGACCTGTGTAAGATCTTTGGTTAGTTCCCCAGAGCCCTGTAAAGTCCTGGAAGCCCTGTAACAAATTTCTCTTTTCCCTTGTCAGGTTTTTGTTTTCCCCTGGTGCCCAGGTTAAAGAGAAATTGATTTCTTTCCATCTTGTGTTTAGCTTTTGTCCCTCTGCCTTGAGGCTTTGAATTGAGAATATTTCTTTGGGTCTGTAGGGCTGTCTGATGATAGGCTTAAATATTAAACAACCTTACAGAACTAATTAGGCTTTATTGCCTGTGGCCAAGTCAATGAATTTTGCTTCATAGAATTTCTGAGAGAAAAATCTATATATATTTAGGACTTGGTAAAACTTTTCTTAAAATGTCTCCTTGTAAATGCCAGAGTTGCTGACCCTGTGGAAATATTTTGTAGTAGCCCAGCTTGAGAACATCCCCCACATTTCTCTACTGTATTCTTTATGACTTCCCTCCAGGTTGAGCTGTGAAAAGGTGAGTGGAAAGGAGCCATATTGGAGAAGTAGAAGAGACTGAATCAGATGTCTAGAGGACATAGCTTGATTAATTCAAAACTGAAGCCCTGGCCTCTCCAGTCTCATGTTCCACAGCAATAATTTCTCCTTGGCCAGAGGCCTAAGCATCTGTGTCCAGATCTCATACTCTTTCCTAAATGGATTCATCAACTCAGACCTTGAGTTGGTTGGTTTCTTTTGAACCATCCCCTAATTTAAGTTAAACTTAAAAATGGGAGCCATTAAATAGCAAAACAAACAAATACAACAATAATAACAGGACATTATATCCTGGCCCTCAGAGGTCAATTTAATGTGATTAGCAGCATAAAACTTCACAAAGGCTTTCACTGGAAGATTACCAGAAACAGCATCATTCAGTATGTTGCTATGCACTGCCATTCTTTCACTTTGGCATTATTTATTGATTGTAGCAGAAACACAATATTTGTGTACCTATTAAGCATTTTAGTTTCCTTTAGGCTTTTCTCTAGTAAATGTGGAACTGCATCATTTTGTTAAACTGTTCTGAAGGCTTAAAAAAAAAAAAAAAAAAAAAAACCCTCCTGAATATTGTTTACATCCCTGGTTACAAAGGCCAGTACTAAGGCGGAGCTGCTCTGCCTGCTTTGATTCTTATCAAGGGCAACACTGTGTGTGTGCATATGTATGTGTGTGTGTTCACACAAGAGAGGGTAGTAAATGGAGCAAGAGTTTTAAGGAAGGAGCGGGGCTGGAAGGAAAAAAACTTTCAATGAATTGAAACTGCATAATGAAAAGATTCTGAAATTTAATTACAAAAATGGCTCTGTTTTTTCTCTCACCTCCTCCTCGCTCCCTTTTCTCCTCTCCATCCTCTCCAAAAGCACTGAAGTAAAATGAGACTGTCAGATCAAAGCCACACACCCACTCTAGGTCTGTTTTGAGAAAGGGATTTTTTTCTCCCCTTATTTACTTTGCAGCAGTGGCAGCATGTCTACTGCAAGATGCAGTGACAGTGTGGAGCCTTGTCACTGTTCTGCTTGATCCCCTCCCGTGTGCCACTCCCTGGTCTGGTGAGCGGGGTCAAAGTTTCAAATGATGACTGTGGCCACAGTTCTCACCATCTCTTGTGTTTTCACACTTGGCCATTCAGTATTTAGGCATTGTCCCTCTGACATATGGCCTGAAAGAGTTGGAGATTTAGTTTCCGAGTTTGGAAATGCTCAAGTGTAGCCATGGAGGGTGTATTTACCCCATGTGACTGTGGGTTCTGTTGAGTATTTTTGCAAAAATATTAAAAATGTCTACTTAGGATTTAAGAGTGTATTTGATGATATGTACATAATTTATAATGCCTTTTAGGGCACACCTGCATTATTTAATATTGGAGTTTCTCTTTTTAAGTTTTTTATTTTTGTCTAGGACTCTTTAGAGTGCCTGTGCCTGGGTACCTTAATATTTTTTCAGACCAGTTGTCAATTTCCAAGTGCCTTAAAATAGAGCTATTGGGTTTTCTTGGCCTTTTCTGGCCCTCATTCTCTTCTAGTTTACGATTTTTCCTCAAAATAAAGTTGTACCTCATTAATAAAGGCATATAGGTATTCAGTTTTAATACTGTCTATAAAGTATACTGTCTATAAAGACTCATACTTTAATACTGTCTATAAAGACTCATACTTTCTCTATTAGGAATGTCTTCCTTACATTGAATGCATATCTCTCCTGTAGTTGGTTGAGAGAGACATTTAGGTCTAGGATCAAAGTCCTAGAACAGGATCAGAGTTATTGGAAATGCAACCAAAATGAGGATAGAGGCTCATGGGACAAGAACTGGCATGTGTGTTGTACTGAGCTGCAGGGAGAAGAAAAACTAAGTACAGATTTGGTGGGGGGGGGGGGGGGGAGAGAGAGAGAGAGAGAGAGAGAGAGAGAGAGAGAGAATGAGAGAGAGAGAGAAAGAGATTAGGTTGGGATTAGGTTAGGAAGGACCTGAAACATCAGACAAAGAGAAGAAAACTAAAGCAGACTCAAGAGCAGTATGTCTTTGATTATGGCTATTCACCGAACCACTCTTATTGCTCTTTCTGTTATTATTAAGCTGTCTCTGAGATGTACACAGTGTATACCTCAGTGTACAACACATCTACCAGTGTAGATCTTTTAACTCATACCTTTAATGAATTTGTATCACTTTCAAAGTCCTTATTAGCTCTCTCTTTTTAATGGCTTTTTTGGGCCCATAACTAGATATGCCACCTCAGGAAGAATTTTATCAGTGCTCTGGGAAGATGGATTTACTATTCTGGATTGTATTTGTATACCATGCAACCATGTGTACACTTAGAAACCACCTTAGTGACTCATACTTTCTTTATGGTCCATTCTGATTCCAAAATCCTTAGAGTGTTACATTTCTCAATCTGATTTTAACAAGGATTAAAATAAATAAATAAATAAATAAATAAATAAATAAATAGTGTTCCAAGGTTTGAGAAACAATATTACTGAAATTTAGAAGACCTGAGGCTTTTAAATCAAACAATATTTTCATTATAATTTTGCTTTCCATCCCCATTTGGTCTTGCCACATCTATGCCCCAACAAAAGAAAACCTTTTAGTACCTGATATCGGTACTTGGTGTTCATTCATCTCACTGTGGTTTTCATTTTCAAAGCACAATACATTGCTTTCCCATTCCATTCCATTTGTTTCTACCATTCTACTTTGGCCTTGGAAATTAAATATTGCATCCTGTCCCTCACAGCTTATTTCTGCCTCTCAATTTTGCAGATCTGGGCATTAATGGAAATAATAAGCACTTTATAATTTTATAGTGCTTTATAATTTTCAAGGTATTTTCACATCCATTATCTTGAGTGATCCTCTCCACACCTCACTATATAAGCATGGCATGGATTATTACCCCATTCTAGCTCAATGCCATATAGCTAGCTAAGGGCAGAACCAATAAAGTTTCTAGATGAATTTGTTTCACTACACTTCATTCACCATCAGTTCCATGGCCAAATTTTTTCCTGCTATTTTTTGGAAACTGAGTATATATAGGAATTTTCTTTTTTATATATAAATTTGGGAACAATGGACTATTTGTTTAGGTGGGTAAAAGTGTATGTCTGCATCCATTTGTTTGTGTGAAAATAATATGTTTGCTAAAACATGAAAATGTTTGACATCATTCTTTTTGTTTGTTTGTTTTGTTTTGTTTATTGTACTTTAGATTCTGGGATACCTGTGCAGAGGGTGCAGGTTTGTTACATAGGTATACACGTGCCATGGTGGTTTGCTGCACCCATCAACCCATCATCTACATTAGATATTTCTCCTAATGCTATCCCTCCTGTAGCCCCCCACCCACCGACAGGCCCCGGTATGTGATGTTCCCCTCCCTGTGTCCATGCTTTCTCATTGTTCAGCTCCCACTTAGGAGTGAGAACATGCAGTGTTTGGTTTTCTGTTCCTGTGTTAGTTTTCTGAGAATCATGGTTTCCAGCTTCATCCATGTCCCTGCAAGGAACATGAACTCATCCTTTGTATGGCTGCATAGCATTCCATGATATATATGTGCCACGTTTTCTTTATCCAGTCTATCATTGATGGATATTTGGGTTGGTTCCAAGTCTTTGCTATTCTGAATAGGAATTTTCTTAGCAAATATGAAAATTTGCTGAGAGAGGAAATGTGCAAAATTGTTTGGCAGGAAATCACACATGGAGGGGCCCAACTGGGTCACTTGGTGTTTGAACACTACATGGGAGACTATGTTGAAAAGGAAGCCACGACAATCTTAGATTAGACCATCACAGAAAAGACTCAGTACTAGGTGGCAGAGGCCCTTTCCTGTTGCTCAGAGGGACTTCTAGTCGTGAAAACCTATAACCTCCTCCTTGACTGTGTACTAAAAGGACTGCTAAGTGTAACTGGTTAATTCTGCATCTATTTTTGTAATGTGGTGATTTACGTGCTGATTGGAGCAAGGCTGTGGGAATGTTTTTGGTCTAAGGCCATGGTTCTCAAAGTAGAGAATTTTGTCATTTAGGACATTTGGCAATGCCTGGAGACATTTTTAGTCACAACTGGGTTGGGGGATGCTACTGGCTTCTAATGAGTAGAGGCCACAGATGCTTCCAAACCTCCTAAAATTCATAGGGCAGCCCTTCCCTACACCACACATACAAAAAAAAGTACCTGACCCAAGATGGCAACAGTACCTAGATTGAGAAACACTGGTTTAAGTGAAGAAGATGGGGTCCCAGATAAGTTATTTGTATTTAGTCTCTGCCCTTTTTCCCCTGTACTTGCGCTCTCTCTCTCTCTCTCTCTGTGTGTGTGTGTGTGTGCGCGCACACGCGTGCGTGTGTACGTGTGTTGGAATGTATCCATTTAAGTAAATGTAGGAAAGCCCTCAGAGTACCTTAAGAGTATCACTGTTCTGTGAAGAAATGATTGTGCTTTACGGTGAACTTGAGGGGAGATTCACTTGGGGTACCAGGCTCCCTAAAGGTTGTAGGTACAGCAGACATGGCTGAAAACACAGAAACATCTGCTAATGCTCACCTGAGTGTCTTTTTGTCTCTACCTTTCTTCTCTTTAGCAATTTCCAAACTTTATAGGCCTCAATTCTTACTTGAGGAGTGAGCAGCAGGGGTTACTGTCAGTTTTAGGCCATACAACTGGCGAGAAGTGCCTCAAAGCTGTCTACAGAAGCGCTTTTGGGGTTTGAGGATGGCGTGGGTTCTTTCTTTTAGATAGGTGGAGCTGAGATGAAGGATGAGGGATGGTGTCCATGATGGTTGTTTAGGCTCTTCTCCAACTGTCATACTTCTTATGTGTCAAAGGATACTGTGACAAACCCAGTCACTGATGTTGGGAATGTGAGGGATCTAAGGAGAGAGCAGTGTGTATGGGAAGAAGTACAGCCATTTCATGTGCAGAAGGAATGTCTGAGCATCTGGGTATGTGTTTGCAGTTTTGTATTTGGGCTCCAATTCAAGCCCCTTTCATTTTGTATGATAAATAATTTCTTTTCTACTCCTAATTTCCATTGACTAATGGTGATTAATCTTCTTTTTATTTATTTATTTATTTATTTATTATTATACTTTAAGTTGTAGGGTACATGTGCATAACTTGCAGGTTTGTTACATATGTATACTTGTGCCATGTTGGTGTGCTGTACCCATCAACTCATCATTTACATCAGGTATAACTCCCAATGCAATCCCTCCCCCCTCCCCCCTCCCCATGATAGGCCCCGGTGTGTGATGTTCCCCTTCCCGAGTCCAAGTGATCTCATTGTTCAGTTCCCACCTATGAGTGAGAACATGCGGTGTTTGGTTTTCTGTTCTTGTGATAGTTTGCTAAGAATGATGGTTTCCAGCTGCATCCATATCCCTACAAAGGACACAAACTCATCCTTTTTGATGGCTGCATAGTATTCCATGGTGTATATGTGCCACATTTTCTTAATCCAATCTGTCACTGATGGACATTTGGGTTGATTCCAAGTCTTTGCTATTGTGAATAGTGCTGCAATAAACATACGTGTGCATGTGTCTTTATAGCAGCATAATTTATAATCCTTTGGGTATATACCCAGTAATGGGATGGCTGGGTCATATGGTACATCTAGTTCTAGATCCTTGAGGAATCGCCATACTGTTTTCCATAATGGTTGAACTAGTTTACAGTCCCACCAACAGTGTAAAAGTGTTCCTATTTCTCCACATGCTCTCCAGCACCTGTTGTTTCCTGACTTTTTAATGATCGCCATTCTAACTGGTGTGAGATGGTATCTCATTGTGGTTTTGATTTGCATTTCTCTGATGGCCAGTGATGATGAGCATTTTTTCATGTGTCTGTTGGCTGTATGAATGTCTTCTTTTGAGAAATGTCTGTTCATATCCTTTGCCCACTTTTTGATGGGGTTGTTTGTTTTTTTCTTGTATATTTGTTTGAGTTCTTTGTAGGTTCTGGATATTAGCCCTTTGTCAGATGAGTAGATTGCAAAAATTTTCTCCCATTCTGTAGGTTGCCTGTTCACTCTGATGGTAGTTTCTTTTGCTGTGCAGAAGTTCTTTAGTTTAATGAGATCCCATTTGTCAATTTTGGCTTTTGCTGCCATTGCTTTTGGTGTTTTAGACATGAAGTCTTTGCCCATGCCTATGTCCTGAATGGTACTACCTAGGTTTTCCTCTAGGATTTTTATGGTATTAGGTCTAACATTTAAGTCTCTAATCCATCTTGAATTAATTTTCGTATAAGGAGTAAGGAAAGGATCCAGTTTCAGCTTTCTACTTATGGCTAGCCAATTTTCCCAGCACCATTTATTAAATAGGGAATCCTTTCCCCATTTCTTGTTTCTCTCAGGTTTGTCAAAGATCAGATGGCTGTAGATGTGTGGTATTATTTCTGAGGACTCTGTTCTGTTCCATTGGTCTATATCTCTGTTTTGGTACCAGTACCATGCTGTTTTGGTTACTGTAGCCTTGTAGTACAGTTTGAAGTCAGGTAGCGTGATGCCTCCAGCTTTGTTCTTTTGACTTAGGATTGTCTTGGAGATGCGGGCTCTTTTTTGGTTCCATATGAACTTTAAAGCAGTTTTTTTCCAATTCTGTGAAGAAACTCATTGGTAGCTTGATGGGGATGGCATTGAATCTATAAATTACCTTGGGCAGTATGGCCATTTTCACGATATTGATTGTTCCTATCCATGAGCATGGTATGTTCCTCCATTTGTTTGTGTCCTCTTTTATTTCACTGAGCAGTGGTTTGTAGTTCTCCTTGAAGAGGTCCTTTACATCCCTTGTAAGTTGGATTCCTAGGTATTTTATTGTCTTTGAAGCAATTGTGAATGGAAGTTCATTCCTGATTTGGCTCTCTGTTTGTCTGTTACTGGTGTATAAGAATGCTTCTGATTTTTGCACATTAATTTTATATCTTGAGACTTTGCTGAAGTTGCTTATCGGCTTAAGGAGATTTTGGGCTGAGACAATGGGGTTTTCTAAATATACAATCATGTCATCTGCAAACAGGGACAGTTTGACTTCTTCTTTTCCTAACTGAATACCCTTGATTTCTTTCTCTTGCCTAATTCCTCTAGCCAGAACTTCCAACACTATGTTGAATAGGAGTGGTGAGAGAGGGCATCCCTGTCTTGTGCCAGTTTTCAAAGGGAATTTTTCCAGTTTTTGCCCATTCAGTATGATATTGGCTGTGGGTTTGTCATAAATAGCTCTTATTATTTTGAGGTACGTTCCATCAATACCGAATTTATTGAGCGTTTTTAGCATGAAGGGCTGTTGAATTTTGTCAAAAGCCTTTTCTGCATCTATTGAGATAATCATGTGGTTCTTGTCTTTGGTTCTGTTGATATGCTGGATTATGTTTATTGATTTGCGAATGTTGAACCAGCCTTGCATCCCAGGGATGAAGCCCACTTGATCATGGTGGATAAGCTTTTTGATGTGTTGCTGAATCCGGTTTGCCAGTATTTTATTGAGGATTTTTGCATCGATGTTCATCAGGGATATTGGTCTAAAATTCTCTTCTTTTGTTGTATCTCTGCCAGGCTTTGGTATCAGGATGATGTTGGCCTCATAAAATGAGTTAGGGAGGATTCCCTCTTTTTCTATTGATTGGAATAGTTTCAGAAGGAATGGTACCAACTCCTCCTTGTACCTCTGGTAGAATTCAGCTGTGAATCCATCTGGTCCTGGACTTTTTTTGGTTGGTAGGCTATTAATTATTGCCTCAATTTCAGAGCCTGCTCTTGGTCTCTTCAGGGATTCAACTTCTTCCTGGTTTAGTCTTGGAAGAGTGTAAGTGTCCAGGAAATTATCCATTTCTTCTAGATTTTCCAGTTTATTTGCGTAGAGGTGTTTCTAGTATTCTCTGATGGTAGTTTGTATTTCTGTGGGGTCGGTGGTGATATCCCCTTTATCATTTTTAATTGCGTCGATTTGATTCTTCTCTCTTTTCTTCTTTATTAGTCTTGCTAGTGGTCTGTCAATTTTGTTGATCTTTTCAAAAAACCAACTCCTGGATTCATTGATTTTTTGGAGAGTTTTTTGTGTCTCTATCTCCTTCAGTTCTGCTCTGATCTTAGTTATTTCTTGCCTGCTGCTAGCTTTCCAATGTGTTTGCTCTTGCTTCTCTAGTTCTTTTAATTGTGATGTTAGAGTGTCAATTTTAGATCTTTCCTGCTTTCTCTTGTGGGCATTTAGTGCTATAAATTTCCCTCTACACACTGCTTTAAATGTGTCCCAGAGATTCTGGTATGTTGTATCTTTGTTCTCATTGGTTTCAAAGAACATCTTTATTTCTGCCTTCATTTTGTTATGTACCCAGTAGTCATTGAGGAGCAGGTTGTTCAGTTTCCATGTAGTTGAGCGGTTTTGATTGAGTTTCTTAGTCCTGAGTTCTAGTTTGATTGCACTGTGGTCTGAGAGACAGTTTGTTATAATTTCTGTTCTTGTACATTTGCTGAGGAGTGCTTTACTTCCAATTACGTGGTCGATTTTGGAGTAAGTACGATGTGGTGCTGAGAAGAATGTATATTCTGTTGATTTGGGGTGGAGAGTTCTATAGATGTCTATTAGGTCTGCTTGCTGCAGAGATGAGTTCAATTCCTGGATATCCTTGTTAACTTTCTGTCTCGTTGATCTGTCTAATGTTGACAGTGGAGTGTTGAAGTCTCCCATTATTATTGTATGGGAGTCTAAGTCTCTTTGTAAGTCTCTAAGGACTTGCTTTATGAATCTGGGTGCTCCTGTATTGGGTGCATATATATTTAGGATAGTTAGCTCTTCCTGTTGAATTGATCCCTTTACCATTATGTAAGGGCCTTCTTTGTCTCTTTTGATCTTTGATGGTTTAAAGTCTGTTTTTATCAGAGACTAGTATTGCAACCCCCGCTTTTTTTTGTTCTCCATTTGCTTGGTAAATCTTCCTCCATCCCTTTATTTTGAGCCTATGTATGTCTCTGCGTGTGAGATGGGTCTCCTGAATACAGCAGACTGATGGGTCTTGACTCTTTATCCAGTTTGCCAGTCTGTGTCTTTTAATTGGAGTATTTAGTCCATTTACATTTAAGGTTAAGATTGTTATGTGTGAACTTGATCCTGCCATTATGATATTAACTGGTTATTTTGCTCGTTAGTTGATGCAGTTTCTTCCTAGCCTCGATGGTCTTTACATTTTGGCATGTTTTTGCAATGGCTGGTACCGGTTGTTTCTTTCCATGTGTAGTGCTTCCTTCAGGGTCTCTTGTAAGGCAGGCCGAGTGGTGACAAAATCTCTAAGCATTTGCTTATCTGTAAAGGATTTTATTTCTCCTTCACTTATGAAACTTAGTTTGGCTGGATATGAAATTCTGGGTTTAAAATTCTTTTCTTTAAGAATGTTGAATATTGGCCCCCACTCTCTTCTGGCTTGGAGAGTTTCTGCCGAGAGATCTGCTGTTAGTCTGATGGGCTTCCCTTTGTGGGTAACCCGACCTTTCTCTCTGGCTGCCCTTAAGATTTTTTCCTTCATTTCAACTTTGGTGAATCTGGCAATTATGTGTCTTGGAGTTGCTCTTCTCGAGGAGTATCTTTGTGGCGTTCTCTGTATTTCCTGGATTTGAATGTTGGCCTGCCCTACTAGGTTGGGGAAGTTCTCCTGGATGATATCCTGAAGAGTATTTTCCAACTTGGTTCCATTTTCCCCCTCACTTTCAGGCACCCCAATCAGACGTAGATTTGGTCTTTTTACATAATCCCATACTTCTTGCAGGCTTTGTTCATTTCTTTTTCTTCTTTTTTCTCTTGGTTTCTCTTCTCGCTTCATTTCATTCATTTGATCCTCAATCGCAGATACTCTTTCTTCCAATTGATCGAGTCGGTTACTGAAGCTTGTGCATTTGTCACGTATTTCTCGTGTCATGGTTTTCATCTCTTTCATTTCGTTTGTGACCTTCTCTGCATTAATTACTCTAGCCATCAATTCTTCCACTTTTTTTTCAAGATTTTTAGTTTCTTTGCACTGGGTACGTAATTCCTCCTTTAGCTCTGAGAAATTTGATGGACTGAAGCCTTCTTCTCTCATCTCGTCAAAGTCATTCTCCGTCCAGCTTTGATCCGTTGCTGGCGATGAGCTGTGCTCCTTTGCCGGGGGAGATGCGCTCTTATTTTTGGAATTTCCAGCTTTTCTGCCCTGCTTTTTCCCCATCTTTGTGGTTTTATCTGCCTCTGGTCTTTGATGATGGTGATGTACTGATGGGGTTTTGGTGTAGGTGTCCTTCCTGTTTGATAGTTTTCCTTCTAACAGTCAGGACCCTCAGCTGTAGGTCTGTTGGAGATTGCTTGAGGTCCACTCCAGACCCTGTTTGCCTGGGTATCAGCAGCAGAGGCTGCAGAAGATAGAATATTTCTGAACAGCGAGTGTACCTGTCTGATTCTTGCTTTGGAAGCTTCCTCTCAGGGGTGTACTCCACCCTGTGAGGTGTGGGGTGTCAGACTGCCCCTAGTGGGGGATGTCTCCCAGTTAGGCTACTCAGGGGTCAGGGACCCACTTGAGCAGGGAGTCTGTCCCTTCTCAGATCTCAACCTCCGTGTTGGGAGATCCATTGCTCTCTTCAAAGCTGTCAGACAGAGTCGTTTGCGTCTGCAGAGGTTTCGGCTGTGTTTGTTATTGCCCTGTCCCCAGAGGTGGAGTCTACAGAGACAGGCAGGTTTCCTTGAGCTGCTGTGAGCTCCACCCAGTTCGAGCTTCCCAGCAGCTTTGTTTACCTACTTAAGCCTCAGCAATGGCAGGCGCCCCTCCCCCAGCCTCGCTGCTGCCTTGCCGGTAGATCACAGACTGCTGTGCTAGCAATGAGGGAGGCTCCATGGGTGTGGGACCCTCCCGGCCAGGTGTGGGATATGATCTCCTGGTGTGCCTGTTTGCTTAAAGCGCGGTATTGGGGTGGGAGTTACCCGATTTTCCAGGTGTTGTATGTCTCAGTTCCCCTGGCTAGGAAAAGGGATTCCCTTCCCCCTTGCGCTTCCCAGGTGAGGCAATGCCTCGCCCTGCTTCAGCTCTCGCTGGTCGGGCTGCAGCAGCTGACCAGCACCGATCGTCCGGCACTCCCCCGTGAGATGAACCCAGTACCTCAGTTGAAAATGCAGAAATCACAGGTCTTTTGTGTCGCTCGCGCTGGGAGTTGGAGACTGGAGCTGTTCCTATTCGGCCATCTTGCTCCGCCCTCCGATTGATCTTCAACTTTGACATTAGAGATAACAAATGATGCCCATTCCATTAGGCTTTACCAAAATGCTGGTATTTGAGCAGAAACCAAGACTGGGATAACAATTGCTTGCATTCATTGTGGCCCTAAAGTAATTGTGAACCCTTGTAAAGCCTCTACTTGTGGTGCACAGAATTGTAAGGTTTGTAATGTAGGAGTGGGGCTCTGGGAGTTACCAAATGTTATAACCAAGGACAAGTGTTGGTAAAGTCCTGGAAAACTGGCCCCAGTTTCCTCCTTCCCTCTTCTCTTAGGCCATCATCATGAAGTCACACGAAATTCATGAGTGGCATAATACTGAGCTATGACTTCCATTGCTGGTGAAAGAGGGTAGTTCAGTCTGTCTGTGGAAGTTATGCTTGATTTCCACCTCTCCTTCTTTGCTCAACCCTCTGAGTTTGTGTGGAGTTTCTCCACTGCGGAGTAGAGAGTGTTTATCCACAATTAGTGTAAGGTAAGGTGATGTGGAAATGAGTAGTCCTCTAATTATAGAGTGACTTACATAAAAACTATGCCACTGGAAATAGATGCATTTAAGTTCCTAAAGGTCAGGAGGTATGGTAGCCTGACCAGCCATTAGCAAATGTGATACAGTTCAATGGTGAGTACTCATGAGTTTATACATGCATACATAATGTTGGGGATGTGTCATTGGCATGTTAATTAGAGAATGTGTTTGAGTGTCCATGTATGATCATTTCCCCGTTATCCATGACAATGGAATAAAGCAGTAGTACAAATAATCTCAAGCATTAGGTGATTTTAAAATATTTTCTATCAAGTTTCAGAGTGTTTTATTATGATTTTTTTAACTGAGGTTCACCTATATATGTCAAGAGACTGTTGAAAGTCATAGTGAGGTTATAAAAAAAATCAAATAATTATATCAAGTAATCCACAACGGAAAACATTCTGAAAAGCGAATAGTTCAATTATGTGGCCTATAAATGTTAAGACCAGTGTTCAGCAATAGCTCAATATCAGACCCCCATTCCAAATGTCAGTACATTCTTGAAATGAGGGCAGTCTTTACTATGTATGTATGCTTTGTACACCTTTCCTGAAATTTGCTTCCAGGTGTTCTCATTTATTAAATACCACAGTCTTGATCTTTAAATGATGACTAATTGTCCAAATGTATTAACTTTTCCCCCTTATTTTTCTCTTTGCTTTATTCTCACTAACCTCTTTTCTCTAATTCTTATATTGTCATATAAATAAAATAATTCCAGATGAATTCATCATAGATATAACGTGTTCAGATGTGGATCTCTTTGAATCTGTCCTACTTGGAGTTCGTTGAGCTCCTTGGATGTGTAGATTAATGTTTGTCATCAAAGTTTGAAAGTTTGGCTATTATTCAATACAGCCACACATCACTTAAAAACAGGGATACTTTCTGAGAAATGTGTTCTTAGGAAATTTAACCCTTGTACCAACATCATAGAGTGTACTTACACAAATGTAGATGATATAGCCTACTACACGCTTAGGCTGTATGGTATAGCCTATTGCTCCTAGACTACAAACCTCACAGCATGTTACTGTACTGGATACTGTAGAAAATTGTAACACAGTGGTATTCGTGTATGCAAACATATCTAAACAGATAAAAAATAATCCATTGCACTACAGCATTATGGCAGCTAGTGTGTCACTAGGTGATGGGTATTTTTCTACTCCATTATAATCTTTTCAAAAATTTGTTTATTTTTAAATTTTTGTTGATACATAGTAGGTGTATATGTTTATTGGTTACATGAGGTATTTTGATACAGGAATGCAATGGGTAATAACCACAACAGGGTAAATGGGCTAGCTATCAACTCAAGCATTTATCCTTTGTGTTATAATTTAATTATACTCTTTTAGTTATTTTTAAAATGTATAATTATGTACATTTAAATATAGTAAATATTGCGACTGTAGTAAAACATAATTTACTACAGTCACAATATTTACTATATTTACTAAGTGACTGTAGTAAATTACATTTTATTATAGTCAGTCTGATGTGCTAGCAAATACTAGGTCTTATTCATTCTTTCTGATTTTTCATAACCATTAACTGTCCTCATTTTCCCCCACCACCCCCCACCCACACACTACCCTTAACATTCTCTGATAACCATCCTTCTACTGTCTATCTCCATGTGTTAAGTTATTTTGATTTTTAGCTTCCACAAGTAAGTGACAGCATGTGAAGTTTGTCTTTCTGTGCCTGGTTTATTTCATTTAATAGAATGACCTCCAGTTCCATCCATGCTGTTGCAAATGACAGGATCTCATTCTTTTTTATGGCCGAGTAGCACTCCATTATGTAAATGTAACACATTTTTGTTGTGGGAAGTCAGGGACCCCGAACGGAGGGACCAGCTGAAGCTGTAGCAGAAGAACATAAATTGTGAAGATTTCATGGACATTTATCAGTTCCCAAAATTAATACTCTTATAATTTCTTATGCCTGTCTTTACTGCAGTCTCTGAACATAAATTGTGAAGATTTCATGGACATTTATCACTTCCCCAGTTAATACTCTTATAATTTCTTATGCCTGTCTTTAATCTCTTAATCACATTATCTTCGTAAGCTGAGGATGTATGTCACCTCAAGACCCTGTGGTGATTGTGTTAACTATACAGATTGTTTGTAAAACATGTGTGTTTGAACAATATGAAATCTGATTGTAAAACATGGGTGTTTGAACAATATGAAATCAGTGCACCCTGAAAAAGAACAGAATAACAGCGCTTTTCAGGGAAAAAGGGAACATAACCATAAAGTCTGACTGCCTGTGAGGTTGGGCAGAATAGAACCATATTTTTCTCCACAGAGAAAGCCTATAGATGGATGTGTGAGTGGAGAAATATCACTGAATTCTTTTCCCGGGATGGAGTAACCCTGGGGAAGGAATGCATTCCTGGGGGTAGGTCTATAGACAGCTGCTCTGGGAGTGTCTGTCTTATGCTGTTGAGACAGGACTGGAATATACGCCCTGGTCCCCTACAGTGCCCTCAGGCTTACTAGGATTTGGGAAATTCCAGCCTGGTAGATTCTAGGCAGACCAGTTGTCAGCTCTCGAACCCTGTTTCCTGTTAAGATGTTTATCAGGGGGACGGAGCAAGATGGCCGAATAGGAACAGCTCCAGTCTCCAACTCCCAGCGCGAGCGACACAAAAGACCTGTGATTTCTGCATTTTCAACTGAGGTACTGGGTTCATCTCACGGGGGAGTGCCGGACGATCGGTGCTGGTCAGCTGCTGCAGCCCGACCAGCGAGAGCTGAAGCAGGGCGAGGCATTGCCTCACCTGGGAAGCGCAAGGGGGAAGGGAATCCCTTTTCCTAGCCAGGGGAACTGAGACATACAACACCTGGAAAATCGGGTAACTCCCACCCCAATACTGCGCTTTAAGCAAACAGGCACACCAGGAGATCATATCCCACACCTGGCCGGGAGGGTCCCACACCCATGGAGCCTCCCTCATTGCTAGCACAGCAGTCTGTGATCTACCGGCAAGGCAGCAGCGAGGCTGGGGGAGGGGCGCCTGCCATTGCTGAGGCTTAAGTAGGTAAACAAAGCTGCTGGGAAGCTCGAACTGTGTGGAGCTCACAGCAGCTCAAGGAAACCTGCCTGTCTCTGTAGACTCCACCTCTGGGGACAGGGCAATAACAAACACAGCCGAAACCTCTGCAGACGCAAACGACTCTGTCTGACAGCTTTGAAGAGAGCAATGGATCTCCCAACACGGAGGTTGAGATCTGAGAAGGGACAGACTCCCTGCTCAAGTGGGTCCCTGACCCCTGAGTAGCCTAACTGGGAGACATCCCCCACTAGGGGCAGTCTGACACCCCACACCTCACAGGGTGGAGTACACCCCTGAGAGGAAGCTTCCAAAGCAAGAATCAGACAGGTACACTCGCTGTTCAGAAATATTCTATCTTCTGCAGCCTCTGCTGCTGATACCCAGGCAAACAGGGTCTGGAGTGGACCTCAAGCAATCTCCAACAGACCTACAGCTGAGGGTCCTGACTGTTAGAAGGAAAACTATCAAACAGGAAGGACACCTACACCAAAACCCCATCAGTACATCACCATCATCAAAGACCAGAGGCAGATAAAACCACAAAGATGGGGAAAAAGCAGGGCAGAAAAGCTGGAAATTCCAAAAATAAGAGCGCATCTCCCCCGGCAAAGGAGCGCAGCTCATCGCCAGCAACGGATCAAAGCTGGACGGAGAATGACTTTGACGAGATGAGAGAAGAAGGCTTCAGTCCATCAAATTTCTCAGAGCTAAAGGAGGAATTACGTACCCAGTGCAAAGAAACTAAAAATCTTGAAAAAAAAGTGGAAGAATTGATGGCTAGAGTAATTAATGCAGAGAAGGTCACAAACGAAATGAAAGAGATGAAAACCATGACACGAGAAATACGTGACAAATGCACAAGCTTCAGTAACCGACTCGATAACTGGAAGAAAGAGTATCTGCGATTGAGGATCAAATGAATGAAATGAAGCGAGAAGAGAAACCAAGAGAAAAAAGAAGAAAAAGAAATGAACAAAGCCTGCAAGAAGTATGGGATTATGTAAAAAGACCAAATCTACGTCTGATTGGGGTGCCTGAAAGTGAGGGGGAAAATGGAACCAAGTTGGAAAATACTCTTCAGGATATCATCCAGGAGAACTTCCCCAACCTAGTAGGGCAGGCCAACATTCAAATCCAGGAAATACAGAGAACGCCACAAAGATACTCCTCGAGAAGAGCAACTCCAAGACACATAATTGCCAGATTCACCAAAGTTGAAATGAAGGAAAAAATCTTAAGGGCAGCCAGAGAGAAAGGTCGGGTTACCCACAAAGGGAAGCCCATCAGACTAACAGCAGATCTCTCGGCAGAAACTCTCCAAGCCAGAAGAGAGTGGGGGCCAATATTCAACATTCTTAAAGAAAAGAATTTTAAACCCAGAATTTCATATCCAGCCAAACTAAGTTTCATAAGTGAAGGAGAAATAAAATCCTTTACAGATAAGCAAATGCTTAGAGATTTTGTCACCACTCGGCCTGCCTTACAAGAGACCCTGAAGGAAGCACTACACATGGAAAGGAACAACCGGTACCAGCCATTGCAAAAACATGCCAAAATGTAAAGACCATCGAGGCTAGGAAGAAACTGCATCAACTAACGAGCAAAATAACCAGTTAATATCATAATGGCAGGATCAAGTTCACACATAACAATCTTAACCTTAAATGTAAATGGACTAAATGCTCCAATTAAAAGACACAGACTGGCAAACTGGATAAAGAGTCAAGACCCATCAGTCTGCTGTATTCAGGAGACCCATCTCACACGCAGAGACATACATAGGCTCAAAATAAAGGGATGGAGGAAGATTTACCAAGCAAATGGAGAACAAAAAAAAGCGGGGGGTTGCAATACTAGTCTCTGATAAAAACAGACTTTAAACCATCAAAGATCAAAAGAGACAAAGAAGGCCCTTACATAATGGTAAAGGGATCAATTCAACAGGAAGAGCTAACTATCCTAAATATATATGCACCCAATACAGGAGCACCCAGATTCATAAAGCAAGTCCTTAGAGACTTACAAAGAGACTTAGACTCCCATACAATAATAATGGGAGACTTCAACACTCCACTGTCAACATTAGACAGATCAACGAGACAGAAAGTTAACAAGGATATCCAGGAATTGAACTCATCTCTGCAGCAAGCAGACCTAATAGACATCTATAGAACTCTCCACCCCAAATCAACAGAATATACATTCTTCTCAGCACCACATCGTACTTACTCCAAAATCGATCATGTAATTGGAAGTAAAGCACTCCTCAGCAAATGTACAAGAACAGAAATTATAACAAACTGTCTCTCAGACCACAGTGCAATCAAAGTAGAACTCAGGACTAAGAAACTCAATCAAAACCGCTCAACTACATGGAAACTGAACAACCTGCTCCTGAATGACTACTGGGCACATAACGAAATGAAGGCAGAAATAAAGATGTTCTTTGAAACCAATGAGAACAAAGATACAACATACCAGAATCTCTGGGACACATTTAAAGCAGTGTGTAGAGGGAAATTTATAGCACTAAATGCCCACAAGAGAAAGCAGGAAAGATCTAAAATTGACACTCTAACATCGCAATTAAAAGAACTAGAGAAGCAAGAGCAAACACATTTGAAAGCTAGCAGCAGGCAAGAAATAACTAAGATCAGAGCAGAACTGAAGGAGATAGAGACACAAAAAACTCTCCAAAAAATCAATGAATCCAGGAGTTGGTTTTTTGAAAAGATCAACAAAATTGACAGACCACTAGCAAGACTAATAAAGAAGAAAAGAGAGAAGAATCAAATCGACGCAATTAAAAATGATAAAGGGGATATCACCACCGACCCCACAGAAATACAAACTACCATCAGAGAATACTAGAAACACCTCTACGCAAATAAACTGGAAAATCTAGAAGAAATGGATAATTTCCTGGACACTTACACTCTTCCAAGACTAAACCAGGAAGAAGTTGAATCCCTGAAGAGACCAAGAGCAGGCTCTGAAATTGAGGCAATAATTAATAGCCTACCAACCAAAAAAAGTCCAGGACCAGATGGATTCACAGCTGAATTCTACCAGAGGTACAAGGAGGAGTTGGTACCATTCCTTCTGAAACTATTCCAATCAATAGAAAAAGAGAGAATCCTCCCTAACTCATTTTATGAGTCCAACATCATCCTGATACCAAAGCCTGGCAGAGACACAACAAAAAAAGAGAATTTTAGACCAATATCCCTGATGAACATCGATGCAAAAATCCTCAATAAAATACTGGCAAACCGGATTCAGCAGCATATCAAAAAGCTTATCCACCTTGATCAAGTGGGCTTCATCCCTGGGATGCAAGGCTGGTTCAACATTCGCAAATCAATAAACATAATCCAGCATATCAACAGAACCAAAGACAAGAACCACATGATTATCTCAATAGATGCAGAAAAGGCTTTTGACAAAATTCAACAGCCCTTCATGCTAAAAACGCTCAATAAATTCGGTATTGATGGAACGTACCTCAAAATAATAAGACCTATTTATGACAAACCCACAGCCAATATCATACTGAATGGGCAAAAACTGGAAAAATTCCCTTTGAAAACTGGCACAAGACAGGGATGCCCTCTCTCACCACTCCTATTCAACATAGTGTTGGAAGTTCTGGCTAGAGGAATTAGGCAAGAGAAAGAAATCAAGGGTATTCAGTTAGGAAAAGAAGAAGTCAAACTGTCCCTGTTTGCAGATGACATGATTGTATATTTAGAAAACCCCATTGTCTCAGCCCAAAATCTCCTTAAGCTGATGAGCAACTTCAGCACAGTCTCAGGATACAAAATTAATGTGCAAAAATCACAAGCATTCTTATACATCAGTAACAGACAAACAGAGAGCCAAATCAGGAATGAACTTCCATTCACAATTGCTTCAAAGACAATAAAATACCTAGGAATCCAACTGACAAGGGATGTAAAGGACCTCTTCAAGGAGAACTACAAACCACTGCTCAGTGAAATAAAAGAGGACACAAACAAATGGAAGAACATACCATGCTCATGGATAGGAACAATCAATATCGTGAAAATGGCCATACTGCCCAAGGTAATTTATAGATTCAATGCCATCCCCATCAAGCTACCAATGAGTTTCTTCACAGAATTGGAAAAAACTGCTTTAAAGTTCATATGGAACCAAAAAAGAGCCCGCATCTCCAAGACAATCCTACGTCAAAAGAACAAAGCTGGAGGCATCACACTACCTGACTTCAAACTATACTACAAGGCTACAGTAACCAAAACAGCATGGTACTGGTACCAAAACAGAGATATAGACCAATGGAATAGAACAGAGTCCTCAGAAATAATACCACACATCTACAGCCATCTGATCTTTGACAAACCTGAGAGAAACAAGAAATGGGGAAAGGATTCCCTATTTAATAAATGGTGCTGGGAAAATTGGCTAGCCATAAGTAGAAAGCTGAAACTGGATCCTTTCCTTACTCCTTATACGAAAATTAATTCAAGATGGATTAGAGACTTTAATGTTAGACCTAATACCATAAAAACTCTAGAGGAAAACCTAGGTAGTACCATTCAGGACATAGGCATGGGCAAAGACTTCATGTCTAAAACACCAAAAGCAACGGCAGCAAAAGCCAAAATTGACAAATGGGATCTCATTAAACTAAAGAGCTTCTGCACAGCAAAAGAAACTACCATCAGAGTGAACAGGCAACCTACAGAATGGGAGAAAATTTTTGCAATCTACTCATCTGACAAAGGGCTAATATCCAGAACCTACAAAGAACTCAAACAAATTTACAAGAAAAAAACAAACAACCCCATCAAAAAGTGGGCAAAGGATATGAACAGACATTTCTCAAAAGAAGACATTCATACAGCCAACAGACACATGAAAAAATGCTCATCATCACTGGCCATCAGAGAAATGCAAATCAAAACCACAATGAGATACCATCTCACACCAGTTAGAATGGCGATCATTAAAAAGTCAGGAAACAACAGGTGCTAGAGAGGATGTGGAAAAATAGGAACACTTTTACACTGTTGGTGGGACTGTAAACTAGTTCAACCATTATGGAAAACAGTATGGCGATTTCTCAAGGATGTAGAACTAGATATACCATATGACCCAGCCATCCCATTACTGGGTATATACCCAAAGGATTATAAATTATGCTGCTATAAAGACACATGCACACGTATGTTTATTGCAGCACTATTCACAATAGCAAAGACTTGGAATCAACCCAAATGTCCATCAGTGACAGATTGGATTAAGAAAATGTGGCACATATACACCATGGAATACTATGCAGCCATCAAAAAGGATGAGTTTGTGTCCTTTGTAGGGACATGGATGCAGCTGGAAACCATCATTCTTAGCAAACTATCACAAGAACAGAAAACCAAACACCGCATGTTCTCACTCATAGGTGGGAACTGAACAATGAGATCACTTGGACTCAGGAAGGGGAACATCACACACAGGGGCCTATCATGGGGAGGGGGGAGGGGCGAGGGATTGCATTGGGAGTTATACCTGATGTAAATGACGAGTTGATGGGTGCAGCACACCAACATGGCACAAGTATACATATGTAACAAACCTGCAAGTTATGCACATGTACCCTACAACTTAAAGTATAATAATAATAAATTAAAAAATAAAAATAAAAAAAATTTTTAAAAAAAGGATGTTTATCAAGACAATGTGTGCACAGTGGGACACAGACCCTCATCGTTACTTCTAATTTTTGCCTCTGCCTTGTGATCTTATATTGCCCTTGGAAGCATGTGATCTATGTAACCTACTCCCTGTTTGTACATCCCCTCCCCTTTCAAAATCCTTAATAAAAACTTGTTGGTTTTGTGGCTCGATGTCGCCATCATGGTCCTACCAATATGTGATGACACCCCCAGAGGCTCAGCTGTAAAATTTCTCTCTTTGTACTCTTTCTGTTTATTTCTCAGACTGGCTGACACTTAGGGAAAATAAAAAATAACCTATGATGAAATATTGGGGACTGGTTCCCCCAGTACATTTTCTGTATCTATTCATCTATTCATGGACAGGTAGGTTGTGTCCAAATCCTGGCTATTGTGAATAGTGCTGCAATAAACATAGGAGTACCAATATCTCTTCAGTGTACTGGTTTCCTTCCTTTTGGGTATATACCCAGCAGTGGGATTGCTAGATTGTGTGGTAGCTCTATCTTTAGTTTTTTGAGGAACCTACAAACTGTTCTGCATAGCGATTGTACTAATATATAATACATTCCCACCAACAGTGTGGGAGGATTCCCTTTTCTCCATATTCTCACCAGCATTTGTTATTGCCTGTCTTTTAGATAAAAGCTACTTTTACTGGCATGAGATGATATCTCATTGTAGTTTGATTTGCATTTCTCTGATGATTGATGATGTTGAGCCATTGTACCTGTTTGCCATTTGTATGTCTTGTTTTGAGAAATGTCTGTTCAGATCAATGGCCCATTTTTTATTCAGATTATTAGATTTCTTCCTGTAAAGTCGATTGAGCTCCTTATATATTCTGGTTATTAATCCCTTGTCAGATGGGTATTTGCAAATATTTTCTCCTATTCTGTGGGTTGCCCCTTCACTTTGTTGATTGTTTCCTTTGCTGTGCAGAAGCTTTTTAGCTTGATGTGACTGCATTTGTCCATTTTTGCTTTGGTTGCCAGTGCTTGTGGGGTATTACTCTGGAAATCCTTGCACAGACTGATGTCCTGGAGAGTTTCCTCAAGGTTTTCTTTTAGTAGATTCATAGCTTGAGGTCTTAGATTTCAGTTGTTAATCCATTTTGATTAGATTTTTCTATATGATGAGAGATAGTGGGATCAATTTTCCTTTTTCTGTATATGGATATCCAGTTTCCCAGCACCGTTTATTGAGGAGACTCTCCTTTCTCCAATGTGTATTCTTGGCACCCTTGTCAAAAATGAGTTCACTGTGTATGTATGGATTTTCTCAAGGTTCTCTATTCTGTTCCACTGATATATGTATCTGTTTTTTATGACAATACAATGCTCTTTTGGTTACTATAGCTCTATAGTATAATTTGGGAAATTAATATAATGTGATTCCTTCAGATTTGTTCTTTTTGCTCAGGATAGCTTTGACTATTCTGGGTCTGTTGTGGTTCCAGATAAACTTTGGGATTGTTTTTTTTTTCTATTTCTGTGAATAATGTCATTGGTATTTTGATAGGGATTTCATTGGATCTGTAGATTTATTTCGGTAGTATGGACATTTTAACATTTTTGATTCTTGCAGTCCATTAACATGGATATATCTTTCCATTTTTTGGTGTCCTATTCAATTTTTTGTGCCAATGTTGTATAGTTTTCATTGCACAGGTATTTCACTTGTTTGGTTAAGCTAATTCCTAGGTATTTAATTTTATTTATAGCTATTGTAAATGGAATTATTTTCTTTATTTCATTTTCAGATTGCTGTTGGCATATAAAAATACTACTGATGTCTGTATGTTGATAGCATATCCTGCAACTTTACTGAATTTGTTTTTCAGCTCTAATTGTTTTTTGTGGAGTCGTTAGTTTTTCCAAATATAAGATCATATCATCTGAAAATAAGGATAATTTGACTTCTTCATTTCCAATTTGGATGCCCTTTAGTTCCATCTTTTGTCTGATTGCTCTAGCTAGGACTTCCAGTAATATGTTGAATATAGTGGTGATAGTGGGCATCCTTGTCATGTTCCAGATCTTAGAGGAAATGCTTTCCATTTTTCCTCATTCGGTATGATACTAACTTTTGGTCTGTCATAGATGGCTTTTATTATGTCGAGGTATGTTCCTTCTATCCCCAGTTTTTTGAGGGTTTTTATCATGAAGGTATGTTGAATTTTGTTAAATGCTTTTTCAGCATCCATGGAAATGATCACATGATTTTTGTCCTTTATTCCATTGATACAATGTATGATATTGATTGATTTGCATATGTTGAACCATCCTTTCATTCCTGGGATAAATCTCAGTTATAATAAATGATCTTTTGAATGTGTTGTTGAATTTTGCTAGTATATTGTTGAGGATTTTTGCATCAATATTCATCAGTCATATTGTTTTATAGTTTTTTTAGATGTGTCATTGTCTGGTTTTGGTATCAGGGTAGTACTGGCCTTGTAGAATGAGATTGGAAGTATTTTCTTCTCCTCTATTTATTAGAATAGTTAGAGTAGTATTGGTATTAGTTCTTCTTTAAATGTTTGGTAGAACTCAGCAGTGAAGCCGTCAGAGTCATTGGCTTGGCTTTGCTGGGAGACTTTTTATTATGGCTTTGAACTCATTACTTGTTTTATTTTTAAATTTTAATTTAATTTTATTTTATTTTAAGCTCTGGGATACATGTGAAGGACTGGAGGTTTGTTACATAGGTAAATGTGTGCCATGGTGGTTTGCTGCACCAATCAACCCATCACCTAGGTATTAAGCCCCATATGCATTAGCTATTTATCCTGATACTCTTCCTCCCCCAACCCCAGCAGGCCCCAGTGCGTGTTGTTCCCCTCCCTGTGTCCGTGTGGTCTCATTGTTCAGCTCCAACTTGTAAGTGAGAACATGTGGTGTTTGGTTTTCTGTTCCTGTGTTAGTTTGCTTAGGATAATGGCTTCCAGCTCTATCCATGTCGCTGCAAAGAACATAATCTTGTTCCTTTTTATGGCTGCATAGTATTTCATGGTGTATATGTACCACATTTTCTTTTTCCAGTCTATCACTGATGGGCATTTGGGTTGATTCCATGTCTTTGCTATTGTGAATAGTGATGCAATTAACATATGCCCGCATGTATCTTTATAATGGAATGATTTATATTCCTTTGGGTATATACCCAGTAACGAGATTGCTGGGTCAAATGGTATTTCTGGTTTCCAGGTCTTTGAGGAATTGCCACACTGTCTTCCACAATGGTTGAACTAATTTACATTCCCACCAACAGTGTAAAAGTGTTCCTATTTCTGCACAGCCTCACCAGTATCTGTTATTTCTTGACTTTTTAATAATCACCATTCTGACTGGCATAAGAGGGTATCTTGTTGTGGTTTTGATTTGCATTTCTCTAATGATCACTGCTATTGAGCTTTTTTTCGTATGTCTGTTGGCCATGTGAGTGTCTTCTTTTAAGAAGTGTCCATGTTCTTTGCCCACTTTTTAACAGGATTTTTTGTTTCTTATAAATTTGTTTAAGTTCCTTGTAGACTCTGTATATTAGATCTTTGTCAGATGGAGAGATTGCAAAAATTTCTCCCATTCTATAGGTTGTCTCTTCACTGTGATGATAGTTTCTTTTGCTGTGCAGAAGCTCTTTAATTTAATTAGATCACACTTGTAAATTTTTACTTTTGTTGCCGTTGCTTTTGATGTCTTTGTCATTAAATCCTTGCCTGTGTCTATGTCCTGAATGGTATTGCTTGGGTTGTCTTCCAGGGTTTATATAATTTTGGGTTTTACAATTAAGTCTTTAGTCCATCTTCAGTATATTTTGTATATGGTGTAAGGAAGGGGTCCAATTTCAATCTTCTGCATATGGCTAGCCAGTTATCTTAGCACCATTTATTGAATAGGGACTCCTTTCCTCATTGCTTGTTTTTGTCAAGTTTGTTGAAGATCAGATGGTTGTAGAGGTGTGGTCTTATTTCTGAGATCTCTGTTCTGTTTCGTTGGTCTATGTGTCTGTTTTTGTACCAGTACCATGTTGTTTTGGTTACTGTAGCCTTGTAGTATAATTTGAAGTTGGGTGGCATGATGTGATGCCTCCAGATTTGTTCTTTTTGCTTAGGATTTTCATGGCTATACAGATTCTTTTTTGGTTCCATACAAATTTTAAAGTAGTTTTTTCTGCTTTTGTGAAGAATGTCAATGGTAGTGTGATGGTAATAGCGTGGAATCTACAAATTACTTGTGGCCATTTTCATGATACTGATTCTTCCTATCCATGAGCATGAAATGTTTTTTCATTTGTTCATGTCCTTTCTGACTTCTTTGAGCAGTGGTTTGTATTTCTCCTTGAAGAGGTCCTTCACTTCCCTTGTTAGCTGTATTCCTAGGTATTCTATTCTCTTTGTAGCAATTGTAATTGAGAGTTCATTTATGATTTGTTTCTCCCTTTGTCTATTGTTGGTGTATAGGAATGCTTGTCATTCTTGCACATTGGTTTTATATTCTGACTGTATTAGTCCTTTATCATGCTGCTATAAGGACATACCTGAGACTGAGTAGTTTATAAAGCAAGGAGGTTTAGTGGACTTACAGTTTCACATGGGTAAGGAGGCCTCACAATCATGGCGGAAGGTGAAGGAGGAGCAAAGGCACATCTGACATGGCAGCACACCAGAGCACATGTTCAGGGGAACTGCCCTTTATAAAACCAACAGACCATTTGAGACTTACTCACTATCATGAGAATAGCATGGTAAAAACCTGCTCCCATGATTTGATTACGTCCCACCAGATCCCTCCCACCACATATGGTGATTATGGGAGCTACAATTCAAGATGAGATTTGGGGTGGGGACACAACCAAACCATATCATTCCACCCTTGGCCCCTTCCAAATCTCATGTTCTCACATTTTGAAACCAGTAATGCCTTCCCAACAGTCCCCCAAAGTCTTAACTCATTCCAACATTAACTAAAAATTCACAGCCCAAAGTCTCATCTGAGACAAGTCCCTTCCACCTATGAGCCTGTAAAATCAGAAGCAAGTTAGTTACTTCCTAGATACAATGGGTGTTCAGGCATTGGACAAATACACCCCTTCCAAATGGGAGAAATTTGCCAAAACAAAGGGGCTGCAGGCTCCATGGCAGTCCAAAATCCAATAGGGCTGTCATTAAACCTTAAAGTTCCAATATGATCTCCTTTGACACTGTGTCTCACATCCAGGTCACACTGATGCAAGCAGTGGGATCCCACGGCCTTGGGCAGCTCCATCCCTGTGGCTTGGAAGCATATAGCCCCCTCCCGGCTGCTTTCATGGGTTAGCTTTGAGTTTCTGTGGCATTTCCAGTAACATGGTGCAAGCTGTCGGTGGATCTACCATTCTGGGTTCTGGAGTAGAGTGGCCCTCTTCTCACAGCTCCACTAGGCAGTTCCCCAGTGAGGACACTGTGTGGGGGCTTCCACCCCACATTTACCTTCCACACTGCTCTAGCAGAGGTTCTCCATGAGGGCCCCACCCCTGCTGCAAACTTCTGCCTGGACATCCAGGCATTTCCATACATCCACTGAAATCTAGGCAGAGGTTCCCAAACTTCAATCCTTGAACGTCTGTGCACCCACAGGCTCAACAACACATGGAAGCTGCCATGGTTTGGGGCTTGCACCCTCTGAAGCCACAGCCCAACTGTACTTTAGCCATTGCTAGAGAGGCTGGGATGCCGGTCTCCAAGTCCCTAGGCTGCACATAACAGAGGGGCCCTGGACCTGACCTAGGAAACCATTTTTCCCTTCTAGGCCCCCAAGCCTGTGATGGGAGGGTCTGCCATGAAGGTCTCTGACATGGCCTGGAGATGTTTTCCCTGTTGTCTTGGTGATTAACATTCAGCTCCTTGTTACTTATGCAAATTTCTGCAGCAGGCTTGAGTTTCTTCCTAGAAAATGGATTTCTCTTTTCTATTGCATTGGCAGGCTGCAAGTTTTTCAAACTTTTATGTTCTCCTTCCTTTTGAATGTTTTGCAGATTAGAAATTTCTTCTGCCAGATGCCCTAAGTGATCTCTCTCAAGTTCAAAGTTCCACAGATCTCTAGGGCAGGAGCCAAATGCCACCTATCTCTTTGCTAAAGCATAACAACAGTCACTTTCGCTCCAGTTCCCAACAAATTCCTCGTCTCCATCTAAGACCACCTCAGCCTGGATCTTATTGTCCATATCACTGTCAGCATTTTGGTCAAAGCCATTGAACAATCTCTAGGAAGTTCCAAACTTTCCCACATCTTACTACCTTTTTATGAGCACTCCAAACTGTTCCAACCTCTACTTATTACCCAGTACAAAAGTTGCTTCCACATTTTCAGGTATCTTAATGGCAGTACCCCACTCTATTGGTACCATTTGACTGTATTAGTCCATTTTCTTACTGCTATGAAGAAATACCTGATGGCTGGGTGTGGTTGCTCATGCCTGTAATCCCAGCACTTTGGGAGGCCAAGGTGGGCAGATCACCTGATGTCAGGACTTTGAGACCAGTCTGGCCAACATGGTGAAACCCAGTCTCTACTAAAACAATAAAAATTAGCTGGAGGTGGTGGTGGGTGCCTATAATCCCAGCTACTCAGGAGCCTGAGGCATGAGAATTGCTTGAATCCAGGAGGCTGAGGTTTCACTGAGTCAAGATCATGCCACTGCACTCCAGCCTGGGCAACAAGAACAAAACTTCATCTCAGAAAAAAAAAAAAAAAAGAAAGAAATACCTGAGACTGGGTAATTTATAAAGTAAAAAGGTTTAATGGACTCACAGTTCCCCATGGCTGGGAAGGCCTCACAATCATAGTGGAAGGTGAAGGAGGAGTAAAAGCACATCTTACATGGCAGCAGGCAAGAGCACATGTATAGTGGACTTGCCCTTTATAAAACCATCAGATCTCTTGAGACTTATCCACTATTATAAGAACAGCATGGGAAAATCCTGCCCCCATGATTCAGTTACCTCCAACTGGGTGCCTCCCACGTGGGGATTATGAGAGCTACATTCAAGAGGAGGTTTGGGTGGGGACACAGTCAAACCATCTCACTGAGACTTTACTGAAGTTGCTTATTAGCTTAAGAAGCTTTGGGGCTGAGACGAAGGGGTTTTCTAGATATAGAACCATGTCCTTTGCAAACAGAGACAGTTTGACGTGCTCTCTTCCTATCTAAATACCCTGTATTTCTTTCTCTTGCCTGATTGCCCTGGCCAGAACTTCCAATACTATATTGAATAGGAGTGATGAGAAAGGACATCCTCATCTTGTGCCAGTTTTCAAACGGAATGCTTCCAGCTTTCATGAATGGCTCTTATTATATTGATGTATGTTCCTTCAACACCTAGTTTATTGAGAGTTTTTAACATGAAGGGATGTTTAATTTTATTGGAGGCGTTTTCTGCATCTATTGAGATAATCATGTGGTTTTTGTCTTTAGTTCTGTTTATGTGATCAGTTATGTTTATTGATTTGCTTATGTTGAACTAGCCTTGCATCTAAGAGATGAAAACTGACTTGATTGTGGTGAATAAGCTTTCTGATGTGCTGTTGGATTTGGTTTGCCAGTATTTTACTGAGGATTTTTACATTGTTGTTCATCAGAGATATTGGCCTGAAGTTTTCTTTTTTTGTTGAATCTCTGCCAGATTTTGGTATCAAGATGATGCTGGCCTCATAAAATGAGTTATGGAGAAGTCCCTCCTTTTCAATTGTTTAGAATAGTTTCAGAAGAAATGATATCAGCTCCACTTTGTACCTTTGGTAGAATTCAGCTCTAAATTCATCTTGTCCTGGGCTTTTATTTATTACTACCTCAATTTCAGAACTTGTTATTGGTCTCTTCAGGGATTCAACTTCTTCCTGGTTCAGTCTTGGGAGGGTGTGTTTGTCCAGGATTTTATCCATTTAGTCTAGATTTTTTATTTGCATTGAGGTGTTTATATTAAATAGTATTAAATAGTATTCTCTGATGGTTCTTTCTATTTCTGTGGGGTCAGTGGTGATATCTCTTTATCATTTTTTATTGTGTCCATTTGATTCTTTTCTCTCTTCTTATTAGTCTAGCTAGAGGTCTATTTGTTTTATTAATTTTTTCAAGAACATTTTTTCAAGAAACCAGCCCCTGGATTCATTGATTTTTTGAACAGCTTTTTGCATCTCTGTCTCCTTCAGTTCACTCTGATCTTGGTTATTTTTTGTCTTTTGCTAGCTTTGAAGTTTGTTTGCTCTTGGTTCTCTAGTTCTTTTAGTTGTGATGTTGTGCTGATTGGAGCCTTTTTTTTTTTTTTTGAGATGGAGTTCCTCTCTGTCACCTAGGCTGGAGTCCAGTGGCATGAACTCGGCTCACTGCAACCTCTGCCTCCTGGGTTCAAGTGATTCTCATGCCTCAGCCTCCCGAGTAGCTGGGACTTACAAGCACATGCCACCACACCTGGCTAATTTTTGTATTTTTAGTAGAGACCGGGTCTCACCATGTTAGCCAGGCTGGTCTCAAACCCCTGACCTCAAGTGATCCACCCACTTCAGCCTCCCAAATTGCTGGGATTACAGGCATGAGCCACTGTGCCTGGCCCTTTCTAGCTTTTTGATATGGACATTTAGTGCCATAAATTTCCCTTTTAACACTGCTTTAGCTGTGTTCCAGAGATTTTGATATGTTGTCTGTCTGTTCTCATTGATTTCAAAGAACTTTTTGATTTCTGCCTTAATTTCTTTATGTATAATTTCTTTATGTACCCAGTAGTCATTCATGAGCAGGTTGTTCAATTTTCATGTAGTTGTGTGGCTTTGAGTGAGTTTCTTAATCTTGAGTTCTAATTTGATTGCGCTGTGGTCTGAGCGACTGTTTGTTATGATATCAGTTCTTTTGCATTTGCTGAGGAATTGTTTACTTCCGTTTATGTGATCAATTTTAGAGTAGGTGCCATGTGGCACAGGGAAGAGTGTATGTTCTGTTGTGTTTTGGTGAAGAGTTCTGTAGATATGTATCAGGTCTACTTGATGAGCTGAGTTCAAGTCCTGAAAATTTTTGTTAATTTTCTGTCTCAATGGTCTGTATAATATTGACAATGGGGTTTTAAAGTCTCCCACTATTATTGTGTGGGAGTGTAAGTCTCTTTGTAGGTCTCTAAGAACTTGTTTTATGAATCTGGGTGCATATATTTTTACAATAGGTAACTCTTCTTGTCGAACTGACCCCTTTACCATTATGTAATGTCCCTCTTTGTCTTTTTTTTTTTTTTTTTTAATCTTTGTTGGTTTAAATGCTGTTTTGTCAGAAACTAGGATTGTCATCCATGTCTTTTCTGCTTTCCATTGGCTGGATAAATTTTCCTCGATCCCTTTATTTTGAGCCTATATATCTTTGCATGTGAAATGGGCCTCTTGAATACAGCAAACCGATGGGTCTTGACTACCCAGCTTACCATTCTGTCTTTTAATTGGGGCATTTAGTCCATTTACATTTAAGGTTAATATTGTTATGTGTGAATTTGATCCTTTCATCATGATGTTAGCTGGTTATTTTGCAGACTTGTTGATATAGTTACTTCATAGTGTCATTGGTCTTTGTAATTCAGTGTGTTTTTGCAGTGGCTGGTAATGGTTTTTCCTTTTCATATTTAGTGCTTCATTCAGGAGCTCTTGCAAGGCAGATCTGGTGGTGATGAATTCCCTCAGCATTTTCTTGTCTGAAAAGGACTTTATTTCTTCTTCGCTTATAAAGCTTAGTTTGATCAGATATGAAATTCTGGGTTGGAAATTCTTTTCTTTAAGAATGTTGAATATCAGCTCCCAATCTCTTCTGGCTTATAGGGTTTCTGCTGAGAGATCCACTCTTAGTCTGATAGGCTTCCCTTTATAGGTGACCTGGTCTTTCTCTCTGACTGCCCTTAACATTTTGTTTTCATTTTGAACTTGGACAATCGGATGACTAAGTGTCTTGGGGTTGATCTTCTCATGGAGTATCTTATTGGGGTTCTCTGGGTTTCCTGAGTTTGAATGTTTGCCTGTCTTGTTAGGTTGCGGAAGTTCTCCTGGATGATATTCTGTAGTATATTTTCCAACTTATTTCCATTCTGTCTCTGTCTCTGTCAGGTGCCCCAGTTAGTTGTAAGTTCAGTCTTTTTACATAATCCCATAGTTCTCAGAGGTTTTGTTCGTTCCTTTTAATTCTGTTTTCTCTAATCTTGCCTGCCTGTCTTATTTCATCAAGATAGTCTTCAAGCTCTGAAATTATTTCCTCTACTTGGTCTATTCAGTTACTGATACTTGTGGTTTCATTGTGAAGTTCTCATGTTGTGTTTTCAGCTCTATCAAGTTATTTATGTTCCTCTCTAAACTGGTTATTCTGGTTAACAGCTCCTATTATGTTTTATCATGGTTCTTAGCATCTTTACTTTGGGTTAGAACATCCTTTTTTAGCTCAGCAAAGTTTGTTATTACCTACCTTCCGAAGCCTACTTCTGTCAGTTCATCCATCTCAGCCTCTGCCCAGTTCTGTGCCCTTGCTGGGGAGGTACTGCAATCATTTGAAGAAAAGGCACTCTGGCTTTTTGAGTTTTCAGCATTTTTTTGTTGATTCTTTCTCATCTCCATTAGTTTATCTAGCTTCAATCTTTGAGGCTGCTGACCTTCGGATGGGAATTTTGTGGGGCCTTTTTTATTGATGCTGTTGTTGTTCTTACTTTCTGTTTGTTTTTTTCTTTTAACAGTCAGACCCCTCTTTCGTAGGGCTGCTTTGGTTTGCTGGGGGTCCACTCCAGTCTCTATTTATCCGGGTCCCTCCTGCTCCTGGAGGTGGAGGCTACAGAACAGCAAAGATGGCTGCCTGCTCCTTCCTCAGAGATCTCTGTCCCAGAGGGGCGCCAACCTGATGCCAGCAGGAATGCTCTTGTATAAGGTGTCTGGCAACCCCTGTTGGGGTGTCTCACCCAGTCAGGAGGTACAGGATCCAGGACCTGATTAATGAAGCACTCTGGCTGCCCCTTGGTGTAGAGGGTGCACTGCACTGGTGGGAATCCTCCTTGTCTGGACTACCCAGATTCCTCAGAGCCAGCAGTGGGAAAGACTAATTCTGCTGATGCATGGAGACTCTGGCCACCCCTCCCCGCAGGGGCTCAGTCCCAGGGAGATCAGAGTTCTGTCCCTAAACCCCTGGCTGGTGTTGCTGAAATTCTGGCAGGGAGTCCCCACCCAGTAAGGAGGGATGGGTCAGGGCCTGGCCTAAAGAGGCAGTCAGGGCTGAGCGCAGTGGCTCATGCCTGTAATCCCAGCACTTTGGGAGGCTGAGGGAGGTGGATTGCTTGAGGTCAGGAGTTTGAGGCTAGCCTGGCCAACATGGTAAAACCCCCTCTCTACTAAAAATACAAAAATTAGCCATGCGTAGTGGCAGGCACCTGTAATCCTAGCTACTTGGGAGGCTGAGGTAGGAGAATCTCGAACCCAAGAGGCAGAGGTTGCAGTGAGCCGAGATCACACCATTGCACTCCAGCAAGACTGTCTCAAAAAAATAAAAATAAAAGATGCAGTCTGGCCAAAATCTGCTACAGTCGTTGTGCTTTGGGGAATTCCTCTTGGGTCCAAACCCTGCTGTCTCCCCTGCACCAGCAGGGATAAAAACCGCAGACTGGAACTTCAGTGATAGCTGCCATGCCTCCCCTCAGGAGCTCAGTTATAGGTAGCAGGCAGCCACAGTGATGATGGCTGCCTTGTCCCCATGAACTCGGTAGTCTTAGGTAGTCTCCAGCTGAGTGACAGCTGAGAATCTGCACAGCTCTGTGCTTGGGACACAAGGCCCTGGTAGCGTGGGCTCATGGGTGGAATCTCCTGATCCACAGGTTGCACAGATCCATGGAAAAAAGCATGGTTTCCTGGGCAGGGTAGCACGATCACTCACTGCCTCCCTTTGCTGGAGGTGGGAGCTTCCCTTGCCCTATGTGGCTCCCAGGTGGGCGGTCACACCACCCTGCTTTTCCTCATTCTCTGTGGGTCATGCCACATGCCTAGTCAGTCCCTTCATTACTTGTTATTGATCTGTTCAGGTTTTTTCATTCTTCATAGCTCAATCCTTGTAGGTTGTATGTATCTAGCAATTTACCAATTTCGTCTAGATTTTTCTTTATTGGCATACAGTTGCTCATGGTAGCCACTAATGATCATTTGAATTTCTGTGGTATCAGTTTTCATGTCTCCTTTTTAATCTCTGATTTTGTTTATTTGTGCGTTCTCTTTTTCTGAGTTATTCTAACTGAAGGTTTGTCAGTTTCCTTTATCTTTTCAAATAACCAGGGTTTGGTTTTGTTGATCTTTTGTTATTGTTTTCTTTATTTCAGTTTCATTTGTTTCTGCTCTGATCTTTGTTATTTCTTTTCTTCTACTAATTTTGGGTTTGATTTGCTCTTTTCTAGTTCATTAAGATGCATCATTAGGTTGTTTATTTGAAGTTGTTCTTCTTTTTTGATGTACACACTTATAGCTATAAACTTCCCTCTTAGCGCTGCTTTGGCTATATCTCATTGGTTTTTGTATATTGTATTTCCATACTCATTTGTTTCACTCTCTATATGAATTTTTTCTTAATTTATTCATTGACCATTGGTCATTCAGGAGCATGTTGTTTAATTTCCATGTGTTCATATAGTTTCCAAAATTTTTATTATTTATTTCTAGTTTTATTCCATTTTGGTGGAGAATATGCTTGATATTGTTTCAATTTTTTGAGTGTTTTAAGACTCGTTTTGTGACCTAACATATGGTCTCTTTGAGAATGATATTCATGTGCTGAAGAAAAGAATATATATTCTGCAGCCATTGGATGAAATGTTCTGTAAATATGTGTTAGATCCATTTGGTCTATTGTGCAGAATAAGTCAGATGTTTCTTTGTTCAATTTTTGTTTGGGAGATATGTCCAATGCTGAAAGTGAGTTGTTGAAGTTTCTAGATTTTTATTGTATTGGAGTCTGTCTCTCTCTTTAGCTATAATAATATTTCCTTTATATATCTGGGTGCTCTAGTATTGAGTGCATATATATTTAAAATTGGTATATCCTCTTGTTGAATTGACCCTTTATAATTTTATAGTGACTTTCTTCATCTCTCATTATACATTCTGTTTGGAAATCTATTTTCTCTGATATAAGTATAGCTATTTCTAATGTTTTTTTGGTTTCCATTAGCATGTAATACCTTTTACTATTATTTTCAGTCTATCTGCATCTTTATAGATGAAGTATGTTTCTTGTAGGCCACAGATCATTGGGCCTTTTAAAAAATTTATTCAAACACTCTTTATCTTCTGACTGGAGAGATTAGTCCATTTACAGTCAATTTTATTATCAATAAGTAGGAACTTACTCTACTATTTTTTTATTTATCTGCTGGTTGTTTTGTGGCCTTCTCTTTCTTCCTTCTTTTCTTCCTGTCTTGCTTTTGGTGAAGGTAATTTTCTTAGATGGTATGATTTATTTCCTTTCTTTTTATTTTTTGTGTTATCAATTCTGTGTTACTTGATTTGAGGTTACCATGAGGCTTTTTAAGCTGACAACAACTTAGCATTGTTTCCATAAACAAACAAGCAAGCAAAATGTAAACTAATAAACACTGTACCCCTTAACTTCATCCCCATGCTTTTTAACTTTTTGTTGTTTCTATTTATATCTTATTGTATTATGTCTTGAAAAGTTGTTGTAGTTACTATTTTTGATTGGCTCATTGTTTAGCCTTTCTACTTAGAGTAGTTTACACATCACAGTTACGGTATTATAATATTCTAGCTTTTCAGTGTACTAACTATTACCAGTGAGTTTTTTTACCTTCAAGTGATTGATTATTTATTGCTCATTAATGTCATTTTCTTTCTGGTTGAAGCACTCCCTTTAGCATTTCTTGTAGTACAGGTATTGATGAAATCTCTTAGCTTTTGTTTGTGTGGGAAAGTCTTTATTTCTTTCATGTATGAAGGCTATTTTCATGGGATATACTATTTTAGGGTAAAAGTTATTTCCTGTCATCACTTTAAATATTTCATGCCACTGTCTCCTGGCCTGTAAGGATTCTACCAAAAAGTCTGCTACAAGATGTAATGGAGCTTTATTGTGTGTTGTTTCTTTTCTCTTGCTGCTTTTAGGATCCTTTCTTTATCCCTGACCTTTGGAAGTTTGATGACTAAATACTTTGAGGTATTCTTTTGGTAAAATCTGTTGGGTGTCCTATAACCTTCTCATACTTGGATGGTGATATCTTTCTCTGGTTTGGGCAGGCAGGTTCTCTGTTATTATCTCTGAATAAATTTTCTACCTCACCTCTTTCTCTACCTTCTCTTTAAGGCCAATTACTCTTAGATTTCCCCTTTTGAGACTATTTTCTAGATTTTATAGGCGTGCATCATTCTTTTCTATTTTTTCTTTTGTCTACTCTTACTGTGTATTTTCAAATAACCTGTCTTCATTCTTACTAATTCTTTCTTCTGCTTGATCAATTCTTCTATTAAAAGACTGATGCATTCTTCAGTGTATCCATTGCATTTTTCAGCTCCAGAATTTCTGCTTGATTTTTAATTATTTCAATCTCTTTGTTAATCTTATCTGATAGACTGCTGCATTTCTTCTTTGTGTTATCTTTGAGTTTTCTCAAAACAGCTATTTTGAACTCTCTGTCTGAATGTTCACATATCTGTTTCTCCGGGATTGGTCCCTGGTGCCTAATTTAGTTTGCTTGGTGATTTCATGTTTCTCCTGGATGTATTTTAAGCTTGTGGACATTCAACCATGTCTAGTAACTGAGGAATTAAGTATGTATTGTAATCTTCGTAGTCTGCGTTTATTTGTACCCATCCTTCTTGGGAAAGCTTTCCAGGTATTTAAAAGGACTTGGGTATTGTGATCCATGCTGTATCTGCATCAGGGGGCTCCCCAAACCCACAGGGGGCTGTGATTCCTGTAGTCTCATAGAGGTACCACCTTGCTGGTCTTGGATAAGAATCCACAAAAATTATCTGGATGACCAGACAGAGAGACTCTTGTTTTCTTCCCTTACTTTCTTCCAAACAAATGGAGTCTCTCTCTTTCTGTGCTGAGCTGCCTGGAGCTTGGGGTTAGGTGACACAAGTACCTCTGTGGCCACCACCACTGGGACTCCACTGGGTCAGACCTGAAGCCAGTACAGCACTGGGTCTCACCCAAGGTCCCCTGTAACACTACCTGGCTACTGCCTGTGTTTTCTTAAGGTTGCAGAGCTCTACAGTCAGCAGGTGGCAAATCAAGTGACAATTTTGTTCTTCCCTTCAGGGCAGCAAGTTTCTCTAGGTCCCAGGCAGCTCTTGAGATGCCATCCAGGCCAGGAACTAGAGTCAAAAAGCCTAGAAATCTACCTGGTGTTCTGTTGTATTGCAGCTGAGCTGGCACTCAAATCAGGAGACACAGTCCTTCCCAGTGTTCCACTCTACTCTTTTCACAGGCAGAAGAGACTCCATGGCTTCCACTAGCACAGGCCCACAGGGAGTACTGCCAGGCTACTGCCAATGTTCACTTGAAGCCCAGGGGCTCTTCAATCAGCTTGTGGCGAATGCTGCCAGGCCTGGGACTCATTCTTCATGGAAGTCAGCCTCCCTTTGGCCCAGGGCAGGTCCAGAAATGCCATCTAAGAGCCAGGGCTTAGAATCAGGGACCCTAAGAGCCCGGTTGGTGCTCTACACCCCTGTGGCTGAGTTGGTACCTAAAGTGCAAAATTCCCTTTACTTTTCCCTCTGCTTTTCTCAAGCAGAAGGAGTCTCTCACTATAGCCACTACAACTGAGAATGTTCTGGGTCTCACCCAAAGCCAGCACATCTCAGAGTGTTACCCAAGGCCCACAGCGATACCTGAGTATCGCTACTGGTTATTCAGGGCCCAAGTGCTCTTTAGTCAGCAGATGATGGGTCCTTCCAGGACCAGGTCCTTCCCTTGAAGGCAATGGGTTCCCTTCTGTTTCAGAGTGTGTCTAGAAATGTTGTCCAGGAGCTAGCGCCTGGAATGGGGACCCTAAGACTCTGACCAGTGCCCTATTCTGTTTTGGCTGAGCAGGGAACCAAGATGCAAGACGAAGTCTTCTTTACTCTTCCCTCTCCTCTTCTGAAGAGAAAGGAAGGGGTCTCTTTTGGAGCCACGATCTGTGCAGCCTGGGATTTGGGTAGTGGTGGTACAAGCACTCCCTTCACTGCCCTGGCTCGTGTATGTTACATGCCCTCCAAGTCCACTAGCTGCAAGCCCAGCTCAGCACAAATACTCGCCTAGAAGTTGCAGTTCTTGTGTCCTAGACCACCTTTCAAATTTACTTAGAGCCCAGAGCACTTGAGTACATGATGGCAAGGCTTGCCAGAACTCACATTCCAACTGCTGGGAAACGGGATTCCCTTCTAGTTAGGGCTACTCTATATGTGTTCTCCATGGGTAGGTGTCAGCTGCATTCAGTGCAGTTTTGCTTTCCACTGGGACAAGGCAGCACTGAGTTTAATGCAGTCTCACAATTGCTTCATTCTCCTTCTCCCAAGCACAGAGATTCTCTCTCCATGCCACACAGCCACTGCTGGGGGAATGGGGGAGGGGTCTTGTCAGTGGTTCAAGACTGTCTTTCCTACCCTCTTTAGTGCCTCTTTCAGAAATACTAAGTTAAAACAGGTACTGTGGGGGCTCACCTGATTTTCAGCTCTTATGAAGATGCTTTTTTGTGTGTAGATAGTTGTCAATTTTGGTGTTCCTGTAGGATAGAGGGATGATCAGTAGAGCCTTCTATTCAGCCATCTTGCTCTGCCTTCTCCCCTCCATTATAATCTTATGTGGCCACTGTGGTATATGTGGTCTATTGTTCACTGAAACATTACGCCGTGCATTACTGTATTCTTTTGGTCCTTTTTCTCTCTCCTCCCCTTCTGGGCATATCATCATTTGTATGTTGGGGCACTACATGGTTCCCACAGTTCTCTTAGGCTCTCTTTGTTTTTTTTCATTGTCTGTGTTCCTTAGACTGGTTAATCTCAATATATCTTCAAGTTCACTGATGCTTTCTTCTACCTGCTGAAATGTGCAGTCTTGCTCCTCTAGTGAATTTTTCATATGTTTTATACTTTTGAGTCTAGAATTTCTGCTTTGTTTTTACAACTTATGTGTCTTTATTAATAGTCTCTATTTGGTGAGACATTGTTTTCCTACTTTTAGTTCTTTAGACATGGTTTCTTTCCATTCAGGAACATATTTATAATAACTGGTTTAAAGTGTTTGTCTAGTAAGTTCACTATTTGGGCTTCCTCAGGAACAGTTTCTATTGATTGCTTTTTTTCAGTGTTTGGGCCATACTTTCTTGTTTTTTGCAGTTTCATAAAGGTGTTTTGTTGAAAACTAGACATTTCGAATAATACAATGTAGCATATCTGCAAATCAGATTCTTTTCCTATCTCCCCAGGGCTTTTTGTTGCTCTTGTAGTTTATTTAGTGACTTTCCTGAACTAATTCTGTAAAGTCTGTATTCTTTGTCATATGTGTCCACTGAAATCTTTGCTTGGTTAGGTTAGTGGTCAGCTAATGAATGGACAGATATTTCTTTAAGCACCTAGAACCAATAAATCTCCCAGTCTTTGTGAAGGGACTCTGTGTGCATGTCAGAGGCATGCCCTCAATGCTCAGACAGGTAGTTGACAGCTTTGCCTTAGCCTTCACTTCCCACTTGCTTAGAATGTCAAGGTCAGTCACAGGTGAGAGCTTAGGCCTTTTTCAGGCATTTCCTGAGCATGCACCCAGCCTCAAACAACAACACAGCTCTACACATGCAGGTGGCCATGTAGAATTCCAGGAATATGTGAGTTTTTCAAATCGCCCTATAGAAATTTCATTCCTCAGCTTTAAGCTATTTGGTTAGCCTATTGTTGGCCCCATCTATTATACATTGCCTCAGACAGCCATGATAATACACAATTGCCACTGATTGTTTTCGGCAAATGCCACTGGAGAAAAGGCTGGTAGCACTGAATAGTTCCCAGTCATGTCAAATAAAGACAAGCCTTGTGAGTGGGATATTCCAGCAACCACCAACTATATCAAATCATGGCAATTATCTGACAATGGGGTCGTGAAGGAGGTCGAGTGCCATTCTGCACACACCATGCAATATTTGTCTTTCTGTATCTGGCTTATTTCACTTAACATAATGACTTCCAGTTCCATCCATGTTACTCATGTTACTTAAAATGGCATTATTTCATTCTTTGTTAAGGCCAAGTAGTATTCCATTGTGTTTATATACCACATTGTCTTTATCCATTTGTCCATTGATTATTCCATATCTTTGCAATTGTCAATAGTACTGCAATAAACATGGGGTTTCATGTATCCCTTTGATATACTGATTTTCTTTCCTTTGGATAAATACCCACTAGTGGGGTAACTGGATATAGTAGTTCTACCTTTAGATTTTTTAGAAATCTCCATGCTGTTTTCCATAATGACTATGCTAATTTACATTCCCATCAATGGTGCATAAGGGTTTCCTTCTCTCTGCAAGCTCGCCAGCACTTGGTATTTCCTGTCTTTTTAATAATAACCATTCTCACTGGGCAAGACAATATTTCATTGTGATTTTGATTTGCATTTCCCAATGATTAGCAATGTTGAGCTTTTAAAAAATACTTGTTGGCCATTTGTATGTCATCTTATGAGAAATGTCTTTTTAATGTATTTTTTTTTTTTTACTGTTGAATTGTTTGATTTCCTTGTACATTTTGAATATTAGTCCCTTGTTGGATGACTAGTTTGCAAATATCTTCTCCCCCATTTAGCAAGTTGTCTCTTCTCTCTGTTGATTGTTTCCTTTGCTTTGCAGAAGCTTTTAAATTTAATATAGTCAATTTGTCCCTTTTTGTTTTTTGTGTATGCTTTTGAGGTCTTAGTCATAAATTCTTTTCCTAAACCAGTGTCCTGAAGGATTTCCCATGTGTCTTCTTCTAGTAGTTTTATAGTTTGAGGTCTTATGTTTATGTTTTTAATGTATCTTGAGTTGATTTTTGTGTATGGTGCAAGATAGGGATCCAGTTTCTTTCTTCTGCATATGAATATCCATTTTTCCCAGCAACATGTATTGAAGAGAGTATTTTTCCCCAATGTATGTTCTTTGTGCCTTCATAGAAAATCAGTTGAGTGTAAATATGGTCTTTGTTTCTGGGTTCTCTGTTCTATTTCATTTATCTGTGTGTCTGTTTTTATTCCAATACCATGCTGTTTTGGGTACTACAGCTTTGTAATATATTTTGAAGTCAGATAGTGTGATGCCTCCATTTTTGTACCTTTTGTTCAGGATTCTTTTGACTATTTGGACTACTTTGAGTTCCATATAAATTTTAGGGTTTTTTTCTATTTCAGTGAAAAATGACATTGATATTTTGATAGGGATTGCAATTATTTTTTACATTGCTTTGTGCAGTATGGTCACTGTAAAAATATTAATTTTTCTTATCCATGAGTATGGGATGTATTTTTATTTGTTTGTTTTCTGTTTCATTTCTTTCATCAGTGTTTTGTAGTTTTCTTTATAGAGGTCATTTACCTCCTTGGTTAAATATAATACTAGGTATTTTATTTTTGTAACTCTTTTTTGTAACTATTGTACATGGGATTGCCTTCTTGATTTCTTCTCAGCTAGTTGATTATTTGTGTGTAGAAATACTACTGATTTTTGTGTGTTCATTTTGTATTCTGCAACTTTACTAAGAGTTTTTGGTGAAGTCTTTAGGTTTTTCTAGATACAAGATCATGTTGTCTGCAAAGATGGATAGTTTGACTTCCTCTTTTCCAATGTGAATGCCTTTTATTTCTTTCTCTTGCCTGATTGCTTTGGCTAGGTACAGAAAGACCTAGCCAAGTGGTAAGTGGTGAAAGTGGGCATCCTTTTCTTGTTCCAGTTCTTAGAGGAAAGGCTTCCAGCTTTTCCCCATATCATTAGCTGTAGGCTTGTTACATATAGTCTTTAGTATGTTGAGGTATGTTCCTTCTATGCCCAGTTTCTGAGTGTTGTTATCATAAAGAGATGTTGAATTTTATCAAATATATTTACTGTGCCTATTGAGATTATCATATTATTGTTGTCCTTCATTCTGTTGACTTGATGTATCATGTTTATTGTTTTGTATATGTTGAACCATCCTTGCATCCCTGGGATAGATCCCATTTGATCATGGTGTATTACCTTTTTCATGTGCTGTTGGATTTGATTTGCTAGTATGTAGTTAAGGAGTTTTGCATCTGTGTTCATCAGGGATATTGGCCTGTAGTTTTTGTTGTTGTTGTTGTATTCTTGTCTAGTTTTGGTATTAGGGCAATGGTGCCTCATAGAATGAATTAGGTAGAAATCCATTTGCTTCAATTTTTTCGAATAGTTTGAGGAGAAGTGATGTTAATTCTTTTTAAATTTGGTAGAATTCAAGAGTGAAGCCATCTGGTCCTGGGCTTTTCTTTGTTGAGAGACTTTATTACTGATTAAATCTCATTATTTGTTATTAGTCTGTGAAGGTTTTCTACTTCTTCCTGATTCAATCTTGGTAAGTTGTATGGGTCCAGGAATTTATTTTTTTCCTCTAGGTCTTCCAGTTTGTTAATGTATAGTTTGTTCTTAATAGGCTCTGATGATCTTTTATATTTCTGTGCTATCAGTTGTAATATCTCCTTTTCTATTTCTGATTTTATTTGAGTCTTCTCTCTCTTTTTTGGGTTAGCCTAACTAGTAATACAGGAGTTATTAAGAAATTATTTTTAGGCAGCTAGAAAGGGTGAAAACTCCCAGTGGAATTTTCTTTAATAAAAAGCAGCCCCCAAACCCTTTCTTCTCTAACAGGAAGCAGCCTGAGAAGTCAGGCATAGATATGCAAACTAGGAGCTTTTGTCTGTAAATGCTGGCAGCTGTACTGGAAGTCAGGTGCATTCAATGTGGCATCTCCTGTCCTCTTTTCCTTGTCAGTACATTTATAGGTATCATGGCAGCCTCCAGGTAAAACCGTGTGTACAGGCATCATGGCCTCCACCAGGTGGAAGCTGAATTTGCATAATAAAAGACTAGGGTCAGAGGGCCAGTCTTTTTGCAAGCTATGTAAATGGTACACCTGGTCAACCCAATCCCCTGAGCCCTGTGTAAATCAATCACTGCCTCCTCAAGCCTCTGTACAAAACTGATTATGTTCTGCCACAAACCAGAGATCCTCTTTTGGGCAACCCACTTTTTCAGCATCAGGAGGCCTTTTTCTCTTTCTTCTTTTTCTATTAAACTTTCTGCTCCTAAACCCACTCCTTGTGCGTGTCCATGTCTTGAATTCTTTCTCAACTGTGACAAAGAACCAGGGTATATACTCTAGAAAATGGAACCATTTTACTAGCAGTTTATCAGTTTTATCTTTTTTGAAAAATCTTTTCATTTTGTTGATCCTTTGTAATTTTTTTAGTCTCTATTTCATTTAGTTCTGCTCTGATCTTTATTATTTCTTTCCTACTACTAATTTTGAGTTTGATTTGTTCTTGCTTTTCTAGTACTTGGGGTGCATCATTAGACTGTTTATTTGAAATCTTCCCGCTTTTTTGATCTAGGTGCTTATTGCTATAAACTTCCCTCTTAGCAGTGCTTTTGTGTGTCCTGTAAGTTTTGGTATCTTGTGTTTCCATTTCCATTTGTTTCAGGAAATTTTTAAAACATTTTTTTCCTTAATGTTTTCTTTAATCCAGTGGTCATTCAGGAGCATGTTGTTTAATTTCCATGTGTTTGTAGTTTCCAAAGTTCCTCTTGTTATTATTGATTTAGTTTCAGACCATTGTGATCTTGATATGATTTTGATTTTTTAAAAACTGTTGAGATTTGTTGTGTGGCATATGGTATATCTTGGAGAATGTTCCATGTGCTGATGAGAATAATGTGTATTCTGTAGCTGTTGGATGAAATGTTCTGTAAATGTCTGTTAGGTCCATTTGGTCTAAAGTACAATTTAAATCCAATGTTTCTTTATTAATTTTCTGTTTAGATGATCTGTCTTATGCTGTGAGCAGAGTGTTGAAGTTCCCAACTATTATCGTATTGGAGTCTATCTCTCCCTTTAGATCTTATAACATTTGCTTTACATATCTGAGTGGCCTGGTGTTAGGTGCATATGCATTTGGAATTGTTATATTCTCTTGCTGAATCGATCTCTTTATCATTATATATTGACCTTCTTTGTTTGTTTTTATTGTTTTCAAGTTAAAGTATCTTTTGTCTCATTTAAATATGGCTACCCTTGCTCATTTTTTTAATTTCAATTTGCATGAAATATCTTTTTTTCATCCCTTTACTTTCAATCTATATGTGTCTTTATAGGTGAAATGAGTTCTTATAGGCATTCTATACATCGGTCATTTTTTTAAAATCCACTCAGCCAATCTATATCTTTTAAGTGGAGTGTCTCATTTGTTTACATTCAAGATTATTATTAATATGTGAGGGCTTATTCCTATCATTTTACTTAGTTTCTTGTTTGTATATCTTTTGTGTCTTTCTTTCTGTCTTATTGTTTATTCATTATGGTTTGGTGATTTTCTGTAGTCATAACATTTGAGTCCTTTCTTGTCCTTGTTTGTCTGTTTGCTCTACTAGTAGTTTTATACTTTTGTATCTTTTTGTGATAGTAGATATTGTCCTTTTGCTTCCAGGTGTAGGAAGCAAACATTTCTTGTGGGATTGGTCTTATGCTGATGAATTCCCTCAGCTTTTGCTTGTCCGGGAAAGATTTTATCTTTTGTTTATAAATGTTAACTTTGCTGGGTAGAGTATCCTTGGCTGGTAGTTATTATTATTATTATTATTTTCTTTAAGCACTTTGAAGATGTCATCCTATTCTCTTCTGGCCTGTTAGGTTTCTGCTGAGAAACCAACTGTTAGTCTATTAGGGGTTCCCTTATAAGTAACTAGATGCTTTTCTCTTGCTGTTTTTCAAAATTCTCTCTTTGTCTTTCACTTTTAGCAATTTGACTATAATACGCTGTGGATAAGACCTTTTTAGACAATATGTACTTGGAGATCTCTGAGCTTCCTGTGTCTGGATGTCTAAATCTCCTGCTAGACTTGAGATGTTTTCAGCTATTATTTTGTTCAATAGGTTTTCTACCCTCTTTGTTCTTCTGTTCACCTTTTGGAACACTGAAGTTCAAGTATTTGGTCAATTTATGGTCTCCTTTATGTCATGTATGTTTTGTTCATTTTTTAAAATTCTTTCTTAAAAAAAATTTGTCTGACTGGGTGATTTCAAAAGACCTGTCTTCAAGTCCTGAAATTTTTTCTTCTGCTTGATCTAGTCTATTGTTGAAGCTTTGAAATGTATTTTTTTTCATTCAGTGAATTCTTCAGTTCCAGGATTTCTGTATGGTTCTTTTCTTAATAATATCTCTTTGATTTATTTCTCATTCATATACTGAATTGTTTTTCTGATTTTTTTGTGTTGTTTATAGGGTTCTCTTGAATCTCACTGAGTTTTTTAATATCAACGTTTTTAATAATTTTTCTGGGATTTCATAAATTTCTTTTTTATTGGGATCTTTTGCTGGAGAATAATTGTTTGTATTTGGAGGCGTCATATTTCCTTGCTTTTTTGTGTTTCTTGTGTCTCCATTGATATCTGCACATCTGGTGTACCAGTTGCTTCTTCCAAAATTTTGGATTTTCCTGAAGATCTGTTGTGTTGGCTGGGTAGGGCACCTTGGCTTTGATTCCGGGTATGTGCAATAGTGTATTCTCTATATGATTTCTTCGGTTGTAAACAGCATCAGTAGTGTTTGTGATTTCCTCAGTAGCTTAGGGTGTGGTTGTTAGTGAAGGCTGTGATGAAGTTTTGCTGGGCACTGGGATGCCAGGTAGGAATGTCCTCTAGCCCATTGTGGTAATGGTAGGCCTAGCATACCTGTCATTGGGCCTCAGGGTAATATATGCTGGCAACAATATTAGTTGGTCCTGGCAGCCCAATGGTTGGACCTCCTTGTGGCTCAGGTGCCAGAAGTGGTAGTGGTGGGCTAGGTAGGTCCTCGGGTCCCTGGGCAGTGGGCTTGGAAAGAGTGATGGCAGTAGCAGTGGCAGGACAGCTCTTTGGCTCCAAAATGGTTTGTGCTGCTGTTGGCAGTGGCTGTGGAAGGCTAGGTGGGCCAGTCCCAGGCCTGCAAGTCACACATGCAGGTGGGTGCCAGCTGTGGTAGTTGTGGTAGGTTGGGTGGGTCTGTCCTCAGGCCCCTGGGAGAAATGCTCAAGTGCTGATGGTGGTAGATGAGACAGTGAAATCCCCAGGTCTCCAGGTGGCATGCTTAGGCACTGGGAGTGCGACAGAGCTGGACCAGGTGGTCCTTCTCTCAATCCCTCAATCATATGTGTGGGCACTGGCTATGTTGACAGAGCCAGGGTGATTCCAAAGTTTCCAGTGGAATGCTTGGATGGGAACAGCAGTGACTGTGCTGTGGCCCTACTGCTGGAGTAGGCAAAGTTGCTTTCATTGGTAGCAGTAATAGGCAGGAAGCTGTGGAGCACATGCCTTGGTCTCAGATGGTAGCTGTAGGCAGGGTAGCCTGTCCTCAGTGTCACTACCAGTAGTTCACAATTCAGCCCTGGCAGCATCAGCCAGCAGTGGCAGTGACTGCAGACAAAGAAATCTGTGTTCAGGGAGTGGGAAAATGTGCCCTGCAGCAGGGTCACTGCCAATGGCTTATGGTTCTGCTCTGGAGGCACCAGACAGCAGTGGTGGTGGCTACAGAGGGGTGATGTGAATTCAGCTCCAGGAATGTGGAGATGCAAGGGCTTCTGGGCTCCAGTGCAGGATGCAGCCTGGTGGGGCCTGGCCTTTCAAAATGGAGACATGCTTCAGCTTCTTAGGAGTTGGAGGCTGTGTGGGACTCAGTGTGATCTGCCTCTCTGGAGCATGCCATCATGCAGTCTCCAGGCAGATCCCTATGTTAGTCTCAAGACCTGAGAGGGTTGATGGGCTCTTTGAAGGCTGAGATTGCAGGAGTCTGCAGTGGGAATGTGGACTGCTGAGGGTTTCTCACCTACCCTTTCCCTGCACTGGAGAGCCTCTCTGGGCTCCCAGCCAATCTGGCTGAGCAGAGTGCCTTTCTTCCCTCTCCTTCCCTGCCTTAGGTATTTCCTGTCTCTTCTCTGTTGAATTCTGGTGTTGTCTCTTGGATGATCAATTCCAAGTGTGATTCTAATACTATTTTGGTTCATCTTTATGGAGGAGGCAAGTACTGGATGCTTCTAGTCAGCCATCTCAAACAGACATACTTGAAGACCAAGGTGTACCATCTTTATAGGCAGATGTGGCTGAAGAGATGAAATTTGTGCCCTCTCTCCATCAGTTTGGGCTGCTATAATGAATCACCACAGATTGGGTGGCTTAGAAACAACAGAAATTTATTTTTCACAATTCTGGAGGCTGGCAAGTCCAAGATCAAGAAATCAGTAGATTCAGTGTCTGGTGAAGGCTTGCTTCCTGATTCACAGACTATGCCTTCTTGCTGTTTCTTCATGTGGTAGAAGAAATGAGGGAACTCTCTGGGGTTTCTTTTATGAAGGCACTAATCTCAATCATGAGCGGTCCACTCTCATGTCCTAATCACCTCCCAAAGGACCCCACCTTCAAATACCATCACGTTGGGGATTAGATTTCAGCATATTTACTTTGGAGGGACACAAGCTGCTCTTTTAATATTCTTTTTTTTTTTTTTTTTTTACCAAGACCTACTTTTAATTTCTCAGCTATTTTGATCTTTATAGGAGATTCTAATAAGTGTTTTTATGTTTTAAGTATTAATTATTGTAGTGGGCTGAATAGTGGCCCTCTAAAAGGTCTGTCAGTGTCCTAATCCCTGGAACCCGTGAATGTTACCTTATTTGGACAAAGTGCCTTTGCAGAGCCTCCAGAGGAGGCTGACACTTTGATTTTACATTCTGGCCTCTCTGACTGTGAGAGAATAAATTACTGTTGTTTTATGCCACTGACTTTGTTGTAATTTATTACAGCAGCCATAGAAAACTAATACAATTATTAATGTGTTTTAAATCCATGATGTTTTGAGAATATAATTCAAATACAGGTTCAATATTAACCATCTGGCTTCCTTGCCAGCTAGCTTGAAATTCATTTGTTTATCATGGAGGAGTAGGTCATTTGTGTTAATCACTTGCTCAACTAGTAGTTTTGCTAAAAGTAATTTTCATTTTTTAAATAAACAAGGACACATTTTTTGACTAGGGAGAAAAATCAGGCATAGAGAATAATCATAACCTTTGAATATTATTCAACAGGAGGGATTTTTTGTCTATGGGAATACAGAAGAAAATTGGTAAACAAGCAGTCTAGACCAGACATGAGCTGTATGTCAGTGATTATAAGGCAAATAAATAATTCTGCCTTAGAATTGATCAATTCAGTTGGAAGAAGGGGGAGGAGACAGTCAAGCTTCTAACTGGATTGTCTGACCATTTACTTGACTAAATAGTCATTTGATGAAATGAGTGAAATGAAAATATATGCTCAGCAAGTGTCTGACATAGTATGTACTCAAAATTTAATTTAATATTATTACTATCATTAATTAACTTACAGCCTTGAGTTGACATGGATATCTTTTAAAACAATGAAGAAGGTGTTAAAAGACTGCATGCTGTCACTTGAAAATGTCCTTGCCAACAGGCCCTTATAATGGAGGTAGAGAAACAAGATATATGGGCTGCGATTACAAAGTAAGAAATATTTGCTTTAAAAAATCAGTAGTTACATATGAAAATTCATGCTGTCCCTTTCCAAATTGGCTACTTTAGGAAACTTACATTATTTTCACAAAACTGATATTACTTAAAAGTGTTTTCGAGATCATCTGCAGAGCCTCCAGTATGTTGCTTAGAATCTACTTTGAAATGACAGTCCTTTTTCCTTTGACAGTGGAGCAGCTATGTCATTTGGAACTAAGTTCACATTTTCTAAGTTAAAGTCTTTAAAGTAGAACACTTATATGTATGCATGTACTTGGGTTTGTTTTCTTTTTTGGGAGAAACTATATTTACTTTATTATCAAGGAATCCACTTCTATGACTCGTGAAGCCCAGGCTGAGTTAACAGTGATGAGTTCTAGAGGTACCTACTTCCCAGTCTGAATTTTCTGGTTTCAATTCATCTTCTCTCTTGACCTCAACTGAAAACTCAGACTTATGAGGTCTCAATCTTTGCCCTCTTACTCCTGGAAAATTGCAAAGCCAAGTATGTAGGAGGCTTTTTCAGAAGAGAAAATGACTTTGTTGTTTCAGAAAATAAACCCTTCACTTTGCTTTATGAGGCAGATAGCAGCCCCAAACCATGTACAGGTTGGGTCCTGCACAGATATTAATGTGTTTTTTTTCTGAAGATGAATTTATGTCATTACTTAATGGGCACACCCCATATATCATCAGCATTGAAATGGGACATTATGAATATTCTAGTTCCATCCCCCTCACCCAGCACAGGATCGTTGCCTCCAGCGGTTCTGATGAAAGGAGCTTATTACTTTGTAAGACACACTAGTCCATTGTTAACCAGTTACATTGTTAGAAAAACCTATTATAGTTAAATGAGACAAGATGTGGGTACGTGCCCAATATAGCACATAGAACATAGTAAAATACATGATAAATATTTATAACCTGCTCGTGTAGCCCTAAAATGTGCTTCCTTCAAACTCTATCTTCTCGAGCAACAAAAGTTAATTCTTAATTCTTCTATATGACAAAGCTTCAATCGTTTAAAAATATATTTACTTAATGTGTCCTTGAAACATCTCCCCTCCAGGCCAAGCACCCTCAAGTTCTTCTGTCATTCTCATATGTCAGGATTTCTAGACAGGATACACTTGAAACAGGTAATAATACTAAATAGTATATGATAAGGGAGAAATAAGGGGTATTGAGAGTTAGTGAAATAGTCCATAGACAGGATATCCATAGGCTAGAGTGGTCTTGAGAAGGTTTTGTGGTGGGAATGGAATTTATGCAAGGCCTTAAAATTCAAGTAGAATTTGTAAGGACTGAGAACAGACTAGAATAGATCCCTTAAGTGAGGTGAAAGGCCTTTTAATTTAGTCCAGTACAGTGATAGGTATGTTTATTATTTGCTCTATCTTCCTGGAGATGAAGGTTTTAAAACAAACCCTAAACAAAAAGGAGGAGATAAAATTAAAGATGGTTTCACTCTTTAAAGCTGGGCCCTTTGGCAAGCAGCTGTAGTAGTTGAGGGTGGTTGGGAGAAGAACCAGTGGTTTCTGACAAAGTAGAGCCTCTAGCATTGGAAAAGAAGATATTAATTACAATGGATGCTAATTGTTTCTATTTGAAAATTCTTGTAGTGGTTATTCTGAAATACTTACAATAAGTAAGCATTAGGTGGGTAACTAAATCACTGTTGATAAAGAATCTTCTTTACTACTAGTGTGGGAAGACAGTTGCATAAGGAAACGTGCTTGGTGCCTCCATTTCTATTATGCCTTTCTTGGGAGCTGATAATCGGAAATGTTTTAAGAGAGGTTATAATTAGAGTTTGGGGGCTTGATGTATAGTGTTTTTAAATTCCCTTGGATTTTTATGTTTATTTTCAAGGCGAATAAGTTGTGGCTCACTTGTAGGAGGAAAGACTCAACTTTTGTCAGTGTTCAAAAAAAGTCGCCATTATACATTGTCCACTTAAATTATTGAATTGTATCACAAATAGGTTTGTATATTAGAGTAGCACTGAGTATACTGAGAGCAATAGAGCTTGCTTCACTTGTTATTATTTGACTGGCCATATAAACCCATGTACTTAGCATCTACACTCTTTCTTTCTCTCTTTCTTTCTTTCTTTCTTTCTTTCTTTCTTTCTTTCTTTCTTTCTTTCTTTCTTTCTCTCTTTCTCAGTGTCTCCTTTGCACCCTCCTACAAATATACCTTGAGTTCTTGATCTATATCTATTGTATACCAACATGTTTGAATCTTTTGGTTGGAGTTTCTAACTCCCACCCCAAACAAAGACATAGAATGTGAGTTATTTGAACAATGTCTCAATTGAGAATTCGGTTTTTTTGGAAACAGCACCTATATTTTTGTTTATTTTTGATCCATGTGTATCCTCAGAGTAGACTGTCTATCTTCCAAAAATGGCAAACAACACAAGTATAATAGTGGCAGTGCAAGGTGTGTGGGGTATTTTTATTCCACAGGGGAGACTATGATGGAGTCATCCTTATTTAAGATGGCTTCTAATACTCTATGTCACTCCTCCCACTCAACATGTATTACTGAATCATGCACCTAGTAGATACTCAAATAAGGTCTAATTCAGGGCCTCTGTCTCCTGGAGCCTAGGGGCACCTAATAGTTAAGAAGTGATATATGTACATGATCAGTAATTCTCTTTACCAATAGCTGCCCTGGTTGGGTTTGTTTAGTAATATTATTTATTTAGCTAAGCCGATTGCTCTATATGTGAACACAAATCAATCAGGCCAAGCCCTAGCCCAGTTAAAAAAATCCATGTCTACATGAAAAAATGCTCATCATCACTCGCCATCAGAGAAACACAAATCAAAACCACAATGAGATACCATCTCACACCAGTTAGAATGGCAATCATTAAAAAATCAGGAAACAACAGGTGCTGGAGAGGATGTGGAGAAATAGGAACACTTTTACACTGTTGGTGGGACTGTAAACTAGTTCAACCATTGTGGAAAACAGTGTGGCGATTCCTCAAGGATCTAGAACTAGAAATACCATATGACCCAGCCATCCCATTACTGGGAATATACCCAAAGGATTATAAGTCATGCTGCTATAAAGACACATGCACACGTATGTTTATTGTGGCACTATTCACAATAGCAAAGTCTTGGAACCAACCCAAATGTCCATCAGTGACAGACTGGATTAAGAAAATGTGGCACATATACGCCATGGAATACCATGCAGCCATAAAAAAGGATGAGCTCGTGTCCTTTGTAGGGACATGGATGCAGCTGGAAACCATCATTCTCAGCAAACTATCACAAGAACAGAAAACCAAATACCACATGTTCTCACTCATAGGTGGGAACTGAACAATGAGATCACTTGGACACAGGAAGGGGAGCATCACACACTGGGTCCTACTGTGGGAGGGGGTAGCGGGGAGGGATAGCATTAGGAGATATACCTAATGTAAATGATGAGTTAATGGCTGCAGCACACCAACATGGCACATGTATACATATGTAACAAAGCTGCACGTTGTGCACATGTACCCTAGAGCTTAAAGTATAATAATAAAAAAAAATCCGTGTCTAGTTAGTTTTGTTGAAAAAAAAATGGTGTTGGATGTATTAATAGATACAATTAAGAGAGTATCCTAGTTCTCTCATGTTTGTATTCCTTCTCACCTCGTACATAGGAGGCACTCTGAAAATGCTTGTCGAATTATTGAGCTGGATTGCAGGACTTAAGGATCACAATTATTAGCATTACCTCTTCCAAAATGTTTTGCAGTTATGGTACAGTTAAAGCCAAAAGTATAGAGACGATTTGTTATTATGGTTTAGATGAGTAACAGAGGCTCCTTAGCCTGCTTAAAGAGAAATCAGTCAAGTCATCTGTGGACTAGAAATCTCCTCAGTCTCTCCTCTCTAGCCCCCCTGTATTAGGTGTTCATGAGGCTCGCCAGGGGAGTTGAGGAGGTTTACTGCAAACAACTGTTCTTTTTTCTTTTGTGGTAAATAGTGGTGCAAGGGGTAAGGGGACCTGGAAGATTGAGAAAGTATTGAAAACCCCAAACACAACCCATTAGTTTTGAGAGTATAATGATTAATGGTCATTTGAAATCCCAGGTTGGTTGGGAAACATATTTCAGAATATCATCCATGAAAATTTCCCCATCCTTGCTAGAGAGGCCAGCAGTGAAATTCAGGAAATACAGAGAACTCCTGCAGGATTCTACACAAGAAGATCATCCCCAAGACACACAATCATCAGATATTCCAAGGTCAAAATGAAAGAAAGAAGGTTAAAGGCAGCTAGAGAGAATGGGCAGGTCACCTACAAAGGGGTTATCAGTCTAACAGCAGACCTCTCAGCTGAAGCCCTACAAGCCAGAAGAGAGTGGGGGCCTATATTTAACATTCTTAAAGAAAAAAATCTTCAATCAAGAATTTCATTCCAGCTACACTAAGCTTCTTAAGTGAAGGAGAAATAAGATCTTTTTCAGATAAGCAAATGTTGAGGGGATTCATTAACACCAGACCTGCCTTACAAGAGATCTTGAAAGGAGCACTAAATATCGAAAGGAAAGGCTGCCAACAGCTAATACAAAAACACACTTAAACACACAGATCAGTGTCATTGTAAAGCAACCACGTAAACAAGCGAACATCATAACCAGCCAAGAGTGCAATGACAGGATCAAATCCACACATATCAATACTAACCTTGAATGCAAATGGGCTAAATGCCCCACTTAAAAGGCAGCGAGTGGCAAGCTGGATGAACAAAAGCAAGACCCAATAGTATGCTATCTTTAAGAGACCCATCTCACACATAATGACACTTACAGGCTCAAAATAAAAGGATGCATGAAAATCTACCAAGGAAATGGAAAACAGAAAAAACAAGGGTTGCAATCCTAATTTCAGACAAAACAGATTTCAAACCAAGAAGATCAAAAAAGACTAAGAAGGGCATTACATAATGGTAAAGGTTTCAACTCAACAAGAAAACCTAACCATCCCAAGTATATATGCACCCAATACAGGAGCACCCAAATTCATAAAGCAAGTTCTTAGAAACCTAAAAAGAGACTTAGATTCCCACACAATAATAGTGGGAGACTTCAACACTCCACTGACAGTATTAGATCATCAAGGCAGAAAATTAGCAAGGTATTCAGGACCTAAACTCAACATTGGACCAAATGGATCTTATAGACCTTGACAGAAGTCTCTACCCCCAAACAACAGAATATACATTATTCTCATTGCCACGTGGCACATACTCTAAAATTGACCACATAATTAGACATAAAACAATCCTCAGCAACTGCAAAAGAACCACATTAATACCAAACACACTCTTGGAACCACAGCACAATAAAAATAGAAATGAAGATGATGAAAATTGCTCAAAACCATGCAATTACATGGAAATTAAACAGCATGCTCCTGAATGACTTTTGGGTAAACAATGAAGTTAAGGCAGAAGTCAAGAAGTTCTTTGAAAATAATGAGAATCAAGATACAACATGCCAGAATCTCTGGGACACAGCTAGGGCAGTGTTAAGAGGGAAACTAATAGCACTAAATGACCACATCAAAAAGTTAGAAAGATCTCAAAGTAACAACCTAACATCACAACTGAAAGAATTAGAGAAGTAAGAACAAATCAACTCCAAAGCTCGCAGAAGACAAGAAATAACAAAAGTCAGAACTGAACTGAAGGAAATTGAGACTTTAAAAAAAAAAAAAAAAAAAAAAAAAAAGATCAGGGAATCCAGAAGTTGATTTCTTGAAAAACTTAATAAGATAGATAGGCCTCTATCTAGACTAATAAAGAAGAAAAGAAGATACAAATAAACACAATTATAAATGATGAAGGGAATGTTACTGACCCCAATGAAATAAAAACAACCATCAGAAACTACTATGAACACCTCTGTGCACACAAACTAGAAAACCTAGATGAGATGCATAATTTCTGGACACATACTCTCTCCCAAGACTGAGCCAGAAAGAACTTGATTCCTTGAACAGACCAATAACAAGCTCCAAAATTGAATCAGTAACGAATAGCCTACCAACCAAAAAAATCCCAGAACCTGACAGATTCCATTAGAATTCAACCAGATTACAAACTGGTTGTAATTTGGCTGGTACCATTCTCACAGAAACTATTCCAAAAAGTTGAGGAGGAGGATCTCCTCCCTAACTCATCCTATGAGGCCAGCATCATCTTGATTTCAAAACCTGGCAATGACACAACAAAAAAAGAAAACTTCAGGTCAATATCCTTGGTGAACATTGATACAAAAATTCTCAATAACATACTTGCAAACCGAATCCAGCAGCACATCAAAAGTGAATTCACCATGATCAACCAGGTTTCATCACCATGATGCAAGGCTGGTTCAACATAAGCAAATCAAAAAAATGTGATCATCACATAAACAAAACTAAAAACAAAACCCACATGATTATCTCAATAGATGCACAAAAAGCCTTTGATAAAATTCAACATCCCTTTATGTTAAAAACTCTCAATAAACTAGGTATTGAAGGAACATACCTCAAAATAATAAGAGCCATCTATGACAGTCCTACAGCCAACATCATGCTGAATGGGGAAAAGATGGAAGCATACCCCTTAAAAACCAGCACAAGACAAGGATGCCTTTTCTCACCACTTCTATTCAGCATAGTAATGGGAAGTCCCAGACAGAGCCAGTAGTCAAGAGAAAGAAATGAAAAGCACCTCTTCAAGGAGAACTATAAACCACTGCTCATTGAAATAAAAGAGGACATAAACAAATGGAAGAACATTCCATGTTCATGGATGGGATGAATCAATATCGTGAAAATGGCCATACTGCCCAAGATAATTTATAGATTCAATGTCATCCCCATTAAGCTACCAATGACTTTCTTCACAGAATTGGAAAAACCTACTTTAAAGTTCATGTGGAACCAAAAAAGAGCCCACATTGCCAAGACCATCCTACGTCAAAAGAACAAAACTGGAGGCATCATGCTACCTGACTTCAAACTATACTTCAAGGCTACAGTAACCAAAACAGCATGGTACTGGTACCAAAACAGAGATATAGACCAATGAAACACAACAGAGCCCTCAGAAATAATACCACACATCTACAACAATCTGATCTTTGACAAACCTGACAAAAACAAGAAATGTGGAAAGGATTCCCTATTTAATAAATGGTGCTGGGAAAACTGGCTAGCCATAAGTAGAAAACTGAAACTGGACCCTTTCCTTACTCCTTATACAAAAATTAATTCAAGATGGATTAGAGACTTAAATGTTAGACCTAAATCCATAAAAACCCTAGAAGAAAATCTAGGCAATACCATTCAGGACATAGGTATGGGCAAGGACTTCACGTCTAAAACACCAAAAGCAATGGCAACAAAAGCCAAAATTGACAAATGGGATCTAATTAAGCTAAAGAGCTTCTGCACAGCAAAAGAAACTACCATCAGAGTGAACAGGCAATCTACAGAATGGGAGAAAATTTTTGCAATCTACTCATCTGACAAAGGGCTAATATCCAGAACCTACGAAGTACTCAAACAAATTTACAGGAAAAAAACAAACGACCCCATCAAAAAGTGGGCAAAGGATATGAAAAGACACTTCTCAAAAGAAGACATTTATGCAGCCAACAGACATATGAAAAAATGCTCATCATCACTTGCCATCAGAGAAATGCAAATCAAAACTACAATGAGATACCATCTCACTCCAGTTAGAATGGCAATCATTAAAAAGTCAGGAAACAACAGGTGCTGGAGAGGATGTGGAGAAATAGAAACACTTTTACACTGTTGGTGGGATTGTAAACTAGTTCAATCATTATGGAAGACAGTGTGGCAATTCCTCAAGGATCTAGAACTAGAAATATCATTTGACCCAGCCATCCCATTACTGGGTATATACCCAAAGGATTGTAAGTCATGCTGCTATAAAGACACATGCACACATATGTTTATTGCGGCACTATTCATAATAGCAAAGACTTGGAATCAACCCAAATGTCCATCAATGACTCACTGGATTAAGAAAAAGTGGCACATATACACCATGGAATACTATGCAGCCATGAAAAAGGATGAGTTCATGTCCTTTGCAGGGACATGGATGAAGCTGGAAACCATCATTCTCAGCAAACTATCTCAAGGACAGAAAACCAAACACTGCATGTTCTCACTCATAGGTGGGAATTGAACAATGAGATCACTTGGACACAGGAAGGGGAGCATCACACACCGGGGCCTGTTACGGGGTGGTGGTAGGGGGGAGGGATAGCATTAGGAGATATACCTAATGTAAATGACGAGTTAATGGGTGCAGCACACCAACATGGCACATGTATACATATGTAACAAACCTTCACATTGTGCACATGTACCCTAGAACATAAAGTATAATAAAAAAAATAAAAAGAAATAAAAAGCACCCACATTGAAAGAGACGAAGTCAAACTATCTCTGTTTGCAGATAACATGATTCTATATCAAGAAAACCCCATAGTCTTGGCTCAAAAGCTCCTTCAGCTGATAAACAACTTCAACAAAGTTTCAGGATACAAAATCAATGTTCAAGAATCACTAGCATTCCTATAAAGCAACAACAGCCAGGCTGAGAGCCAAATCAGAAAGACAATTTCATTCACAATTGCCACAAAAGAATAAAATACCTAGGAATACAGCTATCCAGGGAGGTGAAATATCTCTACAATGAGAATTACAAAATACTGCAAAAAAATCAGAGAGGACACAAATAAAGGGAAAAACATTCCATGCTCAACTGGTAAGAATCAGTATCATTAAAATGACCATACTGCCCAAAGCAACTTAACAGATTCAATTCTATTCCTATCAAACTATCAATGACATTCTTCACAGAACCAGAAAAAACTATTTTAAAAATCATATGGAACAAAAACAGAGCCTGAATAGCCAAGACAATACTAAGTAAGAAGAACAAACCTGGAGGTATCACATTATCTGACTTCAGACTATACTACAGGGCTACAGTAACCAAAACAGCATGATACTGGTACAAAACAGGCACATAGAACAATGAAACAGAATAGAAAGGCCAGAAGTGAGGCCTCTCACCTACAACCATCTGATCTTGGAGAAACCTGACAAAAACGAGCAATTGGGAAAAGACTCCCTATTCAATGGTGTTGAGATAACTGGGTAGTCATATGCAGAAAAAAGCACCCACATTGAAACTGGACCCGTTCCTTACACCATGTGCAAAAATTAACTCAAGATGGATTAAAGACTTAAATGTAAAACCCAAAACTATAAAAACCCTGGAAGACAACCTAGTCAATACCATCCTGGACATAGGAATGGGCAGAGAGTTCATAACAAAGACACCAAAGGCAATTGCAACAAATACAAAAATTGACAAGTGGGATCTAATTAAACTTAAGGGCTTCTGCACCGCAAAAGAAACTATCAACAGAGTAAAGAAACAACCTACAGAATGGGAGAAAATATTTGCAAACCATGCATCTGACAAAGGTCTTATAATCAGCATCTATAGGGAACTTACACAAATTTACAAGAGGAAAACAACCCCACTTAAAAGTGGGCAAGGGACATGAACAGACAGTTCTCAAAAGAAGACATACATGTAGCCAACAAGCATATGAAAAATAGCTCAAAATCACTGATCATTAGAGATATGCAAACCAAAACCACAATGAGATGTCATCTCACCCCAGACGGAATGGCTATTATTAAAAAGTCAATAAATAATGGATGTTGGCAAGGTTGTGGAGAAAACGAAACACTTATACACTATTGGTGAGTGTGTAAATTAGTTCAACCATTGTGGAAAGCAGTATGGTGATTCCTCAAAGAGCTGAAAGCAGAACTGCCATTCAATCCAGTGATCCCATGACTGGGTATATACCCAGAGGAATATAAATCATCCTACCATAAAGACAGGCATCTGAATGTTCATTGCAGAACTCTTCACAATAGTGAAGATATGGAATAAGTCTGAATGTCCATCAATGACAGATTGGTTAAAGAAAATGTGATACGCATACACCACAGAATACCATGCAGAAATAAAAAGAACAAGATCATGTCTTTTGTGGGAACATGAATGTAGCTGGAGGCTATTATTCTTAGCAAACTAACGCAGGAACAGAAAACCAAATACCGCGTGTTCTCACTTGTAAGTGGGAGCTAAAAGATAAGAACTTATGAACACAAAGAAGGAAACAACAGACACTGGGGTCTACTTGAGGGTGAAGGGTGGGAGGACGGAGAGGAGCAGAAAAAATAACTATTAGGTACTGGGCTTAATACCTGTGTGATGAAATAATCTGTAAAACAAACCCCCATGTTACAAGTTTACCTATGTAACAAACCTTCACATGTACCCCCAAACTTAAAATAAAAATTTTTAAAAACCCCAATTTGGGCAATGAAAAATGCTACAGTTGTAGTTAGAAGGCTCTTCCAGTGATACCACCTAAGGAAGAGTATGGGTCTGGGATATTTCTCTCATATCTCTAGTAAAGGACCAAATGTCATTTTTAAGTAGGCATTGAATACCTACAATATGAAAAGCTCTGTGTGGAATGCAGTGATGAACTGGATTCCCACCTTTTTTCCACCTACTGGTTTATAATGTTTTAGGTAAATATAAATAAAGGAACAATGGAAAGCAGAATGTATTAACTGTTCTAAGTGGTACAAGGTGCTGAGAAGAGGAAAGAGTGATTTGTGATGATTCAGTAAGTGAGATTATAACAAGGTAGGGGATGCATGTTTACTTTCCCAGGGTAATTATTTTTAATGGCAACTGAACTTAGTTCACACTGACAATTTACAGCACTCCTTTGAGAAAAGGATAATTATTTATATCCTAAGTAAGGACTGAGCAGGTTACTAGAAATTTACCACAAAACTAGACAGAGGAATTAAAATTGTAGGCTTATACTCACATATTCGCAGGTTTTCATTATATATTTTTTTCTTATTCCATGTTTTCTTTATACCATAATGATGTATAAGGATGATAATAAATGATGTATAAGAATCATATTTTCCTTATAACTGGGGATGGTAGGGTGCAGTTTGATGGGGAGAGATCTTCAGTTTCAGCAAGACTGAGCGGTTAAAGCAGAACCTTAAAAACCAACAATTTAAAGAAAAAGAAGGGACCTTGGAGCAGAGCAAAAGCTATGTACATTTCCTGAAGTTTAAAAAGACATCCATGTATTGTTGCCATATGTTGTTAATAGCACTCATTCAAGGAAAAGCCCATCGGCAAACTTGTTGATGAGGCTGGCCATTTCAAATATAGAGGAAAGTTCACAGGGAGCATAATAAAATGGTAATCAAAAGATATTATTGTATGCTTTAAAAACCTGATTTAAAAAATCAAATTTAATGTAAATTTACCCCACTTTGATTCAGTTGCTTCAAACGAATTTTCTATTTAACTTAATATCTAGTAATATCAGAATTTTTCTTTGGTAAAAAGCTCAATTTAAAATGTTTTCAAATTAAAAGTTGGTGGTTCTAAACCCTTTCCTTTCCCCAAGTTCAGGGTAGTTAGCATTATCACCCAGATTGTTTGGATCAGGTTTGCCCATATACAGGTTTAGCACATTGTGCATACACATACACCTACATTAAGTCATCAGGATTTTCTGGATTCAATATTTTATTCTTTTAATTAAAATTTATAATTGCTCAAATTCCAATTTATTCTGGACTGAAACTAGTTTTTCCTTCAGGTTCAGGGCTTGTAAGTCCATGGCATTTGCTATTTGAGGCCTATTTTTATTATTTCCTCCATCCACAATGGGCACTACATTCTTTTTCACCACTTATTTATAAAAGACACACATGCATGCACACACACATACATACAAACATACATATTTATAGACAGGAAACTGTGCTATGCCATTTAAATAAGAAATCACTGTGCCTTTCTCATAAGCTCAGTTTTTTTTTCCTTTTGATGCCTGATTTATTCTTTCTTATAAGAATCTGAGCTGATAGTTACATATAACAATTGTCCCCCTTGATGACTACTGTCTGATAGCCTGACCCTTTCATTTTCAGGCCTGTATTGCTGTTCTTGTTTTCTTTTACTCACAGTGGTCTCCTCAGCTCTTCTCTGGTGTTTGCAGTTCTGCCTTTGTAGATGACAAAGAATCTTGGAAACAATGCAGAAATGGCAGGAATAAAGAGGAGCAGGACAAGATAGTGAAGAGATTCTTATTCTGCTGTTCATTACTCTTCTATTGGAGGGGCTGAATTGTAAAATGTGACAAAAGCAGGGAACAGGGAAATTATGATTTGGTCTTTTGTTAGGAGGTAATATTTACTTACTTATTGGGTAACCAAAATGAGTATCTGGTTAGTGTAAGGAAGATGAAAAAGACAGTCCTTATGTTTGCTAGCATATAAAACTGTTAGGAGGGGCAGAACAAGATGGCAGAATACAAACCTGCAACGTTAGTACTCCCCACAGGAACACCAAATTTTAACAACTCTCTGCACACAGAAAAGCACTATCACAAAAAATTGAAAATCACATGAGCAATCACAGTACCTGACTTTATATTGTTGAAAGAGGTATTAAGGAGGGTCAGAGAGACAGTCTTGAATCAACGGTTCCACCCTTCCCCCATCCCCCAGCAGCAGCCATGCAGCACAGAGTGTCTGTGCACTTTCAGGAGGGAGAGTGCAGTGACTGGGGACATTATATTGAATTCAGTGCTACACTGTCACAGTGGAGAAAAAAGCCATGCTGGGCTCAGTCAGCACCTGTGCACAGAGGGGGCATTTGCAGCAGCCCTAGCCAGAGAGGAATCAATCATCCATCCCATCAGTCAGAACTCCACTCTCTCAGCAAGCCTCACCACCACAGGCAGAAGAGCTCTGGGGTCCTAGGTAAATTTGAAAGGCAGTCTAGGACACAGCGACTGCAATTTCCAGGTAGCCCTTAGTGCTGGGCTAGGCTCAGAGCCAGAGGACTAGAGTGGCATGTGACCTAGGGAGACACCAGCCAGCGCAGCTAAAGGCGTGCTTGCCCCATGCCTCCCCCAACCCCATGCAGCACAGCTCACAGCAACAAAATTGTCTCCTTCCTGCTGCTTAAGGGGAGAATAACAAAGATGAAAGAGGACTTTGTCTTGCATCTTGAATACCAGCTAAGCCACAATAGGGTAGGGTACCAGGCAGAGTCATGAGGCCCTTATTCCAGGGCCTAGGTCCTGGACAACATTTCTAGATACACCTTGGTCCAAAAGGGAAACTGCTGCCTTGAGGGAAGGACTCACTCCCGGCAGGATTCATCACCTGCTAACTAAAGACCTCTTGGGACCTGAATAACCAGCACTGATACCCAAGTAGTATGCTGTGGGCTTTGGGTTCTAAGACGTTCTGACCACAGATGTGATCCAGCACATTCCAAGCTGTGTTGTCTACAGTAAACAACTCCTTCTGTATGAGAAAAGCAGACAGAAAAGTAAAGGGGACTTCGTCTTGCACCTTAGGTACCAGCTTGACCAAAGTGGGGTAGAGCAACAAGCAGGCTCTTGGGTTCCCAGAGTCCAGGCCTAGGCTATGGACCTGCCCTGGGTCAGACCATAGCCCTGAAGGGTGAGTCACAGGCCTGGCAGTATTCACCACAAGCCAATTTAAGAGGCCTTAGGCTTTAAGGGAACATTGACAGTGGCTAGGCAGAAGCCCGCCCTCCTCCTCCCCCCACCATGGGCAAGTGGTGGTGATGGTGACAGGGAGAGGACTCTTCCTGTGGAAAGAAGAAGAAAGAGTGGGAAAGACTGCATGTCATGGTTTTAGCACCAGCTTAGCCACTTATCTATTTAGTAGGATAGAATATCAGGCTAATTTCTGATTTTTTTTAACTCCAATCCCTGGCACCCAGACAACATCTCCTGATGAGCTTGTGGCATGGAGGAACTTGTCACCCTGAAGGGAAGGACACCAAACAGTCTGACTTTGCCACCTGCTGGTTGTAGAGCCCAAGGACTTGAGTAAACATGGGTGGTAGCCAGGTAGTGGTTTCAGCACCCCTTGGGTAAGATCCAGTGTTGTGCTGGCTTCAGGTATGAACAAGTGCAGTCTCAGGGATGGTGGCCACAGGAGTGCTTGCATCACCATACCCCCATCTCCAGGCAACTCAGCTCAGAGACAGAGACTGTTTGTGAGAAAGTAAGGACAAAAATGAAGAGTTCCTTTCTGGTCATCCAGAAAATTCTTCCAGATTTTATTTAAGACCACCAAGGTGGTACCTCTATGAGTCTGCAAAAACCACAGAAATATTGGGCTTGGGGTCCAGTCTCTTAAAATACTTGTAAAGCCTCCTCAAGAAAAGCAGAAGCAAATAAGCCCAGACTGTGAAGACTACAATAAATACCTAACTCATCAACGTTCAGACACCAGTGAACATCTACAAGCAGCAAGATCATCCAGGAAAACATGAGCTCATCAAACGAACTAAATAAGACACCAGGACAATTCCTAGAGAAACAGCTACAGAGAGTTCAGAATAGCTGTTTTGAGGAAACTTAAAGAAATTCAAGGTAACATAGAGAAGGAATTCAGAATTCTACCAGATAAACAACAAAGAGATTAAAATAGGTAAAAAAGAATCAAGCAGAAATTCTAGAGTTGAAAAATGAAATTGACATACTGAAGAATGCATCAGAGTCACTTAGCAGAATTGATCAAGTACAAGAAAGAATTAGTGAGCTTGAAGACAGACCATTTGACAATACACAGTAGACAAAAGAAAAAAGAATGAAAAACAATGAAGCATACCTACAATATCTAGAAAACAGCCTCAACAGGGCAAATCTAAGAGCTATTGCCTTTAGATGGGGGATAGAGGAAGAGATAGAGGTAGAAATTTTATTCAGAGGGATAATATCAGAGAACTTCCCAAACCTACAGAAATATATCAGCATTCAAGTACAAGAAGGTTATAGAATACTCAGCAGATTTAAGCCAAAGAAGACTACCTTAAGGCATCTAATAATCAGACTCCCAAAGGTCAAGGATAAAGAAAGGATCCTAAAAGCAGCAAGAGAAAAGAAACAAATAACATACTGTGGAACTCCAATACCTGTGGCAGCAGTCTTTTCGGTGGAAACCTTACATGTCAGGAGAGAGTGGCATGACATTTTTAAAGGGTTAAAGGAAACATATTTTACCCTAGAAGAGTATTTCTGGTGAAAATATCCTTCAAGCATGAAGGAGAAATAAAGACTTTCCCAGAGAAACAAAAGCTGAGGCATTTCAACACCAGACCTGTCCTACAACAAATGCTACAGGGAGTTCTTCAATCTCAAAGAAAAGGATGTCAATGAGCAAAAAGAAGTTGTCTGAATGTACAAAACTCACTGGTAATAATAAGTACACAGAAAAACACAGAATATTATAATAATATAATTATGGTATTTTAACTATCCTTATAAGTAGAAAGATGAAATGATGAACCAATCAAAAATATCTACACTACAACAACTTTTCAAGACATAGTACAACAGGACACAAAGAGAAACAAAAAAAGTTAAAAAGTGGAAAGGATGAAGTTTAAGCATAGACCTTTTATTAGTTTTCTTTTTTTTTTTTTTTTTTTCTTTTTTTGAGACGGAGTTTCACTCTTGTTGCCCAGGCTGGAGTGCAATGGTGCGATCTCGGCTCACCTCAACCTCCGCCTCCCGGGTTCAAGCAATTCTCCTGCCTCAGCCTCCCGAGTAGCTGGGATTACAGGCATGCACCACCACACCTGGCTAATTTTGTATTTTCAGTAGAGATGGGGTTTCTCCATGTTGGTCAGACTCCTGACCTCAGGTGATCCACCTGCCTCAGCCTCCCAAAGTGCTGGGATTACAGGCATAAGCCACCGCACCCGGCCTTATTAGTTTTCTTTTTGTGTGTTTGTTTGTTTGTTTATGTAATCAGTGTTAAGTTGTTATCAGTTGAAAACAATGGGTTATAAGATCGTATTTGCAAGCCTCTCAGTAACCTCAAATCAAAAAACATTCAATGGATACACACAAAATAAAAGGCAAGCAATTAAATCATACCACCAGAGAAAATCACCTTTACTAAAAGGAATGGAAGGGAAGTAGGAAGAGAAGACCACAAAACAACCAGAAATCAAGAAACAAATGACAGAAATAAATCACTACTTATGAATAATACCAGTGAATGTAAATGGACTAAACTGTCCAATCAAAAGATATAAAATAGCTGAATGGATGAAAATACAAGACCCCGTGATCCATTGCCTACAAGAAACATATTTCACCTATAGAGATACACATGGACTGAAAATAAAGGGATGAAAAAAGGTATTTCATGCCAATGGAAACAAAAAAGAAGAGAAATAGCTATAAACACTCTAAGAAGAGACAAAAAAGGTCATTATATAATGATAAAGGGTTCAATCCAGTGACAGGATATAACGATTGTAAATATATATGCAACAAACACTGGAACACACATATATAAAGCAAATATTATTAGAGCTAAAGAGAGAAATAGACCTCAATACAATAATAGCTGGAGACTTCAACACTCTACTTTCAGCATTAGGCAGATCTTCCAGACAATCAACAAAGAAACATGGAACTTAATCTGCACTATAGAACGAATGGACCTAATAGATATTTACAGAACATTTCATCCAAAGGCTGCAGAATACATATTCTTCTCAGCACATGGATCATTCTCAGGGATAGACCATATGTTAGGTCACAAAACAACTCTTAAGGCATTCAAAAATTAAAATAATCTCAAGCATCTTCTCTCACCACAATGGAATAAAACAAGAAATTAAGAACAAAAGGAATTTTGGAAACTATACAAACACATGGAAACTAAACAATGTTTTTCCTAAGGACCAGTGAGTCAATGAAGAAATTATAAGAAGGAAATTGAAAATTTTCTTGAAGCAAATGATAATGGAAACACAACATACCAAAACATGTGGGACACAATGAAAACAGTACTCAGAGGGAAGTGTATAGCTATAAGTGCCTACCTCAAAAAAGAAAAACAACTTCAAATGAACAACCTAACAATGCATCTTAGAGAACTAAAAAAGCAAGAGCAAACCAAACCCAAAATTAGAAGGAAGAAATAATGATCAAAGATAAATGAAAATTAAGAAAACAATACAAAAGATCAATGAAACCAAACCTGTTTTTTTTTTTATTTTGTTTTTGTTTTGTTTTGTTTCGTTTCGTTTTGAGAAGATAAAATTGACAAACTGTAAGCCAGACTAATAAAAAAAGAGAGAAGGTCCAAATAAATAAAATCAGAGATGAAAATGGAGATCCTTTACAGAAATGTAAAGGATCACTAGTGGCTACTATCAGCAACTATATGCTAATAAACTGGAAAATCTAGAAGAAATAAATAAATTTTGAGACACATACAACCTACCATGTTTGAACCAGGAAAAAATTCAAAACCTGAACAGACCAATTACAACTAATGAGATCAAAACCATAATAAAAATTCTCTTAGTAAAGCCCAGGAACTGATGGCTTCACTGGGGGATTGTTCCAAGTATTTAAAGAGGAACTAATACCAATCCTACTCAAACTATCTGGAAAAATAGAGGAGGAGGGAAACTCATTCTATGAGGCCAGCATTACTGTAATAACCAAACCAGACAAAGATACAACAAAAAAAGAAAACTACAGGCCAATATCTCTGATGAATATTGCTGTAAAAGTCCTCATTAAAATACTAGCAAACTGAATTCACAATACATTAGAACGATCATTCATTGTGACCAAGTGGAATTTATCCCAGGGATACAAGGATGGTTCAGCATACACAAATCAATATGATACATCATATGAATGGAATGTAGCACAAAAACCATATGATCATTTCAGTTGATACTGAAAAAGCATTTGCTAAAATTCAAAATTCCTTCATGATAAAAATTCTCAAAAAACTAGGATAGAAGGAACATATCTCGATAAAATAAAAGCCATATATGACAGACCACAGCTAGTATTATAATGAATGGGATAAAACTCAAAGTCTTTCCTTCAAGATTGGAAAAAAAAAAAAAAAAGAATGCTGACTGTCTGTCTCCACTATTCTTTAACATACTAGTGGAAGTCCTAGCTAGAGAAAGATATAAAAGGCATTCAAATTGGAAAGGAAGAAGTCAAAGGATCCTTGTTTGCAGATGATATAATCTTATATTTGAAAAAAAAGATTCCACCAAAAAACTATCAGAACTGATAAACAAATTCAGTAAAGTTGGATGATACCAAATCAACATGCAAAAATCAGTAGCATTTCTACCTACCAAGAGTGAATAATCTGAAAAAGGAATAAAAAAGTAATCTCTTTTGTAATAGCCACAAATAAAATCAAATACCTAGGAATTAATTTAACCAAAGAAGTGAAAGATCTCTACAATGAAAAATACAAAATGGTGATGAAAAAAATTGAAGAGGACACCAAAAAATGGAAAGATATTCCATGTTCATGGATTGGAAGAATCAATATTGTTAAAATGTTTGTAGTACCCAAAGCAATCTGTAGATTCAATGCAATCCTTATTAAAATACCAGTGACATTTTTCACAGAAATCTTTTTAAAACTTAAAGTTTATTTGGAACCACAAAAGTCTGAGAATAGCCAAGGCTGTCTGGAGCAAAAAGGACAAAACTGAAGGAATCACATTACCTGACTTCTTCAAGTTATACTATAGAGCTATGGTAACCAAAACAGCAAGGTACTGGCATAAAAACAGACGTATTGATCAATGGAACAGAATAGAGAACCCAGAAATAAATCCATACACCTATGGTGAGCTTGTGTTCGACAAAGATGCCAAGAACATACAGTGGAGAAGGGACTGTCTTTTCAATGAATGGTGCTGGGAAAACTGGATATCCATATGCAGAAGAATGAAACTTGATCCCCATCTCTCACCATATACTAAAATGAATCAAAATGGATTAAAGACTTAAATCTTAGACCTCGAACTATGAAACCACTACAAGAAAACATTGGAGAAACTCTCCAGGACATTGGTCTGGGCAAAAATTTCTTGAGTAATACCCCACAAGCATAAGTAACCAAAGCAAAAGTGGACAAAGGGGATCACATCAAGTTAAAAAGATTCTGCACAGCAAAGGAAACAAAGTGAAGAGACAACTCACAGATTAGGAGAAAATATTTGCAAACTACCCATTTGACAAGGGATCAATAACCAGAATATATAAGAAGCTCAAACAACTCCATAGAAAAAAAAAAATCTAATAATCGGATTTAAAAACTGACAAAAGATGTGAACAGACATTCTAAAAAGAAGAAATATAAATGGCAAACAGGAATATGAAAAGGTGCTCAACATCATTGATCATGAGAGAAGTGCAAATCAAAGGTACAATGAGAAGATATCTCACCCCAGTTAAAATGGCTTTTATCCAAAAGACAGGCAATAACAAATGCGGGTAAGAATGTGGAGAAAAGGGAACTCTCCTACACTGTTGTGGAAATGTAAATTAGTACAAGTGCTATGGAGAACAGTTTGGAGGTTCCTCAAAAAAATGAAAATAGGGCTATGATATGATCCAGCAATCCCACTGCTGGGTATATACCCTAAAGAAAATCAGTATATCAACGTGATATCTGCACTCCCACGTTTGTTGCAGCACTGTTCACAATAGCCAAGATTAGGAAGCATCCTAAGTGTCTATCAACAGATGAATGGAGAAAGAAAATGTGGTACATATACACAATGAAGTACTATTCAACCATAAAGAAGAATGAGATCCTGTCATTTGCAACAACGTAGATGGAATTGGAGGTCATTTTGTTAAGTGAAATCAACCAAGCACAGAAATACAAACATCGCATGTTCTGTCACTTGTTTGTGGGATCTAATAATCAAAACGATTGAACTCATGGACATAATTGCACGTTTAAAAAATAACTAAGAGTATAATTGGACTGTTTGTAACACAAAGGATAAATGCTCAAGTGGATGGATACCCCATTTATCATGATGTGATTATGAATAATAATTGATATTGCATGCATGTATCAACATATTTCATGTACCCCATAAACGTACGTACCTACTATATACCCACAAAAATTAAAAAAAAATTAAAAACTTGGAATGTGTAGAAGAATGGAGGAAAATTAATTTGTCCTGCTTAGACCTATTATGTATTGCCTTTTCTAGATAATTGTGCAAGGTGTATTCCCAGCATGTGCAGGTGTTGTCAGTCATGAGTGCTTTAGTTTTAGATGCAAAGCAGCAAATGTGGCCCCTAATAAGGATTGTTGACTGCTGATTCCATAGCACAAATGACCAAAGAAGAGATTAGATAAGGGAAGATTTCAGAGGCTGTGGTAAAAATGAAATTTTCTTTTCTTTTTTAAGGCTAGGATGACAAAACCTCAAAGTAACACTACTTTCAAGCAGTGACTTGTTGCCCTGAGTGATTTCAACTTAATGTATTGTTTCACAGTTGCCTGGTAGGCAAAAGGACCACTAAAACCAGAAGCAATCATAGGCTATTTTATCAATAAGATAGAGCATGTTGCTATTACTTGAAGTCTGCTATTTTTGAGAAGGCATCCTATGCCAAGAAGCAAGGGACTGACCTGAGTTTGCACAGCAAGTTGGTAACATTCATTTTATGGCAATACCAACCTAGACTTCTACTTTTTTCTTATTGAAACCTTGGATAGGTTGATCAATTTTATGGTTAATTATATGATAATCAGCATGAATATTTTAACTTTTACTGGATAGCTGTAGCACAGCAATAGAGTTGGAGTCTTTGAAGTGTTGTAGTACTTGGAACTTTATGTAGTGTGTATTCCTACAACTGCTGTATTATCTGTTCCAACATAATACTCCAAATACCTTCCACTGCAGTTTAAGCCCTGTTTTCTTTTCCAATTCTCCTTGGAGATTATTTGCTCATCATACTCCCTCCTCTTTTCCTTTTGTCTCTTCCTAAACAAATGAACAGCCTTTCCAATTAAATAATGATTTTTCTCTCTACAAACCCAACCATCCACCTTCTTTCTCTTCTTCATGCTGAAAGATGCTAGTAATTTAGACCCATCTCCATCCCTTGTTTCCATTATCTTTGTAGTTTGCTTTCTCTCTTCTTAACGCCTTATTGATGTGGTATGGACATGCTATTTTTTCCACTACATAATTAAGAAACTGTATGCACCAATTTTATGGGACATCTGTTTTCATCTGGCTCCTGTGCTCGCCACCCATGAAGGCAACAAGACAAAATTACCTTGGGAATCACTTTTCTTTCTCACAGGGATGGGGTGTGTTGGAGAGGGGTCTTTTCTGATTTGTTTCTGCTCTATATCCAGTGGTGTACTAGAATTGGTTTGCCTTGGCTTTTGACAACTAATTGTACACATCTCTTCCCAATTTCAAGTTCATGTTTAGTGATTGGTAGCTTGAAATTGACCATGGTGGAACTGTTTAATCCATGGAAATCAGCAAAGCTAACAAATAAGAGCTCCCCACCCATCAGGCTTATCGTTAAACATTTATCAGCATATTATTGCCTGTTTCAAAATCAGTCTTGATAAGAAAGTCTATCTTAAGTACCTGTCCAGTTGAGTCAACTAGGCAAGAACCTGGGCAATGAAACTAAGGCATCATGGTAGATCAGAGGAATAATATATCTGTTTTGGTTCTATGCTTCTGAGTTCTCAATCCAAGAATACTTATTTACCCTACCTAGGGGATGAAATGACCCAACAACTGGAATGGAGTTGGGCCCACCTGTTGGAGCTTGACATTAGCCGTGGGAATTAGAAGATGGTAGTGAGGTGGAAATCAGGACTGATTGTACCATTCAGGAGCCAGATTCTCTTGTTACATGTTTCACTCCCTTGTTGATTCATCAAGCAACTTGCTGGTAGAGGTTGGTAGATCTGACCCTTCACAAGAACTGGGTATGAAATATGCAAACTAGTATTTACCTCAGCTTTAGTGCTGATAGGCTTGGGGGTCATTTAGGTTGTCTGAGCCTCAGCTGTTCTTGTCAATGAAGGGGAAAAGATAGAGTGGACATTAATTTGCATTTACGTAAAAGTGATTACTTATAATCAGTGGGTAGATAAGTAGAAGGTATAGTCTGTAGAGGCAAAGATGTGACTTAGCTTTCTTGGCAAATAAGTCCCTGGAGGTCAAGGTCTGTGTCTTTGACTAATTTTATATTGTACCATATTTGGAGAGGGATTTGTATTATTATTAAGTATATTTCAAGAGGAATCAATCCTCCCAACAATAAATTTAATATTAGAATCATAACACTTCAGAATTGAAAGGAACCCTTAGAAATTCATCTAGTCCAATATCCTTTAGTTTAAAACATGCATGGCTGTAAAAATCAACTCAAAATGCAATAAAGACTTAAACGTAAGCCTGAAACTATAAAATTACTAGAATAAAACACAGGGGGAAACTACAATACAGTGGTCTGGGCAGTAATTTTTTGGATTTGACCCCAAAAGTGCAGACAACAAAAGAAAAAAGGACAAAGGGGATTGTATCAAACTAAAAACTTTCTTCACAGCAAAGGTCACAATTAACAGTGTGAAGAAACAACCTACAGATTGGGAGAAAATATGTGTAAGCCATACATTCGATAAGGGGTTATTATCCAAAATATATAAGGAACTCAGACAACTTAGTAGCCAGGAAACAAATGACCCAATTAAAAAATGGACAAGAAACAATGCATCTGACAAATGTCTAATGTCCAGAATCTATAAGGAACTTCGACAAATTTACAAGAAGAAAACAACCTCATTAAAAAGTGGGCAAAGTGTGTGAACAGACACTTTTCAAAAGAAGACATACATGTGGCCAGCAATCATATGAAAAAAAGCTCAATATCACTGATAATTAGAGAAATGTAAATCAAAACCACAGTGAGATGCCATTTCATGCTAGTCAGAATGGCTATTACTAAAAAGCCAAAAAATAACAGATGCTGGCAAAATTGTAGAGAAAAAGGAACATTTATACACTGTTGGTGGGAGTGTAAATTAATTCAATCATTGTAAAAAACAGTGTGGCAATTCCTCAAAGAGCTGAAAATAGAACTACCATTCCAGCCAGCAATCCCATTACTGGATATATGCCCAAAGGAATATAAATTATTCTATTATAAATACACATGTACACCTATCTTCATTGTAGCACTGTTCACAATAGCAAAGACGTGGGATTTGCCTAAATGCCTATCAGTGGCAGACAGGATAAAGGAAATGTGGTACATATACACCATGGAATACTATGCAGCCATAATAAAGAACAAGATCATGGCCGGGTATGGTGGCTCACACCTGTAATCCCAGCACTTCGGGAGGCCAAGGCTGGCAGATCAGGAGGTCAGGTGTTCGAGACCAGCCTGGCCAACATGGCAAAACATCATCTCTACTAAAAATACAAAAATTAGCCGGGCATGATGGTGGGTGCCTGTAATCCCAGCTACTCTGGAAGTTGAAGCAGGAGAATCACTTGAGCCTGGGAGGTGGAGGTTGCAATGAGCTGAGATCATGCCATTGCACTTCAGCCTGGGTGACAAGAGCAAGACTCTGTCTCAAAAAACAAACAAACAAACAAGATCATGTACTTTTCAGGAACATGGTTGCTGGAGGCCATTATCCTTACCAAACTAACGCAGGAACAGAAAACCAAAGACTACTTGTTCTCACTGATAAGTGGCAGCTAAATGATGCAAACACATGGACACAAAGAGGAATAACAGACACTGAAGCCTACCAGATGGTGGGGAATGGGAGGAGGGAGAGGATCAGGAGAAATAACTAATGGGTACTAGGTTTAATACGTGGGTGATGAAATAAACTGTACAACAAACCCCCATGACACGAGTTTATCTATTTAATAAACCTGCACATGTACCCCTGAACTTAAGTAAAAATTTTTTTTAATGGGCAAGGGACCTGAATAGACAGTTCTCAAAAGGACTTGTAAAAATGGCCAGCAGAAAAAATATGAAAAAATGCTCAATATTGCTAATTGCTAGGGAAATGCAAATTAAAACCACAGTGAAATATTACCTCATACTTATCAAAATAGCTATTATCCAAAAGATGAAAGTTAACAAGTACTGGTGAGGATGTGAAGAAAAGGGAACCCTTGTATACTGTTGATAGGAATGTAAATTAGTACAGCCATTATGGGAAGCTAAATAGAGATTCCTTAAAAAACTAGACTGGGCGTGGTGACTCACACCTGTAATCCCAGCACTTTCCGAGGCAGGCGGATCACGAGGTCAGGAGATCGAGACCATCCTGGCTAACACTGTGAAACTCTGTCTCTACTAAAAATACAAAAAAGTTAGAGGGGCATAGTGGTGGGCTCCTGTAGTCCCAGCTGCTGGGGAGGCTGAGGCAGGAAAATGGCGTGAATCTGGGAGGCAGGGCTTGCAGTGAGCCGAGATCGTGCCACTGCACTCCAGCCTGGGTGACAGAGCGAGACTCTGTCTCAAAAAAAAAAAAAAAAAAAACTAAACTAAAAGCAGAATAACCATATGATCCATCAATCCCACTTCTGGGTATTTACCCAAAATATTTGAAGACAGTTTGTCAAAGAAATGTCTACACTCCCATGTTCATTGCCAAGTTGTAGAATCAGCCTAAGTGTCCATCAAGTAATAAATGGCTAAAGAAAATGTGGTATATATACACAATGGAATGCTATTCAGTCTTTAAAAAGAAGGAACTGCTGTCATTTGCAGTGACATAGATGAACCTGGAGTTATGCTAAGTGAAAGAAGCCGGGCACAGAAAGACAAATACCGCATGTTTTCACTTGTGGAATCTAAAACAATCAAACTCATGGAATCAGATGGTAGATGGTGGTTACACAGACTGGGACTTGTGGGGAATGGGGAGATGATAGTCAAAAGATACAAAGTCTCAGATAAGAGAAATACAAGTCTCTTTGAGATCTATTGCATATCATGGTGATTATAGTTAATAATAATATACTGTGCATTTCAAAATTGCTAAGAGACATACATCTTAGTTTTTATTGTTCCTTGGAGAGCTGTTGCATCTTGAACAGAACACTTCTTTCATACTGAATATAGAAACTTGCCCTGGGACTTGAATGGTATGAGGACCAACTGGAGGGGAAGCAATTAAACTTTGGTCGAGAAGACTGAATATTTCTCTAGATAATTCAAATATAGTCTCTGAAATATAACTCTAAATGTATACAGTTGATATAAGTGGGTTTTCCTTTAATTTTTAATTTTGAAATAATTTAGGACTTACAGAAAATTTGCAAGAATAAATTGTAAAATGAACTCCTGTATACACCTTCCCCAGATTTTCCAGATGTTAACGTTTTTTTACATTTACTTTATCCTTCTCTCCCCCATCTATTTTCTCATTCATAGTCTTACACGGTGTTCATTTTGCCCTACTCTCCTATCTATCTATCTATCTATCTATCTATCTATCTATCTATCTATCTTTATCTCTGTGTCTTTCTGCTTCTCTCTTTCTCTCCTCTTTTTTCCTAAAGCATTTGAGAACAAATACATAGTGTCCCAAAAACTACAGTGTGTATTTCCTAAAAACAAGATAATTCTCTTTCATAACAACAGTACTACAATCGAAATTTGGAATTCCATCAATTGTCACAGTTATGTTTTTATAGAAAATAAAAGCTCAAATCGTGTTTAGCATTCAGTTGTCACCATGTTTTAGTGCCCTTTAACTCAGAATAGTTCCTCAGTCTGTCTTTTAAGGCATTGACTTTTTTGAAGAGTATAGACTAGTTATTTTTAGGAGCTTTATTAAGATATAATTAGCATGCTATACAATTCACTCATTTAAGGCATACATGTTCTTCAGTATATTTTCAGGACTGTACAACCATCACCACAATCTAATTTTAGAATAATTTTGTCCTTGATAAAAGAAAATAATTACTCATTAGCAGTTACTCCCCACCATTTCTGATCCTAGGTAACCACTAATTTACTTTCTGTTTTTATATATTTGCCTATTATGGACGTATTTTATAAATGGATCTGTAGCAATATGTGGCCTTTTGTGTCTGGCTTCTTTCAGTTGGCATGTTTTCAAAGTTCACCTATGTTATAGTGTATACTTCGTTCCTTTTTACAGTGGAATAATACACCATTGTATGGGTATACTACATTATTTATTCATTCATAATATGAAGAACATTTAGATTTTTAACACATTTTGGCTATTGTGAAAAATGCTGTTATGAACATTCATGTATAAGTGTTTCTGCGGACATATGTTTTCAACTGAGTGGAATTGCTGGGTCACATGGTAACTTTAACTTTATAAGAAATTACCAAACTGTTTTTCTAGAGCAGTTGCACCATTTTACATTCCCACCAATCAGAGGGACCAATTTATCTACATCATCGCCAACATTATTATCTTTTTTATAATAGCCATCATAGTAGGTATGAAGTGGTATCTCATTGTCATTTTTATTTGCATTTCCCTGCTGACCAATGATATGAAACATCTTTGCGTGTGCATATTGGCCATTTGTGTATCTTCTTTGAAGAAATGTCTGTTCAAACCCTTTGCCTATTTTTAATTGATTTCCTTGACTTTTTTATTGTTGAGTTGTAGATATTCTTTGTATATTCTAGATACATGTTCCTTATCAGATATATGATTTACAAATACCTTCTTACATTATGTGAGTTGTTTCTCCATTTTTGGTGGTGTCTTTTGCAGCACAAAATATTTTACTTTTGGAAATAATTTTCTTAAATAACTTATTGAAACTTCAAAGAAAAAGTTTTTAATTTTGAAGCTCAATTTGTCTAGTTATACAGTTGGTGCTTGTGCTTTTGTTGTCATATCTAAGAAACCATTGTCTAACCAAGATCATGAAGATTTACGTCCATGTTTTCTTCTGAGGGTTTTGTAGTTTTAGCTCTTCCTTTTAGGTCTTTGATTCACTTTGCATTAATTTTTAAGTATGGTGTGAGGAAGGAGTGCAACTTTATTCTTTTGCATGTGGATATTCGGTTTTCCCAGCACCATTTGTTGAAAAGACTCTTCTTTCCCTCATTGAATGATCTTGGCACTCAAAAAAATCAATTGAGACCTGGTGCAGTGGCTCACTCCTGTAATCCCAACACTGGGAGGCGGAGGCGGAAGGATCGCTTGAGCCAAAGAGTTCCAGACCTGCCTGAGCTACAGGGCAAAACCTTGTCTCTACAAAAAAATGCAAAAATTAGCCGGGCGTGGTGGTGCATGCCTGTAGTCCCAGCTACTTGGTAGCCTGAGGTGGGAGCATAGCTCGATCCTGTTAATTAGCTTGATTAAACGAGAGGTCGAGGCTGCAGTGAGCCAGGATTGAACCACGGCATTACAGGCTGGTTGACAGAAATCTTTGCCTCAGAAACACACACACACACACACACACACACACTCTTTTCAATCCCTTTAAATTTTATTAACTTTTTTGTTTTTATTATTCCTCTGTCCTTGCCTCCAGTTAATCTTGCTCCTTAGGTAAAAGGGGGAAAGGGAGGAGATTGAAAACTAATGAATTAAGTTAAGTTTTGATGCAGTCATTATCATTCACTTTCTCTCTGTCCCCTGGTATCATAGGATACTGAAAATTGTTCATCTATAGGAGTAATGGAAAACCTGATAGTGCTAAAGAATGTCCCATGGCAGAAACAAAGGACTTTTTCCCCTTTCAGGAATCACTAACCCAAAATTCAATCTGAGACAAAATAAGTCAAAAAGCCACCTCTTTGAGTTACAGGTTTTTGTGATTTTTTTCCCTCATAAAACCTCCACAGGGACAAACTCACCTGATTTTTAAAATATAGAACAGGAGTCAAGGTGAGTATAACAAATAATTGAAATGTTCTTTACTTTTATGTTAGTTATGTAGTTATGTTATATTATGTTATGTTATGTTATGTTATGTTATGTTATGTTATGTTAGTTATGTAGTTAGAGGATAGAGAAGAAAAAAGGGTGAGAGAGAGAAAGAAGATAATGTTGGAAAGCACTGGGAGAGGTATAAGAAGAGCGGGCAGGAAAGGGTCCATCTCAGAAGAGACACAGTTGTTTTCTACTAAAGCATGGGAGATTTTTTTTTTTCTGGAGATCAACCTGGACAACATGGTGAGACTCTGTCTCTGCAAAAAAATTTACTTATCTCTTATTTTTTTCCTTCAAAGTTTTATTTTAGGTTGAGGGGACACATGTACAGGTTTGTTACACTGGTAAATTGCATGTTGCTGGGGTTTCGGTTGCAAATTATTTCATGTACTATATTCACCCAGGTAGTGAACATAGTACTCGACAGGTAGTTTTTCATTGTTCACCCTCCTTCCACCCTATGCCCTCAGGTAGGCCCCAGTGTCCATTGTTCCCTTCTTTATGTCCATGTGTTTAGCTCCCACTTGTAAGTGAGAACATGTGGTATTTGGTTTTGCATTAGGACATTAGGAACAGAAATGTTCCTGCATTAATTTGCTTAAGGTAGTGGCCGCCAGCTGCATCCATGTTGCTGCAAAGGACATGATTTCATTCTTTTTTATGGATGCATAGTATTCCATGATGTACATGTACCACATTTTCTTTATCCAGTCCACCGTCAATGGGCACCTAGGTTGATTCCTTATCTTTGCTAAGTGAATAGTGCTGTCATGAACATACACATGCATGTGTCTTAATGGTAGAACAGTTAATATTCATTTGGGTACATACCTAATGGTGGGATTGCTGGGTCAAATGGTAATTCTGTTTTAAGTTCTTTGAGAAATCATCAGATTGATTTTCCAATGGCTGAACTAATTTGCATTCCCACCAACGATATATAACCATTCCCTTTTCTCCACAACCTTGCCAGCATAGGTTTTTATTATTATTATTATTATACTTTAAGTTCTAGGGTACATGTGCACAATGTGCAGGTTTGATACATAGCTATATATGTGCCATGTTGGTTTGCTGCACCCATCAACTGGTCATTTACATTAGATATTTCTCCTAATGCTATCCCTCCTCCAGCCCTCACCCCCCAACAGGCCCCGGTGTGTGATGTTCCCCACCCTGTGTCCAAGTGATCTCATTGTTCAATTCCCACCTATGAGTGAGAACATGCAGTGTTTGGTTTTCTGTCCTTGTGATAGTTTGCTGAGAATGATGGTTTCCAGCTTCATCCATGTCCCTGCAAAGGACATGAACTCATCCTTTTTCATGGCTGCATAGTATTCCATGGTGTATATGCACCACATTTTCTTAATCCAGTCTATCATTGATGGACATTTGGGTTGGTTCCAAGTCTTTGCTATTGTGAATAGTGCCACAGTAAACATACATGTGCATGTGTCTTTATAGTAGCATGATTTATAATCCTTTGGGTATATACCCAGTAATGGGATGGCTGGGTCAAATGGTATTTCTAGTTCTAGATCCTTGAGGGATCGCCACACTGTCTTCCAGAATGGTTGAACTAATTTACACTCCCACCACAGTGTAAAAGCATTCCTATTTCTCTAAATCCTCTCCAGCATCTGTTGTTTCCTGACTTTTTAATGATTTTCATTCTAACTGGCATGAGATGGTATCTCATTGTGGTTTTGATTTGCATTTCTCTGATGACCCAGTGACAATGAGCATTTTTTCATGTGACTGTTGGCTGCATAGATGTCTTCTTGTGAGAACTGTCTGTTCATATCCTTTGCCCGCTTTTTGATGGGGTGGTTTTTTTCTTGTAAATTTGTTTCAGTTCTTTCTAGATTCTGGATATTAGCCCTTTGTCAGATGGGTAGATTGCAAAAATTTTGTCCATTCTGTAGGTTGCCTGTTCACTCTGATGGTAGTTTCTTTTGCTGTGCAGAAGCTCTTCAGTATAATTAGATCTCATTTGTCTATTTTGGCTTTTGTTGCCATTGCTTTTGGCGTTTTAGTCATGAAGTCCTTGCCCATGCCTATGTCCTGAGTGGTATTGCCTATGTTTTCTTCTAGAATTTTTATGGTTTTAGGTCTGACATTTAAGTCTTTAATCCATCTTGAATTAATTTTTGTATAAAGTGTAAGGAAGGGATCCAGTTTCAGCTTTCCACATATGGCTAGCCAGTTTTCCCAACACCATTTATTAAATAGGGAATCCTTTCCCCATTTCTTGTTTTTGTCAGGTTTGTCAAAGATCAGATGGCTGTAGATGGGTGGTGTTATTTCTGAGGACTCTGTTCTGTTCCATTGGTCTATATATATGTTTTCGTACCAGTACCAGCAGCATCAGTTATTTTTTGACTTTTGGATAATCGCCATTCGGACTGGTTTGAGAGGGTATCTCATTGTGGTTTTGATTTGCATTTCTCTAATCATTAGTGATGTTGAGCATTTTTTCATATGCTTCTTGGCCACATGTATGTGTTCTTTTGAAAAGCGTCTCTTCGTGTTCTTTGCCTACTTTTTAATGGGGTTTTTTGCTCATTGATTTAAGTTCCTTATAGATGCTAGATATTAGACCTTTGTCAGATGCATAGTTCGCAAATATTTTATCCCATTCTGTGAGTTGTCTGTTTACTTTGTTAATAGTTTCTTTTGCTATGCAGAAAATCTTCAGTTTAATTAGGTCCCACATGTCAATTTTTGTTTTTGTTATAATTCCTTTTGGAGTCTTCATCATGAAATCTTTGCCAGGGCTTATGTTCAGAATGGTATTTTCTGGATTTTCTTCTAGGGTTTTTATAGTTTTAGGTTTTACATTTAAGTCTTTAATCCATCTTGAGTTGATTTTTGTATATGGTGAAAGGAAGAGGTCCAGTTTTAATCTTCTGCATATGGCTAGCCAGTTAACCCATCACCATTTTTTGAATAGGGAGTCCTTTCCCCATTGCTTGTTCTTGTTGACTCTATTGAAGATCAGATGGTTGTAGGTGTGTGACTTTATTTCTAGGTTCTCTAACCTGATTCATTGGTCTATGTGTCTGTTTTTGTGCAGTACCATGTTTTGGTTACTGTAACCTTGTATTATAGTTTGAAATCAGGTAGTGTGATACCTCCAGCTTTGTTATTTTTGCTTAGGATGGCATTGGCTATTTGGGCTCTTTTTTGGTTCCAAATTTTGTAAGTTTTTTTAAATTCTGTGAAAAATGTCATTGGTTGTTTCATAGGAATAGCATTGAATCTGTAAATTACTTTGGGCAGTATAGCCATTTTAACATTATTGAGTCTTCTTATTCATGAGCATGGAATGTTTTTTCTTATTTGTTTATGTCATCTTTGACTTCTTTCAGCAATATTTTGTAATTTTTGTTGTATAGATCTTCAACCGCCTTGGTTAGCTGTATTCCTAAGTATTTTATTAATTTATGGCTACTGAATCATGGCAGATTGAAAGTTAATATTTCTACTGTGTAAGATCACCTAGAAGTAAAGAGAATAAGACTATTATTAGGAAAATGGAATTGTAGGAAGATTAGAGATGCTAGAACTGTTTATCCCAGAGAAGAGAAGACTAGGGGAAGGTGGCATGATTACTGCCTTTATCTGTCTTAAAGCTCTAAAGGAAAAGAGGAAATATACTTCTATTTTATGGCAGAAGCTATAGGGAAACAAAGTTTTTCTCAACATACGCGAGCAATGGAATGAAATGGTAAGAAGTCTACTTCCAGGAGGTAAGGATCATAGTCTTCACTAAAGTTACTTTAATATCTGATCAAACTTTAGTTTAGATGATTAGTTTAGATGATTATTAAGGTCTTCCTGGCCCTTTAGTACATGGACTGTATTTAAAGAACTTTCGTGTATTTTTTTCACTATTCATAAATGATGGTTTGGAAAGTGTTTGTTGCCTTGCCTTAGTCTTCCGGAAGACGGGTCATGATTGTGCAGTTTGTGCAATGGCTAGTTTAGAATGAGCCTCCTTCAATAGGAACTGGCAGTTTAAGACTTAGGCCATGGCATTAATGCTATAGTAACCTTCCATTCTTGTCGGGCTCTCTGAAGTAGCTAAAGACCAACGGCATAAAATTACCAAATTCAATTCAAGAATTGAATTTCTGTTTAGCTTGCTATTCCCATAGTAATTATTCATTTCACATAGGTCTTTTGTCTAGGTTTGAAGCCTTACTTAAAAAAAAAATCTGAATCTCTCAAGTCCTTTTATTTCACACCAGTGAACTTTCATATTCTCATAGTGCAAACGAAGACAAAATAGGATAAGTAGATGAATAAGAATCAATAGTATAAATGGAGAAATCTGATTTCAAATTGGACTTTCAAGTGTATTGAAATGCATTGTGTAAGAAATCCATGTAAGATGCTTCTTAATATGTTAGTGCTCACAGATTATAACATGGTTTAAGTTATTGGAAAAGTTTAATAGATCACGACAGATGGTATACTATCTCAGACCCATGTTCCTGCCAAGTCCTCAACTGCTGAAGAAAAGGAGTTACTTGTGATAGGGGTATTTTCCTGTCATCCCTTCATACAAAAGTAAGAAATTTCAGGGTTAAGGATAACTCATTCAGGAATCTATGTTTACTGATGAGATTTTAAAGGAAGTCATGCCATGTGAAGGGGATGCACTTAAGCATAAGGATTATTGAAAACCATTAAAATGTTAATCTAACTTTTAAAAGCAATGCTTTTTATCTCTGAGTGTAAAGAGAGTGTTTGCTTATTCATTAGCTGTTCATTCTAAATAGAATAAATCACTTAAGAATTAAAAAAGAAGCAACTCATCTTTTTAAATCTATAAAGGAAATGGTTGAATAAATTAACTACAAAAGCCAATATTTTCATCTCTTTTTATATTTACTGGGCTTCAATTTTTTATTTAGAGACTTACCTTAGATTCTTAATATTCAAAGATGTGTTAATTTAATCTAACGCATAATTTTGCTGTAAATAAAAATAGCATAATTTTCCATTATTTTTGATGACAGGAATATTCCCACTATAAATTTGTGAGGATCTGTCCACTTGGGAAGACTCAACTTACACAAAAAGGAAAACAATATAAAGTAACTAAGATATATGAGATTCAAAGGTCGCACGTACTCTGGAGTTTAAAGAAACAAAGAGGTTGTTGTGAGCTAGGTTAATGGAGAAAACTTTTTGAGAAACATAGGATTTGAACAAGATAGTAAAGGAAGACTAGTGCTTAAGGAAAAGAATGGAATTCCCTATGTAGTTAATAAGCAGTGTTAAGATGCAGACAGAAATGGAAATAGTGTCATATGGGGGAAATAGTAAGTGAATCAGTTTGTTAGAGAATAAGAATTCCTATTAAAAAGTAGTTGTAGGCCAGGCACGGTGGCTCACGCCTGTAATCCCAGCACTTTGGGACGCCGAGGCGGGCGCATCACGAGGTCAGGAGATCGAGACCATCCTGGCTAACATGGTGAAACCCCATCTCTACTAAAGATACAAAAAATTAGGTAGGCGTGGTGGCATGTGCCTGTAATCCCAGCTACTTGGGAGGCTGATGCAGGAGAATGGCTTGAACCCGGGAGGTAGAGCTTGCAGTGAGCCAAGATTGCGCCACTGCACTCCAGCCTGGGCAACAGAGCGAGACTCCGTCTCAAAAAAAAAAAAAAAAGTAATTGTAGAAAATGTTAAAATATACTAGGGTCAGATAATGAAGTGCCTTAATGCAAGTAGGCAGTAGGAACCACTGGTTTTTTAGTAGGGGAATGAGGACATGTGGAAAGGGATATTTTTCAAGAGAGAGTTCTGCTGGCAGTGTGGAAAATGTTTCGGAGGCAGGGAGAGCAACTAGAAAGTTCTTGCCTTAACCCAAATGTGACAATGAGGGAATAACATAGGGTATTGCTAGCATCGTATTAATAAAAAGATGCAAGAGAGATAAGACTTGGCAGCTGCACTAGATTTAGGGGAAAAGGAGTAGCTTAAAGATGACTCCTAGTCACTTAGATTTAAAACCTACGATCCATTCCTTTGACAGAAATAAGATAGTGACCTTAATTCTAGCTATTCTCCAGTGATCTTGAAAGGATTTGTTTCAATTAGCTTTGATACATAAAATAAAAAATTCATCATTCAGTTTCCTGATGAAGCTGTAAAATTAATCTAAATAATGTAAAATATAAATCACTACTTTAATTACATACCTATGTATCTTCTAAAAATAAATCCTACATCTGTCTGAGTTATGAAGAATATGTATTAAGGGTAAATCAAACAAGTATACATTCTTACAGAAATATTGATTAAATTGACTCTTACTGATTAGTGATTTAAATTGACATAATTTATTCCATTAATGCAAAGATTCTGTGCCCTCTGGGGGGGGTCTGTCTGGAATAGCAAAGCAGCTCACTGACAGCAGTGACTGGAATATTGCCAAGCTAGTCCCAGAGCTCAGCCTACTTTGTTTAGAAATTAAACAAATGGAAAGTTTCCTGAGGTTCTATTACAATGCAAGAATGTATGGGGTTTCATTTGTGAACCAACAGGGAGTTAAAAAGCAGGAAGTCAATTATATATTAAGTCTCACATTATTCTGTAATTGTTTCCATTAATTATATATTTAGTTGTATATTTTTAGCTAATTCGCTTGTGTCAATTACATATACTTCCTTATATTGTTGTCAAATTGTTTCATGTGCATCAGTCATAGCATTCCTATGTAAACTGGAAATTCCCCAGGGACAGGGACCATGATTCTCTTTTGTTTCCCCCAAGAAATAGCAAGAGATCTGGCACATGTCTTGAGTGTTGAACTAGAATAAGGTATTTCAGAATACTTAAGTCTAGGTCCGTAGTACTATTGTGGATCCCCTAAAACACTTTAGATTCCACGGTAGCACTGTGATTGTTGACTTAAAGCAGTAGCATGATTTCCAGAGACACTGTTAATGTACAATCATTCAGGATACAAACTAGAAAGTAGAAACATATACTTGTCTTTAAAATGAGAGGATCTAACTGATTCTTGGCCTGTTCTTGGCTTTTCCACTTGCGTCTACCAATTAAACTCTCTGGACTCAAGATGTGCAAAAAATGGGATAGTAATTCCTCTTTGGCAACTTGTTGTGATGATTAACTACAATATCATGTCAATATCCTGGCAGCACCAGTTCCTTGGAGTGAGAACAGGTAACCTGTTGTCCATTTTCTTGGAATGTGCTACAGGGATGAGTGGATCTTTCTGCAAATCTATTCAGAAATTCTGGTTCTAAGTAGTAGTATCCATGACTGACATTATAATACTAAAGTTCTGTCAAGCTCTAAAATTCTGTGATTATAATTTTCATTATCCCTTTTCATGTATATTATATATTGCCATTTAGAGTAAACAAAATGTTTTCCCAACCCCTTATCTCATTTAACCCTCACAACTGAAAGAAATGCATGAAAAGCTTTAACTTATTCATTGAGTCCTTAATATATGCTACGTGAGTGCATGTGTTCAATAAAACCACTGAGTACTGGTGATACTGGTAATACATCATTGATACATACAGATGAAAATTTCTGCTTTCATGGAATTCACATACTGGTGGATTGAAATCTGAGTGAAGAAACCTGGATTCTAGTTCTGTTGTAGCTACCAGCTCACTAGTTGTGAGAGAAAATGTGTATGTGTATTCATGTATGCACATGCTCTTACCTAGATGCTTTCACAGGATACTTATTGTCTTGAATAGAACACTGGTTTCAACTTTACCCATTGTCAAAGTTTACAAAACACAATTTTAAAATGCATAGAATTGTTCTGGTCTCTGTTTGGTGGCAACTGTGGTAAGATCTTGAAAAAGCTTCTTCTCTAAAGGAAGGACCTGGGGACAATTATTTAACCTTTTTGTAGCATTTTTTTTTCTTAATTTCCTTTTCTTTTATTGAATATTGGATATAGGTATATCTTTTTTGTGTGTAGCATGTTATTTTATATATCTGCCTTATGTTTTCTTTTTGTTTTATTTAAATGTTGGACTTAATGCAGAATAATGTGGAGGCTCTAAATTGTTTGCTTTCTATCTTTTTGTTTAATTAAGGCTATGCCATCTACTTATTCCAGCTCCTTAAAGAATCTCAATTAACTAAAATATTTCTTTTTCAAGTGTTTTCTCACCTCTTTTCTTTAACCTCACATCCTCCTTAGGAATTTTGTGCCCATTATTATGATTTCTGTTTGACAACAGGAGAAACTAAGGTATAAAGAAAGTAAATAGCTAGGCCAATATTCTCTGGGATAAAAAGCAGTCAATTTTACTCTTAGACTTGTGCTTTTTTCCACTACAGCAGGTTTTCCAAGTTCAGCACCAATCACATTAGGAGAAAAAGCTGCAGTTTCACTGAGGTTTTGAATCAAAAGACTTGGTCTATGCCCCTGGTTCTGCCTCTCTTATGACCTTGAACAAGCATATTAGGTCTCTGCACTCCTGTAAAATTGGGTAAATGCCAGCTTTTCTTGAAACTCTCTCAAACTTTTCTACTGTTCAGATATCCTTCTCTAATATCATCTTCTTTCCTCTGATTTTCTTGTACTTAGCTTTTCTTTCTTCTATTTTTCTTCTTGAGACTTTCTCTGTTGCAGCCCTGACTATCTTTTCTGGCTTGCCCCTCCTCCTGTTGGTATCATGTTATCCTATGTAATATTTATCTGATCAGTTTCTTGCATTATCTTTGGATGAAGAGAAAGTAAGCCTCATTTGGCATCTTTATAAAGGATACAGTACCTTAATTGATTACTTGTCAAAAAGAATATAAAATATTAAACACAATTAAGATTAAAGATTCCAAACAAGTTGGTAAAAATCTATTTTACTTTAAGGAACTAACAAAGAAGTTTATTTAAATAAAATTTTTTATAGAAGAGGCCATTAAACTAGGGAAACTATATGTTAATTTGGTGTTGGGAGAGATACATGTGTATGTGTGTATAGTTTCAATTAAGTTTGGATGGTGTTTGTATATGATATATAAATTGTGTGTACCAAATGAGTTATTGCTAGTGATTAACAATGAATAAAATAACTTCCAAGATGTGTTAGTTACTATTTACTGAGCTGAATGCTAGAAATACTGATAGCATGAAACTCTATTTCCTAATTATTCTCAGTGTCCAATTCTGCTTTCTGTCTAATCTTCACTAAATCACAGCAGCATATTTTTCAGCAAATTGTGAAACTCAGGTAACCTGGTTAGAGGGGAAAAGATTAATTGAATCACATAAATATTCTCTTTGAAGCTAGACTTTTCCTCCTCTTATGTTCAGATGGGAATAAATCATATCCACCCACCTCCCCCTTACTTAGAGAGTTTTCTCCATGCCTGGAAGGCAAGGGCAAAGAACACAGAGATTTCCTGTCTACAGTGACTTAGGAGTTTAGCATCCTGGGACACTGTGAGGAACAAGGGAATCTTGTTACTGTGCTGTGGGGAGCCCAGAAAGAGGGAACCTAGTTTTATGATGCAACTGGTTTCCTCCCCAAGTTTAGGGAATGTAGGTTCAAAGGATGTAACTAGCCTACAGGCTTAGAAAGATGGCTAGGTAAATCCAGCTTGTTTAGCAGAATGATCGACTTTTGCCCACAGCAGGTAAACTCAGTCTCATTCCTGACTGCTAGTCTCTTCAGTCTAGACTGTGTGACAATTGCTACTGGCTAAGGAATAGAGCTACAAGTGAATATTTTAAGCTGATAGAGGATTTGGGTTTGTCTGTAAGATTATGCTAAATATGTGAATTGTAGTTTTAATGTTAGACATAAGAGAATACCATCAACAATGAGACCTTGAAATGCAGACTTCAACTTTACTTCAAGTGGGATGTTTTCTTATGTTCTTATGGGAAGGAGCCAGTTCCACGTCACATAGCCTACAGATGGTATTTGGAAGGAAAGGGAAAATGGAAGGGGAAGTCAGATTTGGAGATGAGATTGGAAAGGTAGACAATGTAAGCCTTATCTTAGAAGACCTTTATTGCCAGTCTGAGGTGATCTAAACTTCATTGTATATACAAACAATTGGAGAAAGCCTTGTGATCTGGACTGAAAAGGTGTAGAATAATGCAGCTTTAGGGTTTAAACAAATCTGACTTTGAAGTCCTCTTTCTGATACTTACTATGGGCTCTTAGCTATGTTGCCCATTCTTTCAAATGCCTCATTTTTCTCTCTTGTAGAATATGGATAGTAGTAATTTCCCTTGCATAGCTGTTAATACTAAATATTGTAAATATTAAGTGAGATAATGTATATAAAGTTCAGTGCCTAGCATTGTAGGTACTCAGTGAATACTAGCTATTATGAGTAATCCTTGGACCTCATTACAGCCCTTTGATTCCAGTTTGGTAATTGAGCTTTAGAACAAACAAATGAGGTTGCTCTCTGTTTAGTCATTAAGTCACTTTCAATTTATACAGCAGTTGGTAACCTTCATTTGTATTATTCCATTTAGAATGATTCTTGGAAGTTGTTAAGATCATTTTACACAAGAAAAAACTGAGGCCCATATGGGAAATGGATTGCTTAAGGTGACATAACAATGTCAGAGCTAGGACTAGGACCCAGACAGATTTCTTTTCTTTTCTTTTTTTTTTTTTTTTTTTTTTTTGGTAGAGGCAGGGTTTTTGCCATGTTGCTCAGGCTGGTCTCTGACTCCTAGCCCCAAGCAATCCACCCGCCTCAGCCTCCCAAAGAGCTGGGATTACAAGCGTGAGCCACCTCACCCGGCCCAGAACCCAGGTTTCTTAATGCTCTTACTCCCAATTCAGTGCTCTTACTCTTAACTGGAGTTTAGATAACTTCGACTTTTACTTTTTTCTGCGAAACCTATGGTAGACCACATTGTGTAGCTTTTAAAGTTAGAGCTACTTGAATGACAAAAGATTAGGCTAGACAGTAATTTACATACCAATGTTGAATGTTACTTATGGTAAATCCACTAGAAAGCCCCCACCCCTGCATCTCCCTATGTTTTATCCTTGAAGTCTAGCATTTATTAAAACTTAAAATAAATATAAATAAAAAGGCTTCTTACCCCTGAGATAAGCTTTCTGCAGTTGTAATTTGCTAAAAAAAAAAAAAAAAAATTCTAATTACAAAGGATTGCAACTTTCCAGTAGTACAAGGATGATTCCACTTATAATTTGCAATCATTACCTTACTCTGTCTAGAGAAGAAAACACGTGGAAATTTCCTTTTTTCAAGAATACCAAAGCCATATTAATATATTTTGTTTCTTCCTCTTGGTAGATCTTACTCTCATAGAACTATTTTGTAATCTTATTTAAAAGCCAGTTCTACTAATAACGGTCCTTTGAGTTTCCCGGGTTCCACTGTTTATTACTCAGCTCTTTTATATCTGCTCCTTTGCATGCAGTAAACCAAACACCCTCATTATTCAGCAAAATAATGAATATCTACTGTGTGCTAAACATCACATAAGAGGCAAGTATGATTGATACTGGACTGTCTTGAAACCCAAGTACTCTGGATATGGGTGTTGGCAGGGGCTGCAGAAGCAGTATGTATCATAGTAAACTGAAAAGAACAATGGATTTGGCATCAGGATATATGAATTCAACCTCTAGCATGTCATATGACTCAGTTTCTTCATCTATTAGTGAGGCTACTAAACTAAAGTCTCTGCTTAGCAATTTTTGGGCCAAAAAATTCTTGGTTGGGTGCATCAAAACTTTTAAGCTAAACATTGTAGTTCTGAAGGTGACCAGTTCCTCTGCAGATTTTGTAAATGAATAAAGAAACACAATGCAAAGACAGTTCTCTAATTTTTCTGGGGATTTCATGTTCAGATTTCCTATGAGTGCAGGATCAGCCAGGCCCCATGCTTGACAGATTGCAGCTCATATTCCCTAAAGTAGACAGTTGCCTTTGCCTTCATCTGGGCACAAGACATGGTCCTACAATTTTAATTGCTCTATGACTTTTATTTTTTATTTTTATTCCTAATGGAAATAATGGTCTGGGTGTGACAAGGGAATGTTAAGACTTTTATTTTTTTTTTTTTAAGCAGTGTTTTAGTCTGTGCTGCTATAACAGAATACCAGACTGGGTAATTGAGAAGGAAAAGAAATTCATTTTTCACACTTCTGGAGGCTGGGAAGTCCAAGATCAAGGTGTTGCTATCTGGTGAGGCCCTTCTTACTGACTTCACATGGCAGAAGATCAGAAAAGAGCAGACCCACTCCTGCAAGCTGTTTTTATAACAGCGCTAATCCATTCATGAGAGTAGAGCCTAGAGCCCTAGTGACCAAAACACCTTCCATTAGGCCCCACTTCCCAACACTGTTACATTGGAGATTCAGTTTCCAACACATGCATTTTGGAAGGAACAAAAACATTGAAATCATAGCAGGCAAAAACCACTTCCCTCCTCTAGCCATAAAAGCTCCTTTCCATTCCATTTTAAGTTGAAGGGATCATCTTTGTTTAGAGGTGAGATAGCTTTGGAATGTTATCAGTAAAAGCTGATAGAGCCTATATAGGTTAAATAAATTGAATCAACAATTAACCTTGCAAAACAGAAAGCACCAGGCCCAGATTGGATCACCAGTGAATTCTACCAAACATTTAAGGAAGAAGTTATACCAATTCTCTGTAATCGCTTCCAGAAAATTGAGGTAGATAGAATACTTCCTAACTTATTTTATAAGACCAACATTACCCTAATAAAGCCAGACAATGACATTACAAGAAAGGGAAACTACATACCAATATCTCTCATTAATACAGATATAAAAATCCTCAATAAAATATTATCAAATCAAGTCTAACAATGTACAAAAACAATTATATATCACACCAAGTAGATTTTTTTGAGACAGAGTCTCACTCACTTTGTCACCCAGGCTGGAGTGCAGTGGTGCGATCTTGGCTCACTGCAACCTCTGACTCCCGGGTTCAAGGGATCCCCTTGCCTCAACCTCCCAAGTAACTGGGATTACAGTCTTGTGCCACCACACCTGGCTAATTTTTGAAGTTTTAGTAGAGACAGGGTTGTACCATTTTGACCAGGCTCGTCTCAAACTCCTGACCTCAAGTGATCTGCCCACCTTGACCTCCCAAGGTGCTGGGATTACAGGTATGAGCCACTGCACCCAGCCCCAAGTAGAATTTATCCTAGGTTTACAAGGCTGGTTCAACATTTGAAATACAATTAATGTAATCCATCATATTAACAGAAAAAAAAATCATACGATCATATCAATAGATGCAGAAAAAGCATTTGTCAAAATTCAACACCTATTCATAATAAAAACTCCTAACAATCTTAAGAATGGAGGGGAACTTCTTCAATTTGATAAAGGACATTTACAAAAAAACCTACAGCTAAAATTATACTGAATGGTGAGAAACTAGATGCTTTCCTACTAAGACTGAGAACGAGACAAGGCTATCCACTCCTACCGCTCCTATTCAGCATTGTACTGAAAGTTCTAGCTAATTCAGTAAGACAAGGAAAAGAACGCCGGCATGGTGGCTCACGCCTGTATTCCCAGCACGTTGTGAAGCCAAGGCGGAAGAATCACTTGAGGCCAGGAGTTCAAGACCAGCCTGACCAACATGATGAAACCCTGTCTCTACTAAAAATACGAAAATTAGCTAGGTGTGGTGGCACATGTCTGTAATCCTAGCTACTTGGGAGGCTGAGGCAGGAGAATCGTTTGAACCTGGGAGACAGAGGTTGCAGTGAGCCAAGATGGTGCCACTGCACTCCAGCCCAGGTGACAAAACAAGACTCTGTCTCAAAAAAAAAAAAAAATTGCTGAGCACTGTAGCATATGCCTATAGTCCCAGCTACTCAGGAGGCTGAGGCAGAAGTATTGCTTCAGTCCAAGAGTTTTTGGTATGATCGCACTACTGCACTTCAACTTGGATGACAGAGTGAGACCCTCAAAACCAAAACAAAAGAAAAGAAAAACAATACCATTTACATTCTCATCCAAAAAAGGAAATACTTACATATAAATCTAACAAAATCTGTACAAAATCTGTATGAGGAAACCACAAAACTCTGATGAAAAAAATCAAAGGAGATCTAAATAAATGGAGATATTTCATGTACATGGATAAAAAGACTCGATGTTGTCAAGAAGTCAGTTCTTCCCAACTTAGTCTTTAGATTCAACACAATCCAAATAAAAATCTCAATAAGTTACTTTGTGGATATCAACAAAGTAATTCTAAAGCTTATATGGGCAGGTAAAAGATACAGAATATCCAACATAATGTTGAAGGGGAAAAAAAAATTGGAAGGCTGACACTATGCAATTGTAAGACTTACTATAAAGCTACAGTAATCAAAACACTGTGGAACTGGCAATAGACAAATAGATAATGGAACAGAACAGATACACAAATATAGTCAACTGATCTTCCACAAAGCTGCAAAGGCAATGCAATAAGGAAAAGATAGACTTTTCAACAAATAGTACTGAGACAATTGGACAACCATATACAAATAAATGAATCGAGACACAGACCTTACACCTTTAACAAAAACTAACATAAAAAGTATCATAGAATATAAAATTAAAACTATTATTATAAAATATATAATATTTATATATTTTATATTATATTAATATAATATAAAATTATATTATATTATATTATATTATTATATTATAATATTATAAATATATTTTATTTTTTATGAATATAAAATTAAAACTATTAACCTACTAGAAGAAAACATAGGAGAAAATCTAGGTGATCTTGGGCTTGGTGATGACTTTTGTTTTTTAAAAGAGATTTTATTTTTTGGATTAGTTTTTGATTTACAAAAAAAAAAAAAATAAGCAGGCAGCACAGAGTTTCTATATACCCTGCACCTGGTTTCCCTTATAGTATGGTATGTTTGTTACAATTAAGGAACCAATATTGAAACATTATTATTAATTAATAGCTATAGAGTAGTCAGATTTCCTGAATTTTTTATAATTTCAACTTTTATTTCGGATTCAGAGGGTACATGTGCAAGTTTGTTACATGGGTATGTTGCATGATGCTGAGGTTTGGGATACAATTGTCCCATCACCCAGGTACTGAGCATAGTACCCAATAGTTAGTTTTTCAATCCTTGCCCTACTCCCTCTATCCCACCTCTTATAGTCCCCAGTGTCTATTGTTGCCAGGTAATAACTTTTTAGATAAAACATCAAAGGCATGATCCATGAAAGAAAAAAAAGATAAGTTGAACTTCATTTGAATTTAAAACTCCTGCTCTGAGAAAAACACTGTTAAGAGAATAAAATAACAAATCACAGAGTGGGAAAAAAATTTGCAAATCACATATCTATAAAGGACTGGTATCCAAAAAATATATAGAACTGTTAAAGCTCAACAATAAGAAAACAAACAGCCCAATGAAAAATGGGCAAAAAAACTGAACAGCCAAAGCAATCCTAAGCAAAAAGAACAAAGCCAGAGGCATCACCTTACCCAACTTCAAACTATGCTACAAGGCTACAGTAACCAAAATAGCATGGTACTAATAAAGAAAAAAAAAAAAAAAAAAAAACAGACACATTGACCAAGGGACCAGAATAGAGAGCCCAGAAATGAAGCCAAACACCTATAACCATCTGATCTTTGACAAAGCTGACAAAAATAACCCTTGGAGAAAAGACTCCCTATTCAATAAATGATGCTCAGAAAACTGGCTGGCCATATGCAGAAGAATGAAACTGGACCCCTACCTATTACCACATACAAAAATTAACTCAAGATCTCAAACTACAAAAATCATAGAAGAAAACCTAGGGAAAACCTTTGTCAGCATCAGCACTGGCAAAGAATTTATGGCTAAGACCTCAAAAGCAATTGTAACAAAAAAAAAATTTGCAAGTGGGACCTCATTAAACTAAAGAACTTCTGCACAGCAAAAGAAACTATCAACAGAGTAAATGGACAGCCTACAGAATGGGAGAAAATATTTGCATACTGTGCATCTGACAAAGGTCTAATCCAGAATCTATAAGGAACTTAAATCAACATGCAAAAAGCAAATAACCCATTAAAAAGTGGGCAAGGGAGGGGTGGAGCGAGATGGCCAAATAAAAGACTTTACCAATTATCCCCCGCAACAAGGACACCAATTTAACAATTATGTACACACACACAGAAAGCACCTTCATAAGGACCAAAAATCAGGCGAGCACTCACAGTACATGGTTTTAACTTCGTATTGATGAAAGAGGCACTGCAAAAGGTAAGAAAGACAGTCTTGAATTGCAGATATGACCCCTCCTGTATGCCCTGGCAGCAGCCATGGGGCATGAAGAATATGGGGTTTTGAAAGAGGGAGACCGCAGCGCTCCTGAGACATTCCATTGAACTCAGTGCTGCCCTATCACAGCAGAAAGCAAAACCAGGCTGAATTCAGCTGATTCCCACCCACAGAGGGAGTATTTATTTATTTATTTATTTTAATACCAAAACATGTTTAATGTTTCACTTCCAGGAAAAGGGAACACTTTACAATAAGTGAGAAAATATATATCCACATTTTGAAAAAAACTCCAAAACAAAATGCATTTTGACACAAGATAATTGGAAATATTTCCATAGTTGTAAGAGTTTATTGTCAAAAATGATGTATGTCCATCTATAAAACTCTCCTATCTGAAGATTTAAAATGTTGCTAAAACAAATTTATCTGCTCTAGTTTTAAGTATTTTCTTTTTTTCTTTTTTTTTAATTATACGGAGTATTTAAATTAATCCTAGTGAGAGGGGAATCGCACATCCTAGTGGTTGGAACTTGAGTTCCCTCAAGCCTCTGCAACACAGGCTAAAATGCTCTGGGGCTCTAAATAAACTTGAAAGGCAGTCTAGGTCACAAGGACTGCAACACCTAAGCGAATCGTTGTGCAGAACTGGGCTCAGAGCCAGTGGACTGGGCCGGGGCCCAAGACCTACTGAGACACCAGCTGGGAGGTTAAGGAACTGATTGCAACACCCCACCGTCAACCCCAGATTTCACAGCTTGTGGCTACAAAAGAGACCCATTCTGTCCACTTGAAGAGAGGAAAGGGAAGGGTGGGAAGGACTTTGTCTAGCATCTTGGATACCACCTCAGCGACAGCAGGATAAGGCACCAGGCAGATTGATGAGGCACCTGGATGATATTTTGAAACACAACCTGGGCCAAAAGGAAACCTGCTGCCTTCAAGGGAAGGACACAGTGCTGGCATGACCCATCACCTGCTCAGCAAAGAGCCCTTGGACCTTGAATAACCAGCAGTTATACCCAGGTACTATGCCGCTGGGCTTGGATGAGACTCAGACTAGCTGGCTTCAGGTAAGACTCAGTACATTCCCAGCTGTGATGGCTATGGGAAGAGACTCCTTTTACTTGAGAAAAGTGGAAAGAAAAGTAATGCAGACTTTGTCTTGCACCTTCGGTGAGGCTTGCAAATACTATCTTATAACCCATTATTTTAAGCTGATAACAAGTTAACACTGCATAAACAAACAAATGATCAAAAAGAAAACCAATAAAAACTCTATTCCTTAACTTCATCTCCCGAGTTTTTAACTTTTTGTTCTTTTATATCTTATTGTACTATCCATGTCTTCAAAAGTTGTTGTAGTTTTTTTTTATTTGCTCATTTTTAGTCTTTCTACTTAAGAGTAATTTACACACCATGATTACAGTTCTATAATATCCTGTCTTTTTCTGTGTACTTACCATTATCAGTGAGTTTTATACCTTCAGATGATTTATTCTTGCTCATTAACACGTTTTCTTTCTGATTGAAGTACTCCCTTTAGCATTTCTTGTAGGAGAGATCTAGTGTTGATGAAATTCCTCAGCTTTTGTTTGTCTGGAAAGTCTTTATTTCTCCTTCGTGTTTGAAGGATATTTTCACCAGATATACTATTCTAGGGTAAAAGTGTTTTTTGTATTTTGTTTTTTTCCTTCAGCACTTTAAATATGTCATGCCACTCTCTCCTGACCTGTAAGGTTTCCACTGAAAAGTCTGCTGCCACACTATTTGAGCTCCATTGTATGTTATTTGTTTCTTTTCTGTTTCTGCTTTTAGGATTCTTTCTTTATCATTGACCTTTCACAGTTTATTATTTATTTATTTATTTATTTATTTATTTATTTATTTATTTTTGAGACGGAGTCTCGCTGTGTCGCCCAGGCTGGAAGGCAGTGGCGCAATCTCGGCTCACTGCAAGCTCCGTCTCCTGGGTTCACGCGGTTCTCCTGCCTCAGCCTCCTGAGTAGCTGGGACTACAGACGCCTGCCACCACGCCTGGCTAATTTTGTGTGTGTATGTGTTTTTAGTAGAGACGGGGTTTCACCGTGTTAGCCAGGATGGTCTCGGTCTCGTGACCTCGTGATCCTCCCACCTCAGTCTCCCAAAGTGCTGGGATTACAGGCGTGAGCCACCACGTCAGGCCCACAGTTTTGATTATTAAATGCCTTGAGGTAGTCTTCTTTGGGTCAAATCTGCTTGGTCTTCCATAACCTTTTTGCACTTAAATGTTGATATCTTTCTCTAGGTTTGGGAAGTTCTCATTATTTTCCCTTTGAATAAGCTTTCTACCTCTATCTCTGTCTCTTCCTCCTCTTTAAGGCCAATAACGCTTACATTTTTCCTTTTAAGGCTATTTTCTAGATCTTGTAAGTGTGCTTAATTGTTTTTCATTCTTTTTTCTTTTGTGTCCTCTGACTGTGTATTTTCAATTAGCCTGTCTTCAAGCTCACTAATTCTTTCTTCTGCTTGATCAGTTCTGCTGTGAAAGAGTCTGATGCCTTCTTCAGTATGCCAGTTGCATTTTTAAGCTCCAGAATTTCTACTTTATTCTTTTTAATTATTTTAATATCTCTGTTAAATGTATCTGATAGAATTCTAAATTTCTTCTCTGTTAGCTTGAATTTATTTGCATTTCCTCAAAACAGCCATTTTGAATTCTCTGTGTGAAAGGTCACATATCTCTCTTGCTCCAGCATTGGTCCCTGGTGGCTTATTTAGTTCATTTGGTGTGGTTATGTTTTCCTGGATGGTCTTAAAATTTGTAGATGTTCATCTGTGAATGTTGAAGAGTTGTGTATTTATTGTAGTCTTCGCAGTCTGGGTTTGTTTGTACCTGTCCTTCTTGGAAAGGCTTTCGAGATATTCAAAAGGACTTAGGTGTTGTCTCCTAAGCTCTATCTGCTTTAGGAGACACCCCAAGCCCAATAATTCTGTGACTTTTGCAGACTCATAGAGGTACCGCCTCGGTGATCTTGAATAAGAATCTGAAAGAATTCTCTGGATTACCAAGCAGAAACTCTTGTTCTCTTCCCTTACTTTCTCCGAAGCAGAGACTCTCTCTCTGTTCTGAGCCACCTGGAGCTGGGGGTGGACTGACACAAGCACCCTCTGTGACCACCACCACTAGGACTGTGCTGGGTCAGATCTGAAGCCAGCACAACACTGGGTCTTACGCAAGGCTTGCTGTAACCACTCCCTGGCTACCACCTATGTTCACAGTACCTAGGACTCCACAATCAATAGGTGGCAAAAGCAGCCAGGCCTGTGTCCTTCCCTTCAGGGTGGCGAGCTCCCCCCAGGCCCCAGGCAGGTCCAAAGGTGCTGTACAGGTGCCAGGGACTAGAGTCAAAAACCTTAGAAGTCTACCTGGTGTTCTATTGTACTGCGGCTGAGCTGGCACTCAAATCACAAGATGCAGTTCTTCCCACTCTTCCCTCCCGTTTCCAAAGGCAGAGGAGCCTCACCCCATGGCCACAACTACAGGCCCACAGGGAGTACTGCCAGACTAGCGCCAATGTTCCCTTAAGGCCCAAGGGCTCTTCAGTCAGCTTGTGGTGAATGCTGCCTGAATTGATTCTCCTTTCGGGGCAGTGGGCTCTGCTCTGGCCCAGGGCAGGTCCAGAAATGTCATCCAAGAGCCAGAGCCTATAATTGGGGACCCTGATAGTTGGCTTGGTGCTCTGTGCCCCTGTGGGCAAGATGGTATCTGAGGTGCAAGACAAAGTCCCCTTTACTTTTCCCTTTGCTTTTCTTAGGCAGGAGTCTCGCCCTGCAGCCACCAAAGCTGGGAATGTGCTGAGTCTCTCCTGAAGCCAGCAAGTCTCAGAGACTCATCAAGACCTTCGATGTAGTACCGGGGTAATTCAAGGGCTCTTTGGTTAGCAGCTGATGAATGCCACCAGGACTGGGTTCTTCCTTTCAAGGTAGCATTTTCCCTTCTGGCCCAGGTTATGTCTAGAAATGTCATCCACCATCTTGCTCTGCCCTCTCCTCGGTGTGGCCATTTTGGAAGGCAGTTTGGCAGTTTCTTAGAAAGCTTATCATACTCTCATATGATCCAGTAATCATGCTACTTGTATTTATCCAAATGAGTTGAAAACTTGCATCCACAAAAAACCTGCACAAGTGTTTATAGCAGCATTATTCATAATTGCTCAAACTTCTAAGCAACCATGATGTCTTCCAATAGGTGAATTGATAAATGCACTGTTATATCCATACAATGAAATATTACTCAGCACTAAAAAGAAATGAGCTATCAAGCCACAAAAAGACGTGGAGAAACTTTAAATGCGTATTGCTACATGAAAGAAGCCAATCTGAAAGGCTACGTACTGTCTGATTCCAACTATACCACATTCTGGAAAAGGCAAAACTATGGTGACAATAAAAAATTCAGTGGTTACCAGGTGTTTGGGGGAAGAGAGAGAGGGATGAGTAGGTGGAGCACAGAGCATTTTTAGGGCAGTGTAACTATTCTGTATGATGCTGTAATAGTGGATACATATCATTATACATTCCTCAAAACCCATAGAATGTTCAACACAAAGAGTGAGCCTTAATATAAACTACAGACTTTAGTTAACAGTCTATCAACATTAGTTTGGGGTGGGGGAAAAGAAAACAATACTAAATAAATAAAATTTAGTAATAACTTCACTAAATAAATTATATTGTATGGCCTATCTATACGATAGAATATATTTTTAATTTTAATTTTTTACAAATAGTATATTTTACAGCTATTAAAGGATGATACATTATGGAAAGACAAAACTATAGGGACAGAAAACAGGTTAGTTGTTACCTAAGAACTAGGGGAGGATTGACTACAAAGGGGTAGCTTGAGGGAATTTTTGGGATCATGGAACTGTTCTGAATTGTGATTGTGGTAGTGATTATCCCATTGCATGTGTCTGTAAAAATTAATAGAACTGTAAAATGAAAAATTATTTTTACTGTGCATAATTTTTTAAAGTAAATGAAAATAGGATGGGGAATTTTAGAAAGCTTTTTATTAAAAAAAAAAAAAAATAGCTCGTAGTAGTCTTCCAGTTGTGAAAGTTCTCACAGCACGCAAGGGCATTGTTTTCAGTTAACAAATGTTTCACTTAGACTCAGATTACCAGGATAGAAGGGTCCTTCAAGATCACTAAACCCCCCACATGCACCCTCATTTTACAGAGGGAGAAACAAGCCCAGAAAGAAGGGAGTTTCCCAAGGTTACATGCAAATTAGTGGATACTTTGTATAGTTTCAGTCTTTTGACGTTTATTGAGAATTATTTTGTGGCCTAACATATATGGCTTGTCTCGGAGAATGTGTATTCTGCTGCTGTTGGGTTTGGTGTTCTTTGTATGTCTGTTAGGTCTTGTTGGTGTTTAGGTTCTCTATTTTCTCATTGATCTTGTATTTAGTGGTTCTGTCTATCATTAAAAGTGGGGTATTGAAGTCTCCAGCTATTATTATAGAAATGCCTATTTCTCCCTTCAGTTCTATGAGTTTTTGCTTCATATATTTTGGGCCTGTCTTGTTAGGTACTTAACAAGAGAGGTGTTCATAATTATTATGTCTTCTTGATGAATTAACTCTTTTATCAATGTATAATGTTCCTGGATGGGCACAGTGGCTCATGCCTGTAATCCCAGCACTTTGGGAGGCTGAGGCAGGAGTATCCCTTGAGCCCAGGAGGTTGAGGTTGCAGTGAGCCATGATCGTGCCAGTTCACTCCAGTCTGGGCAACAGAGAAAGACCCTGTCTCCAAAAAGAAAAATGTTCTGTTACTTGGTTTTGAGAGTTCATTATTGTTCATTATTTGAGCTAAATCCCTTAATTTGAGGAAGTGTGTATTTGTTTGTATATATGTGCACACATGCATGTGCTGCTGACCAGTGTGGTAAATAGCGCAGGGCTACTCTACTTGGTCTTTAATGCCATGGAAAATGAAAAACTTTTTTTTAATTTTTAATTTTATTTATTTATATATTTATTTATTTTGCCGGCAGCTCTAAAACCAGCACAAATTGGGATCATACGCTCCCTATTCTAATGAGATCTTATAGTTGAGAATGAGTCAGGGGACTCACTGTGAAGGAGACCAGGTCTTTATTGAGGCCTTTGTGAAAATCTCTGCTACACACAGATAACAACTGAAATCCAATTTACTTCACACTCAAAAGGAAGTCTTAGTTTTATTGACTTAACAACTAGTCAATAAAATTAAAAAGCATTAGTGGCCAGGTGTGATGGCTCATGCCTGTAATTCTAGCGTTTTGGGAGGCTGAGGTGGGAGGATCACTTGAGGCCAGGGGTTCAAGACCAGCCTAGGCAACATGGCAAGACCCCATCTCTACAAAAATAAAAAATAAAGCAGTACCAATTTGAGAATTTTCTTCATTGCTCCCTTGTTTCACTGTCATTTTTTTTTTTTTTTTTTACTTTATTCCTTTTTCTTTCTCTGGTTTTTCTCCAACTGTTTTATTTTCCGTTTTCTTTACATCTTTCCTTTTTTCTTCTCTACTTCCACTTCTCTTTACCCTTTGCTCCCATGTATCTTTCTCTCTGATTTCTCCTTTTCTGTATTATTCTCTTTACCCTGTGACTGTTGCATTACTGGACACTGGCAGTGAGAATAAATATTTTAAGTTAACGTCAATAGGGATATCTTAATAGAAGACATAACTATAATTTTGTTTCTTTGTGGGAGAAATATACACATTAAAATAAAAGGCCTATACTCTATTGCCATCTAATTGGAGCTTCTGTGCTGGCAGAAAATGCACTGGAAAAAAAATAAACCAAAACTCCTTGATAAGAAAAGCATAGTAGCTAGGCCCAAATGTCCACCTTGCTCTTTATTAGAATTATCTAAATACAAAGATGAAAACAATACTTTTCTCCAAGAAACAATCTCTGCAAAAAGCCCCTTTGGCATCAAAGCTATGAACTTTACGGAAAGCCAGAGTTTCTCAGATTGTGTGCCATATGGATAGTTTGACCTATTATGAGTTCTGATTGAGAGAAGAATGCAATATAAAAGCAGCTATTGGGTTTAAGCACAGTGTGGTGTGGTGTTGCAGTGATAGTCTTGAGTGCCTGAGTTAGGCACACTTTTATTATTTTGTTTTAGTTTTTTGTTTTTTGGTTTTTGGTTTTTTTTTTTTTTTTTTTTGGTTGTTTTTTTTTTTGTTTGGTTTGGTTTGGTTTGGTTTGGTTTTTGGAATTTTTGAGACAGGATTTCACTCTATCACCCCAGCTGTAGTGCGGTGCTGTGACCATAGCTTACTGCAGCCTCAACCTCTCTGGCTCAAGTGATCCTCCTGCCTCAGCCTCCCCAAGTAGCTGGGACTACAGGTGTATGCCACCACTCCCAGCTAATTTATTTACAATTTTTGTAGAGATGGGGTTTTCTTGTGTTGCCCAGGCTGGTCCCGAACTACTGGGCTCAAGTGATTCTCCTGCCTTGGCCTCCCAGAGTGTTGGGATTACTGGCGTGAGCCACTGCGCCCGGCCAGACACTCCTTAATTAACTCTTGCAGGCTGATAAGGTTTGGAAATCTCCATTGAATTTTAGGTTTATTTCCACCTCTGTTATTTTAATCTTACCTTAGGCTGTAGACAGCTGGAATGGGCTGGAAGACTTTTGGTGGTTTAAATCTTTTACAAGATGGTGATCTAGCCCTTTGGATGTTAGTGCACTGTGTGTGAGTATACATATTTATCACACACAGTCACTGTCTTTGAAAGTGAGGGTGCATATCTTTCTCAGCCATCTCTTTCTTGTAAAGCCATTGAAGTAATGCCAAGGTCTGAAGAAAGCACATTCTGGTTCCAGGAAGTCAAAGGTTATTTCCTTGAAGGATTTGGCCTAACTAAAGACTTTCGAAAGTAGGGAGTAATAATAATGTAATTGTCCTGAGTGGCCCCAGTTATCCTCTGGGAAGTAGGCATTACTCCTGACTATCACCTCCCTGTATCTGGTAAAGAGAAAGAGTGGCATTTTTTTTTCATCACCTTTTATTTCAAGTTCTGGTGTACATGTGCAGGATGTGCAGGTTTGTTACATATTTAAACATATGCCATGATGGTTTGCTGCACAGATCAACCTATTACCTAGATATTAAACCCAGCATCCATTAACTATTCTTCCTGATGCACTCACTCCCCCAAGAGTGACATTTTGAAGGCACTTGGGTTTACTGGCAATGTGTCCTTGCTTAGCCAGTGTGACTGGATGGCCAGGGCTTGACAAGAAGTAACATATCTTGACCATAGAAATTCAAGTTTTGGTTCACTTTCTCTTCTTCTTAAATCCCACCTTTAGATTGGTTTTCACTTTGCCCTCATTTCCCAGAGAACACAGAATACTTCCCAGGAAAAAAGGCTTATGCCATGCACAGTTCCATCCTGCTTCTTACTAAACCCATCTCTCTGGGATTGCTGGTGATTGGAATTCACATGGAACATTCTACTTTGAGCTTGGTAAAGCAGCTGGTTTTGTTAAGAAAACCCAAGAAAAGCTTTGGCCTCTGTTCCCACCTCCCACAGAGCCAAAAAGAAGCCCAGTCTAGGTAGAGCTGAAAGGGCATTTGAACACCATCTAGTTCCACTCCTCATGGTACAGATGGAAAATTCAAGCCCAAAGTTGAAAAAAGGAACTTGTTTAAGGTCACACAGTTAGATAATGGTTACCTTCTGACTTCAGAAGACTGTTCTTCCTCCCTAGTTGTATTAAGGAAGAATCTGACAGACATCTGTTTAAACTATTAACTCTGCGTGTGTGTGTGTGTGTGTGTGTGTGTGTGTGTGTATGTGTGTGTGTGAACATGGTTTAATTTTTAAACTTTATTTGGGATGACTTTTGTACTTACAGAAAAGTTGCAAAGCTAGTACAAAGAGTTCCAATATACCGTTTGCCCAGTTTCCCCTAATGTTATCATCTGTACATTACTATGGTACATTTACAAAAACTAAGAAACCAACACTGGTATATTACTATTAACTAAACTCCAGACTTCATTCATATTTCACCAGTTTTTCCATTAATGATCATTTTTCTAAAATACCAGAATCCAATCCAAGATAATAATTGCATTTAATCATCATGTGTCCTTAGTCTTCTCTGGTCTGTGGCAGTTTCTCTGCTTTTCCATAACTGTAAGATTTTTAAGAGCATTGGTCAGGTATTTTGCAGAATGTCCCTCAATTTGTGGTAGTTCAATGTTTTTCTTATGATTGCACTGGGGTTATAGATTTTGGAGAAGAATCCCACAGAGGTAACATTCCATTTTCCTCACATTATTTCAAGGCGCACATATATAGTCTTTAACAAGACATCACTAGTAATTATCACTATTTAACTTTGGTCATTTGGTTAAGGTTGTGTTTGCCATGTTTTTGCAATGTAAAGCAACTACTTTTTCCTTTTTCATTCTGTATTCTTTGGAAGTAAGTCCAGCTCACACCCAAGCTCTACCTCCTTGAAAGGGGAATCTCTACATACGTTATTTAGAATTCTTCTGTTAGGACAATCTGTCTTTTCTCTACCATTTATGCATTTATTTGATCATTTATTTATATTGTATATGTGGGCTAATATTTATTTATTTTATACTTTGGGTTTTAATCTGATACTACCTTATGTATTTTGTTGCTCAAGTGCTCCTGCTGTAGCCATTAGGAATTATTTCAGGTTGGTTCCTGTGTCCCTTTAAACACATGCCCTCTTCCTTTTATCTTTTTAGCACTTGCTAATTTTCTGGTACTACAAGATAGTCCAGGCTCATCTTGTATTTTCCCTGACATAGCCCTATAATGAACCATTAATCCAAAGAACTCTGGTTCCTTTTATTGGAAAATGGTATTTAGAAACCAAGATCTAGGAGTGGTCATTGTTACCAAGCTATCATTGCTTCCAGACTTTCTCAGTGGACATAACTGGGTAATATATGTTTGTTTATGTACTAACCTTTGTATACATATATATCTATAATCATTTGTGTGTCTATCCATTATGTGTGTGTGTGTATATATGTATGTGTGTGTATATATATGTATATATATTAAGCTAAGCATGAGTTTATATTGATGTCTCTAACTCTAATCCAATACTACAGGGTTCATTCTAGCGTTCCTTTCTTTTTATCTGTAACTTCCCCCTATAACAATGACAAACCTAGCTTCCACTACCCACCATCCATTTACTTAATTGTTCAAACCCAACCAGTCTCACAATTGTTCATCTATACCACCATGACAACAGCTTTATCAACTACAGTACAGTGTTTATGTATGGTTATTTGTCTTTATTTTTATAGTTTCTAGCTAAAACACAATTTTTCAAAGTTAAATCAGCTTCGTACCCCCTTCCTCAGTGCACTTATGTCACACATTTGTAATACAGTTAGATTAATTTGTCACAGTCTGCATTCCATCATGAGATCCTCTGACATCTGGTTGATGTTTGAATTTGCATATGTTAAGGCTGATTCTTTGTAAATTACAGGTCTATAGGTTTTGACAAATGCATAATGTCATGTGCTCACCACCCCAATACCATACAGAAGAGTTCCATCACTCTCAAAATTCCTCTGTAAATCCCCTTTGTTATCAACCAGTTTCCTGACCCCTAACACTCAGAAACTACTGATAAGTATCCCATCCCTATAGTTTTATATTTTCTAGAGTGTCATATGAATGGAATAATATAATATGTAGTCTTTGGATATGGCTTCTGTCTCCTAGCAAAATGCATTTAAGACTCATTCATGTTGTGTGAATCAATAGCTCCTTTTATATAAGTAGTTCCTTTTAATCACTGAATAGTATTCCATTGTAAGAATACTTGTTTATCCATTCTCTTGTTGAAGGACATCTTGATTGTGTTTAGCTTTGAGAAATTATGAATGAAGTTGCTAGAAACATCCACTAGCAGGTTTTTGTGTGGATGTTAAGTTTTCAATTCACTTGGGTAAATACCTAGAAGTACATTTGCTGTATCATATGGTAGGTCTAACTTTTAACACAATTCCTTTCCAAGAAGTCTGGGTTGAGTATGTATGTATGGTGCAGTGGGATATCTGTTCCTGAGCTGGACTGAAATCGTGATCATTCTCACACCACATTCCATGTGGATGGAAAATAGAATATCAATGGGATGTCTTCTTCTCCTACCTGGAAGATGAAGTTTCTGCAAATGACCATTAGATGGCGGGTTACTTGCTGGCACTCTGAGAGCTAGAAGTCTGGGAGATTGTGGGAGACTGTGAAAATCATATTACTCTACCCCCTTCCCTTTTCTTGGCAAAGGGATATTCTAGCCACACTCAGGAAATAAAATACATGATTTCTGACTCCTAGCATGTACCTTTCTACTGCTTCAGGAAGTTAGGCTTGGGTTTCATGTTGGCAAGCATCCTAACAGCTAAATTTGTGTAATGGTAAACTTTAGGTTTTGACCTGAAATGGGGTAAGCAACATCATGTCATGTTTATGCCCCCTTGCTGACCTCATTGCAAAGTAAAAGAAGCATAGAACCTTGATTTCTGGATTCTAATGCCAGCCATCTATTGTCCTTACTCTCTTGGCCTCATATTCATCATCTATAAAATAAGGATAATACCTGCCCATTCATGCTCACAGGGCTGTTGTCAGAGATCAACCTAAGATACATAATATGAAATATATTGAAGGACTTTATAAGTTTAACATCATACAAATGTGAATGATTAATTATTAATGATCAAACCAAACCAAATGGAATATGAAATACTATTCATATTAGGTGGCATCATACATTAATAAATCTGACTTAAAAATACAATCTGTTTACCTTGATCAGGAGAGGAAGATATTTAGTCTCTGAAGTGATGCAGTATTTTCCTCAGAACTTAGTGGGTGGGTAATTTATTATTATCTACTTGTTTAATTGTTGGTGTAGCAGTTACAGAAAATACTTGATTCCAGTTTGAACTGATTTTATAGGGTAATTTCTCACCCTCATAAAATCCACATTATTTCAGTTTACCAAGTAAATACTGGCACATTCAGTAGATACTACTATTTTGGGTTCCAATTGGTACTCCTGATTGACTCTGGTGCTCCGGATCCAGATCCTTTGGTATGTACCAGGGGACAGCAAACCTCAATTATAAAGGTGGCTTTATCTTTATCTTAGAAATCATCTGTAGTTGCTCCGGTTCAAAGCTTAAAAGAAGGTTTGAGGAGTGTACTCTGTCTTCCCAGCAGTGCAGAAACCAATAATCATCAAAACATTGTCACCATAACCATTGTCAGGTTTTTTTCAACCTTGCCCTTGCAGCTCAGCACAGCTCTCTGGCCAAAAGAGGTAAGCTGGGGAAAACAGAATCTACTCATTGTGATATTTTCAGCTTATTTATCTGCATTTAGAAAGTCTCAACCTCCGGGCTCACCTGCCTGTCAGAGTCAAAAAGGCCTCATGTGTATGTGTGGGCCTGTATGTAAGAAGTAAGGCTTGAAGGCATCCTTGGCATCTGTCATGTGGAATGTGACACATGCAATGGCTTGTAATAGAGTCAGGGAATCATAGGATATGACCTGAGGTGGGAGGTCCAGTTTCTACCTTCATTTTACAATTGGGGAAACTGAAACCCAGACCAAAAAGTAATAACTAATTAGTTATGTAGGTCTTGCTTTATTATTACTGGTCATGGAGAGTGCATCTTAACAGTAGCCAAAGAAGGTATTGATCAAGTAGAGAAAGGACACTGTCATTCCCATAGCTTCAATCTTTTTTTTTTTTTTTTTCTTTTTTCTTTTGAGACGGAGTCTTGCTCCGTCACCCAGGCTGGAGTACAGCAGTGCGATCTTGGCTCACCACAACCTCCGTCTCCCGGGTTCATGCCATTCTCCTGCCTCAGCCTCCCGAGTAGCTGGCACTACAGGTGCCCGCCACCACGCCTGGCTAATTTTTTTTTTTTTTTTGTATTTTTAGTAGAGATGGGGTTTCACCGTGTTAACCAGGATGTTCTCAATCTCCTGACCTCGTGATCCGCCTGCCTCGACCTCCCAAAGTGCTGGATTACAGGCGTGAGCCACTGTGCCCGGCCCATAGCTTCAATCTTTATCTTTCTCCAGTGGAAGGGGCTTAGCCTAACTGAAAACAGTTGATGTAATGTAGGGCGTGGGAGGGACTAGTGATAGGGGTGTGTGTGTGTGTGTGTGTGTGTGTGTGTGTGTGTGTGTGTGTGTACAACCTTGTTTTCAGTTACCTGCTTCTCTTTGGCCTCTAAATTCTACATGTTTTCCCCTTCTCCTGTCAGAATCATTTAGTAAATATGTGCCTTTTTGAGTTTGTAAGTGGAGGCTGAGTTAAAGAGTATCCTTAGTTTAGGAATGTCGTGTGCTTATTTGGCTAGGTGTGTGTGATTGTGTGTGGGGGAATGTGCTGGATTCAGAATAGTAATAGTTCCTCAAAACTGGAGCTTTTTAATGAGGGAGAATGCTCTACCTTTTTTCTTGCAGAGCCCAGCTTTATTAACTGGATGTGACATGCTGTGTGCTAGTCTGTGCCAGAAAGTATCTTTATAAGTAATTGATCTGCCTCTTCTTCCTTTCTCTTTAGATATTCCCTTCCATGTATGATAAAAACCAATCTTGGTGTGTTTATCTCTTTTTTAAGCATTTTATCAAGGGATTTTTCTGGCTCTTAAAAAGACAACTTCTATACCCACCCTCCACACTACACTGTACAACCAACCCAACATTCTCTGCGTAGACAGACAATCTTCTTTTCTGTGTGATATAAATCTATGAAAACTCCCACATGTTATAGTACAACTGGACTTGCTGATTCCAAACTCTGAGCAGAAAGACCCTCTAGGAAGCCATTGCCAATGATAAGATTGATTGCTACACTGGCAGATGTCTGCCCATTTCCCTCGCTCGGTGGAAAATCTGGCCCACCATGACAAAAATTATAGCTCATCCCAGGGCCTTGAAACCCACCGAATGAGATTTTAGTGTTGGGGATAAAAGCAAGGCTGTAGACTAACTCATTCATTTGCTTTAGTGTTCTCTATAATATATAAAACATATATTTCATAAACACCGAATTTCATGAAAGGAGATTTATTTCATAAGTTTTGTCTATTACCTTGTCTAAGCACAGTGTCTTCCTCCACCATTCCCAGGACATATGGCTTAGTCGGACAGACTACACACATGAATGCAGAGTGTTGAGTGACAAAGCCAGCCCTTTAGGCGTTTGGAGTACGGCAAGGCTATGTTGGCAAGGTCAGGTCAGAGAAGGCCATAAACTTTGCCTTTCATCTTTACCCTAATAATGCCGCTAAACAAACCCAACCAGAATCTTTCTCAAATCCATGTGTAGAGTTTTTATTTGTCAGAGACTAAGCAGAATGCCTGGGGGAAGGCATGCATAATAGAACTAATCATTCTTTAAAGTGTAATTTTCCTTGCCTATGCATTCTTGTAGAGTGTCAGTAGAGCCCTGGACACCCTAAGATAGAAGTGAACTATGCAATTGGGAATAAGTGGAGATAACTTGAATAAATTTTGTATTTTTTTTAAGTTTTACATCCTCCTTTTTTTTATATGGAGTTTAGATATACAGTTAATGTCTGTCAGAGCTAAAAAGATACCTCTGATACCATTTTATCTACCCCTTAACCACAAAAATATTATATAGGGAGCAGTTTAGTATAGTAGAAAAAGCATGGGATTTGGAAAGAAGAACTGAATTCTACTTCCAGTTCAAGCCATTTGATCTCTCTGAAGCTCAGTTTCTTTATATGTAAAATGGAGGTGCTAATCCTCCTAATGACATTGTAAAGCAGTGAACTGGTGGCCCCCAATACCATCCTCAGGTTCACTGATTTGCTAGAAGGACTCACAGGACTCAGAAATTGTTACAATCAGGCTACAATTTATTATATCAAAAGGATAGAAAGCAGGATCAATAATGGGAAAAGGTACATCAGTCAGAGACTGGAGGATATCAGGTGCAAGGTTCCAAGAGTCTTCTCCCAATAGAGTCACATAGGTTGTGCTTAATCCTCCAACAACGAAGTTCAGAAACATATGCAAAGTGTTTTCTGCCAGGGAAGCTTACTTAAGCCTGAAACTCCAGGATTTTTATTGGGGTAACTAGTGACTGAAACTTCATATCCCTTGGAAAGAAAGCATGCATTCACCATAAATCATATTTTTTGCACAAGATACCTAGACAGGCTGTTACAGCATGATTGACAGGGCATACACAATGCCCTTATCAGTTACTAGAATAGAGAACATTCTAAGACCTCAGTTCCCGGGAGCTGGCCAAGGACCAGTCACACAAGTGGGCCCTTCTAAAAATGTATACGATTTGAGCAACTCAAGACTGCTGGGTTAACTCTTTCTTTCACAGATAGGTATTAAATTATTGTATGTGTGTATATATATAAAAATTGCATATACATACAGTATAAAGCAGTACATCAAATGTGAGGGATTATTATACATATGAGTAAAGAGAGCTAGAGCTATTCTGGGGTGTGATTAAGTGCAGTAAGAATGGAAATATCTAAGACAACTCCCCAGGGCAATGAATGGGGAAGCTGTAAACAATCCCACTGGGATTTTATTTTTCTCTATGATTTAGAGATAATTTCGTCACCACTACCATTCTGTCCCTCGTCAGTTTCACATTGTACTTTCTTATAGCTATATATTTCTTGGGGTTTTTGCATAAGCCAAATTGTTTCACTACCCACAGTGGAGTTTTGGCAAGGATGTGATCCTCTCAAGGAAAGTGCAGAATTGAGCCTTTGGAGAAGGCATAGACAGGTGCTTCCTAGAAAACCCTGAGCAAGTCCCAGTGAAAGACTATGGTTAATTATACTGTAATTGTGGTAACTAATACCAACAGTGAATTTTAGTCAGAATTGAATTTAAGTGAATGTATGTGAACCTAAATACTATTGAAATATAATTTTGAGCTAAATACTGCACTAGATGCCCAGCCCAGCCTGATCATTTTATAAAAATTTGCCCTCTAAGAATGAAGGAAATGACTATAGAAAGGAAGCTCAGGCATTGTATGCTAGGATGTGGAGGGGAACATCCTGAGGAGGTGCACATACTTATACCTAAAACTGCTGAAAGCATTTGCCAAGGGTAGCCTGTACTCTCTGAACTCAGGTGGTAATGGCACCAAGTAGACTGGAGAACAACTTGAGAAAGTGGGCATATCTTACAGATGGACAACAAACCTCCTGATGGAATTTTGGTAATGGAGTATATGTTAATAGCATTTTAGCTGCTGTAAGCCTTTTCGTCTGCTTTATACCCTCAGAGCTGCTGTAGCTCTCCCCCAACTCATGAATGGGGCTTAAGACAGCTGCCTTTATTCTGCATGTAAGCTAGTGCTGGCTCATTTGTCTTCCTGGTATGTTCTTCTACCCTTTATCTTGGAGACATGTCAATGGTTCTCCTCAAATTGACCCTCTGTTGCCAGACTTTATTGAGCCCTATCTGGGACTTTTTCTAAGCCCTCTGCTCCAGGTGGCCCTAAAAACTTCATGTACAATGTAATGTAGGCTCTTTAATGTGCTAGCAGAAAATGATAGAGATTAAATGGTGGCCGTGCCATCAAGGCAACTCATTGCTTCTTTTGAAATAAAGTATTTGGCAGGTTTTGCCTAGAATTGAGGGATTGAATCACTCCTTTCCCTACCTTATCTTTTTTAAAAACAGCTCCTACACTTCACCCCATTTAAAATACTAGCCCTTGCATTTATATCACATTCTATACTTTTCTAACACTTTCTTATTTATTATTTTATTCTTACATATTTTCATTCGTGCTCCAAGGCCAAGCTCAGGCGCTGTTTTCTACAGAGAGATTAATTTTAACTTCCTCTGACCTCTTAAGGAACTTTCCATGATACTCTCATGGTGTTTAACCATTTTTCCTATTTTTATTCTAATTATTTGTATACACATCTCATTTATTAGACTCTAAGATCCTCAATGGCAAGATCTAGATAGGATTCATCAACAACTTACATATAGCAGACAAGCAATGAATAATGAAGATGAAATAAAATAGAAAACAAATGCTTGAAGCTTAGATAACTTTGCCTATCATTTACTCTGATTACTAGAAGACCTAGAACTTGAATCTTCTTCTAGTCCTGTACTGCTGTCTTAAATTCTCCACCACACTGCCTCCCTTACCCTGGCCAGATAGCATTTACTCTCCAGAAGGAAGGAAATTAGCTAAGTCTCTAATAATCAGGAAAGGCTTTAAGGAGAAGGTAGACCTTGACAAATGAGTATAATGTCACTAGGTGAAACGCAGAGGGAAGGGTATTCCAGAGTTAGCAGTGAAAGCACATAAAGAGGGTGGGAGGAAGAACATGGTCTGTAGAGTAATGAGGCCAAGCCTAAGAACCAGGGCAGTGAGTAACCATACAGAAATGCTGGAATGTGATGTAGTAGGAAGTAAGGGCCCCATACAGAAGGCCTTATATGAGGGAAGGGTCTGTAGTAGGGAGGACTTAGGGCTTTCTGGTCTGCTGGCTCTTTTGGAAGTTTGAAATCATGGCAGGGACCTAAGACCCTGAACCTCCTGCCTCTTGATTTGGTCAACTCTGAATATGAAGTACATTTTATTAAGATAATCTAACTTGCTCACTAGCATTTAATGTTAGTTGCCAAATTTTCAAACCTGAGCTCAGAGGGAATTCTCTTGCAAGTTTGAAAGCGTTTCAGAACTCTCTTTCATGGTAATAAGGATTTTGCCTAGCCGAGAAGAAGTTGCCAACTCCTAGCGGTCTCTCTGGCACTCTAAATCCGAGGAGTTTAAAGTCAATGTAGCTCCTGAGAGAGAGAGAGTATGAGTCCTTAAACCACCCTCCCCTCATCCTTTTAAATCTCTGGGTTTATCCTCTGGGAAACACTGTCATTCATCTACCATTTGGTTCAGGTCTCAGGTTCTTGTCTACCATGCAGCCCTTCAAATGTCTGTGTCATCTGGTTGGTTCCCTATATTGTGAGGACTTAACAAATTTTCAGTCAGCCATTCAGTCAGTCAGTTCCTGTCTTGCCCTCCAGAATATCAAGTATTGAAAAACCACTGACCTCCACTAAACTAAGCTACACCATACCCTGGTAAGAGGGAAAATCTTAGTATAAATTTCACATACACCTAAGGCTTTCACATACACCTAAGGCTTCCCTCTTGTTCTTTCTCCCTCTTCTCCTCCTTCACCTCTCCCTCCACTCTTCCTCTGATCTCTCTCTTTCAAACATTCTTCTTATGGTTTGGTGTTCCATACCAACTGTACATTTGGCAATAGACAAAAATAAAAAACTCCTGCCCTCATCGATTTATGCCACTAACCTGATTCAATTCTCTCTAAAGGAGATCGTAGCAACCTCTCTCAATGTTCATTTCCAACCAGCATTCTCTTACTATTTCTCAGGAGAGCAGTGAAACTTTATCAAAGTCTACTTTGTAACGATGCCAAAAGCTGGCCTCTGAAAGCTAAAAGGAGAAGAGCTAGAATGTGGTAAGTGGGAGCTGGGCCCTAGCAACAGGACTGTGGGAGGCAGTGTGGAATAATGGAAGGACCATAGGTCTGAAGACCTCATTTTGGACTTAACAGTTGCCCAAACTTTACCTATATTCTCACACATTTATGTACCTTTAGGGTAAGGATAATCACTCATATTTGTCTCATCTGATAGTACCTATCACACAGCTCATGTTCAGGTGAGTCCCCAGGGCCCCCACTGTGCTGTACTCTCCTTTCCCTGCCCAACTTCTCTACACCTTGGATTCAAGTCTTGTTTCTACCACTTCCTAGCCTTGAGGCTTTGGTAGGTTTCTTAACTCCTCTGACTGAGTTTGTTTCATCTTCCCTAAAAGAGATAATACATGCTTCATAGCTTTGTTCTACAGATCAAATAAAATAACAGATATGAAATATTTTATAGCCTATAAGGTGCTGTGAAAATGTTGAGATGGGGCCAGGCGCAGTGGCTCATGCCTGTAATCACAGCACTTTGGGAGGCCAAGGCGGGCTGATCGCCTGAGCTCAGGAGTTAGAGACTAGTCTGGGCAACATAGCGAAACCCCATCTCCACAAAAATAACAAAAAATAAATAAAATTAGCCAGGCATAGTGGCACATGCCTGTAGTCCCAGGGGGGACTGAGGCAGAAAGATTGCTTGAGCCCAGGAGGTAAAGCCCAGTGAGCCATGTTCATGCCACTGCACTCCAGCCTGGGTGACAGAGCCAGACCCCATCTCTAAGAAAAAAAAACAACAACAACAACAGTAAGGTGGTTTTATCAGATTAGTCAAGAAATGTCAAAAGGCACACAATTTTTATTACATCCATGAACCATGCCTCCCACTAGATCATGTGGTATATATAGTTCCAGGCCTATTTAAAGACCCACGTTTGCTTAGGTTCAGGTCATCTGAACACTGATTAAAGTTAACATTAGGAAAGATAAAAACCTAACCTTTATCTGTGTTTGATACAAAGACCACTAGCAATTACATCACTTGAATGTAGTTAGATTTTATTTTCCTTTGGTATTTTGGTGACGTTCCTAAATGAATGCCCAGGAATAATTACAGCAGACTGGCTTTGGCGGAGGAAGTATAAAAGGCAATTAGTAAAATGTAACAAACTTAAATGATAACTGAATCTACATCCCCCCCAGCCATTTCCAAGTATAAGCTATATAAATCTGTGTCCCATATTCACCAAAGGAAATATTTTTGAGGGAATCCAGCAGCAAGGATCTAGTGATCCCTTATGGTAGCCCAGCTATGTGCTTAGGGGCAGGATATGGTGGTAAATATAAAATCCTAAAAGCCTGCTTTCCAGGAGCTCATATTCTGGTTGGGTCTACAAAACAGAAAAATTAAGTTTTTTGTTAGAAGAAATGAAACAATCTAAGACAAAATAGCATCAGGCGTCAAATAGTGTGGAGCAAAAGGCATTCCAGAAAAGTGGAGATCAACACGGGCTGGACCTTGAAGGGTCAGCTTAAGAAAGACAGAGGAAGAAGGCAGGGAGATCTTGCCTATGTTGGGAAAGTAAGGGCAGGAGCCTCTGAGTTAGAAAGAACATGTCAGGTGTTGTGCATGGTGCCACATAAGACTGCTGAGATATGATAGAGCCAGATTATAGATGTCCCTGAAGGCCTGGCAAAGGAGACTGGATTGTATATGGTAAGCAGTAGTGACTCATTTTGAGTTCTAGAGCCAGGAGACTGCTGAGAAAGTAGTGTGTTAAAAAGCAGCATGCGGGGGGGCGGAGCAAGATGGCCGAATAGGAACAGCTCCAGTCTCCAACTCCCAGTGCGAGTGACACAGAAGACCGGTGATTTCTGCATTTTCAACTGAGGTACTGGGTTCATCTCACTAGGGAGTGCCGGACAATCAGTGCTGGTCAGCTGCTGCAGCCCGACCAGTGAGAGCTGAAGCAGGGCGAGGCATCGCCTCACCTGGGAAGCGCAAAGGGGAAGGGAATCCCTTTTCCTACCAGGGGAACTGAGACACACAACACCTGGAAAATCGGGTAACTCCCACCCCAATACTGCGCTTTAAGCAAACGGGCACACCTGCAGATTATATCCCACACCTGGCCGGGAGGGTCCCACGCCCACCGAGCCTCCCTCATTGCTAGCACAGCAGTCTGCGATCTAACCGCAAGGCAGCAGCAAGGCTGGGGGAGAGGCGCCCGCCATTGCTGAGGCTTAAGTAGGTAAACAAAGCCGCTGGGAAGCTCGAACTGGGTGGAGCTCACAGCAGCTCAAGGAAACCTGCCTGTCTCTGTAGACTCCACCTCTGGGGACAGGGCACAGTGAAATAACAACTAAAGCAGCAGAAACCTCTGCAGACGCAAACAACTCTGTCTGACATCTTTGAAGAGAGCAGTGGATCTCCCAACACAGAGGTTGAGATCTGAGAAGGGAAAGACTGCCTGCTCAAGTGGGTCCCTGACCCCTGAGTAGCCTAACTGGAAGACATCTCCCACTAGGGGCAGTCTGACACCCCACACCTCACAGGGTGGAGTACCCCCTGAGAGGAAGCTTCCAAAGCAAGAATCAGACAGGTACACTCGCTGTTCAGCAATATTCTATCTTCTGCAGCCTCTGCTGCTGATACCCAGGCAAACAGGGTCTGGAGTGGACCTCAGGCAATCTCCAACAGACCTACAGCTGAGGGCCCTGACTGTTAGAAGGAAAACTATCAAACAGGAAGGACACCTACACCAAAACCCCATCAGTACGTCACCATCATCAAAGACCAGAGGCAGATAAAACCACAAAGATGGGGAAAAAGCAGGGCAGAAAAGCTGGAAATTCAAAAAATAAGAGCACATCTCCCCCGGCAAAGGAGCGCAGCTCATCGCCAGCAACGGATCAAAGCTGGACGGAGAATGACTTTGACGAGATGAGAGAAGAAGGCTTCAGTCCATCAAATTTCTCAGAGCTAAAGGAGGAATTGCGTACCCAGCGCAAAGAAACTAAAAATCTTGAAAAAAAAGTGGAAGAATTGATGGCTAGAGTAATTAATGCAGAGAAGGTCCTAAACGAAATGAAAGAGATGAAAACCATGACACGAGAAATACGTGACAAATGCACAAGCTTCAGTAACCGACTCGATCAACTGGAAGAAAGAGTATCAGCGATTGAGGATCAAATGAACGAAATGAAGCGAGAAGAGAAACCAAAAGAAAAAAGAAGAAAAAGAAATGAACAAAGCCTGCAAGAAGTATGGGATTATGTAAAAAGACCAAATCTATGTCTGATTGGGGTGCCTGAAAGTGAGGGGGATAATGGAACCAAGTTGGAAAACACTCTTCAGGATATCATCCAGGAGAACTTCCCCAACCTAGTAGGGCAGGCCAACATTCAAATCCAGGAAATACAGGGAACGCCACAAAGATACTCCTCGAGAAGAGCAACTCCAAGACACATAATTGCCAGATTCACCAAAGTTGAAATGAAGGAAAAAATCTTAAGGGCAGCCAGAGAGAAAAGTCGGGTTACCTACAAAGGGAAGCCCATCAGACTAACAGCAGATCTCTCGGCAGAAACTCTACAAGCCAGAAGAGAGTGGGGGCCAGTATTGAACATTCTTAAAGAAAAGAATTTTCAACCCAGAATTTCATATCCAGCCAAACTAAGTTTCATAAGGGAAGGAGAAATAAAATCCTTTACAGATAAGCAAATGCTTAGAGATTTTGTCACCACTAGACCTGCCTTACAAGAGACCCCGAAGGAAGCACTAAACATGGAAAGGAACAACCGGTACCAGCCATTGCAAAAACATGCCAAAATGTAAAGACCATCGAGGCTAGGAAGAAACTGCATCAACTAACGAGCAAAATAACCAGTTAATATCATAATAGCAGGATCAAGTTCACACATAACAATATTAACCTTAAATGTAAATGGACTAAATGCTCCAATTAAAAGACACAGACTGGCAAACTGGATAAAGAGTCAAGACCCATCAGTCTGCTGTATTCAGAAGACCCATCTCACATGCAGAGACATACATAGGCTCAAAATAAAGGGAGGGAAGAAGATTTACCAAGCAAATGGAGAACAAAAAAAAGCAGGGGTTGCAATACTAGTCTCTGATAAAACAGACTTTAAACCATCAAAGATCAAAAGAGACAAAGAAGGTCATTACATAATGGTAAAGGGATCAATTCAACAGGAAGAGCTAACTATCCTAAATATATATGCACCCAATACAGGAGCACCCAGATTCATAAAGCAAGTCCTTAGAGACTTACAAAGAGACTTAGACTCCCATACAATAATAATGGGAGACTTCAACACTCCACTGTCAACATTAGACAGATCAACGAGACAGAAAGTTAACAAGGATATCCAGGAATTGAACTCATCTCTGCAGCAAGCAGACCTAATAGACATCCTTAGAACTCTCCACCCCAAATCAACAGAATATACATTCTTCTCAGCACCACATCGCACTTACTCCAAAATTGACCACATAATTGGAAGTAAAGCACTCCTCAGCAAATGTACAAGAACAGAAATTATAACAAACTGTCTCTCAGACCACAGTGCAATCAAACTAGAACTCAGACTAAGAAACTCAATCAAAACCGCTCAACTACATAGAAACTGAACAACCTGCTCCTGAATGCTACTGGGTACCTAACGAAATGAAGGCAGAAATAAAGATGTTCTTTGAAACCAATGAGAACAAACATACAACATACCAGAATCTCTGGGACACATTTAAAGCAGTGTGTAGAGGGAAATTTATAGCACTAAATGCCCACAAGAGAAAGCAGGAAAGATCTAAAATTGACACTCTAACGTCACAATTAAAAAACTAGAGAAGCTAGAGCAAACACATTCAAAAGCTAGCAGAAGGCAAGAAATAACTAAGATCAGAGCAAAACTGAAGGAGATCGAGACACAAAAAAACCTCCAAAAATTCAATGAATCCAGGAGTTGGTTTTTTGAAAAGATCAACAAAATTGACAGACTGCTAGCAAGACTAATAAAGAAGAAAAGAGAGAAGAATCAAATAGACACAATAAAAAATGATAAAGGGGATATCACCACCCACCCCACAGAAATACAAACTACCATCAGAGAATACTATAAACACCTCTACACAAATAAACTGGAAAATCTAGAAGAAATGGATAATTTCCTGGACACTTACACTCTTCCAAGACTGAACCAGGAAGAAGTTGAATCCCCGAATAGACCAATAGCAGGCTCTGAAATTGAGGCAATAATTAATAGCCTACCAACCAAAAAAAGTCCAGGACCAGATGGATTCACAGCTGAATTCTACCAGAGGTACAAGGAGGAGCTGGTACCATTCCTTCTGAAACTATTCCAATCAATAGAAAAAGAGGGAATCCTCCCTAACTCATTTTATGAGGCCAACATCATCCTGATATCAAAGCCTGGCAGAGACACAACAAAAAAGAGAATTTTAGACCAATATCCCTGATGAACATCGATGCAAAAATCCTCAATAAAATACTGGCAAACCGGATTCAGCAGCATATCAAAAAGCTTATCCACCATGATCAAGTGGGCTTCATCCCTGGGATGCAAGGCTGGTTCAACATTCGCAAATCAATAAACATAATCCAGCATATAAACAGAACCAAAGACAAGAACCACATGATTATCTCAATAGATGCAGAAAAGGCTTTTGACAAAATTCAACAGCCCTTCATGCTAAAAACTCTCAGTAAATTCGGTATTGATGGAACGTACCTCAAAATAATAAGAGCTATTTATGACAAACCCACAGCCAATATCATACTGAATGGGCAAAAACTGGAAAAATTCCCTTTGAAAACTGGCACAAGACAGGGATGCCCTCTCTCACCACTCGTATTCAACATAGTGTTGGAAGTTCTGGCTAGGGCAATCAGGCAAGAGAAAGAAATCAAGGGTATTCAGTTAGGAAAAGAAGAAGTCAAATTGTCCCTGTTTGCAGATGACATGATTGTATATTTAGAAAACCCCATTGTCTCAGCCCAAAATCTCCTTAAGCTGATAAGCAACTTCAGCAAAGTCTAAGGATACAAAATTAATGTGCAAAAATCACAAGCATTGTTATACACCAGTAACAGACAAACAGCGAGCCAAATCATGAATGAACTTCCATTCACAATTGCTTCAAAGAGAATAAAATACCTAGGAATCCAACTGACAAGGGATGTAAAGGACCTCTTCAGGGAGAACTACAAACCACTGCTCAGTGAAATAAAAGAGGACACAAACAAATGGAAGAACGTACCATGCTCATGGATAGGAAGAATCAATATCGTGAAAATGGCCATACTGCCCAAGGTCATTTATAGATTCAATGCCATCCCCATCAAGCTACCAATGAGTTTCTTCACAGAATTGGAAAAAACTGCTTTAAAGTTTATATGGAACCAAAAAAGAGCCCGCATTGCCAAGACAATCCTAAGTCAAAAGAACAAAGCTGGAGGCATCACGCTACCTGACTTCAAACTATACTACAAGGCTACAGTAACCAAAACAGCATGGTACTGGTACCAAAACAGAGATATAGACCAATGGAACAGAACAGAGTCCTCAGAAATAATACCACACATCTACAGCCATCTGATCTTTGACAAACCTGAGAGAAACAAGAAATGGGGAAAGGATTCCCTATTTAATAAATGGTGCTGGGAAAATTGGCTAGCCATAAGTAGAAAGCTGAAACTGGATCCTTTCCTTACTCCTTATACGAAAATTAATTCAAGATGGATTAGAGACTTAAATGTTAGACCTAATACCATAAAAATCCTAGAGGAAAACCTAGGTAGTACCATTCAGGACATAGGCATGGGCAAAGACTTCATGTCTAAAACACCAAAAGCAATGGCAGCAAAAGCCAAAATTGACAAATGCGATCTCATTAAACTAAAGAGCTTCTGCACAGCAAAAGGAACTACCATCAGAGTGAACAGGCAACCTACAGAATGGGAGAAAATTTTTGCAATCTACTCATCTGACAAAGGGCTAATATCCAGAACCTACAAAGAACTCAAACAAATTTACGAGAAAAAAACATACAATCCCATCAAAAAGTGGGCAAAGGATATGAACAGACATTTCTCAAAAGAAGACATTCATACAGCCAACAGACACATGAAAAAATGCTCATCATCACTGGCCATCCGAGAAATGCAAATCAAAACCACAATGAGATACCATCTCACACCAGTTAGAATGGCGATCATTAAAAAGTCAGGAAACAACAGGTGCTGGAGAGGATGTGGAGAAATAGGAACACTTTTACACTGTTGGTGAGATTGTAAACTAGTTCAACTATTATGGAAAACAGTATGGCGATTCCTCAAGGATCTAGAACTAGATGTACCATATGACCCAGCCATCCCACTACTGGTTATACACCCAAAGGATTATAAATCATGCTGCTATAAAGACACATGCACACGTATGTTTATTGCAGCACTATTCACAATAGCAAAGACTTGGAATCAACCCAAATGTCCATCAGTGACAGACTGGATTAAGAAAATGTGGCACATGTACACCATGGAATACTATGCAGCCATAAAAAAGGATGAGTTTGTGTCCTTTGTAGGGACATGGATGCAGCTGGAAACCATCATTCTTAGCAAACTATCACAAGAACAGAAAACCAAACACCGCATGTTCTCACTCATAGGTGGGAACTGAACAATGAGATCACTTGGACTCGGGAAGGGGAACATCACACACCGGGGCCTATCATGGGGAGGGGGGAGAGGGGAGGGATTGCATTGGGAGTTATACCTGATGTAAATGATGAGTTGATGGGTGCTGACGAGTTGATGGGTGCAGCACACCAACATGGCACAAGTATACATATGTAACAAACCTGCACGTTATGCACATGTACCCTAGAACTTAAAGTATATTAATATTTAAAAAAAAAAAGTAGCATGCAGGGTGAATTAGAACAGAGACAGACACCTACTACCAGAAACTCATTTGTTAGCTTTCACTGTAAGACGTGGTGGTAGTCATGGAAGAGGATGATTGAAAACAAGATATAGCCAAAGAAAAGAGAACAATAAGAACACTGGGGCTCAGAAGGTCAGATTACTTCTTATTCAGTCAGTCAGAACTCTGGCATCATAGGTGATTTTAGTGAAAAACATGTCTATTTGTTGGAAACAAATTTTTAACTTTAAATGGTTAGCTTATAGGCTTAAAGTAAAAGTTCCCAGAGATGAATTGGTGAATGGCTTCTGAACTTGACCTGTTTGCAGCAGCAAGAATGTGCAAGAATCTTCTCCAGGCTTTCTCAGAGCTGCAGTACCCAGCATTTGTGTTAATGTGACTGGGTTAAAATGAAAGCCTCTGTTGTCTCTGAAAAGAAATTGAGGAAGTACTGTTAAAAGATGATGAGATCAGCCAGGCATGGTGGCTCACGCCTGTAATCCCAGCACTTTGGCAGGCTGAGGTGGGCAGATCACTTGAGGTCAAGGGTTCAAAACCAGCCTGGCCGGCCGGGCGCGGTGGCTTAAGCCTGTAATCCCAGCACTTTGGGAGGCCGAGACGGGCGGATCACAAGGTCAGGTGATCGAGACCATCCTGGCTAACACGGTGAAACCCCGTCTCTACTAAAAAAATACAAAAAACTAGCCAGGCGAGGTGGCGAGCGCCTGTAGTCCCAGCTACTCGGGAGGCTGAGGCAGGAGAATGCCGTAAACCCGGGAGGCGGAGCTTGCAGTGAGCAGAGATCGGGCCACTGCACTCCAGCCTGGGTGACAGAGTGAGACTCCGTCAAAAAAAAAAAAAAAAAAAAAAAACCAACCTGGCCAACATGGTGAAACCCCAGCCAGGTGTGGTGGCATGTAACTGTAATCCTAGCTACTCCAGAGATTGAGGCAGGAGAATCGCTTGAACCCGGGAGGTGTAGGTTACAGTGAGACAAAATGTCTATTGTGAGACAAAATGTAATGTAATGTAAAAGTGAGACAAAAATGTCTATTGTGATTTGAACATATTGGCCTATAATGATGGTAAAGCTATGTGATTCTGAGCAAGTTACTTAAACTCTCTGAGAAGCTTTAGAACTTCTCATTTATAATATAGTAATGCTAATTCCTACCTACTTCATAGGGTTTTTGTAAGGGTTAAATATATATCAACATAAAGTTTCTAGCACACAGCAGGTAATCGCACCACTGCACACCAGCCTGGGCAAGAGAGCGAGATGAAAGAAAGAAAAAAGACAGAAAAAACAGAAGGAAGGAAAGAAGGGAGGGAGGAAGGAAAGAAGGGAGGGAGGAAGGAAAGAAGGGAGGGAGGAAGGAAAGAAGGAAGGAAGGAAGGAAGGAAGGAAGGAAGGAAGGAAGGAAGGAAGGAAGGAAGGAAGGAAGGAGGGTGAGATCCATGGAGGAAGGAAAGGAGACTTTCTTTTCAGAGGAAGATACAATCTGTAGATTGGGGAGCGCAGCTTCAGGGAAAGTCAGTACAAGCCCCACAGAAGGGACAGGGAGCTGGGGTCAGCCACACATACATAATTGAGTTAGGTTGGGAAAATTCTGTGAATATTTATAAGAGGAATCAGGCACTATGCACAGTGGATAAACATGTATGTAACATGCATTTCATGTTCACTTTGGGGTGAGGTTTTAGTATTAAAATAAGGTAGAATTTGGCTGTTTACATCTAAAGGTGAACTGTAGGACACAAAGTTCGTGCACAGTCTTTGTAAGCTGGTTGAAACTGGCTCGAGGTCTGCAGCTATTTATCAGTAAAAAATGTTTATAAGTCAGGTCCTCTGTCAAATCAGAGCTGTGGCAGGACTGCAAGGCAGGGGCTTGGGATAGAGGGTGGAGGTCAGCGGATTCAACAGGTTGCATCAGACAGTCTATCTTGGTCAGCTGGGAAATTTTCCAGCTGTAGTTGTTTCAGTAATGCTTTTTGGGAGCTGGTTTCTGCTTAATTACAGGGGGGAAAGCTTGTGGCACTTAATAACACAGAAATACTTAACTAAGCCCTAATCCTGCTGGCCATGAGATTCTGTTTTTGGTGTGTCTCATTTTAGCCACAGGGAGTCCATTTTATTTGTCTGTTGGGGCATATTTTAACAGTACACAAGACAAACTGAGCAAAACACCAGCACAAAAAAGACTGTAAACTAAGGGGAAATTACTTGGAAGACAAGAGAAAAATATTGAAGTAGCAGTGTGTTCTTAGTTACTCAGGAAACTGCTATTCACTTTGACGCACACATGCATCTCTTCCCTCCTTAAACTGCCTATGTGTGATTCGATAGTACAGTAGGGAAATTATATTTAACAGTAATTTATTGTCTATTTTTAAATATCTAGAAGAGAAAAATTGTAATGTTCCCAACACAAAGAAAATATGAATGTTTGAGGTGATGGATATCTCAATTACCCTGACTTGATCATTACACATTGTATACATGTATCAAAATATCACGTGTACCCCAAAAGTATGTACAACTATGATATATCAATTTTTAAAAATTTAAACAGGGTCAAAAATGTCTATTGTGACCTGAACATATTGGCCTATAATGATAGTAAAGCTGTGTGACTCTGAGCAAGTTACTTAAACTCTCTTGAGAAGCTTTAGAGCTTCTCATTTATAATATAGTAATGCTAATTCCTACCTACTTCACAGGGTTTTTGTAAGGGTTAAATGTATATCAACATAAAGTTTCTAGCACACAGCAGGTAACTGATAAATGTTAATATCATTAGAGGGGATAGGTCAACTTAGTGTTGGAACTTAAACTTGCACTTACTTAAAGGCAGCAAACATTTCCCCCAGCTTGTTTAAGTAGTTGCTAATGTGTAGAATTTAACCCAGCCACATCAGCAGCTGCTAAAATAGCAGCCTGGGTTTCAGTTTACTTGACTACATACAACTGGGCTAAGGTTATGTTGGAGAAATGGTCAGTAACTACTATAACGTATAACTGGTCCTGGGGAAATGCCATATTTTTAACCTTGAAAAGTCGACTCATTCATTGTTATATAAGATAATCCCACTTTTGTTTGTTTGTTTGTTTTTTTGAGACCGAGTTTCACTCTTGTTCCCCAGGCTTGAGTGCAATGGTGCGATCTCGGCTCACTGCAACCTCCACCTCCCAGGTTCAACCAATTCTCCTGCCTCAGCCTCCCAAGTAGCTGAGATTACAGGCGCCTGCCACCACGCACAGCTTATTTTTTGTATTTTTAGTAGAGACTGGGTTTCACCATGTTGGCCAAGCTGGTCTTGAACTCCTGACCTCAGGTGATCCATCCACCTGGGCCTCCCAAAGTGCTGGGATTACAGGCGTGAGCCACTGCGCCCAGCCAAGATAATCCTACTTTCTAGGAATAAAGTGAGCCCACTCCTAAGGGTGATGTGACTCCAGTTTAACGCATTCATCTTCATCTCTGTATTTCCCCATGGACCTTGATTATGGTGTAGCTTCACTTGGAAAAGCCCAAGAATGAATGAAAGATACCACATGGGAGGCATTGACAATGAGAGCTGTTTATTGCCATTCACCTGCAAACACTGTGCTGCCTGTTCATGAGTATCAGACACACAAACATTCTACTTTTTTTTCAGTTACCTTCAACCTTTAATTTTTTTTTATATATACTTTAAGTTCTAGAATACATGTGCACAACGTGCAGGTTTGTTACATATGTATGCATGTGCCATGTTGGTGTGCTACACCCATTAACTCGTCATTTACATTAGGTATATCTCCTAATGCTATCCCTCCCTGCTCCCACAACCCCACAACAGGCCCCGGTGTGTGATGTTCCCCAGCCTGTGTCCAAGTGTTCTCATTGTTCAATTCCCACCTATGGGTGAGAACATGTGGTGTTTCGTTTTCTGCCCTTATGATAGTTTGCTCAGAATGATGGTTTCCAGCTTCATCCAATCCCTACAAAGGACATGAACTCATCCTTTTTTATGGCTGCATAGTATTCCATGGTATATATGTGCCACATTTTCTTAATCCAGTGTCATTGATGAACATTTGGGTTGGTTCCAAGTCTTTGCTATTGTGAATAGTACCGCAATAAACATACATATACATGTGTCTTTATAGCAGCATGATTTATAATCCTTTGGGTATATACCCAGTAATGGGATGGCTGGGTCAAATGGTATTTCTAGTTCTAGATCCTTGAGGAATTGCCACACTGTCTTCCACAATGGTTGAACTTGTTTACACTCCCACTAACAGTGTAAAAGCGTTCCTATTTCTCCACATCCTCTCCAGCATCTATTGTTTCCTGACTTTTTAATGATTTTCATTCTAACTGGCATGAGATGCTATCTCATTTTGGTTTTGATTTGCATTTCTCTGATAGCCAGTGATTATGAGCATTTTCATGTGTCTGTTGGCTGCATAAATGTATTCTTTTGAGAAGGATCTGTTCATATCCTTTGCCCACTTTTTGATGGGGTTGTTTGATTTTTGTCCTGTAAATTTGTTTAAGTTCTTTGTAGATTCTGGATATTAGCCCTTTGTCAGATGGGTATATTGCAAAAATTTTCTCCCATTCTGTAGGTTGCCTGTTCACTGTGATGGTAGTTTCTTTTGCCGTGCAGAAGCTCTTTAGTTTAATGAGATCCCATTTGTCAATTTTGGCTTTTGTTGCCATTGCTTTTGGTATTTTAGACATGAAGTCCTTGACCATGCCTATGTCCTGAATGGTATTGCCTAGGTTTTCCTCTAGGGTTTGTACGGTTTTAGGTCTGACATTTAAGTCTTTAATCCATCTTGAATTAATTTTTGTGTAAGGTGTAAGGAAGGGATCCAGTTTCAGCTTTCTACATATGGCTAGCCAGTTTTCCCAGCACCATTTATTAAATAGGGAATCCTTTCCCCATTTCTTGTTTTTGTCAGGTTTGTCAAAGATCAGATGGTTGTAGATGTATGGTATTATTTCTGAGGGCTCTGTTCTGTTCCATTGGTCTATATCTCTGTTTTGATACCAGTACCATGCTGTTTTGGTTACTGTGCCTTGTAGTAGAGTTTGAAGTCAGCATGATGCCTCCAGCTTTGTTCTTTTGGCTTATGATTGTCTTGGCATGTGGGCTTTTTATTCCATATGAACTTTATTTATTTTTTTTTATTATTATATTTTAAGTTCTAGGGTACATGTGGATAACATGCAGGTTTGTTACATATGTATACTTGTACCATGTTGGCGTGCTGCACCCATCAACTTGTCAGCACCCATCAACTCGTCATTTACATCAGGTATAACTCCCAATGCAATCCCTCCCCCCTCTCCGCTCCTCCCATATGAACTTTAAAGTAGTTTTTTCCAATTCTGTGAAGAAAGTCATTGGTAGCTTGATGGGGATGGCGTTGAATCTATAAATTACCTTGGATAGTATGGCCATTTTCACGATATTGACTCTTCCTATCCATGAGCATGGAATGTTCTTCCATTTGTTTGTGTCCTCTTTGATTTCACTGAGCAGTGGTTTGTAATTCTCCTTGAAGAGGTCCTTCACATCCCTTGTAAGTTGGATTCCTAGGTATTTTATTCTCTTTGAAGCAGTCGTGAATGGGAGTTCACTCATGATTTGGCTCTCTGTTTGTCTGTTATTGGTGTATAGGAAAGCTTGTGATTTTTGCACACTGATTTTCTATCCTGAGACTGCTGAAGTTGCTTATCAGCTTAAGGAGATTTTGGGCTGAGACAATGGGGTTTCCTAAATATACAATCATGTCATCTGCAAACAGGGACAATTCGACTTCCTCTTTTCCTAATTGAATACCCTTTATTTCTTTCTCCTGCCTGATTGCCCTGGCCAGAACTTCCAACACTATGTTGAATAGGAGTGGTGAGAGAGTGTATCCCTGTCTTGTGCCAGTTTCCAAAGGGAATGTTTCCAGGTTTTGCTCATTCAGTGTGATATTGGCTGTGGGTTTGTCATAAACAGCTCCTATTATTTTGAGATACATCCCATCAATTCCGAATTTATTGAGAGATTTTAGCATGAAGGGCTGTTGAATTTTGTCAAAGGCCTTTTCTGCATCTATTGAGATAATCATGTGGTTTTTGTCTTTGGATCGGTTTATATGATGGATTATGTTTATTGATTCGTGTATGTTGAACCAACCTTGCATCCCAGGGATGAAGCCCACTTGATCATGGTGGATAAGCTTTTTGATATGCTGCTGAATACCAGGATTGCAATTTCTCCACATCATTGACAACACCTTTTTCTTTTTAAGAAAAAAAAGTCTGTTTTACCAGAGACTAGGATTGCAACCCCTGCCTGTTTTTTGTTTTCCATTTGCTTCGTAGATCTTCCTTCATCCCTTTATTTTGAGCCTATGTGTGTCTCTGCACTTGAGATGGGTCTCCTGGATACAGCAAATTGATGGGTCTTGACTCTTTATCCAATTTGCCAGTCTGTGTCTTTTAATTGGAGCATTTAGCCCATTTACATTTAAGGTTAATATTGTTATGTGTGAACTTGATCCTGCCATTATGATATTAACTGGTTATTTTGTTCGTTAGTTGATGCAGTTTCTTCCTAGCCTCGATGGTCTTTACATTTTGGCATGTTTTTGCAATGGCTGGTACCGGTTGTTCCTTTCCATGTTTAGTGCTTCCTTCAGGGTGTCTTGTAAGGCAGGTCTAGTGGTGACAAAATCTCTTAGCATTTGCTTATCTGTAAAGGATTTTATTTCTCCTTCACTTATGAAGCTTAGTTTGGCTGGCTATGTAATTCTGGGTTGAATATTCTTTTCTTTAAGAATGTTGAATATTGGCCCCCACTCTCTTCTGGCTTGTAGAGTTTCTGCCGAGAGATCCGCTGTTAGTCTGATGGGTTTCCCTTTGTGGGTAACCCGACCTTTCTCTTTGGCTGCCCTTAAAATTTTTTCCTTCATTTCAACTTTCGTGAATCTGACAACTATGTGTCTTGGAGTTGTTCTTCTCAAGGTGTATCTTTGTGGTATTTCCTGAATTTCAATGTTGGCCTGCCTTGCTAGATTGGGGAAGTTCTCCTGAATAATATCCTGAAGAGTGTTTTCCAACTTGGTTCCATTCTTCCCATCACTTTCAGGTACACCAATCAGATGTAGATTTGGTCTTTTCACATAGTCCCATATTTCTTGGAGGCTTTGTTTGTTTCTTTTTACACTTTTTTCTCTAAACTTCTCACTTCATTTCATTCATTTGATCTTCAATCACTGATACCCTTTCTTCCAGTTGATCAAATCAGTTCCTGAAACATTTGCATGCATCACGTAGTTCTCATGCCATGGTTTTCAGCTCCATCGGGTAATTTAAGGTCTTCTCTATGCTGTTTATTCTAGTTAGCCATTCGTCCAATCGTTTTTCAAAGTTTTTAGCTTCTTTGTGATGGGTTCGAACATCCTCCTTTAGCTGAGAGAAGTTTGTGATTACTGATCTTCTGAAGCCTTCTGCTCTCAACTCGTCAGAGTCATTCTCCACCCAGCTTTGTTCTGTTGCTGGTGAGGAGCTGCGTTCCTTTGGAGGAGAAGAGGTGCTCTGATTTTTAGAATTTTCAGCTTTTCTGCTCTGGTTTCTCCCATCTTTGTGGTTTTATCTGCCTTTGGTCTTTGATGATGGTGACGTACAGATGGGGTTTTGGTGTGGATGTCCTTTCTGTTAGTTTTCCTTCTAACAGTCAGGACCCTCAGCTGTAGGTCTGTTGGAGTTTGCTGGAGGTCCACTCCAGACTCTGTTTGCCTGGGTATCACCATCGGAGGCTGCAGAACTGCAAATATTGCAGAATGACAGATGTTGCTGCCTGATCGTTCCCCTGGAAGCTTCGTCTCAGAGGGGCACCTGACCGTGTGAGGTGTCAGTCGGCCCCTACTGGGAGGTGCCTCCCAGTTAGGCTACTCGGGGGTCAGGGACCCACTTGAGGAGGCAGTCTGTCCATTCTCAGATCTCAGACTCCGTGCTGGGAGAACCACTACTCTCCTCAAAGCTGTCAGACAGGGACGTTTAAGTCTGCAGAAGTGTCTGCTGCCTTTTATTCAGCTATGCACTGCCCCCAGAGGTTGAGTCTACAGAGGCAGGCAGGCCTCCTTGAGCTGCAGTGGGCTGCACCCAGCTCGAGCTTCCCGTGCTTAGTTTACCTACTCAAGCCTCAGCAATGGTGGGCGCCCCTCCCCCAACCTCGTTGCTGCCTTGCAGTTGGATCTCAGACTGCTGTGCTTGCAGTGAGCAAGGCTCTGTGGGTGTGGGACCCTTCAAGCCAGGCACAGGATATAATCTCCTGGTGTGCCGTTTGCTAAGACTGTTGGAAAAGCGCAGTATTAGGATGGGAGTGACCCAATTTTCCAGGCGCTGTCTGTCACAGCTTCCCTTGGCTAGGAAAGGGAATTCCCCGATGCTTTGCACTTCCCAGGTGAGGTGATGCCTCGCCCTGCTTCAGCTCACGGTCCGTGGGCTGCACCCACTGTCCTGCACCCACTGTCCAACAAGCCCCAGTGAGATGAACCCAGTACCACAATTAGAAATACAGAAATCACCCATCTTCTGTGTTGCTCACACTGGGAGCTGTAGACTGGAGCTGTTCCTATTTGGCCATCTTGGAACTTCCCCACAAACATTCTTCATTTACTTAAGGTACATGGAAAAATGATGACATGCTCACATTTTTGGAGAAATTCCCCTTCTACTTGGATGGGTTTCCTTCTTTGTTCAACAGGGCCAGAATTTTATCTAAAGGGAGTACAAAGGCCATGATGCCTTTTCCAGGTAAAATTCTGTATATCTTGTCCCCTTGCCCTTTATCACTTTTGTGGTTAAATGAATAAGTAAATAAAATGTGTTTTCAGTATAAATAAATCATATAGAAAATACCAAATAAATCACTTGCTGCAATTAAATGATCAGAGATCATTGGCTCTAAGGTGCCACACTATTCTTCACAGTCAATTAGCAATGAGCCTACTGTGGCCTCTCCATCAAAACAGAATCGAGTTACAATATTGCCTTATCTTTCTATGGCTTCTCGGTGACAACAGTTTGGGTGACTGCACAGGTTTTAATTAGTGTCAGTAGGTAGAGCTGTCACTCTGAAGCAACAGGATTGAACCCTAGTCCGCTTGGGTGAGATTAGGGGTAAGAAGTAGCAGCAAACTTTGTGATGTTAACCCACCTAAAAAATATTCAGCCCTTCATACCCATTGGCTGGAAATCTCCAACTCCTTAATCTCAGTTCTTCATATTCCAAGAACCTAAGACTGCCTCTCTGGTAGAGCAATCTTGGTAGTGTTCAAGGCATCAACAAAATGGCAGGCTCTAAACTGATTCTGTGATGTTTTTGCAAATGGCAAGATGCCTTTCATTAGATAGTCTCCATAGGGGTTCTGGATCTTTAATTACTTGATCCTATTTACAACTCTGTCTTTATAATAATACTTTTTCAAGGCCCAGTATCCTGGCAAAAACATCAATTTGGACATATTATGGAATAGGGTGGAGATGAGAATGCCATATCTGAGTGTGGTACAATTATTTCAGAATTGTTGTAAATATGCTGGAACATTTTGTGAGAAGAGGTAAATGACAGTACAGAACTGGTTGAGACAAGAAAATTGGAAAATGGTTGGAGCCAAAAGTGAAAAGGAGCTAGAAAGGAATAAGGCAGGAAGCAAGGAATAAAAACAACTTGGGTCTGCTTAGCCACTAGCTGATGCGGGGAAAAAAACAACGTGGGTCAGGGTAACAGTCTCCTTTCTCCCCTAAAAAAATATTTTAACAGGGGCCAGAATGACACTGCTTAGTCCATAGGCAGCCTAATAGTGGACTCATTTGATCTAGGCATATAATGACATTTTCGTCTTAGTATATAATGAGCGGTAATTAGGCTGTCACTGGCACTGGGAAAAGATCAAAATGTGAGTGTGCATGTTTTTTTCTTCATTCCTCACCCCATAATGGCAGATGTTAGGAGATATTTTGCTGCACCTCTCTATTCTTTGACTCATCATCCTACTCACTATTCCTGCTTTCTTACTGGTGGTATCTTGGCCTTTACATGAAGCTGTTTCCTTTGGACCCTAGTGATCCTTAGAGTTCAGAGGAAACAGGCTATGTAATATAGTCAGCAATATCACATTCATCTCATTCTCAACTAATTTTAAAAAGTACTTACCTAAAGTATCAAAAAGCTACAAAGCACATTTTAAGGTGAGCTGTTGTGTTATTTCTTCACAAAGAATGTTTTGAGTTGATATGACAATGTATCGTAAGTGACAACAGAATGCATGATCCACAGAATATTTATGTAAAACTGACTATAACTCTTCTAGGCTCCAAAGGTCTGATTTCTTTCAAAGTAGCTGATGACATTAAGCACTCTTACATTCATTATTTCTCTCATCTGAGCCCCCGACAGCCCTGTTAAGTAGAAATGACAGGGATCTTCATCTTTATTTCACAAGGCCACATACTAAGGTGATAAAGCCATAACTTGAACCCAGAGCCCCTGATTCCTAGTCCAACATTCCTCTCACTACAGTGTTGACTCTTGTGACTTATCCTGAGTTGACTGATCTTCCTAAAGTGCCACTATGATCATGTCACTCCCTTACTTTAAAATATATTGAAGAAAGGATACTACTCAAGGCCTTTAGAGCCTATCAGAGCCCAGGAAAGTAATATTATATTATTACTTCCCTTGTCCTTAGTTTTCTCATCTAAGAAAACTAAAATTGTAAATTGTAAAAACTAAATTGTAAATTGAGATGATATTTATTTTCCTCTCACAGTGTAATGATTTTCAAGTGGTAGGATGGATATGATAGTTTTATTAAACTCTAATGCCCTCTATAGTCCTGTTACCATATTCACTTATAAATTCCTTAACTTTAGTTAGAAGTAGCATTGGAAAAAATAAAATGTATGACTTTCTAAGATGTACAAAAAGCTGTTCATAGATAAGACACTATTGTGTTCTCTTGGTAAGTTTGAACCAACAAAAGTACCTCAAATAAATGCCAACTCTCAATTACAGATGTTCGTCAAGTTCAGAACCTACTACAACCTCTTCTCTCTCTTTTTTTTTTTTTTTTTTTGGAGACAGAGTCTTACTCTGTCTCCCAGGCTGGAGTGCAGTGGCACAATCTCAGTTCACTGCAACCTCTGCCTCCCGGGATCAAGTGAGTCTCCTGGCTCAGCCTCCCGAGTAGCTGGAATTACAGGTGCCCACCACTATGCCCAGATAATTTTTATATTTTTAGTAGAGACGGGGTTTTGCCATAATGGCCAGACTGGTCTCAAACTCCTGACCTCAGGTGATCCACCCACCTCGGCCTCCCAAAGTGCTGCGATTACAAGCGTGAGCCACTGCACCCAGCTATTACTTTTGTTTTAAAGGACGTTTTATATGTAAAGAGTTCAACTTATAATCCTTTGGAATATACCCAGTAATGGGATGGCTGGGTCATATGGTACATCTAGTTCTAGATCCTTGAGGAATCGCCATACTGTTTTCCATAATGGTTGAACGAGTTTACAATCCCACCAACAGTAAGGATTATAAATCATGCTGCTATAAAGACACATGCACACGTATGTTTATTGCAGCACTATTTACAATAGCAAAGACTTGGAATCAACCCAAATGTCCATCAGTGACAGACTGGATTAAGAAAATGTGGCACATATACACCATGGAATACTATGCAGCCATAAAAAAGGATGAGTTTGTGTCCTTTGTAGGGACATGGATGCAGCTGGAAACCATCATTCTTAGCAAACTATCACAAGAACAGAAAACCAAACACCGCATGTTCTCACTCATAGGTGGGAACTGAACAATGAGATCACTTGGACTCGGGAAGGGGAACATCACACACCAGGGCCTATCATGGGGAGGGGGGAGGGGGGAGGGATTGCATTGGGAGTTATACCTGATGTAAATGATGAGTTGATGGGTGCTGACGAGTTGATGGGTGCAGCACAGCAACATGGCACAAGTATACATATGTAACAAACCTGCACGTTATACACATGTACCCTAGAACTTAAAGTATAATAATAATAAAAAATAAAAAATAAATAAAAAAGAGTTCAACTTGATTGTATAGAGCAGCACATAATGAGTTGAAGGTTGCCCTACCGGTCTTGGGGTGAGTCAGTCCACCTTGATGGCCCCACCAAAGACTGAACCCTAGCTCTCAGCCCAGGCATCTCAGAAGCCTGTGATTGAATAGCAGGACCATGAGCTTTGTAGTAACTCAATGTTAGGTTTGAATCCTGATTCCCCTCCTGCTAGGCAGGTGGGCCTGAAAGAGTCACTTAACTTTTACTGAGTCTCAGTTTCTTTATATATTGAAGGAGATAATAATAACTATCTTGTAAGACCATTGTTTGAGTTAAAGTAATAAATATATTTAAAGTGCTAAGTAGAGGATCACTCAATAAACGTTAATCTTTCCTTCCCATATTGTGGACATACAGTGTAACCAGGTGAGCTTGTGGATGGATCCTTGTAGAATCCCCCACTCCCCAACTCTGGGAGAAAGTTTTCCTGGGAGCATGTCTTTAAAATGGGGCAGGTTACCTACATCCTATCTGAATACTAATGCTAGCACAATTATAGATATACATGTGTAGCACAGACATCATTTTTAACAGCTGTGTTTAGTTAAGTAACAGATTTAGAAAGTGCAGACTTTAATCTATGTTTTCTCCTGAGATTTCATCACCATCTGATTTCTTTTTTTCTTGCTAAAAAGTATAATTGTAGCTTGATTCCCCCCACCCCCCAGTTATTTTCCCAAGAAATAGGGGCCTTTTGAAAAATTTGAATAAGAAGCTGGATAAGCATTTGAAAGACATGAGGACAGTGGATACCTGAAGAGGTAAGAAGTTGAGGACTTTAAAGTAAAAGCTTTAATGACTAATATCTTTTTTCAGAAGGTCCTGCTTCCACCATTTCTGCAAGGAACAGATGACTCTAAAGATATCACATCAAGGTCTGCTTTCTCCTTGTTGCATAACTGGATGGAGTAATAACCAAGATTGAAACTGTCATTGGTTAAAGGAGACTAGATGGAGCAGGTCATGGAAATTGAGGTGTTTCTTTCTTTCCCCAAGGAGGGGCTGGAGAGAAAAAGTAGCAGAGACTTTTGTCATCAACTTTCAGGGGCAGAAAATATTGGTTCCTCTCTTCTTTGACCTCCCTGTCCACCTAAAAACCTGAATGGATTCTGGATTCTACTTCAGGCTGTTTTGAGTTTTGATAGAATAAATTTATTAGGATGTTGGGGAAAGGCAAAGTATGGTCTTCCAGGATAGCCCTGGTGGGAGAGGCTAGAAGATGGTGGGATTAAAAAGTAGGATTATACTAGGGCCATGTAAAACCATCCACACTGTAGCCCTGGAGGAGCTTGACTGCATGGCAGAAGGCACGGTTTTTCAATTTATCCTAAACCATGTCCCACAATGTTCCACAGCTCTGTCACCATTCAGTAAACATTTACAGACACTATATAGGCTGTAGGAACTTTACCATTCCCCTTGCTTTTGGCACCACAAAATGTCTTAGAGATCAACAGAAAAGATGAAGGAAGGACCCGATTGCCCCATTCAAGTGTGTTCTCCCTATTCAGGTAGTTCTGTTTAGTTGCTTTGAGCACTGGTTTCTGTGTCCCCCTCCTTGAATTACCACAAGATCCTGGGGATTCCACTTCACAATTTAAGTGTGTCCTATCAGGAATTCTTTAAAGGGTACTCTGAGGGTGAGGAGGGAGAAGAAGATAAGAACTACCATTTTTGTGGACACACTATGAGTCAGGTACTGTACTTCTTTACATACACACACACACACACACAAAGTGAGAGTTAAATTTTATTTGTATGTAAAAATTGTATAACCATGTAAGTCTATGAGGTAACTATTATTTTTATTAGGCAGATAAGGAAACTGGAGCTTGGAGAGTTTCAGTGATTTATCCAGCATCACATAGCTACTAAGTGGAAGACAGAGACCAGAAAGCAGCCTAGTGATTTCATTCAATACTGATTAATTTCTTTTTCTCCCCACCCTCACCCCTACCCAGCTCCAAAAGAAGATAGCACTAGTTAAATATTCGCTATTATTATCATTTTCACTATTATTATTATATTATGTACCATGTGCCTTTGGAACCAAAATAGGTGTAGAGAGAAAGAAACTAAACTACTAAGCCCTGTACTAGACACTGAGAGAATGTTTAGCAGTAACAGGTAGCTACTTTTGGACAATATCCCTAAGATTGATTTAAGACTTTTTATTCCACAGCCCAGATTTATACAGCTGAAATCAGGGATTTCAAACTAACCGATTCTGATGTTAGCCACCACCACCACCTTCATGCTGGAGCCATGCCCTAGGCCAAAACTACCTCAGTACTGTCAGTCCCCAAGTTCAAGACTTGAAGATCACGACCAGTCATGAGATACTGGGTGGTTGAGGCAAAGTTCATTTGTTGTCTTAGAAACCCAGAGCAGCCATATGCCACTAAATAAATTTATGAAATCAACTTTATAAGAATAATTGATTATAAATATACTAAAACATAACCGACTTGATAAAAGTATAGAGTATGCAGATGTGTGGGACAATAGAATGTTACATAACAGGACTGGAGCTGCATTGCTAGGCTAAAAACAGGTTCTTTTATTCTCTTTGCCTTTATTTTTTTAACATATGCAACAATTTAATCTTTGATGATTAAAAGGGTTGCAGAGAATTAAAATGTATTGCTATAAGCTATTGTAAATATCAGTTTACTGTATAGTAGGTTCTTATTTTCATAAATAAAAAACTGAAGCTGAGAAACTACCACAAGACCAAAAGCTTAATTTTTATAAGCAAAGGTCAATTCTTTGAACAAAGTCTACCCCATTGTGCTACGACTGATAGTTAATAAGTAATCTTACAAATTTTTCTTTATACATAAAGAACAAACATGGGAAAATCTGGGCTATAATCCTTGACAAGATATTTCTTACACCACTTCTTGCCTAAAGGGTTAAAAAGTACTAGTATGGTTGCACATCACACAATACTGACTTTGCAAAAAGAATTCGTATAACTGTGTATAGATTCTCCAAGCTGGAAAACTGAAAAACCTAATTTCAAAAATGTAAGTAGGCACTCAACATATTTATCAATATGCCAATGACAAAAAAGAAACATACGTTATCTATTTACTTTCTATCTCCAGACACAGCAAAGATAAACTAATTTTGTTATGCTTTCTGCCCACTGTAGGTATTGTTCACATATTAAATAAAACTTTTCCAGGAAAATATGCCATATACATGAAGCCAATCAGATATACTTCCCAGATATTTAGGAAAATCCAATATAGAGAAGGGAACGAAGAATGGGTGAAATCACAAAGTAATAAGATATCATAAATCATCTAAAATGAGTAAGAACTAGAATTTAACTACAAAATTCAAATAAGGTTAATTGTTAACCAGAAAAGGTCATACAAAGTAAATCCATTTAATACAGAGACCAAATTTTATAATAAATAATGGGAATAAAAAGCTTGATTTGCGGTTGGGTGCGGTGGCTCACACCTGTAATTCCAACACTTTGGGAGGCTGAGGCAGGCGAACCACGAGGTCAAGAGATCTAGACCATCCTGGCCAATGGTGAAACCCCGTCTCTACTAAAAGTACAATTAGCTGGGTGTGGTGGTGCGTGCCTGTAGTCCCAGCTACTCAGGAGGCTGAGGCAGAAGAATTGCTTGAACCTGGTAGGCACAGGTTGCAGTGAGCCGAGATTGTGCCACTGCACTCTAGCCTGGAGACAGAGTAAGACTACGTTTCAAACAAAAACAAAAAGCAAAAAAAGTAAAAGTTTGATTCGGACATTCCCTTGAAAAACTTAAATAGTTTATCTTATATGTAATACAATTCAGGTTATAATGAAAACTATGTGCTTTTTCTTAGAACATAGAGCAAATTAAATGTTGCTCTTCTGGCAAAACTTTTTCCAACACATTGTATCATTTGATTTTCACAGGGCAATCTTAAAGGTTTTGTTTTCAAAACTCTCAAAGTTTACATTAAGCTTCCCAAATTCCTCTCTTAATGCTTTAATTTTCAAATCATTCTCTTTTTAATGCCTATAACTCAAAGGCATTATTGGTCATTTACTTTTTAACTGGTCTGGTGAATACTATAATATCCAAATATCACCTCAGAAGCTTAACATACAAGCAAATTACAAGTCATGACAGATGCACACACTAAATGAAGAGGGGTTTATGAACGGGTACTAATTTTATAAGTGGTACAAGAGTGAATATTTTGCTTCCCTACACAATTTCTCCTGCAACCTCATAGCGGCAGGGATTTGGATAACAAATTCATAGCCAATGAGAAACCCCTGTGTGTGTATTTATATTACCTGTGTATAACAACAGGGGATATAAGTCTTGGTTTGAATATCTTAGGGTGGTATGTAAAGTGTATATTGATCAGGACCACATTTATAAATGATTTTTTATAGTATAATACTGTACCAAGGTTGTCAGGGAGTTCCTTTTCATATACAATCTCTCGAAGTACTGCAGTCCCTCATCTTTCAGTAACTCCAATGGAAAATGGTGCAGATTCCTATAATTTAAGAACAAATTCTTATGCTCTTCCAGCCTTGCCACAGAGATCGTCTTACAAAGTTCGGATGCCGTGACTGAATATATTCCATCAGACACATTGCAGCACTACATCTTGTCAAAATTGGTCCGTTTCTCAGCGCCGGCAGAGCCACTGCTCTGGAGCTTAAGTGGTGCTGGAAGGCCTCTTTGTCTTTATTTCTTTATAGTTTCTTTTCTTAGTATTGGCACTTGATTTTCCTTTTAATTTTCAGGGTATGTTTGCACTTAATTGGCACTGTGGCAGGTTCATTGCATGTTGTGTGCCTTCTGCATACCTTGATTGTAATCGAACCTGGGCTAGAAGGGAAATTGAAGAGTACAGCAGGCAATAAAATCCAGACAAGTAGAATGTCATTTTATCCAGCTTTCAAATTCTGTACAGAGTTCTGGAAATATGTGGCAGAGCCTTCTGAAAGGAAACACTGGTGTTTTGGTTTTGTTTTTGTTTTGATGGGAAAGAGGTGGTGCCAAGGTGCTAAAAGCATGAACCCTCATCTACCTAGGCCAGTTTGCATGTATCTTAATTGCTTTGGAGACACTATCATGATTTTTGCTGAGAAAAAAAAAAAAAAAACTATAGATGAGTTAAGATTTTCAAAAACCTACAGCATTCCTCCAGTGTCCTAAGCCTCTTGTTCCTGCCAAATCTCTCTGTGCTTTATAAAAACATGCCCAACATGACTTGAGTCCATACAAAGGCCATGCTCCTGGTCGCTGTGGGCCATATTAAATGCTGTACTTTGTATCAGAGTGTAGGAATGTCTTCTGTTTTTCTCATGCACATGGCTGGGTACCCTGAGTGGGACGCAGTTATATTAGCTTTGCTGTGTTTTCTTTTGTCTTTTTTTTTTTATTATTCTTTAAGTTCTGGGGTACATGTGCATAACGTGCAGGTTTGTTACATATGTATACTTCTGCCATGTTGGCGTGCTGCACCCATCAACTCCTCAGCAAGCATCAACTCGTCATTTACATCAGGTATCACTCCCAATGCAATCCCTCCCCCCTCCCCCCTCCCCATGATAGGCCCCGGTGTATGATGTTCCCCTTCCCGAGTCCAAGTGATCTCATTGTTCAGTTCCCACCTATGAGTGAGAACATGCAGTGTTTAGTTCTCTGTTCTTGTGATAGTTTGCTAAGAATGATGGTTTCCAGCTGCATCCATGTCCCTACAAAGGGCACAAACTCATCCTTTTTCATGGCTGCATAGTATTCCATGGTGTATATGTGCCACATTTTCTTAATCCAGTCTGTCACTGATGGACATTTGGGTAGATTCCAAGTCTTTGCTATTGTGAATAGTGCTGCAATAAACATACGTGTGCATGTGTCTTTATAGAAGCATGATTTATAATCCTTTGGGTATATACCCAGTAATGGGATGACTGGGTCATATGGTACTTCTAGTTCTAGATCCTTGAGGAATCGCCATACTGTTTTCCATAATGGTTGAACTGGTTTACAGTCCCACCAACAGTGTAAAAGTGTTCCTATTTCTCCACATCCTCTCCAGCACCTGTTGTTTCCTGACTTTTTAATGATCGCCATTCTAACTGGTGTGAGATGGTATCTCATTGTGGTTTTGATTTGCATTTCTCGGATGGCCAGTGATGATGAGCATTTTTTCATGTGTCTGTTGGCTGTATGAATGTCTTCTTTTGAGAAATGTCTGTTCATATCCTTTGCCCACTTTTTGATGGGGTTATTTGTTTTTCTCTTTTAAATTTGTTTGAGTTCTTTGTAGGTTCTGGATATTAGCCCTTTGTCAGATGAGTAGATTGCAAAAATTTTCTCCCATTCTGTAGGTTGCCTGTTCACTCTGATGGTAGTTTCTTTTGCTGTGCAGAAACTCTTTAGTTTAATAAGATCCCATTTGTCAATTTTGGCCTTTGTTGCCGTTGCTTTTGGTGTTTTAGACATGAAGTCCTTGACCATGCCTATGTCCTGAATGGTATTACCTAGGTTTTCTTCTAGGGTTTTTATGGTACTAGGTCTAACATTTAAGTCTCTAATCCATCTTGAATTAATTTTCGTATAAGGAGTAAGGAAAGGATCCAGTTTCAGCTTTCTACTTATGGCTAGCCAATTTTCCCAGCACCATTTATTAAATAGGGAATCCTTTCCCCATTTCTTGTTTCTCTCAGGTTTGTCAAAGATCAGATGGCTGTAGATGTGTGGTATTATTTCTGAGGACTCTGTTCTGTTCCATTGGTCTATATCTCTGTTTTGGTACCAGTACTATGCTGTTTTGGTTACTGTAGCCTTGTAGTATAGTTTGAAGTCAGGTAGTGTGATGCCTCCAGCTTTGTTCTTTTGACTTAGGATTGTCTTAGCAATGCGGGCTCTTTTTTGGTTCCAATATGAACTTTAAAGCAGTTTTTTCCAATTCTGTGAAGAAACTCATTGGTAGCTTGATGGGGATGGCATTGAATCTATGAATTACCTTGGGCAGTATGGCCATTTTCACGATATTGATTCTTCCTATCCATGAGCATGGTATGTTCTTCCATTTGTTTGTGTCCTCTTTTAGTTCACTGAGCAGTGGTTTGTACTTCTCCTTGAAGAGGTCCTTTACATCCCTTGTCAGTTGGATTCCTAGGTATTTCATTCTCTTTGAAGCAATTGTGAATGGAAGTTCATTCATGATTTGGCTCTCTGTTTGTCTGTTACTGGTGTATAAGAATGCTTGTGATTTTTGCACATTTATTTTGTATCCTGAGACTCTGCTGAAGTTTCTCATCAGCTTAAGGAGATTTTGGGCTGAGACAATGGGGTTTTCTAAATATACAATCATGTCATCTGCAAACAGGGACAATTTGACTTCTTCTTTTCCTAACTGAATACCCTTGATTTCTTTCTCTTGCCTGATTGCCCTAGCTAGAACTTCCAACACTATGTTGAATAGGAGTGGTAAGAGAGGGCATCCCTGTCTTGTGCCAGTTTTCAAAGGGAATTTTTCCAGTTTTTGCCCATTCAGTATGATATTGGCTGTGCATCTGTCATAAATAGCTCTTATTATTTTGAGATACTTTCCATCAATACCAAATTTATTGAGCGTTTTTAGCATGAAGGGCTGTTGAATTTTGTCAAAAGCCTTTTCTGCATCAATTGAGATAATCCTGTGGTTTTTGTCTTTGGTTCTGTTTATATGCTGGATTACGTTTATTGATTTGCGAATGTTGAACCAGCCTTGCATCCCAGGGATGAAGCCCACTTGATCATGGTGGATAAGGTTTTTGATGTGCTGCTGGATCCGGTTTGCCAGTATTTTATTGAGGATTTTTGCATCGATGTTCATCAGGGATATTGGTCTAAAATTCTCTTTTTTTGTTGTGTCTCTGCCAGGCTTTGGTATCAGGATGATGTTGGCCTCATAAAATGAGTTAGGGAGGATTCCCTCTTTTTCTATTGATTGGAATAGTTTCAGAAGGAATGGTACCAGCTCCTCCTTGTACCTCTGGTAGAATTCAGCTGTGAATCCATCTGGTCCTGGACTTTTTTTGGTAGGTAGGCTATTAATTATTGCCTCAATTTCAGAGCCTGTTATTGGTCTATTCAGGGATTCAGCTTCTTCCTGGTTTAGTCGGGAGAGTGTAAATGTCCAGGAAATTATCCTTTTCTTCTAGATTTTCTACTTTATTTGCGTAGAGGTGTTTATAGTATTCTCTGATGGTAGTTTGTATTTCTGTGGGGTGGGTGGTGATATCTCCTTTATCATTTTTTATTGCATCTATTTGATTCTTCTCTCTTTTCTTCTTTATTAGTCTTGCTAGCGGTCTATCAATTTTGTTGATCTTTTCAAAAAACCAACTCCTGGATTCATTGATTTTTTGGAGGGTTTTTAGTGTCTCTATCTCCTTCAGTTCTGCTCTGATCTTAGTTATTTCTTGCCTTCTGCTAGCTTTTGAATGTGTTTGCTCTAGCTTCTCTAGTTCTTTTAATTGTGATGTTAGTGTCAATTTTAGATCTTTCCAGCTTTCTCTTGTGGGCATTTAGTGCTATAAATTTCCCTCTACACACTGCTTTAAATGTGTCCCAGAGATTCTGGTATGTTGTATGTTTGTTCTCATTGGTTTCAAAGAACATCTTTATTTCTGCCTTCATTTCGTTGTGTACCCAGTAGTCATTCAGGAGCAGGTTATTCAGTTTCCATGTAGTTGAGTGGTTTTGATTGAGTTTCTTAGTCCTGAGTTCTAGTTTGATTGCATTGTGGTCTGAGAGACAGTTTGTTATAATTTATGTTATTTTACACTTGCTGAAGAGTGCTTTACTTCCAACTATGTGGTCAGTTTTGGAGTAAGTGTGATGTGGTGCTGAGAAAAATGTATATTCTGTTGATTTGGGGTGGAGAGTCTATTAGGTCTGCTTGGTGCAGAGCTGAGTTCAATTCCTGGATATCCTTGTTAACTTTCTGTCTCGTTGATCTGTCTAATGTTGACAGTGGGGTGTTGAAGTCTCCCATTATTATTGTATGGGAGTCTAAGTCTCTTTGTAAGTCTCTAAGGACTTGCTTTATGAATCTGGGTGCTCCTGTATTGGGTGCATATATATTTAGGATAGTTAGCTCTTCCTGTTGAATTGATCCCTTTACCATTATGTAATGGCCTTCTTTATCTCTTTTGATCTTTGAGGGTTTGAAGTCTGTTTTATCAGAGACTAGTATTGCAACCCCTGCTTTTTTTTGTTCTCCATTTGCTTGGTAGATCTTCCTCCATCCCTTTATTTTGAGTCTATGTATGTCTCTGCATGTGAGATGGGTCTCCTGAATACAGCAGACTGATGGGTCTTGACTCTTTATCCAGTGTGCCAGTCTGTGTCTTTTAATTGGAGCATTTAGTCCATTTACATTTAAGGTTAATATTGTTATGTGTGAACTTGATCCTGCCATTATGATATTAACTGGTTATTTTGCTCGTTAGTTGATGCAGTTTCTTCCTAGCCTCGATGGTCTTTACATTTTGGCATGTTTTTGCAATGGCTGGTACCGGTTGTTCCTTTCCATGTTTAGTGCTTCCTTCGGGGTCTCTTGTAAGGCAGGCCTGGTGGTGACAAAATCTCTAAGCATTTGCTTATCTGTAAAGGATTTTATTTCTCCTATGAAACTTAGTTTGGCTGGATATGAAATTCTGGGTTGAAAATTTTCTTTAAGAATGTTGAATATTGGCCCCCACTCTCTTCTGGCTTGGAGAGTTTCTGCCGAGAGATCTGCTGTTAGTCTGATGGGCTTCCCTTTGTGGGTAACCCGACCTTTCTCTCTGGTTGCCCTTAAGAGTTTTTCCTTCATTTCAACTTTGGTGAATCTGGCAATTATGTGTCTTGGAGTTGCTCTTTTCGAGAAGTATCTTTGTGGTGTTCTCTGTATTTCCTGGATTTGAATGTTGGCCTGCCCTACTAGGTTGGGGAAGTTCTCCTGGATGATATCCTGAAGAGTGTTTTCCAACTTGGTTCCATTTTCCCCCTCACTTTCAGGCACCCCAATCAGTCGTAGATTTGGTCTTTTTACATAATCCCATACTTCTTGCAGGCTTTGCTCATTTCTTCTTTTTTCTTTAGGTTTCTCTTCTTGCTTCATTTCATTCATTTGATCCTCAATTGCTGATACTCTTTCTTCCAGTTGATCGAGTCGGTTACTGAAGCTTGTGCATTTGTCATGTATTTCTCGTGTCATGGTTTTCATCTCTGTCAATTCGTTTATGGCCTTCTCTGCATCAATTATTCTAGTTATCAATTCTTCCACTCTTTTTTCAAGATTTTTAGTTTCTTTGCGCTGGGTACGTAATTCCTCCTTTAGCTCTGAGAAGTTTGATGGACAGGAGCCTTCTTCTCTCATTTCGTCAAAGTCATTCTCCGTCCAGCTTTGATCCATTGCTGGCGATGAGCTGCATTCCTTTGCAGGGGGCAATGCGCTCTTATTTTTTGAATTTCCAGCTTTTCTGCCCTGCTTTTTCCCCATCTTTGTGGTTTTATCTGCCTCTGGTCTTTGATTATGGTGACGTACTGATGGGGTTTTGGTGTGGGTGTCCTTCCTGTTTGTTAGTTTTCCTTCTAACCATCAGGACCCTCAGCTGTAGGTCTGTTGGAGATTGCTTGAGGTCCACTCCAGACCCTGTTTGCCTGGGTGTCAGCAGCAGAGGCTGCAGAAGATAGAATATTGCTGAACAGTGAGTGCACCTATCTGATTCTTGCTTTGGAAGCTTCCTCTCAGGGGTGTACTCTACTTTGTGAGGTGTGGGGTGTCGGTCTGCCCCTAGTGGGGGATGTCTCCCAGTTAGGCTACTCAGGGGTCAGGGTCCCACTTGAGCAGGCAGTCTGTCCGTTCTCAGATCTCAACCTCTGTGGTGGGAGATCCACTGCTCTCTTCAAAGCTGTCCGAGTCATTTGCGTCTGAAGAGGTTTCAGCTGCTTTTTTTGTTGTTGTTGTTGTTGTTGTTTAGCTGTGCCCTGTCCCCTGCTGTGAGCTCCACCCAATTCGAGCTTCCCAGCGGCTTTATCTACTTAAGCCCCAGCAATGGGGGGCACCCCTCCCACAGCCTCGCTGCTGTCTTGCCGCGAGATCACAGACTGCTGTGCTAGCAATGAGGGAGGCTCCACGGGCATGGGACCCTCCTGGCCAGGTGTGGGATATAATCTCCTGGTGTGCCTGTTTGCTAAGATCCTTGGTAGAGCGCAGTATTGGGGTGGGAGTTACCCGATTTTCCAGGTGTTGTGTGTCTCAGTTCCCCTGGCTAGGAAAAGGGATTCCCTTCCCCCTTGCGCTTCCCAGGTGAGGCAATGCCTCACCCTGCTTCAGCTCTCCTGGTCGGGCTGCAGCAGCTGACCAGCACCGATTGTCCCGCACTCCCTCGTGAGATGAACCCAGTTGAAAATGCATAAATCACCTGTCTTCTGTGTCGCTGGCGCTGGGAGTTGGAGACTGGAGCTGTTCCTATTTGGCCATCTTGCTCTGCCCCCTTCTTTTGTCTTTTTTAAAGCTCATTGAATTGGTTTAAGATTTGTACAGGTGATTTTCTTACTGCCACATAGAGTTAAAATTATCTAGTCCAGCTTCTCCATCCAGTGTTTAAACCTGTTCTTTAACGTTGCTGAAGTTTTGTCCAGCCACTGCTTTAGTACTTCTAGTGATGGGAGCTTACTATTTTCCTTATGCCTTTTTCATAGCACTCATTTCATGTTTGGACAAATCTGTCAATCTATATGTTGAGCTAGAAGTCTTCCTCCCTCACGTTACTTTCCATTGTAGTCTAACTAAACACATTTCGTTTCACTCTTTTGTGATAGCCCTTTAGGTATTTGAAGACAGAAGGCACATTTCTTAAATTTTCTCAAAACATCAGTTTCAGGGAGGCTGGCCAAGATGGCCAACTAGAAGCAGCTAATGGTGCTGTTTTCATGGAGAGAAGAACTGGCAAGTAGATATAGCACCTTTAACTGAAACATCCAGGTACATGCATTGGGATTTATCAGGGAAACAATCCAACCCACATAGAATGGAGAAAAGCAAGGCAGGATGACCATCCAGCCAGGAGTGACATGGAGCCAGGGGAACCTCCCTCACCCAGGGAAGTGGTGAGTGAGTGAGCAACACTGAAGACCCATGCTATTTTCATGGATCTTTGCAACCCTTGGGTCAGGAGATCCCTTAGTGAACCCACTCCACCAGGGCCTGCAGTGTGACACACAGAACTATGTGGAGTCTTGGCAGAGCAGCTGCTCAGGCACATGCGGAGCCCTGGGAGCTTTCGCTATCTGGGCTTCCCAGCAAAAGAGGCTGAAAGTCCAGCAAATCTGGAGGTTAGACACCCCCAGACATACCCCTAGAGAAGGGGCTGAATCCAGGAGGCTGAGCAGTGATGGTCTGCAGACCCCACTTCCATGGAACCTTGCAGGATAAGACCCACTGGCTTGGAACTTTAACCAGCCACCAATAGCAGTGTTACACCTCCTTAAGACAGAGCTCCCAGGGGGAGGGAACGCTGCCATCTTTGGTGTTGTTACCTTCAGTGCAGCCACCCTATGGTAAACCAGTCAGACTGCTTTTTTTACTTGGGTCCCTCACCCCACTTCTCCTCACTGGGAGGGACCTCCTGACTGGGGTCACCAGCCACGCTTGCTGGTGTTTTCTAGCTGTCAGTGGTTCTGAGCGTCCCTGGGATGGAGCTCCCAAAGGAGGGATAGGTAGCCATCTTTGCTGTTCCAGTTGACTGACTAGCACAGTGAACTGGCACGGTACAGCAGCTCTACAAAGAATCAGCCAGACTGCCTTTTCACATGGGTGCTGGATCCCATTTCTCCCAGCAGAATCTCCCAACCGAAGTCTACAACCACCCCTACTGCTGTGTTCAAGCCAGCAACAAGTCCATACCTACCTGGGATGGAGCTCCCAGAGAGAGGGACAGGCCGCCATCTTTGCTGTTTCATAGCCTTCACAGTCGATACCTTCAGGTGCTGGAAAATCTGAAGTGACAAGGGACTGGAGCAGACCCCCAGCATACTGCATCAGCCCTATTGAAAAGTGGCCAGACTGTTAATGTGGGTCCTCAATCCTATATTTCCTCACTGGGTGAGTCCTCCCAGCCTGGGCCTCCAGCCACCCTCTGCTGGGCCTGTCAAGCCAGTAGCAGCTCTGCAGCTCCCTGGGACAGAGCTCCCAGTGGGAGCGGTGGGTTTCCATCTTTGCTCTCTTGCAGCCCTCACTCTCGCTGTCTCCAGGCTTTGGAGAGTCCACGAGGACTAAAGACTGGTATGGACCCCTACCACAGAGAACCCATATCAGAAAGTTAGAAAGATCTCAAATTAACAACCTTACATCACAACCAAAAGAACTATAGAAGCAAGAGCAAACCAACCACAAAGCTAGGAGAAGACAAGAAATAACCAAAATCAGAGCTGAACGAGGTCAAGACACAAAAAACCATTCAAAAGAGAAATGTATACAGGGGTTGGTTTTTTGAAAAAAATTATTAAGATAGTGAAGCCACTAGCTAGACTAATAAATAATAAAACAGAGAAGATACAAATAAACACAATGAGAAATGACAAAGAGGATGTTACCACTGACACCACAGAAATACAAACAACCATGAGAGACCACTACAAATACCTCTATGGACACAAACTGGAAAACCTAGAAGAGATGGATAAATTCCTGGACACATACATTCTCCCAAGACTGAACCAGGAAGAAATTTATTTTCTGAACAGGGAATTAGTAACAAGCTCCAAAACTGAATCAGTAATAAATAGCCTACCAACTGAAAAATTGCCCAGGACCAGACGGATTCACAGCCAAGTTCTTCAAGATGTACAAAGAAGAGCTGGTAATATTCCTACCAAAACTATTCCAAAAAATTGAGGGGGAGAGATGCCTCCCTAACTCATTCTATGAAGCCAGCATCATCCTGATTCAAAAGCCTGGCAGAGACACAACAAAAAATAAAACTTTGGACCAGGCATGGTGGTTCATGCCTGTAATCTCAGCACTTTGGGAGGCCAAGGCGGGCGGATCACTTGAGGTCAGGAGTTCACGACCAGCCTGACCAACATAGTGAAACCCCATCTCTAGTAAAAATACAAAAAAAATAAAAAATTAGCTGGGTGTGGTGGTACATGCCTGTAGTCGCAGCTACTTGGGAGGCTGAGGCAAGACAATTGCTTGAACCAGGGAGGTGGAGGTTGCAGTGAGCCAAGATTGTGCCACTGCACTCCAGCCTGGGCAACAGAGCGAGACTCCATCTTAAATAAATAAATAAATAAATAAATAAATAAATAAATCAATCTTAGGACCAATAACCTTGATGAACTTGATGTATAAAAATTGTCAATACAATACTTGCAAACTGAATCCAGGAGCAATCAAAAAGCTAACACACCATGATCAACTAGACTTTTCCCTGGGATGCAAGGTAGGTTCAACATATGCAAATCAATAAATGTGATTCATCACATAAACACAACTAAAGACAAAAATCACATGATTATCTCAATAGATGCAGAAAAGGCTTTTGTTAAAATTCAGCATCCCTTCATGTTAAAAATTCTCAATAAACTTGGTATTAAAGGAACATACTTCAAAATAATAAGAGCCATCTATTACAAACCCACAGCCAACATCATACTGAATGGGCAAAAGCTGGAAGCATTTCCATTGAAAACTGACACAAGACAAGGATGTCCTCCCTCACTGTTTCTATTCAACATATTATTAGAAGTTCTGACCAGAGTAATCAGACAAGAGAAAGAAATAAAGGGCATCCAAATAGGAAGAGAGGAAGTCAAACTATCCCTATTTGCAAGTGACATGATTCTGTATCTAGAAAACCTCAGAGTCTCAGCCCAAAAACTCCTTCAGCTGATAAACAACTTCAGCAAAGTCTCAGGATACAAAATCAATGTACAAAAATCACTAGCATTCCTATATGCTAACAACATCCAAGCTGAGAGCCAAATTAGGAACACAAATCCATTCATAATTGCCACAAAAAGAATAAAATACCTAAGAATACAACTAACAAGGGAGGTGAAAGATCTCTACACTGAGAATTACAAAACACTGCTCAAAGAAATCAGAGATGACACAAACAAATGGAAAAATAGTCCATGCTCATGGATAGGAAGAATCAATATCATTAAAATGGCCATATTGCCCAAAGCAATTTATAGATTCAATGATATCAAATTACCAAGGACATTCTTCATAGAACTAGAAAAAAACTATTTTAAAATTCATATGGAACCAAAAAAAGAGCCCAAGTAGCCCAGGGAATCCTAAGCAAAAGGAGCAAAGCTGGAGACACCAAGGTTACCCGACTTCAAACTATACTACAGGGATATAGTAACCAAAACAGGATGATACTGGTACAAAAACAGACACATAGACCAATGGGACAGAAAAGGGAGTCCAGAAGTAAGGCCTCTCGCCTATAGCCATCTAATCTTCAACACAGTGGGTAAAAACAAGCAATGGGTAAAGGACTCCCTATTCTATAAATGTTGCTGGGATAACTGTCTAGTTATAGGCAGAAGATTGAAACTGGACACCTTCTTTACTCCATATAAAAAAATCAACTAAAGATGAATTAAAGACTTGAATGTAAAACCCAAAACTATAAAATCCCTGGAAGACAACCTAGGCAGTGCCATTTTGAACGTAGGAACAGGAAAAGATTTCATGACAAAGACACCAAAAGCAACTACAACAAAGCAAAATTTGATATATGGGACCTAGTTAAACTAAAGAGCTTCTGCACAGCAAAAGAAACTATCAACAGAGTAAACAGACAAGCTACAGAATGGGAGAAAATTTTTACAAACTATGCATCCAACAAAGGTCTAATATCCTTTAAGGAACTTCAACACATTTACAAGAAAAAACAAACAACCCCATTAAAAAGTGGGAAAAGGACATGAACAGACACTTTTGAAAAGAAGACAATCGTATGAAAAAAAGCTCAGTATCACTGATCATTAGAGAAGTGCAAATTAAGACCACAATGAGATGCCATTTCATGCCAGTCAGAATAGCTATTATTAAGAAGTCAAAAAATAACAGATATTGGCGAGATTGTAGAGAAAAATGAATGCTTATACACTGTTGGTGGGAGGGTAAATTAACTCAACCAATGTGAAAAGTAGTATGGTAATTCCTCAAAGAGTTAAAAACAGACCTACCATTCAAGTCAATAATCCCATTGCGTCTGGAATTGGTGGGTTCTTGGTCTCACTGACTTCAAGAATGAAGCCGTGGACCCTCGCAGTGAATGTTACAGTTCTTAAAGATGGTGTGTCCGGAGTTTGTTCCTTCAGACGTTCAGATGTGTGTTTGGACCTTCCTCCTCCTGGTGGGTTCATGGTCTGGCTGTCAGGAGTGAAGTTGCGGACCTTCGTGGTGAGTGTTACAGCTCTTAAAGGCAGCATGTCTGGAGTTACTTGCTCTTCCCAGTGGGTTCATGGTCTCGCTGGCTTCAGGAGTGAAGCTGCAGACCTTCAGGTGAGTGTTACGGCTCATAACTGGCAGCATGGACCCAAAAAGTGAGCAGCAGCAAGATTTATGGCAAAGAGCAAAAGAACAAAGCTTCCTCAGTGTGGAAGGGAACCCCAGCGCCTTGCCACTGCTGGCTCGGGCAGCCTGCTTTTATTCCCTTATCTGGCCCCACCCACATCCTGCTGATTGGTCCATTTTACAGAGAGCTGATTGATCCACTTTACAGAGAGCTGATTGGTCCGATTTGACAGAGTGGTGATTGGTCATTTACAATCCTTGAGCTAGATACAGAGTCACAGAGTGCTAATTAGCTAGATACAGAGACAGCTAGATACAGAGTACCAATTGGCGTATTTACAAACCTTGAACTAGACACAGAGTGCTGATTGGTGCATTTACAATCCTTGAGCTAGACACAGAGTCACAGAGTGTTAGTCCTCGAAGTCTCCACTAGGTTAGCTAGATACAGAGTACCAATTGGTGTATTCACAAACCTTGAGCTAGACACAGAGTGCTGATTGGTGCATTTACAATCCTTGAGCTAGACACAGAGTCAGAGTGCTAGTTAGCTAGATACAGACTTAGCTAGATACAGAGTACCAATTGGTGCGTTTACAAACCTTGAGTTAGACACAGAGTACTGATTGGTGTATTTACAAACCTTGAGCTAGACAGAGTGCTGATTGGTGCACATACTATCTTCCGGCTAGATATAAAAGTTCTCCAAATCCCCATCCAGTTCAGGAGCCCAGCTGGCTTCACCCAGTGGATCCTGCGCCAGGGCTGCAGGCGGAGCTGCCCGCCATCCCGATCGGCGCCTGCACTCTTCAGCACTTGGGCTGTAGATGGGACACGGCGCCACAGAGCAGGGGGCGGCACCCCTCCGGGACGCTCAGGCCAGGCCGGTAGCCCACAGCAGGGGGAGGAGCTCAGACAGGGCGGGCTGCTGGTCCCAAGCCCTGCCCCTCCCGGAGGCAGCCAAACCCTGTGAGAATTTCAGTGCAGCGCCGGTAAGCCGGCACTGCTGGGGGACCGGCACAACCGCGGCAGCTGCTGGCCCGGGTGCTAAGCCCCTCACTGCCCTGGGCCAGCGGTGCCCGCCGGCCGCTCCGTGTGCTGGGCCCGCCGCACCCGCGCCCGCCGGAACTCACACTGGCCTGGGAGCACAGCATGCAGCCCCGGTTCCCGCCCGTGCAACCCCGGTTCCCGCCCGCGCCTCTCCCTCCACACCTCAGGGCAAGCAGAGGGAGGGGACTTCGGCCGCAGCCAGCCCAGAGAGGAGCCCCACGGTGCCGCGGCAGGCTGAAGGGCCCCTCAAGTGCCGCCAGAGTGGACGCTGAGGCCAAGGAGGCACTGAGAGTGAGGGCTGCTAGCACTTTGTCACCTATCACCATTACTGGATATGTATGCAAAGGAATATATATCATTCTGTTATAAAGACACATGCATACATATGTTCATTGCAACACTATTCACAATAGCAAAGACATGGGATCAACCTAAGTGCTCATCAGTAGCAGATAGGATAAAAAAAAAATGTGGTACACATACACCATGGAATACTATGTAGCCATAAAAAAGAACGAGGTCATGTCTTTTGCAGGAACACGGACAGAGCTGGAGGCCATTATCCTTAGCAATCTAATGCAGGAACAGGATACCAAATACCACTTGTTCTCACTTAGAAGTGGGAGCTAAATGATGCAAATACATGGATGCAAATAGGGGAACAACAGACACTGGGGCTTACTTGAGGGTGGAGGGAGGGAGGAGGGAGAGAATCAGAAAAAGTAACGATTAAGTACTAATCTTTGTCCCTGGGTGACAAAATAAACTGTACAACAAACCCCCATGGTATGAGTTTACCTATGTAACAAATATACATATGTACCCCTGAATCTAAAAGTTTTTTTAAAATCAGTTTTGAGTTCTCTTGTTCTAGACTTTTTATCTAAATGAGTTCCAATTTGTCTATATCACTTATCAAAGTTCATTAGAACATTCATTCTGTTCCTGCCATCTTAATGACATCATGTTTCCCCTGCTCAATCCTGTCTTTGTGTCTCTGTAGATTAATTTTTTATGTTAGATCATTAGCACTAAAAGATGATTTTAATTAAAATAATACCCACAACCCATTCTTCCCCCCCACTCTCCTCTTCCCCAAGAGACAGACATTCTAATTTGGCATGACATTATCTGGCCTAACAGTGTCTGGCATATGAAGTGCCTAAAAGGTCATCTTCCATTGTTTTAGCTTTCTGGAATAGTTGAATTAAGTTCAAACTCAGGATGTTTTTCAAATGTTAAGTCTCTCTGGGGATGTTTTTCATAACATCTTTGAACTGGCTAACACGACAATAAATGAAACATGCTGCACTGGATTAAAAGGTTATTTCCCTAGTGTGTCAAGCTAACAGAGAACATGAAACTTCCCATCAGGCACTGGGCATCTCTGGCTGTCAGTGTAGCAACATTGTCTCCATTAAGTTCCTAACCTCCACCGCTCAGAGAACACTTTAGTCAAGAAACTACCCTTCACAGTGAATCCTGAGTGGCAGAAAGGCAAAGAAAAGAAGATGTAGGAAGAGTCAGAAATAAACAAAAGAGATTAGGGACTCTGTGAGCTAATAACCTGAGTCTAGGTAATCAAGACCAAAGACCGTGGGAAACCCATTATTTGACATTAAGAGTAAGGAAGAAACCTCATACAGGATCAGAGCCAAGCAAAAAATGAACAGTGGTCTACAATTGGCAGAGTAATTCTGGTAAGTTAGAATATTGAAGGACAGGACAAGAGTCTGTATTCCATGGAGATGAGATACCTGCAATTTACCACATTAGAATGATTACCTAAGAAAGACTATGGAAATAAATTTTAAAAGGGTGTTTCCTATGCAGACTTTAATGAGCACAGCGCCCCCAGAATGCCATGCGTATGGCTTTGGGCATCAGCCAGGATTGGCTTGAGTTGGGTGCTACCTAGTGAACTATTTCAAACTATGGTGCTCTGAGGACTTTTTTGCTGCCTTGGGTATGGGTAACAGTAATGAGTTGTGAGGGGTCAGAATAGAGAGCTAATAGTGATAAATGATTGCTAGGCTATTACAGAATTCTAACTAGAATGGCAACATACTTATTCTTAGGCCCAACCCCTCTTCTTTTCTGATATTCCACCCTTCTTCTTAGCCCTCTATCCTTTCCCTTGCTCCTGGATAGCCCATTCCTTGTCCCATGTAGCAAATAAAATGAATATGAGAAAATGCTTCTAATGGGGCGGGGGGGACATGGCCTTATTAACACGTGTGTTTGGATTCCTGGGTGCTTTTGTGGAATTATTGAAATTTTCCTTTCAATAATAAAAATTATTCAACAGCAGTTGTAAAAGTATTGTGCAGATGGTCAAGCTCATCTTAAAGTATTTTCCCCATATATAAATAGCCAATAACTACCATGTACCCACAAAAATTAAAAATTTAGGCCAGGTGTGGTGGCTCACGCCTGTAATCCCAGCATTTTGGGAGGCCGAGGCAGGCGGATCACGAGATCAGGAGCTGGAGACCAGCCTGACCAACATGGTGAAACCCCGTCTCTACAAAAATACAAAAATTATCCGGGTGTGATGGCACGTGCCTATAATCCCAGCTACTCAGGAGGCTGAGGCAGGAGAATCGCTGGAACCCAGGAGGCAGAGGTTGCAGTGAGCCGAGATCTCATGACTGCACTCCAGCCTGGGTGACAGAGTGAGACTCCATCTCAAAAAGAATAAAAATAAATAAATACATTTTTTTAAATTTAAAATTTACCCCAGTGGAGTTCACTTACTGATGGAGGATGCCTGAGTCCTTTGACCTTTGGCAGTGATGGGTCTTCTAGCTGTGAAAAGGTCTAGACATCTATCAGTTTGAGCATGACTACTGGGCTCCACTATAAGCATACCTGCAAAAGGAGTGTGATGAGGGTGGGATCTGAAACAGTAGTTTTACCACTTGGCATGGATTGCCTAGCAGTTGTGTACTTAGTGAAAGCAAGTCCAGAGTTAAATGGGAAGTTGCACTTCATGGAGTGATCAGAGATGGATTTTTTTCCCCCCGTAGGGCCCAAGTCTGTGAACCAAAGGGATTTTTTTTTTCTTGGTGAAAGAAATTCACCTTGAACCAATATCTAGAAGACCTATCTGGGGATCAACAAGGCCAGGAGAATATTTTGAAAATAAAATCAAAATACAGAAATAAACATTTGAGCCAATCTAAGACTTGTCCCACTGAGAGATACCTGCTTTGCCAAGTACATGCCTACCTCTCTAAGATTATAAGTGCTTTGAGGGTAGAGCTTGTGTTTCTCACTTCTGTTTTCCTCATGGCATAGTCTAACATGTAAAACAGGTATTTAATAAATGTGAAAACACTTAACGTACAACCACACCCATGTGACAGTCCCAGCCTTCCAGCAAGTTGTTTGTATTTTGTCCATATAGCCAAGAAAGTTAAGGAAGTGGAGTACTCAACTAAGCCCCGGATTCACAGACCTTCTTCAGTGTTGAACTATGCTATTCTTCACTGCTTAGAATATAGAAAAGGTATCGCTGTTTGAAGTACACATGTTAGGATGGCCTGGGAACTACCCTGATATTAAGAAGGAAGGCCAGAGATTTTATGGATGGTAAAACTGAGGCTCCCAGTTACCTGTAACAGTTACCTCAGTATCTCATGGGAAAACTACAGTGGGACCAAGATTGTTTCCTGGACCAGGACAGTAGTATCACTTTTGTTAACGGGATGTTTTGTATTTGAGTATGCATTGTCTTCAATTTACTTGGAACCACTTATGCATTATTCTTGTGTACTTACCTAAAATTAGCTGATCTATAGGGAAATGAATAGATATGTCTGTAATTCTTAGGGGATCTAAAATATAGTAATTAATTTGATGTTTATCTCTTTATGGTCTTGTTTTCTGCTTTGGAAGTTAGAATGAAGTCAGAAACGAGTAAAAGAAAACTATGATCATGGGACTTTTTATATATTAAAAAAAATAAAAAGAAGAAGAAAAAGAAGGCTGGGTGTCGTGACTCACGCCTGTAATCCCAGCACTTTGGGAGGCCAAGGCGGGTGGATCACGAGGTCAGGAGTTCAAGACCAGCCTGGCCAAGATGATGAAACCCCATCTCTACTAAAAATACAAAAATTAGTGGGGCGCAGTGGCAGTCGCCTGTAATCTCAGTTACTCGGGAGGCTGAGGCAGGAGAATCACTTGAACTCAGGTGGCAGAGGTTGCAGTGAGCTGAGATCGTGCCACTACACTCCAGCCTGGGCAATGGAGTGAGACTCCATCTCAAGAAAGAGAAAGAAAAGAAAAAGAAAGAAAGTTGGGCCAGGCACAGTGGCTCACGCCTGTAATGCCAACACTTTGAGAAGCTGAGGTGGGCAGATCATCTGAGGTCAGGAGTTCGAGACCAGCCTGGCCAACATGGTGAAACCCCATCTCTACTAAAAATACAAAAATGAGCTGGGCATGGTGGTGATTGCCTGTAGTCCCAGCTACTCAGGAGGCTGAGGCAGGAGAATCACTTGAACCCTGGAGGCAGAGGTTGCAGTGAGCTGAGATCATGCCACTGCACTCCAGCCTAGGTGACAGAACGAGACTCCATCTCAAAAAAAAAGAAAGAAAGAAAGAAACTTTTGTACTTGTCATGGTATCCCTAGTCCCTCTACTCTCCCCTCAAAATTTCAAATGGTGTCTTAACTGGGCATTATTAAATAGCTGAATTTATTTTAGCTCTTCCAAAGAATTCCCAGCTTTGTTCATCTTACAACTTCCAGTCCTTTATATTGCATCTTGCTTCCACAATGGAAGAAGAAAGTCACCATAATTTTTTTGGTGTACGTGAATGTCAGGTGTGTGTGTGTGCGTGTGTGTGTGTGTGTGTAAGGAAGAAATGTGTTGCTTGGGCGGGTATGCCTTGGGATGACAATACAGAGCTCTAGAATCCAGAGGCTGGAAGAGCAGTGCCTACTTCTCAGATGGATTTTGGCTTTATCTCTACCACTTTTCACTTCTCCTCTTGGGATAAGTAAGAACAGCTTTCTTATTTCTGACAGCATTTCCTCCAATAAAGACAAACAAAAAGTTAGTAGCCCTCTTATTAGTGGTTATTTTTATTGATAACTTACATTCCACTTGGTAAGGAACTCGGTGCTATGGGGATATTTCTGGACCGGAAGGCAACACACATCCCACATCTAAGGATGTGTCCGTGTTACCAAATCACTATGTAACACTGACAAGTAGTTTCCCCTTTCTGGGACTTGGTTACCCCACTTGTAAAATGGGGAGTTTGGGATGAGACTATCTTCCAAGATCCTTCCAGCCCTGTGGTTTAGTGATTATATTTCTGAAAAGAATGTTATAACATTTTTTAAAAATGCAGTTAACAGGATAAATTAGTAATAAGAAAAGAGATTAGAAATCATATGGAGAAAGTCAAAAGATAATTGAGCCTAAAGTTATTGCACTCAAGCATTAAATGTAACTCAGTGCTGCCTGGCAACAAAAGCACTCTTTGATTAGGATACAGTCCTTATATAAATGCATTCTCAGAAAGGGCCAGGCTACAGTGGCGTGGTTCTTCAGAAGACTCGCCATCTTCCACACACAATTGGGTCTTCCAGGTTGATTGCTCTGTTCCTAATATGCCATTATACTGCCCATATGGGTCTAGAGTCAAGGAGAAAGTGACTTTCTTTAGAAAGAAATACTCCACCTGACAAACAGTGATTATACTCTTCTATCACTCTTTCCTCAGATTTGAGAAAGAAAGCAGGCAAAAGTCCTGAAAATAAAATTATTTTACAAAGGCAAAGGGACTCAGATGTGTCAGTGAAGTTGAGCTACCTATAGTTACAAGGTTTAAAAGTTAAGACTAGTGAGGAGGCTGGCTATTCCTGACTTGAACCTATTAGTGCCTCTGCTTGTTCTTTCTACCCCTAATTCCAGTCTTAATGAATATTGTTTCCTAGCATTTGTATAGTGCTTTAATATATACAATGCATTTGTATATGCTTTCTCATTGATTCATGGTCTTATGCACCTACTCTTCTTGAAAATTTCTTTAGAGTGATGTCACAAAAATAGTACAGATAAAACTGGTAGGGAGAGAAAGAAAAGAAGCAGAAGGGAGACCCAAATGTTGAGACACCAAGCTACGACAAAAATGCAGCCACTATCACTTCTGCCTAGGAACATGATGGCAAAGAGGGTCCTTTTTAGATTGGTGGCTGCCAAAAATGAAGGCAGATGATACATACAGAGCCCTGTCACCACCAGCAGCACCCTACTTGCTATCCCTGACAAGACTGGGGTATGTATGTATAAAAATCAGAGGCATACAGCAAGAGACATGAGATGGAAGGGAGTAAAGAGTTCCCTCAGGCTCATCCCAGTATCACACAAAACTTAAATCAGAATTTCTTCTTGCATGTCAATTTTTTATGGTACATGTAATTAATTTCAGTTTTTAAAGATGAAAAAATAGACTGGGCCTGGTGGCTCACGCCTGTAATCCTAGTACTTTGGGAGGCCAACACAGTCGGATCACCTAAGGTCACGAGTTCCAGACCAGCCTGGCCAACATGGCGAAACCCTGCCTCTACTAAAAATACAAAAATTAGCTTGGGAGGATGAGGCAGGAGAACCCCTTGAACCCGGGAGGCAGAGGTTGTAGTGAAGCAAGATCGCACCATTGCACTCCAGCCTGGGGGATTGAGCGAGACTCTGGAAAGGAAGGAAGGATGGAAGGGAAGGAAGGGAGAACAGAGGGAGGAGGGAGGGAGGAAGGGAAGGGAGGGAGGGAGGGAATAGCTGGGCATATGGTAGCCTGTAATTACAGCTACTCGAGAGGCTGAGGCAGGAGAATCGCTTGAACCTGGCAGGCGGAGGTTGCAGTGAGCTGAGATCATGCCACTGCACTCCAGCCTGGGTGGCAAAGTGAGACTCTGTTTCAAAAAAAAGAGAGAGAGAGAAAGAGAGAGAGAGAGAAGGGAGAAAAGAAAGAGCGAGAAAAGAAAAGAAAAGAAAGAAAGAGAAAGAAAGAAAGGAAGGAAAGAAAAGAAAGAAAAGAAAGAAAGAAAAGAAAAAGAAAGAAAAGGAAAAGAAAGAAAGAAGGAAAGAAAGACAAAAATTAAATGAATTCTAGAGTGTTAGGAACTAAAAGAACCCTTAGATATAATCTAGTTTTTCTCCTTTATTGTATAGCTAGTAAAACTAAGTAGCAGAGAGGGGAGGGAGCTTGTCTGAGGACACCTAGCTAATGATTGTACTCTGTCCATTATACAGTATCCCCTCTTCTATATGAATTTTTTTTTTGCATATCTGTTGAATTTTTGGATTTTTTTTTTTTTTTTTTGAGACAGAGTCTCACTTTGTCCCCCAGGCTTAAGTGCAGTGGCACGATCTTGGCTCACTGCGGCTGCGGCTTCAACCTCCCAGGTTCAAGCAATCCTCCTGCCTCAGCCCACCAAGTGGCTGAGACTACAGTCACATGCCACCATGCCCGGCTAATTTTTTGTATTTTTTGTAGAGACGGGATTTCCCCATCTTGCCCAGGCTGGTCTCAAACTCCTGAGCTCAAGCAATCCGCCCACCTCGGCCTCCCAAAGTGCTAGGATTACAGGTGTGAACCACTACTCCCGACCAGAATTTTGGAATCTTTATCATGAGAGTGGAAATATTTAATAGAGCCATACTATACTTTTGAGATATATAGAGTGTAGCTGTGGTAATCTCTTTTTGATATCTTTCTCACCCTTAATATTGTTAAAACTTGTATGGTTGCTCATTTAAGCATGTTTCCTGTACTTAACATCATCATACCTCTGTATTTCTAGCTTAGGGTCTTAAAATCCTGATAGATATCAGAAAATAGAATTAGCCAAGTAGAATTTTGGATTAGAATGTGCTCCCTGTACTGTTGCTGATTCTGTCATCCATTATACTGACTAAAGCTAGACTGGGAAGAATCAGACTAGACAGAGCTAGCTGGGCTAGCTTGGAAAACTGTCCGTGGGCCTATTTGCTATAGTAGTGCCATCTCCTTGCTTCATTACAGTCCCTAACCCAACCTGTAGATTCCTCATCTGTAACAGCTTGCTGGTCAGTTGCTTTCTTTCCAGTGTGACAGCTAAGGTCCTGGTCAGCTTCATTAGACATGTTGTACCTGATAACTGGTCTTCATACTGGCCTTGCTTTGTTCCCAAGAATATTCTGGCACCAATATTTCTGAGGCTACTCTGGTCTGGAATCCAACCATCCATGATTCTCCTTTTACAATCATCTATTAACTCTTTGATCTCTCTCCTCTCTATATTCTGACTACTACTCCCTTACCTGTCACATCTAAATCATCTTCCAGGTCTATACAGCACAGCTATGTAGTTATACTTACATCTAACATCTCCTTTCCATTCCTGTTTCCTCCTCCTGAATTCTAATCTTTTTGACATCTCACACCTGAACATTTTTTCCTATCTTCCTACGCTCTGTCTCTCCCACTTTCACTGGTCCTAATATTCTTCACTACTCAAAACCCTTCAGCATCTTCCTGAATTACAATTTAGTTGGCCTCCACAGTATACTTCAGTTTATCTTTCCACTATATTTTCTTGTTTGTACCTATTTCAGCCAAACACTATTCCCTAAATTCTCTCCCCTTTTTTCCTACCATTCAACATCATTGTTTAACCAGTTTTTACAAAGTACATACCATGTTACAAGCACTATGTGAGCTAGGCCCTGTGGAGTTGGGGGTGTTGGTGCTTAGTCTTTTGGGGGTATCAGATATAAAGTAGTAAAGCTTGTATGAGATGATGAACACAGAGGAGATAAAAATTCTTTGAGAATACAGAGAATGACAGAGACTAATTTTGTTTGGAGTAGGTAATCAAGGAATGTGTCAAGGAAAAACTGAGTAGGGAAGAGGACAGAGAGGTGAAAGGGAAGTTGGGAAAGGGAGGAAGGGAAGGAATGGGAAAAGGGGACAGAGATTCCAAACAGAGAGAATATCAAGTGCAAGGCACCCAGAAGCAAAAACAAATGGTTTAATATTAAGGGAGCAGAGAGGGTTAGAATATTTAGGAACATAGTGGGAAGTGAACAGAATGAAAAGAAGATACAACTGGAGAAGGTGAGGATTGATTGAGGAAAGTGTTTTGCAAAGCAAAACAGTTTTAAGGTACCTTGTCTACTTGCTATGATTCTATAGCAGTTGTTTAGAAGATAGACTGAAGTGGGAGGGAGACTTGTAGCATTTCATGAAGGTCCTTCTGCCTGGAATACTTTTCTCTCCACTGAACTTCCCCATCCTCACCTCCAGAAAGGTCATCCTTCAAGGTCTACCTTAATGTTGCTGCTTTTAGTGAAGCCTTCCCAAATCTCCCTCCTCTCTAGAATTCTAGAATTGGAGTAATTTCCCTCAATTTGGGATTCCCATAGCAACTTTCTGCCTCTCTTTCAGTGGATTATACTTACGATTTGTCTGTAGCTTGCTTTCCCCCTCTAGACTCGGAGCATCTTGAAAACAGAGATCTAGCCTCATTTATCTGTCTTTTCTATGCTGTACCTGATACAATACCATGATCACCGGTAGTACTAATAATTTTGATGAATTGATTTAAATTGGTGTCCCAGAGATTGGCACTACTCAAACTCCAAAGGCTATATTGCCCCAGGCCCATAGGCAAAAACATGACTTACTTTCTCACCTTGATTTTTTTTCCCCCAGTTGGGAAAAGCCAGGGACAGCCTCAACACAAATGCTGGTGTGGGTCATCTAGACTCTGAGACCTTAGACTTCAAGGCCACTGGGGACGAGGATAGCACCCTACAGGATCTATGAGCCTTTCTCAAGCCTGACTGAGGGGAAGGGCAGATAGGAGGGATTGCTTTTCCAGTCTAATGGAACATTTCCTTGCTTCAAAATACCATCTCCATGCTAATGTTATTTTAATGCCATTACACTGTGTAATTTACTGTGATGAGCAGAGCAATTTGTTGTACATTCTTCCAAAAGTGTTAATCAATTTTAGCTCAAAATAGATTTTAAAACCCCACCTAATTTACTGTCCTAAAATGCTGATCAGTGGGGGAACACTAAAGCAAGCCCAGAGTTGTTTGTATTGTAACTGTAAGAAATTATAATTCCTCTCCAAAATTATTTTTATAAGCAGCCAAGGTATAAGTAAATAGGTATGTAGGAAAATATATACCTTTAGTTGTCCTGTTTATAGCTGAGATTTGAAAAGTCATAGGAAAGGACTAAAGGATTGTCTGCTCAAGGTCTAGCCTACTAATTCTGGAGAACAAAGGCCCAAATTATTGATAATCACTGAGTTAATATCTGTGATACTCAGTTTTCTCTTTTCAAAAAAATTAGACCCTAATAGAACCCAACTTATGAGGTAATTAATTATACATCCAAGCTCCCATGTCCCCCCTCTACCTCTTCTTTATCTCTTGCCAAAGTGTATCTCCTCTCTATTCTCAACCCTATAAGATTCCCTTTACTTCAGAGTCATAAATCCTGGGTGCTTGGCCAGATTTTTCTATTAGAAGCAATTTGTGTTCTTAGGGAAATAACATCCCAGAGTAAAGTTGCAGCAGCACTAATATGTCCCCTGACATAGTGTTCTTGTCCTGTCTGAAAAGATTGGATAATTGGCTAGACACAGTTGCTCATGCCTGTAATCCAGCACTTCAGGAGGCCGAGGCAGGTGGATCGCTTGAGGTCAGGAGTTCAAGACCAGCCTGGCCAACATGACGAAATCCCATTTCTACTAAAAATACAAAAATTAGCTGGGCATGCTGGTGCATGCCTGTTAATTCCAGTTACTTAGGAGGCTGATACACGAGAATCGCTTGAACTCTAGAGGGGCCGCTGCCTTCCACCTGGGTGATGGAATGAGACTCTGTCTCAAAAAAAAAAAAAAAAAAATTGGATAATTGTTGATACTTAAATATATTGTTCCTATATATATTTCATGGTACATTAATTTTTACTGATAATCGATGCTTATCTGTGGCAGCTGTTCTTTATTTTCCTACCTGAAAGGGTATAGAAGTACAGATCAGTAACATGTGGAAACTTGTATTTCTCTAGCCCTGTTTTAGTCAGGGGTTGGAACTGGTAAGAATCATGGAGATGGTATTTTGTGTTTTAAGAAAAAACACCTAGTCTCTTGGTCAGGAAACTTGGGGGTTTTTTCATAGATCTGTCATTGTGTTGTTTTACAACCTTGGCTATCATAGTCTGTCTTTCCATACCTTGGTCTTCCTGGTGATAAAAATGGACTTGCTTGTAGTTAACTATAGACATAAGGGATAAGAAGACATTAAATTATTGAAATCTAAAAGTAATTTGCACTTTATCAAGTTCCTGCCAACATGGACTTAGTGGAGGGGCAAAAGAGGAGTAAATGATAGCTGAAGCTCTACTGAACTCCAAAACAAAAATGTACAGAGTAATCCATGATGGCAGTATGATTCCATCTGATTCATAGGGTCCTCTTTGAAGCAGAGGCAGATATCCAATCTGTTCATTCAATTCTACTACAAATGAGCCCTCCTTGACAAAGGATGGGGACTTGGACATTGCTCTCCACTCCTCTCCATGTTTTAAAACTCTCCAGCCCTTTTCTGTGTAAATACAAGTAAGCATATTTTTTCTCTTTTCTCTGGCACCCATTGTTTACTGCCTATGCATCAAATCAGATCTCATATAAAATGAGAAGAAAATGTGGCAATTCTAATATATAAGTGTTAGGGGAAGCCCAGAGTCATCTAACATTTTTAAAACTGAGAGACTGCCTAATACAATCTTTATATTTTATAGATAAGGGGGCCGGGCGCGGTGGCTCAAGCCTGTAATCCCAGCACTTTGGGAGGCCGAGACGGGCGGATCACGAGGTCAGGAGATCGAGACCATCTTGGCTAACACGGTGAAACCCCGTCTCTACTAAAAAATACAAAAAACTAGCCGGGCAAGGTGGCAGGCGCCTGTAGTCCCAGCTACTCAGGAGGCTGAGGCAGGAGAATGGTGTGAACCCAGGAGGCAGAGCTTGCAGTGAGCTGAGATCCGGCCACTGCACTCCAGCCTGGGCGACAGAGCAAGACTCCGTCTCAAAAAAAAAAAAAAAAAATTATAGATAAGGGAATAGGCCCAGATGGGTAAAATATCTTATAGATTGAATCATGTGAAACTGTTACTGCTTCTTGTTTCTCAATATTGGACCTACTTTTTATAGTATATTGCATGCATTAGGATAAATGACTATACAATTGAGATTCTTATAATAGCTGCTTGACTATCAATACCATGTGCTTTTTAATAAAGGGATAGATACTCAGCTGGGGAGAAGGTCTAGGGACAGGGGGAGGGCAAGATGTTGTAGTGGCATGTGGCAGATACCCCCATCTCATCTCCTATCATTTTGCATATAGATACCACTCAGGTAGGTGGGCAGGAGATGAAAGGCTACAGATAGATGTATGTCCTATGCCCTAAAAATATCAGATGATGCTGGGGCCTTTTCAGAAAACCTAATCTTCTTTGTAGTCACATTTTTAAAAATCTTGCTGTGGAGGAATACTTGTCAAAGTCCAAGTTAAAGTCCTGGAAGTTGAGAAACCAAGGAATTCTCTACCTCCTTCATCCTTAGCAGTCAAATTTTAAGGCACAGAAAGAGAAAATCTGAATATGATATATATGTGTGTATGTGTATGAATTGCCTTGTTTTTGAAGAGCATCTGATCATTTGAAATAGAAATGAGGCAAACAAAAATAAAGTTAATTGCCACACACAAACACACATACAAACACACCTTATCTCAGGTTAGTCTTGTCTTTGCTTTGTGTCCTTCTTAATCAGGCAACCATGATTAGGTTAAATGTATTACTATTTGGAGGAAGGGATAAGTTGTCTGCTTCCTCGGATTTCAGTTTTGAATAATACCATGGCCCAGAGGTTATAGAAGGATCTAGGATGTATGAATGAGTGTGAGTTTCCAAATTGACTTTATGTGGTAGGTATAAATTGTGAAACAAAAACATTGTGAAACAAAAACAATAGCAGTGATGAAGTCAGTCTGGAAACAGGTAAATCCCAGTGAGCCTTTTAAGACCCCTCTAGCTGAAATAACCTATAAAACACAAAATAAAACAAATTTAATGACCGATATTATATATTTGAAATGTGCAGGTTGGACAGCATTTGGACTTGGAATGAAACAATAAGAGGTTACATTCATGGATAACCAACAAGATAAGGCTATTGTTGCCTCAGCCAGCGGAGAAAACACTCTGATTAATGGGGTCAAAGAAAATGGTAAGGGAATTTAATTATAGTATATAATATCTCTCCTGGTAGTCCTCTGTTATTACTATAGATTTTCAATACCCATAAAGTTGAGACAGGTTGAGCTCAGGATGCCTCTGAAATGAATGTTAATTGTAAACTTTATTCCACCAAATATCTAACTGGGCTATAAGAGTCCCTAAGAGGCATTGAATCTGACCCCTTTGCCCTCCCAAATCATATCTGTCAGATGAAGTTCCTCAGAATTCCTAGTGAATTAGAAATATGCTCTGATGTGAGGCTTAGAACTTCTAGAGTAGCTGGGCGCAGTGGCTCAAAACTGTAACCCCAGTACTTTGGGAGGCCGAGGTGGGCAGATCATTTGAGGTCAGGAGTTTGAGACCAGCCTGGGCAACATGGTAAAACCCCGTATCTACCAAAAATATAAAAAATTAGCCCGTATGGTGGCAGGCGCCTGTAATCCCAGCTACTCGGGAGGCTGAGGCATGAGAATCACTTGAACCCAGGAGATGGAGATTGCAGTGAGCCAAGATCACACCGCTGCATTCCAGCCTGGGCAATAGAGCAAGATTCAGTCAAAAAAAAAGAACAAGAGAGAGAGAGAAGAAGGATGGAAGGAGGGAAGGGAAGGGAAAGGAAGGGAAGGGAAGAAAGAAGGAAAGGAAGGGAAGGGAAGAAGGAAGGAAAGGAAAGGAAAAAGGAAGGAAGGAAGGGGAACTTGTAGAGTCACTAGGAACTTCCAGAACATGGATCTAGGGGACAGGCCTGAGCCTCGTAGCTCAAAAGTATTAATGTTCCATCTAAGCATTTTCCCCTTAAAAGCCTTGACTTTCCAATTGATCAAGCAGTCCAATTCTTTTCTCATTTCTGAGGAGAGCTTTGCCTTTCTCTGAGGAAGAAACTTGGCCTAAATAATAATTATTTTTCACTTGCATGAATGTTCAATATAAAATCAGGGTTGTTCTTTAATGTCATAGTTTTTATTTGTAAAGATAGAGATGTGAAGGCTTAGCTTATATAATAAGATCAAGTACCAGAAACTGATCAAGGGAAAGAAAGTTAATGAGTCTGGTCTAAGACCCTTAATTTTATTCCTGTCATTTCTTTCCCTTTTTCTTAGACTCAGAGGACCAGGATGTGGCAATGAAGTCATTTGCAGCTCTAGAAGCTGCTGCACCTATCCAGCCTATACCGGTGGCGCAAAAGGAGACCCTGATGTATCCCAGGGGTCTCCTGCCTCTACCCTCTAAGAAGTCCTGTATGCAGAGCCCACCCTCTCCGTTGGGCCTGATTGAAGCACCCGAACATGCTGCCAATAGTGCTTCTGTGAATGCCATCTCCCTCACATCTGGCATTGCAAAAGGCCTGAACACATGGTCACTTCCCAATGAATGTGAGAAAGCTCCATTTGCCATAGTGGAGCCTGCAGGCATGTCAGCTCTGAATGGGGACTGCCTCATGCAGCCAAGTCGGACTTGCTTAGGCTGCTTCATGGAATCCAAGGATGCAGTAGATCCTGAGCCAGGGATCAGTCTGAAAGTTGGTGATCTAAATAGGGATTATGAAACGTGTGCAGTCTCTGATATAGGGATTCAGTGTATTAATGCTGGAGAAAATATGAAATATGGAGAGCAGCTGCTCTCAGACCAGCTCCTAGGCTTCCCCCTGCATAAATCAAGGGCAGGAGACAGACGAGAAACTGAGAAACCTGACATTGACTTGGAGGATCCAGCTCAGAAAAGCTATTATGAGGCATTACTGTTAGACAAGTGCAATACAGAAGAAGCTTTGCTTGCAAATTCCAATCAGGATTGGGGTTACTTTGAGACTTTCATTAGTGAAAGTAAGATTGAACTTCTTGACCTCTGTTCCAAGAATGAGCTGTCTGTCAACCTATTCTCTGAAGAAGATGTGGATAACTACATGTTTGATGACGATGAATCAACACTAGGCAGTGATGTCTGCTCCCTGAAAATTCGGTATGAGTCCTTTCAGGACAACGTTCGAGACAAGACTACTCTTTTGATGCAGGAAGATGCCCAATTCAACTTTTTCCCCAGCGTCTTTACTACCTGCCCCAAGCGAGAGTCTAAGAGTGGGGCCCTGAAGCAGAGCAGTGATTTTTCCCAATTCAAGGTCCCTGATGTGAGCATCATCTGGGGGGAGGAAGATAAAAACTTGGACAAGAAGAAAGGCAAAGAGGAAGGACAGGAAGACAAAGGTGTAGAGAAGAAAGATGGAAAGGATAATGGAGAAAAGTCTGCCTTAAATAAACCATGCAGTGGGACTGAAGTAGAGCAACTTAAGAATCCAAAGCAGGGCCATCTTGCTAATTGCTTGGATACATCAGGGAATTTCAGTGATGATAGTTCCTTCATTGAGATCTCATATGATTCTATGGGTGAGATCAGGGACTGTAGTCGCTATATGGCTCGGGACACTAATTCTGGCAGCTCCTCCTCCCAACAGAACTATGGGCTGCGAGCCAAGAGAAAAGTCAGATACAGTGAAGATTATCTATATGATGTTGACTCACTAGAGGGTGAAAAAGTAAATGAGAGGAAGGAATGGCTGCCAGTTGGTTCCAAAGAGGAAGATGATGATGAATGGTGTCCCAAAAAGAGAAGAAAAGTAACCCGTAAGGAGCCCCCTGTTATTATCAAATATATCATCATTAATCGCTTTAAAGGTGAGAAGAACATGCTGGTGAAGTTGGGTAAGGTGGATGCCAGTGAGACAACAGTGAATTTGAGTGAGAATCAGCTCAACAAATATGCCAAACTGGCACCCTTGAAAGGCTTCTGGCAAAAGAAGAAGCAGAGAAACACCAACACGGACTCCATCAAGACACCTTTTTCCCAAAAGCAAAGCTTTGAACCAGGTAGCTTTGAGGTGTCATTTCTGCCACCTGCTCGCAAACGAAAATCTAAACTTGGCAACAGGCACAGGATTCAAAGAATCCCATCCATTGAAATTTCAGCAAGTAGTAAACAGATTTCATTATGCAATGATCAGAGGCAAGCTAGTAATCGTAAAGAAGATGGAGGCCTAAAAGGTACACTGAAGTCAGCACCTCTGGGTGCCCCTAGCTGTGCAAATGGATCACATTTAAATGACATCACAGGCCCTGACTCTGTGAAAGTCAAAGCCCAAGACACAGAGTTTAAGGGGCCAGAGAGGAAAGTGCTCAACAAAATCAAATTTAAAAGTGAAGCTAGGTTAAAATCTAAGAAAGTCAAAGCTGCTGGGCAAGAAAGCAAACCAATTGTTCAAATGAGCCCTCTCTTGGAAGACCAATCCTCCAAGGCTAATTTGAAGAATGAAGTTATTCCTGGGACCTCAAACAGTTGCCATCTATCTGAATTTCATGAGGCAAAGGCTGCTAAGAATTCCACTTTTCTACCAACGACCTGCTCTTCTGAAATGCCTTTATCATCAGCTAATGTTACCACTAATATACCTGTTATCCCTGGAGGGTATCTGCAGACATTGTTAGATGCTTCTGACTTGTCAAATAACACTAGTATCTCATACTTCACCCACCATTCTCCAGAGCAAAATGAAGGCAGCCTCACTCAAACTGAAAAATCATTTGTACCCCTCCAGCCTACCCAGGACTGTGTGCTCACCTCATCCTCTGACTCTGAGCTGCAGCAGTCATCTCATAACTTCAAAATGGAATCAAGCAACTATGGAAATGTGTGGCCCAACAAGGCTACGCCTGGCACCCAGGAATTCATGGCTGAAGTCTCAAGGGAGATAGCCCCAACCCAATCCAGTGAATTTGGAGCCTCCCAAGTAGTCTCCATGGAAAATAACCTCACACCTACAACATACAATCCAATCTGCCTCAGTAGTGGTGGCAGTAATTGCAACAAGGTCCTGTATGACTCCGTGCAAGATACCCAACTCCCATCTGATGACTCTTACCAATTATGTCACTTTAATAATGGAGAAATCTGCTTTCCTTTCCAACAGGGGCCAGTCAATATGGATGATGGTCGGCTCTTTAGCTTTGATTCAATGGCCCCACTCTCTGTCAGCTCAAGTAATTATTGCTCCTTAAGCTTGAAGTCCTGTGAAAAGGATGGCGATGATGATATCACTGATGACTTCCTGGCCCATTGCAGCCCTAAGCTGGTGATCCAGCAAAGCATTGATGAGATAGCACCACTGAAGGAGTCCACTGATCTCCTGGATATATCCAACTTCACCCCTGACAAATTCCGTCACTCTTCCCTTTCAGAGATGTCCCCACCGGACACCCCTAGTCTTTCCCCTCAAATTACCAGATGTGAGAGTATGAAGACACTAGGAACACTGAAGGGGTTCCAAGAGGGTGTCCCAGGACCATTGGACAGTGTGGAAAAAATCAAGTGGGACTGCAGTACCCTTTCACGGCAGGTCCAAATGGAGGATGGATTTACTTTAAATAACCACCAGTTTCAGTTCCATATGTTCAATGATGAGGATTCTCTCAGCCTGCTCCAAAAAAACCCTTGCCTGTCAACATTTAATGATCCATCTGGTCAAAATAGTACCAACAACAAAGTGTCAAAATCAAGAAAGAAAAGTTCACCCAACAAGAGTGGGGCTATGAACCAAAGCTCTTCTCAGAAAAACACCAGGAAAAAATCCCTCAAAGGCAACAACAAGGGGATTGAAAAGCCACCTAGCAAAAACTCCCGCCAGGTCCCTAAGTCCACAAAGAAAGGGAAATACATGGCTGCCATCAATGGAGAGAAAATGCAAATTGGCATTGGCCGTGGGGGAAGCCAAACCAACACCATATCCTCCACTGGGAAGACATTGGCTGAATGTATCCAACATGGTGGCCCTATGGCCTCTATGAAGATGCCAAGTCAAAAGGGACTTTCTGGAGATTGGGCCTTGGGGAAGGAGAGCAGCCCAGGCTGGAGTGATATGAGCATGGGCACCAACACCAACAGCCTTCTGGATGATGACCAACGGGAGTTTCAGGAGCCTTCCTATATCTTGTCCAACATTGCCTCTGGTATGGCAGATGTGCAGAGATTCATGATGGCCTCCATAGAGCCCCTGTGGGAACCCATGGAGCACCATGGGGATCCCAAAATATTCTACTCCTCTGAGTCCAATAGTCTAAAATTAAAAACCCTCAAAATATTGGCTGGGACACCACAGGAGTCTAAGAAAAAGATCAACAGTGGGTCCCCAGGAGCCACTAAGAATCACAGGTCAATCAAGGGTGTGAGCAAAAGCAATGGGAAAACAACAATAGGTGATCCTGGTCGTGCAAACATGCCTGGTTATAACGAGGACTCTCGCTCTACCTTCTTTGATAAAAAGTATAGTAACATGAGCACTTTAGGCAATAACGGACCGACACACAAAAAGCTGTATCGTCACAAATCCAGCTCCAAGGCCCTGAGAGATGAGAAATGTAAGGGAAAGCACATGGAGCGAGAACAGGTCCACAAGGATGAGTCTGGGACAGCTTCTTTTGAAAAACTGAGGTAATACTGCACCAATATGGCTGAGATGATGCACCCTTAGCTCTCCTACTACCTACTAAGCCCGCAGTCCCTCATTTTTTCCCTCTTGAAAGCAAAAATTTGCATGAAAGAAACTGTCCCAATCCCTTCTTTTTCAAATTAAAAAGAAAATTTTAAAGTGCATGAAAATCCCTATACCTTTAAGCCACCCAAAAGATTGGGCAATTTTGTTGTGGCTTGGCTAGGGATAAGCTCTAACAAAGCTATTTTTTCTTCTGCTATTCATCACTAGTTACTACATATTAAGAAAATAGAACTAAAATATGCTCTTGAATGATTTTTGGAAGCGAAAGTCTTTGCAGTAAGACAGATTTTGAAAAATAGAATTTAAAAGTCATGTAGACAAAAAGCCAAGATCATTTAAACAAAAGAGCATTATTTGGAAAACAAAATCTGAACATGCAGCAATTAGGAGGGCTTTCTAGTGCCCTGTGCTATTTGTATCTTTTTCTACATCATACGGCATCTAGTATGATGTTAACAAATTTAACTTGTATGATCCCTTTGTGGGACATACACCAAAACTAACTAAGATGGCATAAATTGTTTGATTTTTCTGCAGGGATTCCGACTACAATCTCCTAAAAGCAGAAACAACCTTTTGGGTTTTACCTGTGTTTGAAGAAGAGACTCGCATTTTCCAGAAAGACATTTGATGTTTGTGTTTTATTTCTTTCAAAATATGCCTTGTGGTATGTATGTTGACATGTAAGTGCTTAAAGAAAAGAATTTTAAATTGTGGGAATACGTCTTTGGCTTTTGAGCAAACCCCTCTCTTTCCTCTCTATCCCTCTTTTCTCTTCTTCCCCTCTCTCCGCTCTTTTCCCTCCCCTTCACCCCCTTCCTCCCTTCTCCTTCCTCCCTACCTCGCTTCCTCTCCCCTCCTCCCCCTCCCTCACCCCCCTCCCCCCTCCCCCTTCCCCCCCCCTCCTTCCTCCCCTCACTTCCCCCTCCCCTCCCCTTCTTTTCGCCCCCTCCCCCTCCCTTCTCCTTCCCTTCTCTCCCCTTCTGCCCGTCTCCCCTTCCCCTCTCCCTCCCCCCCCTCAGCTTTAATCTCATGTTCTATGTAAAAGACTTAAAAAGTCATACAGTTGCACAAGTAGTTTATGCACTATTTACCCACAAGGAAAAAATTGAAAACATTGTGCCAAAACTACAAACAAGTGACTGTACTGTATATATTTTTACTTCTATATCAACATTTGGTTGTATTTGGGGAACTTGTCCCTGTTAATTTACTAGAAACATTCCAGTGATTCTTGCTGTTAACCACCCCCACTTATGTGGATAGCACCTGTAGATCATGGTGGAAAAATATGTTGTGTTACACAATTTACCAAAATTAAAGGATAGTGTTTGAAATGTGCCAAATTTTCTTACCTCATCTCACAGATTCACCCACAGTTTAAACCTCATTAATTATTTTTAAATGGATATATACACACCCAAACATATATATGTATATATATGTGTGTGTATATATATGTATACACAAACACACGTTCTTTTAAAATTTTAAACTCTACTGTCTTGTATGGAAACAAGGCTAAACAAGGCAAAATAAAGATTTGCTTGTTCCATTGTCTAAGGGTTAAAATTTTGGAAAAATCTGAAGACCACAACAGCTAATTCCATCAGGGACCCAAGTATATGCATTTACAGAACGTTTTACAAGGAAACAAAACAGCTGCTTTGAAAGTTTGTTTTCTAAAAGCAAAATCTGTAGCTGAAAATTATTTAAAGTGAAAGTTATATTGCTGATACTTTATATCTCAGTTTTATATATTTTATAATAGTCTGGGATAAATTATAAAAATAGCTATAAAATCAACACTAATGATAAATGAAGTCTATAGAATGCTTTTATTTAAATAGTTTCCTAAATGTTTTATTCCAGTTTTGTCAAAAGTGCACTCATATCATGGCTTTAGTGTTCTTTCAGTGTTTAATCTTGCAATGCCAATGTCATTTAAAGAAAATGTTAAGGCATCCCAGTTCAACCAAATTTTTACATTTACTATCAGATAAGATGAACAATTTGTGGCAACAACTGATTTGGGCCATATATACTTAGTCTGAGGATAACCAATATTTGATGCCACACGTTAAACTTAAATCTCAATTTTAAGTACAAATTTTAAAATCACATTTTTTATTCAGTACCCCCCTACTTTTTAAAAAAATTTCACAGCTCCAACATTCCTCACTACTAATTTTTCTTCCCCTTAATTCACCACTTGACTTCTAACATTTGATCTCTTTTATTTGCACAATTGAAGGCCTGTGCATCTGATGACTGATGCGTTATGGCACAGATGAGATAATGGATGTGAGAGCGCTTTGTAGATCATAAAGTGCTATACAGATATAGGGGATTAATATTATTAATATTGTTAGTTGTTGTCGTTGTTACTATTCTTACTAATATTGTTACTAACCTATTAACTTGTGAATATATAGGCTGGGGTGGGAGGGTGGAGAGTAAGTGGGAAGGGAAAAAGGGGATTTAACAAAAAAAGGGAAGATGTTTCAAAAGGAAAATTTTAAGCAAAATATGAACCTACCTAGTCAATGCCACCTAAGTGTATTCACAAACAGAGAAGCAACATTTGAAAGTAGTCAGAGAGAAATGGAAGGAAACCTGTCATGTATATAAGTATATATACTTCCCGGTCCATGATTCCTTTCACCAGCCTGCTCTATTCCTTACAGCTGGGTCGTAAAATGAACAAGCCTGTGTTCTTGATCTTGTGTGTTCCCAGCGTCAGTCTCTTGTGTCTGTGGGGATGCGTGGGTGAGGAGCATTCTGTGAGGCTGGTACAGGCCCATTCCTAGGCTTTGATGTTCTGTGTGCAGTGAGCCCTGGAAAATTACTTAGTGGAAAGGCACCAGATGAAATATGTCTCCTGCCCTATAGCTACCATCCAAAAGGGAAAATAACCAAACTGGAAAATCTTCTTCTGTTTCTCTTTTCTGATAGCTAGCTGTACTAGATGCTATGGCCAGTCCCTAGAAACTGGTCTTTGTTTTTTTGTTTTTGTTTTTGTTTTTTCTGTTTTGCAGCTGAATTTTGGCTTGGAATCACCAACTCTGCCTGTATTGTGATCTCCAAGACTCCAGACCTCAGAGTCACCTGCTGGCTTAGAGGAGTGGAGTGCTTTCTATGTAATGAAAAGGTGGCAGTTAATGAAAAAATAAAGAAAATGTTCCATTAATACAATGTGTTTTTATAAAAGTAAATACAGGAGCAGCTGTCCCAGTTTTTTTTTTTTTTTTTTTTTTTTTTGTATCTGTTCAGCTTTGGAGAATGGGGTGTGAGTGGGGTAGGACAGCCTGAAACTGTTGGAAATAATTTCCTTGTGAGAACTTGCTATCATAAGTCCTTTGGAATGGATATTCTTTCAGTTGCTCCTATGGAGCCCATTAAGGGCCAATTCTAGGGCATAGTTCATCCCTTTCTCCAAAGAGAATTGTTATTTTAAAGCACCTTTTTAATTGGCCTGCAGTGTATTATATGCTTTTAACATATAAATTAGTGACGCATAACCAGTCACTTTGTACTGAAACATAAAAAGAAACAGAGTTTGAGAAATGAGCAATAGGCCAAGGCAGAAGATGTTTATTCTCTTATTTGCATTTAATATTCCTCTCAGTACATTGTGTTCTGAGATGTTCATCATTTCGCATTTTGTTGGTCCTGTCTCTGCTCTCACAGTTCTTTTTCTTCCTGTCATAACCAGCTGCCTTAGTAGAGTATAAAAATAGTATTTTGCCCTATCACTGGTATCTCAAGTCAGAAATATATATTATCCTTGGTCTGAAACTCCTGATTACCACTCCCTTCTAACCTCTCCCCTCTGAGAAGCTGTTTCCTATTAATGCCTCCCTAACAGAGTCCCATTTAATCTTTACTTTCCTGGAAATGGTAACCTGCCTTATTCTTCTTACTTAATCTCAGACCTTGGTCTTAGAATTTTTCTTTTATGCTCTTATATCCCACCTGCCCAAATTGTCAGGGCTCAACAATCTTAAGTCAGGCTGCTTTGTTCTGGAAGTTCAGAGGGAAACCTTCCCATTCTTAATTGCCTTTAATTGCTTTGGCTATTTTCAAATCTAATTTTTAATTAAATTTTTTTTATTTTTATGGATTAGAGGTACAGGACAGTTGTGTTACATAGATATATTGCTTAGTGAAATCTGGGCTTTTAGTGTACCCATCACCCAAATAGTGTACATTGTACCTAATAGGTGGTACTTCATCCCTCAAATATAATTTTAAACACACACTCATGCCCACATGGACAAATTATATCACATGACTGAGGAAACTTAGAAATTCCTTTTCCCTGAAGATCTGTTAAGAATAGGTCTCATCTCCTGCCCTGGTTAGGTGCTATACTATATGGAGAAGGGTATTGAGACTTTGGGGGTCATGTTTGGGCTTTGATAATTGGCTTCAACCAGTGACCATCCTTTCTGCCTCTCCAAGGTCTCTTATACCAGCTTCTTCACATATGCTGCTTCCTCCCAGCTTTCCCTTCTGACTTCTTGTTACTCTGTGCAACTATGTGTCAAGGCCTTACCTTTTCCTAATGTTTTCAAACCTCCTGCATTACTTTGATCATCACTTCTTCAGCCATCTCACTGAAGTCCTTGGTGCTAGCTGGGCTTTTGTGATAACTTTCACCTTCTCTGAACTTTTTCCTTGCTGGGAAGCATCTGCGTGTGTGAGGGGGTGAGGGAGGGGAGTATGTGTATATGTGTGTAAGAAAGAGGCAAAAGGATGCTTCAAAAGCTATAAACAACTCTAGCAAGCATCCTAAGTCCTATGTGAGGTTTTGCAGTTCTAGTGAATTTCTGTTTTAGTAGGTTTGAATTAGCATTTACTGCCTAAAGGAGAAAAACCGTATCCAAGGACCTTTTAGCCATGTTTGCTATTACCAAGCTGGACCAGTGTGATGTAGATCAAACATGTCTTCAGCTTACAGATGCTCTCAGAACAGTTCCAAGAATTGAAGAAAGCTAAGTTTCTATGCTGAAGAGGAGAATGGAGCACTAGCTAGTCCTAACTATTGCTAGAAATAGAAATGTTTATTTTCTCCTTTATTATTGAGAAATTATCTAATTTAAGGAGTTACCATTTTCATTTAGGGATTTTTTTAATGACTGCCCATCACTACAGAAATATGTTCTTTTTATAAAATAAAACTAATGTGAGGTTGGTTTGTTTTCTAATCATAAAATTCACTAAGCCTATAGTTACATTTAGAAGATTTAGTACCAAAATCAAACTTTTAGTAACAAACAGGAATCTCGTCAACAAAATGTAGGCCAGGGATTTTGTAAAGGTTTCTCAAAGACCCGAATAAGGGAGAAAAAAATTTTCTGTTTAACTTGGGAAACACCATCATCAGCTTGAGGGTCCTCAACCAGCTTGTGATTATTTTGATGACAGGACTCAGGCTACCCTTTAAGGCACATTTTTTTACTCAGCATTAAACATTAGCTACAGTCGTGAAGCAGAGCTCCCATTGCAGCTACATACTTGAGATGTACTCTTGGTTTCAGAATCGTAACTAAGGGGTAAGACATTGGAGAAGGACAATGTAAAAGATAGAGGTTTAGTACAAAGTTTACGGTGTGAATGAGGCTTTCAAAATCAGTGTCTGGGTAAATTGATACTAAAGACACTGAAGAAACACTCATCCACATAAGATGGAAAGGATGTCTGTCCATCTAACAAGCTCAGGGGTTTCTGAGTCTCAGAATGACATCCCATTTCAAAAAGAAGAAAAGAGATACTGAAATCATTCTGCCTGTTTGAGAGATGACTGGTTATTTACAGCACAAAAAAAATGGCTTAGAATGAAAACTAGAGGAGGCCTTTTGTTTTTCACTCCCCATGAGGAGAGTGGAAATCTTAAGATGCTCTACTGGGATACCTGTAGCACTGACTGGAGTTTGCTGCCTACAGAGTTTTGAATGTACTAGTCCTTAGTTTCCATAGAACTGAATGCACCTCTTTAGTAAGTTGCTGATTTATGGTGCTAAAGAAAATGATTATTCCCATTTTTTTTCTTCTTCCCCAAGCCCCTTAAGCATTTAAGAAAATTTAAAATAAAAGCGTTAGAGGCCCTTTTTATGAATGTAATCTGAGTTTCTGTTTGACATATGACACTGCAACTTAAAAATGTTAGGAAATTATTTGCCTTTTTTTTTCTTTTAGAGTTAAGCTTTATAAATAACCTGTAGAATCAATTGAAGTATAAAGCTTAAGGATCACTCTTAAGACGTCTACAAAATCTTGTATATTTTTAAGTGTGCCAATTTGTAACATATTTTGTAAGTGTATATTTTTCTTAGAAAAGTGCTGTGAAGTGTCTGTATGTGAGAGTTTTCCTTTTTCTGCACCACTAGGTGCTAATAAAAGGATATTTACTTCAAAGTTTCTGGTTTTAGAAACCACAATACAAAGAAAAAAAATACACTTTTGTTGGAAATTTTGTAACACAAAACATGTTGTGAAAGAGTGTAGTGATCTTGTGCAAAAGAAAATGAACATTTGTGAGCTTCTTGCTGTTTTATAGATTTTCTTGTAAATTATTCTTGTAACACTTCTGGTTTTGTTGTTCTTGTTGCGAAGGTTTCAAATATTTGTGACTGAATGTACGGTGAAACTGTCATAATGTTACCTAGCTGAGTTTTGTTATTGTTTATGAAATAAATAAAAAGAAAAATTTAAAATACTGCTTTAGAATCATATGTATTAGAAATCAAACCATTTCTAATTAAATCTATGTCCCAAATAAAACGTTCTTTATCATCTAGAGCAGTGTTTCTCAAACTGTCTGTGGTGAGGGACCAATAGTTTTTGCAATCCATCACAGACTAATACTATTATAAAACACAACAAAAATGAATTTCTAAGAAAGTTAAATGGAAAAAAGATATGCAAAATAAAAGCCCAAAAGTATTAGGTTTAACATGTAAGATTACATTTTGAGATAAACATAAGGGGAAAGAAACGAATTGCAAAAAGTTGGTACCCTGTTTGAGATAAGTCCACTCATCAATGTCAAATTACCATAGAAGGTTCTAATCATACTTTGAGTAACACTTTGACTAGACCAGCAGCATTACCATCATCTGGGAACTTGTTAGGAATGCCAAATTCCAAGCCCTATACCAATTCTGCTTAATGAGAATCTGAATTTTAACAAGATCCCTGGGTGTTTTGTGTGCATGTTAAAGTTTGAGAAGCACTGGGCTAGAGTTTTGTGTAGGGGATTCTTTTGCCCCTCAAATTGAAGAATCATCTTCTAGTGTGTCCAGTCTTCAGAGACCTTAAAACAAATTGTGTCTTTGTTTTGTGATTCAGATGGAATCTGCAGAGATGCAGTCCTCTCAAAGTGTTAAAGCTGTTTATTGAAAGTAATAAATGCTGATTTGCCTGGTACCCAAAAGATGTCAGATTTTCCATAATTCCCTACAGTTCCTACGTCATGTTACTTACCACTCACTCATGGACCTCGTTTCCTTTATTCAGGACTTTTCTGAACTCAGTCCCTACAGTACCCAGTATTTCAAAGTATTTGCTATGTCTAGAAAAATTGAACTTTGTTTTCAATTGCCCAAACCATTTGAGTCACCCATCAGAGCCTAGAGTCCTGGCTAACCGTAGCAACATCATTGAGGCACACATGAGCCAACAGTCACTTCCTTGGTTTTGGACACCACTGCTCAAAGAAATTAAAAAATGTGCATGAGGAAATGTCTCTCTTCTCACTGGATAACCTCATCCACTTCTACCACTTCAGCTACCACCTAGATGTCCACAAATCTCCCCCATGTTCCTGGCTTATATTTTCAGTTGTAGGCTGGCTGTTTCTACTTGGACATTCAGCAATATCCTCAGACATTTATTCAAGTCTGAGTGTGCTCTAGCTCTTTACCCTCTGAGTGTGCCCTAGCTCAGTGAATGATGCTGTCAACCATCCAAGCCAGCAACTCATGCCTCTTCCAACCTCACATCCAACTGGTCACTCTCAATTCTCCTGCCTTTTTATCACCATTACCACTGCCTTAATTCAAGCTTTCATGGTATTTCACCTGGATTATTGCAACATTGTCCTAATTCAGTGATTTTTGGACTTGGATTTCACACCTGGAATTTTTTTTTTTTTTAAGACAGTGTCTCGCTCTGCCACCTAGACTAGAGTGCAGTGGCACAATCTTGGCTCACTGCAACCTACACTTCCCAGGTCAAGTGATCCTCTCATCTCAGCCTCCCAAGGAGCTGGGACTACAGATGTGCACCACCACGCCTGGCTAATTTTTCTATTTTTTGTAGAGACCGTGTTTCACTATGTTGCCCATGCTGTACCTGGAAAATTTTTTAACAAGAAAAAGGAAATGGAAATGAGAGTCTTTATAGTAGCCAACTTTTTATTGTGCTCAGTAGGGAGTATTTTAAAAAATTATTTGTTATCAAATCACAGAAGATCATTTAACACCAAAAGACAATCAGATAGTCCTTTGTTTAATATGCACTGTATTGTCTTTTTCTCTTCATGGACCATGAGACATTGAAACCAAACCCCCAACTCATTAATTTAAAGAGTGAAGGAGATTTTGAATTTCAGGGCTAAGGGGATGGGAAAGGATGGGGAATGAGGGGCAGAGCAGTTAAAGACCCTATGATCAGATCTATTTAATGCTCTAAGCTTCATTTCTCTCAGGTTCTAGAAGTTTCACATGTGATAGAGATTCCAAATGCATATTCTTCACGCCTTGCAGGATTCAGAGGTGTACTCTGGTGAATATGGCCTTAGATAAAGATTCTTCTTGCACAAAATTAGTGGCAGAGTTGGGGTAAGCGAGTGGTCCCATTCTTTTCCCTGTGGTTTCACATCATTTTTGTTCTTCCCTGATAAAAGTTGAGATCATACTAGAGCTCAGGGGGAAGATGGTAGGTCCTTTGTCTAAAGGCATTTGATCTGTCTTGGAACTGAGTTTTGATGGACCTAATTTTGGGGAGGGGTGATTATGGCACTGTTTTAATACAGGTTTCTATTTAAGAGTAATTGGAGCTATAGTTATTAAACATTTTAGGCCACATACCACTTTAAGAAATGAATTAAATCAATGGGCCTTCTCCCCAGAAAAACAAACATATTCAGAATTTTACATAGAATTTCGTGGAAGTCACAAATTAAAAACTGCTATATTAGGGGCATGAATTCCCTAAAACATCTTCCCCACCTCATAATGGAATCTCAGTCTATCTCCCCTTCACTGACCCAAGATGATAGCTCATTTATTTATTGTCTGCTATGTGTCGGTTACTTTACGTGAATTATAATTTCTCACAACAACCCTGCAAAGGAAGCTTCTTCCCTATTTTACATATAAGAAAATTGGGACAAAGATTGGTGCAGTAAACTTCCTCAAGATTGCACAACAGATCATCTTCAAAGAGTTTCACCAGAGCTGGCAAAGCCCTTTATGTTTGTCTTATCACAATCCCATGTCTGTAACTCAAAATTCATTTACCAGCATAACTGTATTAACTATACCATGTCAAAAATATGATAAATATTCATATTAATAGCCATTATTCAATAAATAGTTCACTCTGTGTCAGATATTGTGCTAGATGCTAGGAAAACAAAGAATTGAAATATAAAGCACATGTGTTTCCCTCTAGGTGCTCACAGACAAAACAGACAGGTATAATTTAATAGTTTAAATTAAAAAACACCCAGTGGCCAATTTAAGATAAAAAATCACATATAAAATAACTAATGATTTGCTGTCCTTAAGTACCTTGGAACAAAAGAACCTCCATCCATCGTTATGGAGGGAACAATGTCACAAAATGCCAGTAGCCTATATCTCACCTTCCATCCTTCTCCCTATTTTGGAATCAGAGTAGAGAGTGAGCTCAGATCCATCACGTACTAGCTATGTGATTTGGGACCAATCACTTTTTTTTTTTTTTTTTTTTTTTTTTTGTCACCCAGGCTGGAGTGCTGTGGCGCTATATCTGCTCACTGCAAACTCCGCCTCCCGGGTTCACGCCATTCTCCTGCCTCAGCCTCACCGAGTAGCTGGGACTACAGGTGCCCGTTACCACGCCTGGCTAATTTTTTGTATTTTTAACAGAGACGGGGTTTCACCGTGCTAGCCAGGATGGTCTCAATCTCCTGACCTCGTTATCCACCCGCCTCGGCCTCCCAAAGTGCTGGGATTACAGGCGTGAGCCACCGCGCCCGGCCGGGACCAATTACTTTAATCTCTCTATATCCCAGAGCCGCTAATCACCAGCCCCCACCAAAAAAAAAAAAAAAAAAAAAAAAAAACCTGGTATAACAATACTATTGTTCCCATAGGCTTGTTGGGAAGATCAAAGACCTTCTTGTAAAGCCTTGGCACCAGTTGAGCAGTCAGGTCATACTTAACATTTGCTACTTTTTAGCAAATGTTACTATTAGTAAAACACTTAGAAATAACTCCATCCTTAGAAATAACTCCATCTCTCTTCCCCAAATACTTCTCCTTTTATTAGGTGTTCATCTAAGAAAATTAGTAAACTCCTGGCTCAAAGAGCCTCTGATCTTCATTTGGAAAAAGATAACATTTTAAAGATAAAATTAGAAGAGTCATTATATTAAACATTTATTATTAGAGTTAATTTATTATCAGTAGCCAAATAAGCTAGTTAAAGCTACACATTATTAATCCAGATTACCTGGGTTCTACTCCTGGCTTTGCCATTAAATTGGTTTAAGAATTTGAACAAGTCACTTCCCTTCTGGGCCTCAATTTCCTCATCTGGAAAATGGTGGGTTTGGGCTAGATAACATTTAAGAGCATAAAGTGTGAAGTCAGACTGCCCAGATTGAATCCAAGCTTTCCTCTTGATAACAATAAGACCTATCTCAACTTCCTCACCAGTAAAGTGAGAATAATTATGATGCCTATCTCACAGGATTTGAGGGAGAATTAAACGAGATAATGCACAAAAAGCATTTAAAATAGTGACTGGTACATGTATAAAAGGTTCAATAAACATTACTTATTATTATAATATCAAAGGGTCCTTCCCTTTTAAAACCCATGGGCCAGGTGCAGTGGCTCACGCTTGTAATCCTAGCACTTTGTGAGGCCCAGGCAGGTGGATCACTTGAGGTCAGGAGTTCGAGATCAGCCTGGCCAACATGGTGAAACCCTGTCTCTACTAAAAATACAAAAATTAGCCGGGCGTGGCAGTGTGCGGCTGTAATCCCAGCTACTCAGGAGGCTGAGGCACGAGAATCGCTTGAACCTGGGAGGTGGAAGTTGCAGTAAGCCGAGATCACACCGTTGCACTCCAGCATGGGAGACAAGAGTGAAACTCCATCTCAAAAAATAAAAATAAATAAAACCCATGATTCATTTTATTATCTGGGCTGCTGTAGCCAAATTATAGTTTAATGAAGCAACTATGGATATTTGTTCATTAATTCAATTAATTCATTCAACAAATTATTGTTAAGCACCATTTGTGTGTCAGCAACCATGCTAGCTACTGAGAGCAAAATGGAAATTTGACTCTTTCCTTATAAAACTTAATCAAAAACGCACTTCAATTATGAGTATATAATTTAAAACTGAAATAAGAACTCTGAAGAAATATACTTTCATGAGAACCACTGATGAAGAAACCTGACCTGATATTGAGGGTGGCACCCTAAGCATGAGTAGGGTTTACCTAGGTGAAGAAGAAGTTGGGGATGAGAGTGGGTAACATCCCAGAAAGAGCACATGTGAAGGTCCTTTGGTAGGAAAAGCATGCGGTACTTAGTACTCAAGGAACTAGAAGACAGCCAGTGTGGCTGGAAAGGAGTAGAGAGATGATACCAGAGAGTACTGCTTTACACGTTCCAATTTGGTCACAGTTTATGGGATTTTAACTATGCAAATTTAAGATAGTACAATACAAAATATTGAGAGTTTGATATGCATGCAACTTTTGAAATAGTTCAAGTAAAAAAATTATCAGGAAGAACATAATCAATTTCAAAGTGGGCAAGTATGTGAAAGATAAGCTGTGTTATGCTATTGCCACATTTTGGTATCACTTTAGTCATTAAATAGAAATACCTTCTGTCTTTTGTCAGAATTATACTAACTTTGGATTATTTGAACTATTGATGGACACACTCCTTAAATAAAATGCAGACAAGCCTCACTTGTCTTTGACTTTGACTTAATCTCGATGGCCCTAGTTTTAACCCCTTGATAGTTAGAACTTTAAGACTCTCCCCAGCTCAGGCATTGTTTCAAACCATAAAATACATAACCATTAATGCACAGTACCTTATATCAGTCTAACTGAATATGTCAAACTATTCTGAAGCTTAAAATTTTAGAAATATGCACCTGTTTCTGTATATTTCCTTAGTAAGTTCTAGAAGGGAAATAAACCCATCATTTTGCATTTTACAAGAGAGTTACTCAATTAACAACTCAATCACTGGATCCCCACAGGAAAGTGAGCATTGGGAATTAAATTTGCCTCAGGTTCTTAAAAAACAAATACACTTTCCTTTTGACTGTTTTGAGCTTAAAATTAAACAAAGAAAATTTATATTCTCACCACACAAGCTCATGTTAAGCAGGTACAGATTTGCAAATCTCAAAAGCTTTTGTCACATGTTTAAATTAAAACGGCTTATAAATATTTTTAAAGTATTGAAACTACCAAAGTGAGAAAGTTGAATTACAACAGATCAACTAAATCAGGCAGCATCCACTCTTCTGCAAATCAGTAACTTTGCATTGACTTACCAACTCTTCCCCGATATGTCCTGTTGATCAGGAGAAGACGTGACTATTTAGCCTTTCCTATTGATGGTATAATAAAAATAACTTTTAAATTTTTGCCCTCTTTTACTTTTTTTTTTTTTTTCTTTTTATTTGAGACAGAGTCTCACGCTGTCGCCCAGGCTGGAGTGCGGTGGCACGATTTCAGCTCACTGCAACCTCCGCCTCCCAGGTTCAAGCGATTGTCCTGCCTCAACCTCCCAAGTAGCGAGGATTACAGGTGCCCACCACCACACCTGGCTAATTTTTGTATTTTTAGTACAGACAGGGTTTCACCATGTTAGTCAGGTTGGTCTCAAACTCCTGACCTCAGGTGATCTGCCCAAAGTGTTGGGATCACAGGCATGAGCCACCACTCCCAGCCTTTTTGGTTGTTGTTTTTAGAGACAGGGTCTCACTCTGGTGCCCAAGATGGAGCACAGTGGCATGATCATGGCTCACTGCAGCCTCAACCTCCTGAGTTGTTATTATTGTTAACTTAGACACCCAATTGTACTATAGAACATTAGATCTTATTCCTTCTATCAAACTGTATTTTTGTACACATTAACACACCTCACTTCATTTCCCCTCCCCTCTACTATTCCCAGCCTCTGGTAATTGCCAATCAACTCTCTACCTCCATGAGATCTAATTTTAGCTTCCATTGATAAGTGAGAACATGTGATATTTGTCTTTCTGTGCTTGGCTTATTTTGCTTAACATAATGAACTACAGTTCCATCAATGTTGCTGCAAATGACAGGATTTCACTTTTTTATGGCTGAATAATATCCCATTGTGTATATATACCACATTTTCTTTTTTCATTCTTCTGTTGATGGACACTTAGGTTGATTCCATATCTTGGCTTTCGTAAGCAGTGCTGCAATAAACATGGGAGTACAGATATCTCTTCAATATACTGATTTCCTTTTTTTGGGGGGGGGGTATGCATTCCATAGTGGCTGTACTAATTTATGTTCCCACCAACGGGTTATGAGGGTTCCTTTTCTCTACGTCCTCACCAGTATCTGTTATTTTTCGTTTTTGTTTTTTGTTTTTGTTTTTTTTATTATACTTTAAGTTCTAGGGTACATGTGCATAACGTGCAGGTTTGTTACATATGTATACTTGTGCCATGTTGGTGTGCTGCACCCATTTTTCGTTTTTTTAATAAAAGCCATTTTAATTGGGGTGAGATATTACATTATTGTAGGGTTTTTTTTTTTTTTTTTTTTTTTTTTTTTTACTGGTGTGAGCCACCGCACCAGGCCCAGAGTTTTATTCTTTAGAGGAAGTCAGTGCCCATCACTTTCCCTGTCTACAGACAAATAAAAAGCTGCTCTCTCCAGAGGGGCGGCAGCAGTCCTGCATGGTCCAGTGAGACCCAGAAGGTTTCAGGAGACCTTCAGTCCTGAGTCCCTTTCAGTCATCGTCTTCTGAGTCTGACTTTTCTGCGGACTCGGATGCGCTCTCTGGCAAGTCGTCTCCCATGTGCTGGAACCTTCCCAACTGTGAATCCCACATGTGTTTGATGGTCACTTTGAATTCAGCCATCTCGTACCCAAAAAGCTTCAGGACGCGAGCCTGCTCTGGGGTCAGCACGTCGCCCTCCTTGCATACCTCGTAGTCAGATAGCAGAGTCACCACACCTCTCTTGAGGGTGGTGGGCAGGCCCAGCTGCCTGAGCTGTGACTGCATGGAGTGGGGGAACTGCTCCAGAGGCCCTGGGTCCAGGCTCACAGTGAAAGCTGCTTTGTTACCAGCTCGGGTGTTGTCCATTTCTGTGTATTTCGTGAACCACTCATTCACCTCCTCCTTTGTGCGGTTGGTGAACAGGAAACCCATCTCACCCCTCAACCTTTTGCTGACCTGGTACAGGTTGTCTTTGTACTCACCAGATGGGCTCCGACCGAAGGCCACCATCATCGCCTTGTTTTTGCCGAAGAACATCCGGCTGTGCTTCCAGGCGTTCTGGATGTCCTTCAGCTTGCTGTTCCTCATGTTGGCCACAGAGAAGATGAAAAGGTACTTGTAGGTGTCCACACATTTCCGAAGCTCTTCCATCAGGTTTTGTTTCAATTCCAAGCCTTTATTGGCAGTTTTGGTTAAGGAGACTTTCTTGTCGCGCTTGGATTTGGGCATCGCGCTGAATCCATGTTATTGTAGTTTTGACTTGCATTTCCCTGATGATTAGTGATGTTGAGTATTTTTAATATACCCAATGGCCATTTGTATATTTTGAGAACTGTCTACTCATATCTTTTAGTCATATTTAAATTTGATTATTTGTTATTTTGCTATTGAGTTGTTTGCCATTAATGGCAAAAACCACAATTACTTTGGCACCAACCTATTATTTTATCTTGACATAATCTCATGTGTTTATTTTTGCATTTTTGCCTATGCTTTTGAGGTCTTACTTAAAATGTATTTGCCCAGAACAATGTTTTGAAGCAGTTGGATAAAAAACAAGACTCAACTATATACTGCATATAAGAAACTCACTTCACCTATAAAGACATACGTGGACGTAAAGTAAAGAGATGGAAAAAGATATTCCATGCAAATCGAAACCAAAAAGAGCAGGATTATCTATACTTATATCAGATAAAATAGACTTCAAGTCATAGAATATAAAAAGAGACAAAGTAGGTCAATTTATAATGATAAAGGGGTCAATTCAGCAAGAAGACATAACAATTGTAAATTTACATGCATTCAACACTGGAGCACCCAAATATATAAAGCAAACTTTAATAGATCTAAAGGGGCAGATAGATTGCAATACAATAATAGCAGGGGACGTTTAATAATGAACAATTTTGGAATATTGGCACTATTTCTTCTTTAAATGTCTGATTGAATTACCAGGGAAACCACCCACATCTGGGTTTTCTTTATGAGAAATTTTTAATTATATATTCAATTTCTTTAGTTGTTATAGATCTATTCAGATTTTCTGTTTCTTTTAAAGTCTGTGCTGGTAATTTCTGTCTTTCTGGGAATTTGTCCATTTCATCTAAGTCTTCTAATTTATTGGATTATTTGTTTACAATATTTCTTTATAATCTTCTTAATGTCTGTACGTTCATTGCTGATGTCCCCTCTTGTATTCCTGATTTTGGTGATGTGTATCTTCTCTCTTTTGTTTTGGTCAGTTTAGCCAAAGATTTCTCAAGTTTTGTTGATCTTTTCAAAGAACAATTTTTTTTGTTTCATTGATTTTCCCAGTTGTTTTTCTGTTTTATATTTTATTTATGCCTGCTCTAATTTTATTTATGTCTGCTCCATATCTTTGTCATGGGTTTATTTTGCTCTTCTTTTTCTGGATTCTGAAGGTGAAATATTAGATTACTGATTTAAGAGCTTCTTTTGTAATACAGATATTTAAAGCTATGTATTTTATCCTAAGCACTAAGTTAGCTACATCCCATAAATTTTATATGTTGTGTTTTCATTTTCATTCAGTTCAAAATACTTTCTAATCTTCTTTGTGATTTCTTCTTTGATCCATGGACTATTTGGCTATATATAGTTTAATTTCCAAGTATATCGGATTTTGCAAATGCCTTTCTATTGATTTATAATTTAATTTCCTTGTGGTCAGAGAATATACTCAGCATGATTTCAATCCTTTTAAGTTGTTGAGACTTATATAGGTATAGCATATAGTCTACCCTGGGGAATAGTTCATGTGCACTTTTGAAAGGATGTGAATTTTACTGTGGTTGGATGCAGTCTTCTGTAGATATCAGTTACTCAAATTGATTAATAGTGTTCTTCAAGTTGTTTTAATACTTACAGATTAACCATCTAGCAGTTCTATTAATTTTTTAGTTTCTAACTATTATTGTAAAATTGTCTGTTTTATTCAATTCTGTCACCTTTGTTTTAAGTATTTTTAGGGCTTTGTTGTTAGATAAAAACATGTTTATAATATTTACATCTTTCTATAAATTGTCAATTTTTGCCTGGTGTGGTGGCTTACGTCTGTAATCCCAGCCCTTTGGGAGGCCAAGGCGGGCGGATCACCTGAGGTCAGGCATTTGAGATCAGCCTGGACAACATAGAAAAATTAGCTGGGTGTGGTGGCACATGCCTGTAGTCCCAAACTACTCAAGAGGCTGAGTCAGGAGGATCGCTTGAACCCAGGAGGTGGAGGTTGCAGTGAGCTGAGATTACACCACTGCACTCCAGCCTGAGCAAAGAGTGAGATTCTGTCTCAAAACAAATTGTCAATTTTATCAAGACAAAATATGTCTCTGTCTCGTAACAATTTTTCTTTTAAAGCCTATTCTGTGTGGTATTAAAATAGCAATTTCAGCTCTCTTATGGTTACTGTTTGCATGGTGTATCTTTTTCCATCCACTTACTTTCAACCTGTTTGTGGCTTTAAATCTAAAGTGTATCTCTTGTAGGCAGGAAATAGTTGCATCCTGTATTTCACTTATCCAATCTGACAATCTATGTTTACATTTGGTTCCTTAATTTACTTATTTAATGTAACTTTATGTAGTTGGATTTATGTCTGCTATCTGGCTATTTTTTCCATACATGTCTCATGCCTTCATTAATCTTATCCTTTTTCTTCACTACCTATTTTTGTTGAATAGATATTTTCTAATATACCATTTTAATTCCTTTGTAGTTGTTTTTTAATATATTTTGAGTTGTTTTCTTAGGGTTGTTGTTGGGATTATAATTTGCATCTTAAAATAATCTACTTTGAATTAATCCTAATTTCACTCTGGTAGTATATACAAGCTGCTCCACAATAGCTCCCTTCCATCTCTTCTCAATACTACTGCTTTTATGCAAATTATATCTTTATATGTTGTTTGTTTTTTTACACAGAGTTCACTCTTGCTACCCAGGCTGGAGTGTAATGGCACAATCTCGGCTCACTGCAACCTCCACCTCCAGGGTTCAAACAATTCCCGTGCCTCAGCCTCCCAAGTAGCTGGGATTACAGGTGCCCGTCACCAAGCCCAGCTAATTTTTTGTATTTTTAGTAGAGACAAGGTTTCACCATGTTGGCCAGTCTGGTCTCGAGCTCCTGACCTCAAGTGGTCCACCTGCCTTGGCCTCCCAAAGTGCTGGGATTACAGGCATGAGTCACCCCACCTGGCCATCTTTATATGTTATATGCCCAACAATACAGTTTTAAATTCTTTTACACAATTTAATTATTTTATTCAATGTTTTAAAAACTAAGAGAAGATTTAAATATATATTTATTCTGTCTATTATATTTACTTATGGAATTACTTTACCTGTGTTCTTTGTTTCTTCATAACATATTCAAATTACCATCTGGTTTTATATATTTTCAGCCCGAAAACTTCTTTTGGAATTTCTTGTAAGGCAGGTCTGATGGCAATGAATTTTCTCAGTCTTTGTTTAACTAGGAAAGTTTTTATTTCATTTTCCTTTTTGAAAGATATAATTCTTGGTGGACAGTTTTTTTCTTTCAACACTTTGAACATCATCCCACTGCCTTCTGGCTCCATGGTGTCTAATGGGAGGTCAGCTGCTATTCTTATTAGGATATTTTTGTGAGTCATTTTGTATTGTTGCTTTCAAGATTGTCTGTTTTTCAACAGTTTTTTTGTGGTGAATCTAGGTGTGGACTTCTTTTAGTTTCACTACTTGGAGTTTGTTGAGCTTCTTGAAAGTGTAAATTAATGTTTTTGCCATATTTTGGGAGTTTTCATCCATTATTCCTTTGAATATTTTTTTCTGTTCCTTTTTTTCTCTCCTCTCTTTCCATTGCTCCCATTATGCATATGTTAGTGTGCTTAACGGGTGTATTAGGGTTCTCCAGAGGGACAGAACTAATAGGATATATGTATATATGAAAAGAAGTTTAATGGAGAGAATTAGCTCACATGATCACAAGGCAAATTCCCATGATAGGTTGTCTGCAAGCTGAGGAAAAAAGAAGCCACTAGTGGCTCAGTCCAAGTCCAAAAGCCTCAAAAGTAGGGAAGCCAACAATGCAGCCTTCAGTCTATGGCCAAAGGCCCAAGAGGCCCCAGCAAACCAATAGTCCAAAGGCTGAAGAACCTAAAGTCTCATGTCTAAGGACAGGAGGAACAGAAGGAAGCATCCAGCATGGAAGAAAGATGAGAGCCAGAAGACTCAGCTTATCCCACCTTCTTCTGCCTGCTTTGTTCTAGCCATGCTGGCTAGCTGAGTGGATGGTGCCCACCCACACTGAGAGTGGGTCTTCCTCTCCCAGTCCACTGACTCAAATATCAATCTCCTCTGGCAGCACACCCACAGACACATCCAGAAACAATACTTTACCAGCTGTTTAGGCATCCTTCAGTCCAATAAAGTTGACACCTAATATTAACCATCACAAAAGTGTACTAAATTTCTCTAAGTCTCTGTTCATTCTTCTTTGTTCTTTTTTCTCTGTGTTCTTTAGGTTGCATATCCCTATTAATCTGTCTCCAAGTTCACTGATTATTTCCTCTTTCAGCTCAAACCTGCTGCTGTGCCACTCTAGTGAATTTCTTTATTCAGTTATTTGACTTTTCAATTCCAGAATTTCTATTTGGCTCTTTTTTCCAATTTCCATCTCTTTATTGATAGTCTCTGTTTTATGAGTCATTGTAGTAATACTTCCCCTTAACTTTTTTTTTTTTTTTTTTTTTTTTTTTTTTTTTTAACGGAGTCTCACTCTGTCACCAGACTGGAGTGCAGTGGTGCAATTCCCTTAACTTTTAAAGCATGGCTTCCTTTACTTCTCTGAACATATTTATAAAAACATGCTTGAAGTCTTTTTTAACTAAGTTCAACTTACGGTCTCCTTTAGAGACAGTTTCTGTTCGTAGATTTTTATTTCTATGTATGGGCCACACTTTCTTATTTCTTTGCATGTCTCATAAATTTTTGTTGACAACTGAATATATTTTAGATAAAATATTGTAGCAACTATCGATTATGTTCTTCTCCCCACCCCTCCCAGTGATTGCTGTTGCTTCTGGGGGATTTTGTTGTTAATGTTATTTTTTGTTTGTATATTTAGTGATTTGCCTGGACGAAATATACAGTACCTGTCTTCCCTCCAATGTGGAACCACTGAATTGTCTAATCTGTTGTTTTTCTTAATTGTTTTTATTTTTAAGTTTGGCTTCTGCTATGGTCTGCATATTTGTGTGCCCCCAAAATTTATATGCTGAAATCTAACCCCCAAGATGATAGTATTAAGAGATGAGGACATTGAGTTAATTAGGTCATGAGGGCTTCATCCTCATGAGTGAGATTGGTGCCTTTATAAAAGAGGCTTACAGGAGCCCGTTTGCCTTCCTGCCATGTGAGGACACTGTGAAAGGACACAGTGAGAAGGTGCCATTTTTGAAGCAGAGAGTGAGCCCTTACCAGACTTCAAATCTGCTAGTCACTTGATCTTGGATTTCCCAGCCTCTGAAACTGTGAACAATAAACTTCTGTTGTTGGTAAATTACTCAGTCTGTGGCATTTTTGTTATGCATTTTGTTTTACGGCATTTTTGTCACAGTTGCCCAAATGGACTAAGACAGCTTCCTAGGAGTCATCCCTAGATCAGCATTGCTTAGTGGCCAACAAATATTGGTCAATGTTAAACGGGTTGTACTTGAAGACCTTGAGCGAATAAAGCTTCCACTTTTTGCTGAGATGATTTTGGGGTTGGGGCATGCATTCAAAGTTAATCCAGTTAATTGAGCTTCTTTGGCTTTTACTTTCTGCTTATGCGGAGCCTCCCCATCATCTGGGTGTGAGTAGATAACTAGGGCCCTCTCTGGTCTTTGCTTAGTGTGTTCTTAGCCCTGCACATGCACACAGCCTTCCAGATTTCTCAAGAATATGACAGCCTTTTCAAAAACCTTCTAAAGTTATCTCATTCCCCAGATCTCCACTTAACATTTTTGGTTGGTCTCTAGTTTGCTCAACCAGTATCATAGCCTCAGACAGTTATGGCATTAGCCTTTCATTTTTTGACACTGGTCACTATTGTTTTCAATAATATCCCTGGGCCTTTGGACTTCAGCAGAGCTCCAAGTCAGATCGCCACCCCCAGACAGGAGCCAAGCTAATTGTCTTCATAAATACTGCAGCACAGAATTAGGCAGGTGGGGTTGGGGGAGGAAGGATGGGAGCAACCTCAAGTTAAAAAGATCCCACTGTTTTTACGGAGATTCAGTAGTTTTTCTTGAACAAATGCTTTTCAGTTTATTGTGTCCCTCTGCTTAATGTTCAGAGTTCTGAAATGCTTGTTTTAATAATTTTACCAGTTTATCACTGCTTTTTTTGAGGTGGGATCTCACTCTGTCACCCAGGCTGGGGTGCAGTGGCACAGTCATAGCTCACTATAACCTCGACCTCCTGGCCTCAAGAAGTCCTTTTTCCTCAGCCTCACAAAGCACTGGGATTACAGGCATGAGCCACCATGCCCAGCCTATCATTGTTTTTGCGGGGGGTTAATTTGCCAAGGTCCTCACTCTGCCTGAATTATAGACTTTGTTTCATTTGCAGTTTTTAAAATCTTGTTATTCCTCTTGCTCAAAACATTTATATTTTAATTGACAGATAAAATTGTATGCATTTATTGTGTACAACATGATGTTTTGAAGTATATATGTGTTATGGAGTGGCTAAATCTAATAATTTACATATGCATTACCTCATTTGATTATCATTTTGTAGTAAAAATGCTTAACATTCACACTCTAAGCATTTTTCAAGAATACACTATTGATGCTATGAGCCACATCTTAGACTTCTCTAGCATTTCTCCAATGGCGTGATATAGTGCTGAACATAGAACAGATATGCCTGGAAGGCTTTTTGATCACTAGAAAGCTACCATAGATTATTCTGTCCAATGAGGAATTGATATATTTCACCACACAAATAATTGCAAATAAATGCAGAAATAATGTCTGACTAAATGTTCTGATGCACAGCTGGGATATGAACCACAATTTTGTATGTTATGTTTGTGGTCTGCTTTAGAGTTTTCAATGCACTTTCTTTTTTTAAATTTTTTATTATACTTTAAGTTCTAGGGTACATGTGCACAACGTGCAGGTTTGTTACATATGTATACATGTGCCGTGTTGGTGTGCTGCATCCATTAACTCGTCATTTACATTAGGTATATCTCCTAATGCTATCCCTCCCCCCTCCTCCCACCCCATGACAGGCCCCGGTGTGAGATGTTCCCCTTCCTGTGTCCAAGTGTTCTCATTGTTCAATTCCCACCTATGAGTGAGAACATGCGGTGTTTGGTTTTCTGTGCTTGTGATAGTTTGCTGAGAATGATGGTTTCCAGCTGCATCCATGTCCCTACAAAGAACATGAACTCATCCTTTTTTATGGCCACATAGTATTCCACGCAATGCACTTTCTTATCCGTGATCTCACTGATCCTTGAGACAACTCAGTGAAAAAGGTAGGGGAGGTATATATCTCTGTTTTATATTTGAGGAAAATTTAGAAGGCTTAGCTATATAAAATTAGCGTTAGAACTAGAGTGTGAAATCAGGTTTTTTATCTCCTTGTCTCTCTGATTAGTCACTATCCCATACACATGACAATCACACAAGTTCCAATGTAAATATTATAATCATAACAAATACTACTAATAATAATTTAACAATAACATAAAATGTTATCACTTAAGTTTTCTTGAACTTCACAGAGAACCTAAAGACCAGTACAAATAAATGTCAAATATATTCCTGTGAGGGTGGACTAGATTCTGCTATAAAAACAACCCCAAAATATGAGTGGTTGGCACACAAAAATATATTTCTTATTTACACAACATTACCAATGCATGTCAGCAAGGACATCCTGCTCATCCTGGTCATTTAGAGTCCCAGGCTTACTGAGGATATATTTCAACACTTTTATGGCCACTACAACAGTGACTTGTAAAGCTTCTGGCTAAGGAGTTCTAGGTTACAGTGAGCTATGATCATGCCACTGCACTCCAGCCTGGGTGACAGAGAAAGACCTTGGCTCTAAAATAAATACATAATAAAATAAAGTTTCTGGCCAAAATCTTTTCACTCACATTTCGTTGGACAAAACAAGTCACTTGGCTTTATCTGACTTCATTGTAGGCAAAGATGTGTAATCCCATTCTGTGCCAAGAAGGAGGAAAGATGTGGTGAAGAACATGAATGACTATTACCACCACCCCAAATATCCTTAAGTGAAGTGCCAGGTCACCCAAAAAGACATGCTAAGAGAACGATGAAACAGAATTAGACCATCACTCAACTCCCATGTATTTAAGGAGTTGAGGTTGGAGAGCCAAAGTTGGAGGATTTCTTTGGAGAATTGTTGGTGTACTGAGTGTTTCCCATCTCTGTCTCTCATGGGGGATCAGATGGGATATTTTTTCTCACCTCAGCCAAGTGAGAGGGGACTCAAAGGGTGGAGCATTTCAAAAACAATTATCCCCTGCGGTGCAGAAAACATGAGGACTCATATTTAAAATTCGCACATGGGAGGACTAGAGGTGCAGGGCCATGGTTGCACTGCCTGTTCCACAGCAGAGCTAAAAGGCATGATTTTCCAGGAAACAGACGTTGTCCAGGAGTTAGGGAGCTAGACGGGAATCACTTTTAAAAGTAATAATGCCCAAGAGAGGTGAAATAAGCCCAAAAGAGCATTTATGTGGAATGGACTGAGGCTGAGGGAGGGAGTAAAAAGTGGGCAGCCTGAGAATAGTCACTGCCATCAGGGATGCTGGTCAGAGATTCTTAGTGGGAGGCTCTCCAAGAAACACACAAGGCCGGGTGCAGTGGCTCACGCCTGTAATCCCAGCACTTTGGGAGGCCGAGGAGGGTGAATCACGAGGTCAGGAGGTCGAGACCAGCCTGGCCAACATGATGAAACCCCATCTCTACTGAAAATACAAAAATTAACTGGACGTGGTGGCACACGCCTGTAATCCCAGCTACTCAGAAGGTTGAGGCAGGAGAATTGCTTGAACCTAGGAAGCAGAGGTTGCAGCGAGCCGAGATCACGCCACTGAACTCCAGCCTGGACAACAGAGTGAGACTCTGTCTCAAAATATATATATATATATAATAAAATAAAACACAAAAAGTGGCCCTTGAGAGATAAATATGACCAGCAAACTGTTTTACAAGCTTCATACTAAGTTCTTTACATATATAAGCTAATTCTCATGCCTTATGAGTTCGGGCCTGTTATTATCTCTATTTTACAGATGTTGAAACTGAGGTATAGAGAGGTCAAGTAACCTGTCTAGGGTCACAAAGATAATAAATGACAGAGACAGAATTTGAGCTAAGGCGGTCAAATTACATAGCATAGCACCTAACTATCTAGCCATCCTGCCCACCTTCTATGATGATAGCCATGTGTGTCACCAATGAACAATTAAGAGCTTTGCAAAGACTCATTTTGACCAGATGATCTGACTTTAACCAAGATGGTCTGTGAGGCTGAATCAAAAGCTAGGTCTGGGGAATCAAGAAACACATATTTTAAGAGGCTCTGGTAACATTTATTATAGTGTGGTATTACAAAAATTATTTTCTTACTACCTTTCACCTGGAAAATGAAATAAAATAGCCATGTAAGAAACAGTACAGATCTTAATAAATTATGGTTGACTTGGATTGAAATGAGTTATTTAAAAGAAAAACAACATAGATTACTCTAAGTCCTGAAGTATTTAGTTATACATGGGTCTGAAGTGTTACACACATACACACACATACACACAAACACCCCATACATAATACATGACATAATGTACAAAAGGCATGGTATAGCATATGGTCTGTCATTAATTTCATGACCACAATACCAAATTCATACTTAATATTGCCCTACTCCATTCCTAGCAATCCACTATATTCCCCTAATTTTTTTCTCCCATACTCCAAAATAATTATCTCACTTTGTCTTCTCTTCTCAAACTTCCTCTTCCCCTTCCCTAATCACTCTCAACTCATAAACAGACTTTCAGAGAACTGAAGGACAGTAATAAAATATACAATATGCATATCATTACAGTCTCAGAGGAGAGAAATAGAGAGTGGGGTACTTCACTTCCCAGCAGCCAAAACCTGTATTAGCTTCCTAGGACTGACATAACAAAAGTACCACAGACTGTGTATCTTGAAACAACAGAAATTTATTATGTCACAGTTTTGGATGCTGGAAGTTCAAAATCAGGTGTTGGTAGGGTCATATTCCCTTTGAAATGGATAGGGGAGAATCCTTCCATGTCTCTTCCTGGCTACCAATGATTTTCTGGACTCTGGTGTTCCTTGGCTTGTAACTACAGCACTTAAATCCCTGTCTTCATATCACATGTCATTCTCCCTGTGTGTGTCTCTGTCTCTGTGTCTCCCTTCCGTTCTTCTAAGGACACTAATTATATTAAATTAAGGGTCCAGCGTACTCCAATATAACCTCATCTACAATGACCCTATTTCCAAATAAGGTCACATTCTGAGGTACTGGAAGTTAGTATTTCAACATTTGGAGAGGGGAAACAATTCAACCCATAACTTGTATGATGATTATTAAAAAATGATCCATCTGATACTCCAGACAATATTTTAAAGCAAGTACAATACAGAGACCTAAGTGGAAGTAAAGTTTCCAGATTTTACTCAAGGTGGTAAAACTTTGCTACCAGACAGCTGTAATAAATCACATAAGTATATTGCAATGCCCAGAGCAACCACTAAGAGGGCTATGCAAATTAATATGCCCAAAAATGTTGTAAATAAATTAAGATAAAATTTTGGAAATTGGTCAAGTAACCTCCAGTAGAGCAAGAAGAGCGACTAAGAGGAACAAGAAACAGTGGAAACAAACAGAAAACAAATAATAAAATGGAAGACTTAAGCATTAACAAATCAATAATCACCTTTAATGTAAATAGTCTAAACATACACTACTCAAAAAGCAAATATTGTCCAAATAAATCTGAAAAAGCAAAAACAAACAAACCATACACAACCTAACCATGTGCTGGTTACAAGCAACTCATTTCAAATTCAATTGCATAGATATGTTAAAAGAAAATGACGGAAAGAAATATACCATGCAAGCATTAATTTTAAAAATAGGAGTAAATACAAAAATGATGAAGTAGACTTCAGAGACAAAGAAAACATTTATATATGATAATAAGATCAATTCACCAACAAGACTCAATGATCCCAAAAGTATACACATCAAAACCAAGCCTCAAAATGTATTAGGCAAAAATTTATAGAGCTAAAAGGGGAAATAGACAAATCTACAATTATAATTAGGGATTTCAACAATTCAACTTGTAGAAATTGACAGAACTACTACACAGAAAATCAGCAGGGATGTAGAACTAGCAACAAAATCTAATTAGCATATGTAGGAAACTTTGCCTGACAACAGAACAATACATATTTTTTAAGTGCTCATGAATCATTCACCAAGATAGACTATATTTTGGTCCATAAAACAAATTTCAACAAATTTTAAAGAATTGAAATCATAGAGTGTATTCTCTAACCTTAATGGAATCAAATGAGAAATCAACAATAGAAAGACAACAGGAAAATATTTTAATGTAAGGAAATTAAACACACTTCTAAATAATCCACAAGTCAAAGAGAAAGTCTTGAAGGAAAATAAAATCCATAAAACTCAGTGCAAAATGAAAATACAAAGTATCAAAATAAGTGGAATGCAGCTAAAGCAGTGATAAGAGGAGAAATTTATAGCAGTAAATGCTTACATTAGAAAATAGACAGGAAGAGAACAAGATAGTCAAATAGAAGCATGCACCAATTGTCCCCCTTCAAGGACACAAATTTAACAACTATCTATACACAAGAAAAGTACCTTCATAACAACCAAAAAATCAGATGACAATCAAAGTACTTGGGTTTAACTTCAAATGGCTCAAAGAGGCACTGAGGAGGGTAGGAGACAGTCTTTAATCACTGCTACCACCCATCTCCTATGCCCTGGCAGCAGCCATGCAGTGGAAAAAGAGAATCTGTGTGCTTGGAAGAGTGCAGCAATTGCCAAATATTGCATTTACCTCAGTGGTGCTCTGTCATAGCAGAAGGCAAAACTGGGCAGAACCCAGCTGACACTCGCCCACAGGGGATTATTTAAAGCAGCCTTAGCCAGAAGGGAATCACCCAACCCAGTGGTGGGAACTTGAGTTCTGGCAAGCCTTGCCACCACAGGCTAAAATGCTTTGAGGCTCTAAATAAACTTGAAAGTCAGTCTAGGCCACAAGGACTGCAACTGCTAGGTGAATCCTAGTGAAGAACTGGGCTCAGAGTCAGTGAACTAGGGAACACATGACCTAATGAGACGCCAGCCGAGGCAGCTAAGGGAGCACTTGAGCCACCCTTCCTTCAACCCCAGGCTTCATAGTTCGGGGCTCCAAAGGAGACACCCTTCCTTCTGCTTAAGGAGAGGAGACAGACTAGTAAATAGAACTTTTTCATGCATCTTGGATACCAGCTCAACCACAGTAGGATAGGGCACCGGTCAGAGTCCTGAGGCCTCCTTCACAGATCCTAACTCCCAGACGATATTTCTAGACACACCCTCGGCCAGAAGGGAACCCACTTCCTTGAAGGGAAGAACCCAGTCCTATTAGGACCTATCACCTACTGACTAAAGAGCCATTGGGTCCTGAATAACTAGTAGCAATACCCAACTAGTATGCCATGGGACTTGGATAAGACTCTGAGACTTCATGGCTTCAAGTGAGACTCAACACATTCCCAGCTGTAGTAGCTACAGGTAGAGACTCCTTCTGCATGAGAAAAGTGGAGACAAAGGTAAAGGGAACTTTGTCTTATACCTTAGGTACCAGCTTGGCCACAGGGGGATAGACCAGCAAGCTGGCTCTTGGCATTCCTAGTACTAGGACTTGGCTCTTGAACAGCACTTCTGGACCTGATCTGGGACAGAGGGGAGCCCACTTCCTTGAAGGGTGAGTCCTAGGCCAGGCAGCATTCACTACAACTGACTGAAGAGCCCTTGAGCCTTAAGGGAACATTAGCAGTAGCCTTGCAATACTCCCTGTGTGTTTGTGGGGGAAAAGGCCATGGGGAGAGACATCTTTGCCTGTGGAAAAAGAAGAAAAGAGTGGGAAAAATTGTAACTCCTGGTTTAAGTGTCAGCTCAGCTGCAGTACAGTAGAACAACAGGTAAACTTCTAAGGCTTTTGACTCTAGTCCCTGGCTCCCTGAAGGCACCTCTGGACATATCCAGGGCCTGGGAGAACTCACCATCTTGAAGGGAAGGACACAACCCTAGCTGGCTTTGCCACCTGCTGATTGTAGAGCCCTAGGGCCATAGATGAACATAAGCAGTAGCTAGGTAGTTGTTACAGCAGGTGTTTGGCAAGACCCAGTGCCGTGCTGACTTCAGGTGTGACCCAGCAGAGTCATAGTGGTGGTGGCCACAGGGGTGCCAGTGTCATGCCACTCCCAACTTCAGGTGGTTCAGAAAAGAGAGAGAAAGAGGCTGTTTGTTTGGTAGAAAGTAAGGGAAGAGAGCAAGAGTCTTTGCCTCATAATCCAAAGAGATCTTCTGGATCTTATTCAAGACCATTAAGGAGATTCCTCTAAAAGTCTGCAAGAACCACAGCATTACCAGACTTAGGTGCCCCCTAATGCAGATATGGCTTACATCACTATACCCAAGTCCTTTCAAATCCATGGAAAGACTTTTACAAACCCAGACTGCAAATAATACAATAAATATCTAACTCTTTGATGCCTAGACACAGACAAACATCCACAAGCATCATGACATCCAGGAAAACATGATCTCCCCAAATGAAATAACTAAGGCACCAGGGGCCAATTTTGGAGCAATAGAATTATGTGAGCTTTCAGCTAGACAATTCAAAATACCTGTTTTGAGAAAATTCAAAGTTCAAGATAACACTGAGAACTAATTCAGAATTCTATCAGATAAATTTAACAAAACTATTGAAATAATTAAAAAGAATCAAGCAGTAATTCTGGGTTTGAAAAAATGCAGTTGACATACAGAAGAATGCATCAGAGTCTTTTAATAGCAGAGTGGATCAAGCAGGAAAAAGAATTAGTGAGCCTGAAGACAGGCTATTTGAAAATACATAGAGGAGACAAAATAAAAAAAGAATAAAAGACAATAAAGCATGCCTACAGCATCTAGTAGATACCCTCAAAAGGAACAATTTAAGACATATTGGCCTTAAAGAGAAGGTAAGAAAGAGATAGGGGTAGAAAATTTATTCAAAGGCAAAATTACAATGTTGCAAACCTAGAGAAAGATATCAATATCCATGTACAAGAACATTATAGAACACCAAGCAGATTCAACCCAAAGAAGGCTATTTCAAGACGTTTAATAATCAGACTCCTACAGGTCAAGGATAAATAACAGATCCTAAAAGCAGTAAGAGAAAAGAAAAGAATAACATACAATGAAGCTCCAATATGTCTGTTAGCAGACTTCTCTGTGGAAACCTTACAGGCCGGGAGAGAGTGGCATGAAATATTAAAAGTGTCAAAGGATAAACATTTATCCTAGAATGTGTATCTGGCAACAATATCCTTTAACCATGAAGGAGAAATAAAGGCTTTCCCAGACACACACACACACACACACACACACACACACAAAGCTGAGGGATTTTATCAACACCAGACCTGTTCTACAAGAAATGCTAAAGGGAATACTTCAATCAGGAATAAAAGAATTTTAATGACCAATAAACAGTCATCTAACATACGAAATTCATTGGTAATAATAACTACAGAAAAATGGATTAACACTCTAACTGTGGTGCTTGTATCTTAAATAGAAAGACTAAACAATGAACCAATCAAAAATAATAACGACAACTTTTGAAGACATAAAAGTACAATAAAATATAAATAGAAACAACAAAAAGTTAAAAGGTAGAGGGACAAAGTTAAAACGTGTAGAGTTTTTATTAGTTTTTCTTTTCCTTTGTTTGTTTATGCAAACAGTGTTAAGTTGTTATCAGCTTAAAATACTGGGTTATAAGATAGTATTTGAAGCCTCATGGTAACCTCAAACAAAAAACGTACAACAGATACACAAAAAATAAAAAGCAAAAAATTAAAACACACCAGCAGAGAAAAATCAGCTTCACTAAAAGGAAGACAGGCAGAAAGGAAAGAAGGAAGAGACCACAAAACAACCAGAAAAAAAAATAACAAAATGGCAGAAGTAAGTTCTTACTTATCAACAATAGCATTGAATAAATGAACTAAATGCACCAATCAAAAGATCTAGACTGGCTGAATAGATAAAATAACAAGACCCAATTATCTGTAACCAAAAAGAAATACACTTCACCTACAGAGATACACATAGACTGAAAATAAAGGAGTGGAAAAATACATTTTATGCTAATGGAAACCAAAAAGAGCAGGAATAACTATACTTACATCAGAAAAAAATAGATGTTAAGACAAAAACTATAAGAAGAGACAAAGAAGGTCACCATACAATGATAAAGAAGTCAATTTAACAATTAACAAAGTTAATTTTAACAATTTAACAATGTATTTTCAAATAGCCTGTCTTCAGGCTCCCTAATTCTTTATTCTGCTTGATCCATTCTACTATTAAAAGACACAGTCCCTTTTTTAGAAGAAATACAGAAAAAATAAAGAAAGATTAAGAAAGACTCTGATGCATTCTTCTGTGTGTCAATTGCATTTTCCTTTTGTTTTATTATACTTTAAGTTCTAGGGTACATGTGCATAATGTGCAGGTTTGATAAATAGGTATACATGTGCCATGTTGGTTTGCTGCACCCATCAACTCGTCATTTACATTAGGTATTTCTCCTAATGCTATCCCTCCCCAGTCCTCCACCCCCGACAGGCCCCGGTACGTGATGTTCCCCGCCCTGTGTCCAAGTGATCTCATTGTTCAGTTCCCACCTATGAGTGAGAACATGTGGTGTTTAGTTTTCTGTCCTTGTGATAGTTTGCTGAGAATGATGGTTTCCAGCTTCATCCATGTCCTGCAAAGGACATGAACTCATCTTTTTTCATGGCTACATAGTATTCCATGGTGTATATGTGCCACATTTTCTTAATCCAGTCTATCATTGATGGACATTTGGGTTGATTCCAAGTCTTTGCTATTGCGAGCAGTGCCGCAATAAACATATGTATGCATGTGTCTTTATAGTAGCATGATTTATAATCCTTTGGGTATATACTCAGTAATGGGATTGCTGGGTCAAATGGTATTTCTAGTTCTAGATCCTGGAGGGATCACCACACCATTACAGAATGGTTGAACTAATTTACACTCCCATGAACAGTGTAAAAGTGTTTCTATTTCTCCACACCCTCTCCAGCACCTGTTGTTTCCTGACTTTTTAATGATCGCCATTCTAACTGGCATGAGATGGTATCTCATTGTGGTTTTGATGTGCATTTCTCTGATGGCCAGTGATGATGAGCATTTTTTCATGTGTCTGTTGGCTGCATAGATGTCTTCTTTAGAGAAGTGTCTCTTCGTATCCTTTGCCCACTTTCTGATGGGTTTGTTTCTTTTCTTGTAAATTTGTTTGAGTTCTTTGTAGATTCTAGGTATTAGCCCTTTGTCAGATGGGTAGATTGCAAAAATTTTCTCCCATTCTGTAGGTTGCCTGTTCACTCTGATGGTAGTTTCTTTTGCCATGCAGAAGCTCTTTCGTTTAATTAGATCCCATTTGTCTATTTTGGCTTTTGTTGCCATTGCTTTTGGTGTTTTAGACGTGAAGTACTTGCCCATGCCTATGTCCTGAATGGTATTGCCTAGGTTTTCTTCTAGGGTTTTTGTGGTTTTTGGTCTAACATTTAAGTCTTTAATTCATCTTCAATTAATTTTTGTCTAAGGTGTAAGGAAGGGATCCAGTTTCAGCTTTCCACATATGGCTAGCCAGTTTTCCCAACACCGTTTATTAAATAGGGAATCCTTTCCCCAGTTCTTGTTTTTGTCAGGTTTGTCAAAGATCAGATGGCTGTAGATGTGTGGTGTTATTTCTGAGGCCTCTATTCTGTTGCATTGGTCTATATCTCTGTTTTGGTACCAGTACCATGCTGTTTTGGTTACTGCAGCCTTGTAGTATAGTTTGAAGTCAGGTAGCGTGATGCCTCTAGCTTTTTTCTTTTGGCTTGGGATTGTCTTGGCAATGTGGGCTCTTTTTTGGTTCCATATGAACTTTAAAGTAGTTTTTTCCAATTCTGTCAAGAAAGTCATTGGTAGTTTGACAGGGATGGCATTGAATCTATAAATTACCTTGGGTAGTACAGCCATTTTCATGATATTGATTCTTCCTATCCATGAGCATGGAATGTTCTTCCATTTGTTTGTGTCCTCTTTTATTTTGTTGAGCAGTGGTTTGTAGTTCTCCTTGAAGAGGTCCTTCACATCCCTTGTAAGTTGGATTCCTAGATATTTTATTCCCTTTGTAGCAATTATTAATGGGAGCTCACTGATGATTTGGCTCTGTGTTTGTCTGTTACTGGTGTATAGCAATGCTTGTGGTTTTTGCACATTGATTTTGTATCCTGAGAATTTGCTGAAGTTGCTTACCAGCTTAAGGAGATTTGGGGCTGAGACGATGGGGTTTTCTAAATATACAATCATGTCATCTGCAAACAGTGAAAATTTGAATTCCCCTTCTCCTAATTGAATACCCTTTATTTCTTTCTCTTGCCTGATTGCCCTGGCCAGAACTTCCAATGCTATGTTGAACAGGAGTAGTGAGAGAGGGAGTCCTTGTCTTGTGCCAGTTTTCAAAGGGAATGCTTCCAGTTTTTCCTCATTCAATATGATATTGGCTGTGGGTTTGTCATAAATAGCTCTTATCATTTTGAGATACATTCCATCAATACCTAGTTTATTGAGAGTTTTTAGCATGAAGGGCTGTTGAATTTTGTCGAAGGCCTTTTCTACATCTATTGAGATAATCATGTGGTTTTTGTCGTTGGTTCTGTTTATGTGATGGATTATGTTTATTCATTTGCGTATGCTGAACCAGCCTTGCATCCCAGCGATGAAGCCCACCTGACCATGGTGGGTAAGCTTTTTGATGTACTGCTGGATTCGGTTTGCCAGTATTTTATTGAGGATTTTCGCATCGAAGTTCATCAGGGATATTAGTCTAAAATTCTCTTTTTTGTGGGTGTCTCTCTGCCAGGCTTTGGTATCAGGATGATATTGGCCTCATAAAATGAGTTTGGGAGGATTCCCTCTTTTTCTATTGATTGGAATAGTTTCAGAAGGATTGGTACCAGCTCCTCTTTGTACCGTTGGCAGAATTAGGTTACCAGAGCTGAGTTCAAGTCCTGGATATCCTTGTTAACCTTCTGTCTCATTGATCTAATATTGACAATGTGGTGTTAAAGTGTCCCATTATTGTTGTGTGGGAGTCTAAGTCTCTTTGTAGGTCTCTAAGGACCTGCTTTATCAATCTGGGTGCTCTTTTATTGGGTGCATATATATTTAGGATAGTTAGCTCTTCTTGTTGAATTGATCCCTTTACCATTATGTAATGGCCTTCCTTGTCTCTTTTTATCTTTGTTGGTTTAAAGTCTCTTTTATCAGAGAATAGGATTGCAACCCCTGCTTTTTTTGCTTTCCATTTGCTTGGTAGATCTTCCTCCATCCCTTTATTTTGAGCCTATGTGTGTCTTTGCACATGAGGTAGGTCTCCTGAATATAGCACACTGATGCGTCTTGACTCTATCCAATTTGCCAGTCTGTGTCTTTTAACTGGAGCATTTAGCCCACTTATATTTAAGGTTAATATTTTTGTGTGTGAATTTGATCCTGTCATTATAATGTTAGTTTGTTATTTTGCCCATTAATTGATGCAGTTTCTTCCTAGCATTGATGGTCTTTACAATTTGGCATGTTTTTGCAGTGGCTGGTACTGGTTGTTCCTTTCCATGTTTAGTGCTTCCTTCAGGAGCTCTTGTAAGGCAGGCCTGGTGGTGACAAAATCTCTCAGCATTTGCTTGTTTGTGAAGGATTTTATTTCTCCTTCACTTATGAAGCTTAGTTTGGCTGGCTATGAAATTCTGGGTTGAAAATTCTTTTCTTTAAGAATGTTGAATATTGGCACCCACTCTCTTCTGGCTTGTAGGGTTTCTGCAGAGAGATCTGCTGTTATTCTGATGGGCCTCCCTTTGTGGGTAACCCAACCTTTCTCTCTGGTTGCCCTTAACATTTTTTCCTTCATTTCAACCTTGGTGAACCTGACTATTATGTGTCTTGGGGTTGTTCTTTTCGAGGAGTATCTTTGTGGTGTTCTCCGTATTTCCTGAATTTGAATGTTGACTTGTCTTGCTATGTTGGGGAAGTTCTCCTGAATAATATCCTGTAGAGTGTTTTCCAGCTTGGTTCCATTCTCCCCATCACTTTCAGGTACACCAATCAAACGTAGTTTTGGTCTTTTCACATAGTCCCATATTTCTTGGAGGCTTTGTTCGTTGCTTTTTACTCTTCCTCTTCTAACCTTGTCTTCTCACTTTATTTCATTAATTTGATCTTCAATCCCTGATATCCTTTCTTCCAATCGATCGAATTGGTTATTGGAGCTTGTGCATGCGTCACGAATTTCTCATGCCATGGTTTTCAGCTCCATCAGGTCATTTAAGGTCCTCTCTACACTGTTTATTCTAGTTAGCCATTCGTCTAACCTTTTTTCAGGTTCTTAGCTTCCTCGTGATGGGTTTGAACATGCTCCTTTAGTTCGGAGAAGTTTGTTATTACTGACCTTCTGAAGCCTACTTCTGTCACCTTGTCAAAGTCATTCTCCATCTAGCTTTGTTCTGTTGCTGGCGAGGAGCTACAATCCTTTGGAGGAGAAGAAGGGCCCTGGTTTTTAGAATTTTCAGCTTTTCCACTCTGGTTTCTCCCTATCTTTGTGGTTTTATCTATCTTTAGTATTTGATGATGGTGACCTACAGATGGGGTTTTGGTGTAGATGTCCCTCCCTTTTGTTGATGTTGATACTATTCCTTTCTGTTTGTTAGTTTTCCTTCTAACAGTCAGGTCCCTCAGCTGCAGATCTGTTGGAGTTTGCTGAAGGTGCACTCCAGATATTGTTTGCCTGGGTATCACCAGTGGAGGCTGCAGAACAGCAAATATTTCAGAAGGGCAAATATTGCTACCTGATCCTTCCTCTGGAAGCTTTGTCCCAGAGGGGCACCCATCTATATGAGGTGTCTGTAGGCCACTACTGGGAGATGTAACACGAGGGTCAGGGACCCTCCTGAGGAGGCAGTCTGTCTCTTAGAGCTCAAATGCCATGTTGGGAGAACCACTGCTCTCTTCAAAGCTGTCAAATAGGGACATTTAAGTCTGCAGAAGTTGTCTGCTGCCTTTTGTTCAGCTAAGCCCTGCCCACAGAGGTGGAATCTAGAGGCAGTAGGCCTTGCTGAGCTGTGGTGGCTTCTGCCCAGTTTGAGCTTCCTGTCTGCTTTGTTTACTTACTGAAGCCTCAGCAATGGCAGATGCGCCTCCTCCAGCCAGGCTGCCACCTCGCAATTCGATCTCAGACTGCTGTGCTAGCAGTGAGCAAGGCTCCATGGGCGTGGGACCTGCTGAGCTGGGCACGGGAGAGAATCTCCTTGTCTGCTGGTTGCTAAGACCTTGGGAAAAACACAGTATTTGGGTGGGAGTGTCCCGTTTTTCCAGGTACAATGTGTCATGGCTTCCCTTGGCTAGGAAAGGGAAATCCCCTGACCCCTTGTGCTTCCTGGGTGAGGCAACGTCCTGCCCTGCTTCAGCTCATCCTCCATGGGCTGCACCCACTGTCCAACCAGTCCCAGTGAGAGGAACCAGGTACCTCAGTTGGAAATGCAGAAATCACCCGTCTTCTGGGTCGATCATACTGGGAGCTGCAGACTGGAGCTGTTCCTGTTCGGCCATGTTGGAATCTTCATCAATTGCATTTTTCAAGCCCAGAATTTCTGCTTGATTCTTCTTAATTATTTCAATCTTTCTGTTAAAGAGGATATACCTATTGTAAATATATATGCACCCAACAATGGAGCACCCAGAAATATGAAGCAAACATTGTTAGAGCTACAGAGAAAGGTAGACACAAATACAACAATAGCTGGAGACTTCAACACTCTACCCTCAGCGTTGGACAGACCTGCCAGACAGAAAATCAACAAAGAAACATTGGACTTAATCTGCTCTACAGACCAAATGGTTCTAGCAGATATTTACAGAACATTTTATCCAACAGCTGCAGAATACACATTTTTCTCCTCAGCTCATGGATCATTCTCAAGAATAGACCATATGTTAGGGCACAAAACAACTCCTAATGCATTCAAAAAATTCAGAAAATAAAATAACATTAAGCATCTTTTCTGACCACAATGTAATACAACTAGAAATCAATACAGACATTTTGAAAACTATACAAACATGTAGAAATTAAACAATATGCTCCTGAGTGACCAGTAGGCCAATGAAGAAATTAAGAAGAAATTTGAAAAAAATTTGTGAAACAAATGGTAATGGAAACACTATATACAAAACTGATAGGATACAGCAAAAGCAGTGCTGAGAAGGAAATTTATACCTATAAGTACCTAAATCAAAAAAAGACAAAAACTTCAGATAAGCAATCTAATGATGCATCTTTAAAAAACTAGAAAAGCAAGAGAAAACCAAACCCAAAATTACCAGAAAAAAATAATAATGAAGACTACAGCAGAAATAAATGAAATTGAAACAAAAAATAAAAGATCAATGATAGAAAAAGTTGGTTTTTAAAAAAAATTCAACAAAATAGACAAACCTTTAGCCAGACTAAGAAAAAAAGAGAGAAGATGCAAATAAAATCAGAGATGAAAAAGGAGACATTACATCCAATACCACAGAAATTCAAAGGATCATTAGAGGCTACTACAAGCAACTATATGCCAATAAATTATAAAATCTAAAAGAAATGGATATATTCCTCGACACATACAGCCTAACAAGATTGAACCAGGAAAAAATTCAAAACATGAGCTGACCAATAACAAGTAACAAGATTGAAGCCATAATAAAAATTCTCCCAGAAAAAAAAAAAAAAAAAGTTCAGGACCTAATGGCTTCACTGCTGAATTCTACCAAATGTTTAGAGAAGAACTAATACCAATTCTACTCAAATTACTCTAGAAAATAGAGGAGGAAGGAAAACTTTCACACTCATTCTCTGAGGACAGTATTACCCTGATACCAAAACTGACAAAGACACATCAAAAGCAGAAAACTGTGGGCCAATATCTGGCCAGACGTGGTGGCTCATGCCTGTAATTTCAGCACTTTGGGCAGCTGAGGCAGGTAGATTACTTGAGGTTAGGAGTTCAAGACCAACCTGGCTAACACAGTGAAATCCTATCTCTATTAATAATACAAAAATTAGCTGGGTGTGGTGGCAGGTGTCTGTAATCCCAGCTACTTGGGAGGCTGAGGAATGAGAATCACTTAAACTTAGGAGGTGGAGGTTGCAGTGAGCCAAGATCATACCACTGCACTCCAGCCTGAGAGATGGAGCAAGACCCTGTCTCAAAAAAAAAAAAAAAAAAAAAAAAAAAAAAAAAAAAACTATAGGCCAATATCTCTGCTGAAAAGTGATGCAAAAGTTCTCAACACAATACTAGCAAACCAAATACAACAAGAAATTAAAAAGATAATTCATCGTGATCAATGAGATTTATCCCAGGGATGCAAGAGTGGTTCAACATATGCAAATCAATCACTGTGATACTTCATGTCAACAGAATGAAGAACAAATCCATATGATCATTTGAATTGATGCTGAAAAAGCATTTGATAAAATTCAATATTCCTTCATGATAAAATCCCTCAAAAACTGTGTATAGAAGGAACATATCTCAACATAGTAAAAGCTGTATATTACAGACCAACAGCTAGTATCAGACTGAATCACGAAAAATTGAAAGTCTTTCCTCTAAGATGTGGAACATGACAAGGATGTCCACTTTTACCTCTGTTATTCAGCATAGTACTGGAAATTCTAGCTAGAGTTATCAGACAAGAATAAGATATAAAGGGCATCCAAGTTGGAAAGGAGGAAGTCAAAGTATCCTTGTTTGCTGATGATATAATCTTATATTTGGAAAAACCTAAAGTCTTCACAAAAAACTATTGGAACTAATTTAAAAATTCAGTAAAGTTGCAGGACATAAGATCAACTTACAAAAATCAGTAGCATTTCTATATGCCAACAGCCAGCAATCTGAAAAGGAAATCAAGAAAGTAATCCCACTTACAATAGCTACAAATAAAATTAAGTACTTAGGAATTAACCTAATCAAAGATGTGAAAGATCTCTGCAATGAAAACTATAAAACACTGATGTAAAAAATTGAAGAAGATAGAAGAAAATGGAAAGACATTCCATGTTCATAGATTGGAAGAATCAATGTTGTTAAAATGTCCATACTACCCAAAGCAATCTACAGATTTAATGCAATTCTTATCTATTTTCTATTGCTTTACAGAAATAGAAAAAACAATACTAAAATGTATTTAAAACCACAAAAGACCCAGAATAGACAAAGCTATCCTAAACAAAAAGAACGAAACTGGAAGAATTACATTACCTGACTACAAATTATACTACAGAGCTACAGTAGCCAAAACAGCATGGTACTGGAATAAAAACAGACACATAAACCAATGCAACAGAATTCAGAAACCAGAAACAAATTCACACACCTGCAGTGAACTCATTTTCAACAAAGGTGCAAAAAACACACACTAGGGAAAAGACTATAAATGGTGCTGAGAAATCTGGATATCCACATACAGAAGAATGAAACTAGAACCCTGTCTTTTGCTGTATACAAAAATCAAATGAAAATGGATTAAAGACTTAAATCTAAGACCTCAAACTATGAAACTGCTACAAGAAAACATTGAGGAAAATCTCCAGGACATTGGCCTGGGCAAAAATTTGTTGAGTAATACCCCACAAGCACAGGCAACCAAAGCAAAAATGGACAAATGGGATTACATCAAGTCAAAAAGCTTCTGCATGGCAAAGGAAACAATCAACAAAATGAAGAGACAACCCACAGAAAGGGAGAAAATATTTGCAAACTACTCATCTGACAAGGAATTAATAACCAGAATATATAAGGAGCTTAAACAACTCTATAGGAAAAAAGTCTAATAATTCAATTTTTAACTGAGCAAAAGATTTGAATAGACATTTCTCAAAAGAATACATTACAAATGACAAGCAGGTATATGAAAATGTGCTGAACATTATTGATTATCAGAGAAATGATAATCAAAACTACAGTGAGATACTGTCTCACCCTAGGTAAAATGACTTTTATTTAAAAGACAGGCAATAATATATGCTGATGAGGAGATGGAGAAAAGGGAACCCTCACACACTATTGGTGGGGATGTAAATTAGTACAACTACTAATGGAGAACTCAAAAAACTAAATATAGAGCTACCATATGATCTGGCAATCCCGCTCCTAGGTATATACCCAAAAGAAAGAAAATCAGTTTATCAAGGAAAAATCTGCACTCCCATATTTATTGCAGCACTATTTACAATAGCCAAGATTTGTAAGCAACCTAAGTTTTCATCAACAGATGAATGGATAAAGAAAATGTGGTACATATACACAATGGAGTACTATTCACCCATAAAAAAAAATGAGATCCTGTCATCTGCAACAACACGGATGGAAATGAAGATTATTATGTTAAGTAAAATAAGCCAGGCACAGAAAGACAAAGATCACATGTTCTCACTCATTTGTGGGAGCTAAAAATTAAAATAATTGAACTTATGAAGATAGAGAATAGAAGGATGGTTACCAGAGGCTAAGAAGGGTAGTGGGCATGGGGTAGGAAGTGGAGGTGGTTAATGTGTACAAAAAAATAGTTAGAAAGAATGAATAAAACCCAGTTTTTCCTAGCATAACAGGGTGACTATACAGAAAATAATTTAATTGTACATTTATAAATAACTATGATGTTATAATTAGATTTTTTGTAACACAAAGGATAAATGTTTGAGAGGATGGGTACTCCATTTACCCTGATGTAATCATTACATGTTGCATGCTTGTATCAAAATATTTCATGTAACCCATAAATATACACACCTAGTATGTACCCATAAAAATTTAAAAAAAAAAGAAACAGGAAACATCTCAAAACAATAATCTAAGATTGTCCCTGAAGAAACTTGAAAATTCTTACTGCTGAGTTTTTTTAAAGCTTTAAAAAAGAAATTTATAAAACAGAAAAAGAGCAAAACAAACCCAAAGCAAGCAGAAGGAAGGAAATAATAAAGATAATATGAGAAATCAAAAAAATTAAAAACCAAAACCAAAATCTAGCTCTTTGAAAAGATCAATAAACTGCATGTGAACCTACATTATCTCAAAACGAAAAGTTTATTTTAAAATAATTTGAAAAATAAAGTACTTTTTTGAAAACAGTAAAAATAAAAAGCATTAACTATTGGTGGGAATATAAATGGTACTCATAAGTTACCTCTCCTCTCCATCCTATTTAAAATTATCCCTCCACATTTGTATCAGTCAGCGTTCTCGAAAGAGACCAATAGGAGATAAATATGTAAATATACATATATTTATAAGTATATATAAAGACATATATAAGATATATTTTAAGGAATTGGCTCACATAGTTGTGGGGGCTGGCAAGTCTGAATTCTGTAGGACAGGCTGGCAGGCTGAAAACTCCAGCAGGAGTTGATGCAGCAATCTTGACTTGGAAATCTGTAGGGCAAACCAGCAGGCTAGAAACTTGGCAGAATGTGACACTTTAGTCTTGACATATTTTTTTGCCAGAAAAACTTCAGGATTTGCTCTTACAGCCTGAGACTCATTGGATGAAGCCCATCATAGGCTCTACTCCAAATCAAATTATTGTACATGTAAACCACAAAATGCCTTCATAGAAACACCTAAATCAATGTTTGATTAAATAACAGTGCTATAAACTAGCTAAGTTGACATATTTTTTATTGTTTTTATTGTTTTTTTCAAGAGGGAGTCTCGCTCTGTTGCCCAGGCTGGAGCGCAGTGGTGCAGTCTCAACTCACTGCAACCTCCGCCTCCTGGGTTCAAGGGATTCTCCTGTCTCAGCCTCCCGAGTAGCTGAGATTACAGGCACCTGCCACCATGCCCGGCTTATTTTTGTATTTTAGTAGAGACGGGGGTTCACCATGTTGGTCAGGCTGGTCTCAAACTCCTGACCTCAAATGATCCACTCACCTCAGCCTCTCAAAGTGCTGGGATTACAGGCACAAGCCACCGTGCCTGGCCCAAGATGACATATAAAATGAACAGTAACAATCCACCCCTCACCAGCTAGGCACCCATACACATATCTCCAAATAAAGATAATTACAAAGTCATACTTCCACCTAACAAGATACAACTCTTGTTACAACTCTGTACAACTGAAAATGCACTAACCCTTTCCCCGTGAGAGGATGCAAAGTCCTTGGGTTATGTTCATTCTTCTCCTTGATATCCTGCGACTTAAATACTGTGATGTAAGGTTAACTATTACTAATACATTTTATTTTATATGATAAGACAAGAGAGAGAAGAAACAAAAATTGACATAAATATACACACAAACAAGCATATTTATGACAAAGAAAAATACTATATTTCCTCCTTATTATAAGGAAGAACTACTCATAATAATTACAATTCTTGGCCGGGTGCAGTGGCTCACACCTGTAATCCTAGCACTTTGGGAGGCCAAGGCGGGCAGATCACCTGAGGTCGGGAGTTTGAGGCCAGCCTGACCAACATGGAGAAACTCCATCTCTGCTAAAAATACAAAATTAGCAGAGCGTGGAGGTGCATGCCTGTAATCTCAGCTACTCAGGAGGCTGAGGCAGGAGAATCCCTTGAACCCGGGGGGCAGAGGTTGCAGTGAGCCAAGACTATGCTATTGCACTCCAGCCTGGGCAACAAGAGCAAAAACTCCACCTCAAATACTAGTACTACTACTAATAATAATAATAATAATTACAATTCTCGTTTCTGCAGCTGGTCATCTGCAACTCGTAGCTGGTATTTAAAACAACCTTCTTCCATTACCCATTCCATATTCCCTGAGCCCTCAGCAAATATTTCAGCTTCTTATGGTTCCTTCCCTGGTGGAATGGGGTAGGGTGACCCAAACCTTCATTCTGGAGAGTTCTGAGCAATTAGTAGTCCTGTTGAGTTGAATTATTGTAGTGCTTTTTAGAGATGGGAGTCTCACTATGTAGCCGAGACTGGCCTTGAATTCCTTGGCTCAAGCAATCCTCCTGCTTCAGCCTCTTGAGTAACTGGGACTACAGATGTGTGCCACCATGCCCAGCTGTAGTTTTCCACTGACTTTAATCACAGGGCCTGGTAGCACTAAGAGATCTTCTAATGGGTCTACTGTATTCCAGACATACTCATACTTACTTACCTCTATTGTGAAGTAAGAGCCCAACAAGTTGCAAACTTTTTCCTTGGTAATCAAGATCAATCATGCCAGCAGTATAGTAACTCCCTTTGTTGCCTGTTAACTTAGAGGCACAAGAAGCCCAAAGTAGTAGGATAACAATCTTAAATTACAGTTCAATTGAATTATTATATCTCCTGGTGGTAGCATTCCACCCTCTGGAACTAAGACCTCAAGACCAGCATAGCGTAAGTTCATGGGGACAGGAAGCAAAAATTTTGCTAGTGGATAACTATGGTATAGTAAGTAATACCCACTCCAATTTTCACCCCTTGATTCCTGGACCTGTGAATCCTGTCTACAGGGGAAACAGCACCTTATATTTGACAGTTCTTTAGAGCATATATAGCCTCCTACAGAGCATGCCCCAGTCCTGCAAGGTGGTGCCATGTAGTTAGTGCTATAACCAAGTCTTTAAAAGGCCATTACATTATTCTACCAAACCAGTTGCTTCAGGATGGCTGGGAACATGGTAAGGCCAGTGAATTCAATGAACTTGGGCCCACTGCTGCAACTTCATGTATAAAGTGAGTTCCTTAATCAGAAGCAATGTTATGTGGAATAACATGGCAGTGGATAAGGCATTCTGTAAGTCTACAGATGGTAGTTTTGGCAAAATCATTGTGTGCAAGGAAGGTAAATCCATACTTAGAGTAAGTTTCTATTCCAGTAAGAAAAAATGCTGCCCCTTCTATGATAGAAGTGGTTGAATATAATCAACCAGACATCAATAACTGGCTGATCACCCTGGGGAATGACTCAGTGATGGTCTTTGCTGCTGGCAGGTTGAGTACTCTGAGCAGTGGGTATAGCCAGGTCAACCTTAGTGAAATGAAGTCCATGTTGCTAATCCCATGAATAATTTATATCCCTACCACCATGGCCACTTTGTAAATGAGCCCATTGGGCAATGACAGAAGTAGCTGAGGAAGGTGACTGACTGTTATCCACAGAACAGGTCATCCTATCCACTTGATTATAAAAAATCTTGCTCTGCTGAGGTCGCTCTTTGGTTAGCATTCACATGGGACACAAATATCTTCAGGGTTTGTTTTTTTTAACCCATTCATAGAGGTCTACCCACATATCTTTTTCTCTTACCTCCTCATCACCAATTTTCCAATCATGTTCCTACCAAGTCCTTGACCATCCATCTAAAACACTGGACACCATCCATGAATCAACATACACTCAAACTTCTGGCCATTTCTCCTTCTAAGTAAAAATGAACAACAAGGTACAATGTGCAGTGCTCTATGTTCTGCCCACTGTGAGGATTTCCCTTCATCACTGTCTTTCTGGGATATCCCAGAAAAGGGTTACTAGTGGCAGAGCTGCCCACTTGCAGGTGGTGCCTTCATATCATGCACAACCATCTGCAAACCAGGCTCATTTTCCTCTTCTTCATTCACCTTATCACAGAGAACTCCTATGAGGCAATAGGCGCAGGTTGGGAGAGAGGAGGTAATATACTAAGAGTGGGGCCATAGGCATTTGGGCCACTTCTTGATGTAGCTTACATGTGTCTTCTGGGCCTGCTCAAGCCCAACTTTATATACAATTTCCATTTGGTGATTGAGTGCTGGTGTGCATGCCCAACTTTATGGCTTGGTGGTTCAGATAATACTCAGTTCATGAAGGACAGCTCAGGTCACATTGTAGCATAGTGACCAAAGGTTAATTGTTCAGTCTCTACTAAGGCCCAGTAGCAAGCCAAAAGCTGTTTCTCAAAAGGATAGTAGTTATCTGCAGAAGATGGCAGAGCTTTGATCCAAATTCCTATGAATATGTGTTGCAATTCACCTACAGCGGCCTGCCAAAGGCTCCAAGAAGCATTTCTATCTGCCACTGACACTTCAAGCACCATTGAATCTTCTGGAACATATGGCCCAAGTGGCAGAGCAGCTTGCATGGCAGCCTGGACCAGTTGCAGAGACTTCACTTGTTCTGGGCCCCACTCAAAACTAGTAACTTTTTAGGTCACTCAGTAAATGAGCCAAATGAGAAATATGTTGCCTCAAAAGTTTAAAGAGGCCCATCAGGTGTTATGCATTTTTTTCTGGTTGTAGAAAAGGCCAAATGCAAGAACTTAATCTTTACCATAGAAAGGATATCTTTCTACCCGCATCACTGGAGCCATAGAAATTTCACTGAGGTGAAAGTTATCTTATTTTAAAAATTGTATTTCTCACCCTCTGATGTGTAAATGTATTACCAATAAGTCTAGAGTAGTTATTATTGCTTGCTCACTAGGTCCAATCAACATAATGTCATCCATGCAATGAATCAGTGCGATGTCTTGTGGAAGGGGAAGTCAAGCAATGTCCCTGTGAACTAAATTATGAAATAGGGTAGAGAACTGATAGAGATAAGAAAAGTATTGCTAGCTTTGCCAGATTAAGCAAATTTCTTCTGGTGGTCTTTACTAACAGACATAGAGAAAAAAGGCATTTGCCAAATCAATAGCTACATAGCAGATACCAGAAGATATATTAATTTGTTCAAGCAATGAAACCACATCTGGTGCAGCAGCTGCAACTGGAGTCACTACCTGGTTAAGCTTTTGAAAATCCACTGTCATTCTCCAAGATTCACCTTTTTAAAAAATTGACACATAATAATTATACATATTTATAGGGTACAACATGATGGATGTTTCCATAAATGTATAAATTGTATAGTGATCGAATCATGGTAATCACCATATCCATCACCTTAAGCATGTATCATTTCTCAAAAATATGAAATACTTCACAAATTTGCATGTCATCTTTGCACAGGGGTCATGATGATCTTCTCTGTATTGTTCCAATTATAGTATATGTGTTGCTGAAGCAAGCAAAAAATCCCTGTGTTTTCTGTAGAGGCCAAATAGGTAAGTTGAATGGGGATATGGTGGGAATCATCACCCTTGCATTTTTCAAGCCCTCGGTGGTGGCACTGATCTCTACAATCCCTCCAGGAATGTAGTATTGCTTTTGGTTTAATATTTTTCTAAGCAGAGGCAGTTCTAGTGACTTCCACTTCACCTTTTCTACCATAATAACCCTCAATCCACAAGCCAGGGAATCAATGTGGGGATTCTACCAGTTGCTGATTGTGTCTATTCCAATTATATATCCCAGAACTGGGGAAATTACCAGAGGATGGGTTCAGGAAACTACTGGGTTCACTATGAGGTAGATGTGAGTTAAAACTCCATTAAATAACTGACCCCCATAAGCCCCTAATCTGACTGGTGGACCACAGTGCCATTTTGAGTCTCCTGGAATTCATGTCAGTTCAGAGCTGGTGTTCAGTAATTTCTGAAAAGTCTGATTATTTCATTTCCCCCAGTGTCCTCTTTACTATTGTAAGTAGTCATTAGTGCATTTAAACCTAATCAGATCAGAGAAGCAATTTCGGAAACTTCAGAACCAATTCGGAAAACCCATCCTTAAGATTCTGTTCCTCTAGAACCACTCTTGGTAACAAAATCTATGTCAGTCAGCGTTCTTCAGAAAAATAGAAAAAATAGTACAAATAGAATCTTATTTTAAAGATAACTCTCATAAATAAGATTTATGATTTATATTTTATCTTTATTATATTTATCTTTTTAATTTCATCTTTATAAAACTTATAAGTGAGTTGTCTTTAAAAATTGGCTCATGCAATTGTGGGGGCTGGCAAATCTGAAATCCACAGGGCAGGCCGTCAGACTAGAAACTCTGCAGGAGATGATGCTACAGTCTTGAGGCAGAATTCCTTCCCTTACAGGAAACATCATTTTTGCTCTTAAGGCCTTCAAGTGATTGGATGAGGCCCACCCACATTATTGAGGGTAATCTCCTTTACTTCAAGTCAACTGATTTGTACATGTTAACCACATCTATAAATTACCTTCCCAGCAACATCTAGATTAGTATTTGATTTAATAACTGGGTAGTATAGCATAGCCAAGTTGACACTTAAAAAAATAACAATCACGGGCCAAACGCGGTGGCTCACGCCTGTAATCCCAACACTTTGGGAGGCCAAGGCGGGCGGATCACCTGAGGTTGGGAGTTTGAGACCAGCCTGACCAACATGGAGAAACCTCCTCTCTACTAAAAAATACAAAATTAGCCAGGTGTGGTGGCATATGCCTGTAACCCCAGCTACTCTGGAGGCTGAGGCAGGAGAATCGCTTGAACCTGGGAGGCAGAGATTGCAGTGAACCGAGATCGCACCATTGCGCTCCAGCCTGGGCAACAAGAGTAAAACTCCGTCTCAAAAAAAAAAAAAAAAAATTAACAATCACAACACTCTATATTCCGTTTCATTGCCTTATTTTTCTTCTAACTTATCTCCATATAACATATTCTATATTTTATTTAGGCATTTGGGGTTTTATCTGTTTCCTCACAACTTCAATGCAATCTCCAGAGGGAAGGGATTTTTGTCTACTTTGTTCAGTTTGCTCTGGTTTGAATGTGTCCCCTCCAAAATCCAGGTGCTGAAACTTAATGGCCAATGTGATGGTATTAAGAGGTGGGACCCTTGAGAGGTAATTAGGTAAATTAGGTTAAGGTCCTTAGAAAAGATTCTTCATTTATCATTTGGCTCACCTGCCCTTCTGCCTTCCACCATGTGAGAACGTCATGTTCCCTTAACAAGGAGAATGCAGCAACAAAGTTCCATCTTGGAAGCAGCCCTCACCAGAAAATTGAACATTTCCAGTGCCCTGATCTTAGAGTTACCAGACTCCAGAACTGTGAGAAGATAAATTTCTGTTATTTATAAATTACCCAGTCTCAGGTATTCTTTTATAGCAGTACAAACAGACTGAGACACTGTTGCATACATAGCCCCTAGAATAGTGGCTGGCACATATTTTGGAGTAAATAAATATCTGTGGAATAAATTAGTAAGTTTGTTGAAGTTATTCAGAAAGCAATTTGGCAACATCTGGTAATATTGAAGATGTGCATTTAAGGATATTCATTACAACATAGTTTACAATACCAAAAAGTTGAAAACTAGCCAAATGTCCCTTGATAGTGGAATGGGTTTTTAAAAATTGTGTTATATTCATACAAAGTAATTCTCTTGTTCAGTTAAAGTGAGTTAGATAAAACTACATGTAGAAACACAGATAAATTTCAAGGACAAAATTTTTTTTTTATTTTTAGATAAGGGTCTCGCTCTGTCGCCCAGGCTGGAGTGCAGTTGTTGGCCCACTGCAACCTCCACCTCCCAGGTTCAAGCAATTCTTGTGCCTCAGCCTCCAGCCTCCTGACTAGCTGGGATAACAGGCATGCATCACCATAACCAGCTAATTTTTTTATTTTTAGTAGAGACAGGATTTCACTGTGTTGACCAGGCTGGTCTAGAACTCCTGATCTCAAGTGATCCACCCACCGTGGCCTCTCAAAGTGCTGGGATTACAGGTGTGAGCCACCATGCCTGGCCCAAAACCAAAATAGTAAATAGAAAAAGTTGCAAAATGACATGTACAGTATGATACTGTAAAATTTAGCAGTATACAAGAAAATACCATATAATGCTTATGGATGCATATTAATGTAGGAGGGGATACTTGCCAATATCAGGTTATCTGTAGGGAGGGAAAGAGATTGATGAGATGGGTCGGGGACTTTAATTTTACCCATAAATGTTGTATTCTTTAAAAATTTTTAAAATATGAAACATTTTAATATTCATTAAGTCTAGGTGGTAGAAGCATGAATGCTTGATTTTTTAATGCATTTGTGTGCTTGAGATATTAAAAACAAAAATCAAAATATAATAGAAAATATTTCAAATATCAACTACAAAAAAACTCAGAATTAAAACCTGCGAATCATAAAAGATCTGTATGAAAAAATCTTCTATACACTTTTAAGGGATACAAAGCCTTTGATACATACCCTATTATTGGATAGGATGACTCATATTATACATATGTTAATTCTTCTCTTTATATTAGTCTATAAGTTTAATTTGATACTAATCAAAACACCAGTAGAATTTTTGAAATGAGACAAACTGATTCTAAAGTCCATATAGCAAAAAGGGACATTCAAGAAAAGCCTGAAAGTTCTATTTAAAAAAAAGAGTAATGAGGAGGGATTGACCTTATGAGATATTAAAATATACTATAAAGACACAGAAATTAAAAGAGCTGTGTGGTACTAATACATGAATTAAATGCCCAAACCATACCTGACATCTGACCACTTCTGTTTATCATGCTGTACCTCCCTAGTCAAAGTCACTATTTTATCTCACCTAAATTACTACAGCATCCTCGTAAATGGTCTCCATACTTGCTCTCTGCCACTCCTCCTCTTCACAGTCCATTCTCCACACAGTAACTAGAGTGATCTTTTAGAAATATAGCCTATGTCATTCCCCATCTTAAAACCATTAATAAATAAATAGACACATCAATGAAACAAAACTGAGTTCAGAAATAGGTTCAAATATCTAAAAGAAACTGGTATATGATAAAGTTGGAATGCCATATCAGTAGAGAAAAGATAGTGTTGGGACAACTAGATAGTTACCTGAAAAAAATATTGGATCCTGCACTTACTCTTTGCCTTAAAATGAATTTTTTAAAACTTTCATTTTACGTTCAGGGGTGGAAGTGCAGGTTTGTTACATCGGTAAACTTGTGTTGTGGGGGTTTGTTGTACAGATTATTTCATCACACAGGTATTAAGCCTAGTACCCATTAGTTATTTTTCCTGATCCTCTCCCTCCTCCCACCTTTCACCCTCCAAAAGGACCCAGTGAGTGTTGTTCCCCTCTGTGTGTCCATGTGTTCTCATCATTTAGCTCCCACCTGTAAGTGAGAACATGCCAGCATATGATTTTCCGTTCCTTTGCTAGTTTTCTAAGAATAATGGCCTCCAGCTCCATCCATGTCCCTGCAAAGAACATGATCTAGTTCTTTTTTATAGTTGCATAGTATTCCTTATACACTGTTGGTGGGAGTGTAAATTATTTTGGACATTGTGAAAGACAGTGTGGCGATTCCTCAAAGACCTAAAGACAGAAATACCATTGACCCAACAATCCCATTACTGAGTATACACCCAAAGGAATGTAAATCATTCTATTGTAAAGACACATGCACATGTATGTTTATTGCAACACTATTCACAATAACAAAGATATGGAATCAACATAAATGCCCATCAATAATAGACTGCACAAAGAAAATGTGGTAAAATGAATTTTTAAAATGTTATATTAACAAATGGAGCCATACAAAATGAACAGAATCTTATGTGTGGAAAGGAGCAGACAGTGACTGCATGGGAGCACAAAATGGACACCCAGGGTATTGGTCCTGTTCTGTTCATTGATCTGGGTGCTGGTTAATGGAAGTATACAGTTAGTGAAAATTCATTACATCGTACTTACAGTATGTATAATAATGTGCAATTTTCTGTACATTATGTTTCAACCAAAATTTATGAAATATGTAAAATAATGAAGCTACAATAGAAAAAGATTGATGAATTTGATTTCATAAAAGCCTCTTTTTCTGCTTTTGCAGATAGAATCTTGCTCTGTCAGTCAGGCTGGAATGCAGTGGCATGATAATAGCTCACTGTAATCTCAAATTCTTGGGCTCAAGCAATCATTTTGACTCAGCCTCCCAAATAGCTAGGAGTACAGGTGTGTACCATCACTCCTAGCTAATTTGAAAAATAAATAAATAAATAAGAGACGGGGTCTCACTATGTTGCCAAGGCTGGTCTCGAAATCCTGATCTCAAGTGATCCTCCTGCCTTGGCCTCCCAAAGCACTGGAATTACAGGCATAAACCACTGCACCCAGAACAAAACCCATGGTTTTTAATATTCCACAAATATGAGTGAGATCACATGGTATTTGTCTTTCTGTGTCTGGCTTATTTCACTTTGCATAATGTCCTCCATGTTCATCTGTGTTGACACAAATGACAGGATTTTCTTCTTTTTAAAGGCTGAATATTATTCCATTATATGCACATACCACATTTTCTTTATCCATCTATCCATTGACGAACACTTAGGTTGATTCTATATCATGGCTATTGTGAATAGTGCTGCAATGCTCGTGGGAGTGCAGATATCTCTTTGACATACCGATTTCAGTCAGTGGGATTGCTGAATCACATGGGGGTACAAAGTTTTAGTTAAGAGAAATAAGTTTTTGAGATCTGTTGCACAACAGGGTGACTGTAGTTAACAATAATGTATTATATATTTCAAAATAGCTAAGAGAATACATTTCAAATGTCTCAGCGCAAAAATTAAGTGAGATGATAGATATATTAATTAGCTTGATTTAATCATTCCACATTATATACATATATCAAAATATCACATTGTACCCCAAAAATGTATACAATTATGATTTATTAAAATAATATAGATAGATAATCATTTTTATCTGCATGGGAAAATACTATAAATAAAATCAAAAGGCAAATGAAAAACTGGGAAAATATTTGTAACACATATAACAAAGAGCTAATTTCCTTTATATGTAGTTAGTAAGGGAAATGAAAAAAATAACGATAGAAAAATGGGCAAAACATTAATTGACACTCATAATAAAGTACATACAAATGACTTTCATATGGATGAAAGGTGCACAATCTTCTAATAAAATAAATGCAATGACAAACTACTCTCAAGAGATAGATATTTTATTGCCTTTCAGATTTGCAAAGATTTTTATATATAATAACACACTGTATTTTAAGAGAGTAGGGAAACTGGTACTTTGTGCATTGCTACAGAGAATAAAATCTTTATGGTGTTTTAGTTTAGTAGTACCTAAAAAAAATGGTGTTTTAGTTTAAGAGTACCTAAAAAACTTGTAAAGAACTTACCCTGGAAGCTAGCAATATCTAAAGACAAATTGCAATGTGTCCACAAAATGTATGTACAAGGATGCTGGAAACAATCTAAATACCCATTCATAAGAACCTGGTTAAATAAATTTTTGTAGCCTCATTCTATAGAATACTACACAGCCATTTATAACCAGAAAGTACCGTGTGTACTCATACAAAAAGATTTCCATAAAAACAAGATATATGTTATTTTTCCTTTTTAATTTTATTTTTCAGCTTTAATGAGGTATAATACAAATAAAAATTGTATATATTCAAGGTGTATGGCATAATGCTTTGATGTGTGTATACATTGTGAAATATTACCAGAATCATATCAATTAACATGTTAATCACCAAAGTTACCATTGTGTTTGTGTGTTGGAGGTGGTGAGGACACAGGATAAACTCTCTTAGCGAATTTCAAGTAAACAATAAAGTACTATTAACTATAGTCATCATGTTGTACATTATATCCCAAGTACTTATTTTAAAAGAGTGCAAAACAGTGTGAATAGTATGGAGCTAGCATTTGTGTCTTCCTAAGTCCCTGAGAGTGGTACCATTAAAATACTCCATTCAGGAAAAAAAATTAAAAATAAAGTTTTTCTTTGCAGAAGAATAGCAGCTAACAAATATAGAAAGATGATAGATTTAGAAAATCATCATTTCTCCATCTCACGAGACTCAAATAATTTTTGAAAACAGAAAGAAAATTATCATTTTGCAGTCCCAAAGTAATAATGAATTTAGGTAAGGATCATCAGTGGATGCTAAAATTATTGGGTGAAAATTGTTAGAGAAAAGGATATGCATAAAGTCTCAAAGTATCATCCCACTGATATATTTATTGATTACAAAGGAAAAAATGTTTTGTCAATGGAGAAATTTTAACCAAGTTATCAAACTCGGTTCCACTATTATTAGGACACTCTGGCATTATTACATGCCTCCTGATGTAATGCAACATGAAGTACACAACAGTATCTATGAAACATTCTTGCCCAAAATGTTCGATCTAACTTTTTTTTTCCTGAGTAGTTTATTGTGTAATAGAATACCACAATTCGTTTTTCCATTTTTCCTGTTAATGGGCATGTGGGTTGTTTCTAGTGTTTGACTGCTATGAATAAAGGTTCTATGTCTTTTCTGGACATATCTTACTCTTTAGTACAGTGGCATAATTCAGATACCATAGTTTGTTTCCCCTCCTCTCTTCATTCTGTTCCTGTTATGGCTGCAGATCGAGCATTGATGGGTGAGGATTTATTGAGGCCTTAAGTTGTAATAGGTGGTACCAGCTGTCCATATTATGTTGTTCTTTATCTTATTCTAAACTACATTCACGGTCAGAGAGGGTAACATAGTGCAACTCACCTAGAGACGTGGGTGACTTATATGCCTTGCTTCTGAGGCCCCCTTTCCTCTACTACAAGTTGTTTCATTGGTTCTGAATGTTCCTTAGGTAGATCCTAATACTGGCTGTGAATTTCAGAGACTCAAAGATTGATAGGAATTATTGTAAATCAGATTAAGAAGTGTGAGAGCATGAACAGCCATTCATCATCTGATTTTTGCTGGATCTACAGCAACTGATGCATACCACTTGATTTAAGTAACTGGCCCTATTTCACTATGGAAGTTAAAGTTTCACGACTGCTCTTTATGTGTATTGGATATAGGGGAATTTTCATTGTTATATAAATGTTGAACTAGTTTCAACAGTGTTCTCTCATATTTACTCTGCAAATACAAAAAAACAAAGCCTGTAGACAGTGGTCATTTCAAAATCTTTTTATGTTCAGATACTGAGCCTTCATAAAGGTTGGCTACCTCAGATTTGTTGCACTCATTGTGGACTTCATGTGGATCACAACTTCTGGATAAGAAAGTTACAGCTATTAAGTGTCAATGTGAACCTTGAAACCAGCTCTACTGGATTCTTATCAGAAATCCTGCAGAAAATCAGCCATCTGGGTTCTGATCTGCTATAAAAGATGAAGATATAAGTTCCTTAATTAACCTGTCCCATTCCCTGCCCTTAAGGAATACTCTCTGTAGTAGGCTGTGGCTATATTAGACTTTCTGGAACACACCGCTCAAAAGAACTGATATGTTTGGATCATCGTATAGGGCTGTGATTTGTAATTTAAACTTTTAGTTGTATTCTCAGGTAACCACAAAATAAATTCCACCAAACTGTGGTCCACCAAGTGGGAGAAGGGGTGAGGGAGAGAATAATCTTGTTTCTTTTAGTAATTTTTTATTTGGAAAGTGCTTTCTTTGTTCTACATTAAGGCCTTTTTTGCTTTGACTTGAAATAAGTTGTTTGACAGAGCATATAGCTGGGTTAAGTAAGTAACCTGAAGTATGCATTCGAATTGTGAAATGTCTCATGAATATGCCAATCCTGAGGGTGGAACCAAATAGCCTTTGATGTAAAGGGCAGTGGATACTGTAGGCTCTACTTAAGGTGCTGCTAATACCTTCTCTAATCAGGTCTAAATTGTATAGTAACCAGCAGTGAGAAGAATATGCTTTCTGCTCAAGCTAAGGGATTCACTGATCTGTCCTTACAAATTCAGAGCACCATGAGCAAAACCTCAGCTAAAACCCATTTAAGTTTCATGGATTGTGCATATATCTTTGATAAGAATTTCTTATATACTTGTGCCCAAATTTTCAAGGTATTGGATGTTTCACAGATGCAGTGATTTTCCCAGCTAGCTCTGTTTTCAACCTTTTGGTGTGTCTTTATGTTCATTTGGAGAATCAGGGTGAAAGATGATGTAGCACTTCTGTTTTTAATAATAACAGCTTAAACTCCCTAGTAGTTTTTGGTCCTTTAAAAGGGACTACCCCAGATTACAGAAAAGTTTTCACCTAATGAGATAGAATGGCAGTTTCCTAGTTTTGTATCTTTGGTTCAATAGAAATATCTCAAAGTGGTATGTGACCACTTGATGCAGAGTCTAGGTTTCTCTATAATAAATCCCTTTGCCAAATACATGAGTTGCAGACTTGCTACTGGCAAGAGTGAAGCAAGTGGGTGAGTAAAACTATTTCGATGTAGGAACGTTTTCCTATAGAAGTCAGTCTTGATGAAAGTGCCAGTGCAGGAATTGGACTCTAGGAGGATTACAGTATCTCCTGACAGGACCTGCCAACCATGTCTGAGCAATAATATTGTCATTATTTGAAGTGGTAGGCAGGATGCCTACCTTCTGATGTATTTCAGTGAGTAGCTAAGCCAGCCAAGGGGAGGAATGATTAAATCGGAAATGGGATTCTTGGTAAGCTAAAGACTTTATTTGGGAACCAAAAACCTTAACAAATAATCTCTTCATTGAGCCACATATTTTCCCTGAAAAGTATGCATTTTTCAGACAAAATTTTGTTGGGGGTTATGTTATTGAAGAATAAACAGATTAATAAGTGGAGGTGTTATGTAATGGCATACTGTACTCGAGATCTGAAGACCTGCAGGAGATTTAAATTCCACCCCTTGTTATAACTACTTAAAAGATTGTGAAAATATCAAAATGTATGTGAATCAGGTTTTAATATACTGTATGATATGTGGATGAGGCTATCCATTGTACCATTTCTTTGACTTCTCAGGCATAGTTTGGCAGTGCAAGAATTCTGTAACATTAACAAATTCAATAAAAAGTAAATATATGGGAAAAAAGTGTGAGAGCCCTGAAACATAGGGAATATGGCTGTTTCTAGGATTGAAGTAGCAGGAAAAAACCAATAAAATAAATTACCACAAATCCAAAGGAAAAACTCAGAACCTCAGAACAACAACAAAAAAATAATGCTCTAAAAAAAGACTGTGGCAGTAATGCCTTGGCCTTCAGAATCTGGTTGGCACAGCAACCGATTAAGGACTTTGGCAGCAGGCAGAGCAACTAAAGTGTGTTTTAAATGAACAGAGAACCACAGTCCAGGAGACTGTTTTAGCTTTAGAAATATCAGAAAACAAACCAAGGTATTATCAGGAAGTGAAGGCAGAAAAGGCTTAAGATCTCAGAGATCAAACTCTCCCTAAATGAAACGCAAAAAGAGAGATTTACCCCCCAAAGATGTCCCCAGGCCTAAAAGCAGGACAGATAGATAGATGATAGATAGATAGATAGATAGATAGATAGATAGATAGATAGATAGATAGACAGATAGATAGATTGATTGATTCAATATAGATACATAGATATATTTAAGGTATACAACACGATGTTTTGATGTCAGACTAGGAGAGAGTAGGACATATTTTCTGTTATTAAGTCTAGAAAGGTAGCTCAGACTTACATTTAATGAAAAAGAGGAAAAATATGAGCAAACTGGAATGACCTCTCATTACCACACCCCTTCCCACAAGGGAAACCAGATTCAAAAAACTATTGAGGTGCCCTCTGAAAACTGTAGACAAAGTGTCAATAATAGGAGCAGATTACAATTCTTCTTTTAATGACTGATTACAAAACATTTAGAAAGAATCAAAAGAGAGGAAGACCACAGTGAGTAGGTATTATTTAGTGAGCTTCAAGTGACACAGTGACTGTAATTTGGAAAGCAGGATACCCTGGGCCAGAAGGGAAGGTACTCATGACATTTAGAGAGTTAAGACTCTCAAGGAATGGGAGAGAAAAATGAAACTCACTAAGGCAGGATTTCAACATATGTGAGTCTGGTCTGTGTTAAATAATGGAATGATGCAAAGATACCTCCTAGAAAAAAATTCTACTTCGGAATATGAAAGTGGGTAAGGAGGTTTTACTTGAATAGCAGATGCTTTCTGCAGTCCCAGAACTTTCTTTCTTCATAGCTTTCACTATGGGAGGAATCCCATAAGATAAATCCTGAGGGAGTATGTTAAGAAAACACATGTCAAGACCACAAAACAAGAGAAAGGAAAATGAAGAACAAAAGACACTATGATCCAGCAAATAATGTTAGCCCTACATAGAAGTTTTCTGATATTTCTAAAACTAAAATATTGTTAGCCCTATATAGAAGACACAGGACCTTAAGAAATAAATGGATGAGGGTCGGGCTTGGTGGCTCATGCCTGTAACCCCAGCACTTTGGGAAACCTTAAGCAGGAGGATCATATGAGCTCAGAAGTTTGAGACCAGCCTGGGAAACATAATGAGACCCTGTCTCTACAAAAAAAAAAAGAAAGAAAGAAAAATTAGGCAGGCATGGTGGCACTCACCTATGGTACCAGCTACTCAGGAGACTGAGGTGGGAGGATCACTTGAGCCTGGGAATTCAAGGCTGCAATGAGCCAAGAGCACGCCACTGTACAGAGAGAGAGAGAGAGAGAAAGAAAGAAAGGAAGGCAGGAAGAAAGAAGGAAGGAAGGAAGGGAGGGAGGGAGGGAGGGAGGGAGGAAGGAAGGAAGGAAGGAAGGAAGGAAGGAAGGAAGGAAGGAAGGAAGGAGAAAACAGAAGGAAATGAAATGTTGTTCTACATACTTGCCAGTTGGGGAAAAAAATGAAGAAAATGGAATGAGAGGCATATGCCACTGCTGCTAGGGAAAAGAAAAACCAAAAGAATGTTGTACTACAGTCCCAGTCTTTAAAAAAGACCTAAAGAATTTAAACCCAAAAAGAAGGCAAGGCTTGGGGAAAGAGGACATGGATGAGGATGTATTGGTGCTCACCAGATGGCACAGCCTTTGGAAGCATCAGCAACAGCTTCAGTTCAGGGATTTGTAGGCCTAAGGAACCTACAGCAGACAGCAACAACAGCAGTCACAGTAGCATAGAACAAATCCCCTGGGATCTTACCGGGGCCACAGATATACAGAGATGAGCTGAAGATTGAGACTGTGAAGATTGCTAAGCCATGAATTTCATTGAGAGACCTACCTGTTATAAATGTGGGGGTACCTTCTCATAAGAGGGGGTAGATTAGATTGTTAGGAATGCAAAAGTCAAAGGGATATGAAAATACAGATATTTTAAATATATCGATGGATAATGAAGGAAAAGAGAGGCCCTTAGGAAGGACTGAAGGACTAGAGGGGCCACCACAACAAATATCTAAATTCCACAATAAGATAGGAAGACAACCTGTTCATCCCAGATATCTGAGTCCAAAACTTATTATCTTAAAATCCATTTTAAATTTTTTTAAAAACAATTTAGTTTCCACATACAGCACTGATTAAAATCCATTTGGAGAAATCTCCCATGCATAAGAGAATTATGACCATCTGCTTTCCATCCCCCATGGGGATATCCACCTATATGTACAACTGCCTCTCTCAGAGTGGTTGGAAAGCACAAAGTAAGAATGAAAGAAAAGGATCACAGCTTCCTCACCCCCATTCCCTTCCCTCAAGACAGACCTAGTCAAACGATTGGCTCGAATCCCTTGAGCCATGTCTACTAATGTGTTAGAGAGAGTTACTATGGGTTAAAAGGTCACATACTGTAGATGGATTTCTCTTTCATGCTTTCCAGTCACTCAGAGAAATTGAAACACTAAGCTAAAGCCTCCTTGGTATCCAGCCATCTTACTTTCTTTCACTTGATTTTTCAGTTACTTTCACTTTATTGCTCAAGTAAATATTGGTTCTTACCAATTCAGGAATAAGCTATGATAAGATTGGAAACTGGTGGGAAAGGGTGAAGCCCTTTTTGGATCCTGAGCCTAAGTTATGTGCTGAAACCTAGCTTTACCAGAGAACCCTGTGCCAGAATACTGGGCACTAATTCCACTAAACACAAAGTGGTATTTTAATTCCTATCTGTCCTTGTCCCTTGTATGTATGTCTTCTTAACTTTACATTAAAAAGGTAATGAGGTTTGTCATGTAACCACTAAGACCACACTAAAAGGCAAAATGCTGCAGCTGAAAGTATTTTTAATGACTTGAAATTGCTTGGAATGCTTTCTAGAAGTAAAAGGGTGCTGATTTATTTACCTAGTATACTTACCTAAATTAATTTGGCAAGATTATTTTGGTTCAAATCCTCATTCAATAAAAATTTGTATGTTAAAAAAAAAAAAAAAAGGTAATGAGGTTAAGTAAAAATGTGATTATTCCTGAGTCTCTACCCATAATACCAAATTATTACCATTTAAAATCATAACTAATAGGCCAGGCGCAGTGTCTCATGCCAGTAATCCCAGCACTTTGAGACACCACGGCAGGAGTTGAGGAGTTGAGGAGTTCGAGACCAGCCTGGCTAACATAGTGAAACCCCGTCTCTACTAACAATACAAAAATTAGCCAGGTGGGTGGCCTGCACCTGTAGTCTCAGCTACTTGGGAGGCTGAGGCAGGAGAATTGCTTGAACCCAGGAGGTAGAGGTTGTGGTGAACTGAGATCACACCACTACACTCCAGCCTGGGCAACAGAGCAAAACTCCATCTCAAAAAAAAAAGGAAGAAGGAGGAGGAGGATGAGGAGGATACCTAATACGCAGGTCTCGTGGGATTAGAGTTGCTAGGGCTGGCGACACCCATTTGGATACAAGTAACGGACTAGAAGTGAAATGAAGTGTGATTAGTCCCTGGAAACATCATCATGAAAAAAATATTTTTTAGTCTGCAGTTAAAACTTGCCATACAATCCTTCTCAATTCTCATTAATTCCTTTGATGACCATTTAGTATATCTCTCTCTGAAAACCCCCACATGAATGGAATCCCAGTGGAAAGGAAGTTAGCCTCTTAATACAAGGCTGATCAATCAATGAGGAATGGAGGGACAAAGCTGATTTCTTAATAACTGAAAACCATGCCTTTTTTGCCATTGTTGCTACCATTTCTTGTGGCCTCTTGGTGGAGAAATGATGGGTGGTTTGTTTCTTTATATATACTTTTCTGTACTAGCCATATTTTCTATAATGCATATTTATCTCTTTGACAATTAGAGAAAAGTAACAATGAAGAAGAAAATATCTCCTAAATTTAAGGGATTGAGTTAAGAGACAGAGACAGAGGTAGATAAGCGGACAGAAAGACAGAGATTGAGTCTTCTCATTCTTCATAATTTTAGTCTTGTCTTAGAACTCAAAGTTATGGCATTCAGAGGACAATGGCCAATATTGAAATTCTATTATAAGGAATGATGTCAATCATAACAAATGATAAATTATATAATGTACATTTTATATATTGTATATATAGTTTGGCTTTTCTAGAATTTCAATAAATGAAATTATACAGTATGTACTATTTTATGTCTGACTTCCTTTACTCAGAATAGTTTTTGAGATTCATCCACACTGTTGTGTATATCAGTATTCACGCCTTTTTATTTTATGTATGTATGTATTTATTTATTTATTTATTGAGATGGATTCTTGCTCTGTTGCCCAGACTGGAGCACAATCTTCAACCTCTGCTTCCCAGGTTCAAGTAATTCTCCTGCCTCCACTTCCTGAGTAGCTGGGATTACAGGCACCCGCCACCATACCTGGCTCATTTTTCTGTTTTTAGTAGAGGCAGGATTTCACCATGTTGGCCAGACTGGTCTCGAACTCCTGACCTCAAGTGATCCACCTGCCTCAGCCTCCCAAAGTGCTGGGATTACAGGTGTGAACCACCACGCCCAACCTCTTCCTGCCTTTAAAAAATAGTTTTAACAGAGTATTATTTACACACCATGAAATAAACTGTGGTATATACACTCAATGGAATACCATACAACAATAAGAAGGAATGAATTGAAGGAAAGAGGATTTGCTTCACCATTCTGAAAGTCCAACTTCTTCCAGTTCACTCTGTTATACTGTTGCATATTTCATTTCTGTATGTGTATGGTGTGAGGTAGAGGTCATAGTTCATTATTCCCATAAAATTGTCCACTTGTTTTCACACAATTTATTGAAAAGACTATCAGTTTTCCATTGATTTGCCTTTGTACTTTTCTCAAAAATCAATTGAGAAAATATTTGCAAACCACATATCCAACAGAAGCCTCATATTCAGAACATATAAATAACTTTCTAAACTCAATAGTAAAAAATAAATAATCCAATCTTTTTAATGGGCAAAAGACTCAAATAGATATTTATTTCATCAAAGAAGATCTAAAGTTGGCAAACACATGAAAAGATGTTCAATATCACTCACCATTAGGAAAATTCAAAGTAAAACCACAAAAAGATATATAAATGCTAAAAAGCACACATGAAGATGCTCAACATCATTAATCATCAGGGAAATGAAAATAAAGGCAATCATATACCTATTGGAATGGCTAAAACAAAAAATACTGACAATGTCAAATGCTGGTGAGGCTGCAGAGAAATATATCTCTCCTACCTTGATGATAGAAATGTAAGATGGTACAGCCATGCTAGAAAATAATCTGGCAGTTTTGTAAAATGTTAAACAGAGAGATCACTTCCAGACAGAGATGTGGAATGTTCCATGGATCCTTTCCCCAGAGAAACAACCATAACTGGTGAAAATTATTTTTAGAACAATCATGTTAAAGTCTCCAGAAATTATCCCAAGGGCATAAAGACATAAAGAGATATTTATTCAAGAAAATTTAAATCTTAGTAAAACACAGTGAGGGTCTCAAGCTCAATGATAGAAGCTCCACTCTGGGCAGGTGCACTCAAGAAGATGAAATTTCTCCCCAGTAAAGGTAGGCAATCAACATTTCTTATTCTCCCCACCTCCATGTTACAGAAGCTCAATTCCAATCAAAGATGAGGGGATTGGGCCTCCCTTCCCCTAGCCAGCTTTAACGAAAGTGCTTTAATGAAAGCACTAACCCAGGCATGACAGATGAAAAATACTAGGCCCAAATCATGCTCACCCCAGCTAGCTCACAGGATACTCTCCACATTAGAAGAAGCAAGACACACTCTACGTGTGTAGCAAATATGTCACTCTGAGAGAAGCAGGCCACTGATCCCAACCTCAGCTCGAGTTTTGCCTGGGGAGAGAGGTGAGCTGTAAAAACAAAAAGCTCTAAAGTTCTCACCAAAGCAACTGACTTTATTGGGAACACAGTGTGGGAAAGTTCAAACCAAAACGTGCTCACGAAACAATAGAAATTTTGGTGGTAAGTAATTAAGAAGAAGCCAGTAGCCCCACAAGAACAACCTAAACTATAGGCCAGTTTACCAGATAGAACCAGGGAAAAAGACAGCTAAGGAAAGCCATCCAGGCATCAGAAAAACACACAAAGTCTGACAACAAAAACTACCTCTGCAAAGGGGCCCAAATTTAATCGGATCATACTGAGGAGCAATTTATGCCTCAGGGCATTGTCAAAAAAAACAAAAAGTATAGCAACTAGCAACTAGGATTGAAAGCAGAACAAGATGATGGAATAGAAGTCTCCAATGATTGTCCCCCACCCCACCAAGGACACCAATTTTAACAATTATCTACATTAAAAAAGCACCTTTATAATAACCAAAAATCAGGTGGTTACTCACAGTACCTAGTTTTAACTTTGGATTACTGAAACAGCCACTAAAGAGATAATAAAAGCAGTCTTAAATAGCTGATGCTACCCCTCCCACATCCTCCAGTAGCAGTGGCATGGTGCACAGAGTATTTCTGTACCCTGGTTAGTGGGAGAGCCAGTAATTGTGAGGCATTGAACTCAGTGCTGCCCTCTTATGGTAGAAAGGAAAACCAGACCAAACTCAGCTGATGCCAGCCTATGGAGAGAGAATTTAAACCAGCTCAGGCTATAGGGGAATTGCTGATCCTAGCAGCCAGAACTTGAGTTCTTGCAAACATCACTACTGCGGGCAAAAGTGCTCTGGGGCTGTAAATAAACGTGAAAGGCAGTCTAGGCCACAAGGACTGCAACTTTTGGGTGAGTCCTAGTGCTGTAGTGGACCCAGAGCCAGTAGGCTAGGGCCAGGGGTCGGGGGCACATGACCTACTGAGACACAAACTAGGATTACTAAGGAAGTACTGGCATCACCCTTCCCCTAAAACCAGGCTGCACAGTTCACAGCTTGAAAAGAAACCACTTCCTTCCACTTGAAGAGAGGAGAGGAAAGAGTGGAAAGGACATTGTCTTGTTGGGAAAAAGTTGAGTGTTGGGAGGGAAACTGAGGCAGGGCTTGCATAATGTCCTCTGGAATGTGTCTAGACTTGCTGGCTCCTTGCTTCTAGCCCTCCTAGGCTCCTATTCCCATTATCTCAGGTAACAGAAGATGTTCCTTATAAATGCTAAACCATCACAGCTGTAAATCATGTGCTGAATGCAACGTGCTTTTTTGACCTCCACATTCTCACTACCTGTTTCTTTGTTGGATTACCAATAAATACCGTGGCCTCCCAGAGCTCAGGGCCTTCGCAGCCTCTACAATAGTGATGGCTCTCTGGTGTCCCACCTTTCTCTCTCAAACTGTCTTTTTCTCAATCTTTTGACTCCGCCAGACTTTGTAACCTCCACGACCTGGTGTTAGGTCTGATCACCCCAACATTGTCTTACATCTTGGATATCAGTTCAGCCACAGCAGGATAGGGCACCAGTCAGAAACATGAGGCCCTCTTTCTAGGCCCTTGCTCTCAGATTTATAGACATACCCTTGGCCAGGAGGAAGCCTACTGCCTGGCAGCATTCATCACCTGCTAACCAAAGAGCTCTTGGGTGCTAAAAACCATCAGCAATACCCAGGTACTATGCTGAGGGCTTTGGCCAAGACACTGAGACTTTCCGGCTTCAGGTGAGACTCAGCACATTCCCAGCTGTGGTGGCTATGGGGTGAGGTTTCTTCTTAAGAAAAGCAGAATGAGAAGTAAAAGGGACTTTGTCTTGCACCTTAGGTACCAGCACAGCCACAGGGAGAAAGAGCACCAAGCGGGTTCTTAGGGTCCCCAATTCCAGGACTTGGCTCTTGGATGGCATTTTTAAGTATGCCCTGGGCCAGAGGGAAGCACACTGCCCTGGAGGGTGAGTCCCAGGCCAAGCAGCATTCACCACAAGCTGACTAGAGAGCCTTGGGCCTTAAGAGAACATCAGTTGTAGACTGACAGTCCTCCTCATGAGCCTATGATGGCAGAGGATATGGGATGAGACTCCTCTGCCTTTGGAAAGGGGAGGGAAGACTGGGAAAGACTGCCTCATAATCTAAGTGCGAGCTCAGGTACAGTTTTTAAATCTAGTCCTTGGCTCCGGGATGGCACCTCTGGACCCACCCAGAGCCTGGGGATAATTACCACCCTGAAATAAAGGACACAAAACTAGCTGGCTTTGTCACTTGCTGATTGTAGAGCCCCAGGACCTTAAACAAACATAATAAGTAGCCAGGGAGTGGTTAAGGTAGGCCTTGGGTGAAACCTAGTGCTGTGCTGGCTTCAAGTCTGACCCAGCACAGTCATAGTGGTGGTGACCACAGGGGTGATAGTGTCACAACACCCTTAGCTTCAGGTGGCTCAGCACACAAACAGAGAGAGGCTCTATTTATTGGGGAGAAAGTAAAAGAAGAGAACAAGAGTGTCTGCCTGGTAATCCAGAGGATTCTCCCAGATCTTGTTCGAGACCATCAAAGGTAGTACTTTCACGAGGCTGCAGGAACCACGGTGTTATTGAGTTTGGGGTGCCCCCTAAAGCAGATAGAGCTTAGATCACAACATCCAAGTCATTTGAAATATCTGGAAAGCCTTTCCAAGAAGGATGGGTACAAACAAACGCAGACTGTAAAAACTACAATAAATACCTAAATCTTCAATACGTGGACAGAGATGAACATCTACAAGTATTAAGACCATCAAGAAAAACATGACCCAACTGAATAAACTGAGCAAGGTACCAGTGACCAATCCCGGAGAAACATATATGACCTTTCAGACAGAGAATTCAAAGTAACTGTGTTGGCCGGGCACAGTGGCTCACGCCTGTAATCCCAGCACTTTGGGAGGCTGAGGTGGGCGGGTTGACTGAGCTCAGGAGTTCACAACCAGCCTGGGCAACACGGTGAAACCCCATCTGTACTAAAATACAAAAAAAATTAGCCAGGCATGGCAGCGTGCACCTGTAGTCCCAGCTACTCGGGAGGCTGAGGCAGGGGAAGTGCTTGAACCCAGAAGGCGGAGGTTGCAGTGAGCCGAGGTTGTGCCATTGCACTCCAGCCTAGGCAACAGAGTGACACTCCATCTCCAAAAAATAATTGTGTTGAGGAAACTAAAAAAAAAAAAAAAAAAATCAACGTAACACAGAAAAGAAATTCAGAAGTCTATTAGATAAATTTAACAAAGAGATTGAAATAACTAAAAAGAATCAAAGATAAACTCTATACTTGAAAAAGGCAATATTGGCCGAGAGGGGAGGGGGGCAAGATGGCCGATTAGAAGCAGCTGCAATCCACGACTCACAGAGAGCAATGAAAATGGCAAGTGAATTCTCACCGTCAACGGAGGTATCCAGGTTCTCACATTAGAACTGACTAGTCTGAGGGCCCCACCCAAGGAGATTGAGGAAAAGCAGAGTGGGGTGACAGCCCACTCAGGAGCAGCATGGAACCAAGGAAGTCCCCACCCCCAGCCAAGGGAGGTGATGAGTGATTGCAAGACCCTGCCCAGGAAACCACTTTTCCTACAGATGTTTGCAACCCGCAGATCAAGAGATCCCCTCATGAGCCCATGCCACCAGGGTCTTAGGTCCGAAACACAGAGCTGTGTGGAGTGTCTGTGGAGAGGCCACTCACTTGCTGGCTTGGGCACACTGGAAACACAGGAGTTTTGCATACTCCAGCCCCAGGAATTCCAGCAAGGCAGGACATCCGGTGCATTCCCCTAGGAAGGGGGCAGAATCCAGGGAGCCAAGTGGTGTCATTCTGTGGGCCCCACTCCCACAGCACCTCACAAGTTAAGACTCACTCCTTGGAATTCCAGCTGCCCAGTGGCAGCAGGCTGGAGATGGCCTGAGATGGACTGTGTTCCCAGGGGGAGGGACAGCCACCCTATATGCTGTTCCAGTCGACCTCTTTAGCTCTGCTGTCACTGCGGACCAGGAGGAATTCCCCACAACACAGCACAGCTGTTGTGCCTGATTGTGGCCAGTCTGCTCTTTAAGTGGGACCCCATCAGCCCTTCTCACTGGGTGGGGCCTCCCCACGAGAATTTCAGCAACTCCAGCCAAGGTTTATACAGAAGGAATTCCAATATCACCCTGGAACGGAGTCCTCAGGGGGATGGTCAGCCACTGTCTTTGTTGTTCAGTTGACTTAGTCGTTCCAGGCTGCTGGTTCTAAAGAGGTCAGGCAGTCAGTGCACTACTCCTGTTCTGCCATAGGGCAGCCAGACTGCTTCTTTTTTGTTTTTTTAATTTTCATAATTGAGATTTTATTGGTTGAGGATCAGTACAGACATTTCAATTTGTACACAATTCTTAACATATGTAACGAAATTCTAAAAAGCCATGTATTGTAATTCTTTTTTAAAGTTATTCCAGTGACTTTCCAGCTTAAAATTTGGAAGCAAATTTTCCTTAAGAGGCTATCAAGTACCAGTATCTTCACATGTTGATCAGCTGTTACATATGTCCCACCAGTTCACACTGAATAGCATGTACACTAGGTATTCAAATCTGTAATCTTTCACAGCACAGTAACAAAGTTATTAGGCAAACAGGACTACCACAACCAAAGATGTTATAGAGTGCACACAATTCTGACAGGGAGCGCCATGATCAAGGAGTGGTTTTCTTTAGGAAACAATTCTACTAAAAAACATGAGAATAGAAGTAAAATAAAATGTTCAAGACATTAAATGCAGGACTGACTCCATATTGCCATTTAATATGCTTTGTATTATAGGATATAAAAACTAACCCCCCATCTATGGAATGTTAAGCTGGCACCCGAGACAGTCAAAGCCTCCCGTAATTCAATATCCCACACTATTTTCTGGTTGTACCAAAAAATAAACAACCAGCAAATGATTTCACCTCTTAAAAAAAAGCATTTACACTTAAAAAATGGGATGAGGTGGGATTCCCTCCTTCTTAAAAATGTTTCTAGAGCTACTACAAAACTTGCATTTACAAAATAGTTGATAAAAATATTCCTCTGGATTGTACAAGAAGGGAGACAGGGACCACTGGTAAGACATGGTATATGGTATTAATCAGACTTGGCTTCTTTTTCTCCTGCTTCATCAGAGGCTGGACTCGCCTCAGTTTTCGTTTCCCCGTTTTCTGCAGGTAAATCTTCTTTAGTTTCTTGGTTAGCCACTTCGGCCTGTTTTCCCTTTGCTCCCCTTTTCCCTTTTGTTTGCACTTTTTTGTCTGAAGATTTATCCTTTGCTGCTGCCTTTTTCGGCTTCGCTTCCACTTTGGCAGGAGGTTTAGCTGACAACCGTGCCGATCTCCTCTTAGGCTCTTCCTTGGCGGCCCCTTCGGCGGAGCTGACCTTCCTCTTGGGCATCCTGGCAGCGGGGAAGGCACGTGCCGGGTGCCTGCGGGCCGCGGTGGGCCAAGAGCCTTCGCGAAACTGGGCTGCCTGGCCGCTGCCACTCCTCCTGCCGCCCGAGCTGCTGAGACCCCCAGACTGCTTCTTTAAATGGGTCCCTGATCCTATTCCTCCTGACTGGGTGAGACATCCCAACAGGGGTCTCCAGACACTTCCTATGGGAACATTCTGGCTGGCATCAGGTCGATACCTGCCTGGAACAGAGCTCGCAGAGGAAGGAGCAGGCTGCCATCTTTGCTGTTTTGCAGCTTTCACTGGTGATACCTCCAGGTGTGAGAGAGACAGAGGCAACTAGGGTCTGGAGTGGACACCCAGCAAACCACAGCAGCCCTGCAGAAGAGTGGCTTGACTGTTGAAACAAACAGACAAGCGGATGAACAGAAAGCAACAACAACAACAAAAAGACCCCACAAAAACTACATTCAAAGGTCAGTAACCTCAAAGACCAAAGGTAGATAAGCCCACAAAGATGAGAAAGAATCCACACAAAAAGGACAGCATAATTTTGATACCAAAACCTGGCAGAGGTACAACAACAACAAAAAAAGAAAACTTCAGGCCAATATCCCTGATAAACATTGATGCAAAAATCCTCAATAAAATACTGGCAAACTAAATCCAGCAGCACATCAAAAAGCTTACCCACCATGATCAAGTTAGCTTCATGCCGGGAAGTGGTTGAACACATGCAAATCAATAAATATAATTGATTACAGAAACAGAACTGAAGACCAAAAAACACATGATTACCTCAAGAGATGCAGAAAAGGCCTTTGATAAAATTTAACATCCTTTTACGTTAAAAACTGTCAATAAACTAGGTATTGAAGAAACAAGCCTCAAAGTAATAAAAGCCATATATGGCAAACCCACAGCCAATAACATACCAGATCGGGAAAAGCTGGAAACATTCCACTTAAAAACAAGCGCAAGACAAGGATGCCCTCTTTTGCCACTCCTATTCAACATTGAGTTGGAAGTTCTGGCCAGGGCAATCGGTCAAGAGAAAGAAATAAAGGGTATTCCAACAGTTAGAGAGGAAGTCAAATTATCTCTGTTTACAGATGACATGATCCTATATCTAGAAAACCCTATCATCTCAGCCCAAAAGCTTCTTAAGCTGATAAGCAACTTCAGCGAAGTCTTGGGATACAAAATCAATGTGCAGGCCGGGTGTGGTGGCTCATGCCTGTAATCCCGACACTTTGGGAGGTCAAGGCAGGCAGATCACCTGAGGTCAGGAGTTCGAGATCAGCCTGCCCAACATGGTGAAACCTTGTCTCTACTAAAATTGCAAAAATTAGCCGGGCATGGTGGCCTGTGCCTGTAATCCCAGCTACTCAGGAGGCTCAGGCAGGAGAATCACTTGAGCCCGGGAGGCGGAGGTTGGAGTGAGCCGAGATCACACCACTGCACTCCAGCCTGGGCAATGGAGCGAGCCTCTGTCTCAAAAAAAAAAAGTACAAAAATTGCTAGCATCCCTGTACACCAACAACAGGCAAGCAGCCAAATTATGAATGAACTCCCATTTGCAATTGCTACAAAAAGAATAAACAACCCAGGAATACAGTTAACAAGGGAGGTAAAGTACCTCTTCAAGGAGAACTACAAACCACTGCTCAGAGAAATCAGAAGGGACACAAACAAATGGAAAAATATTCTATGCTCATGGATAAGAAAAATCAATATCATAGGCTGAGTGCAGTGGTTCACACCTGTAATCCCAGCACTTTGGGAAGCCAAGGCGGGTGAATCGCCTGAGGTCAGGAGTTTGAGATCAGCCTGGTCAACATGGTGAAACCCCATCTCTACTAAAAATACAAAAAATTAGCCAGACATGCTGGTGGGTGCCTGTAATCCCAGCTGCTTAGGAGGCTGAGGCAGGGGAATTGTTTGAACCCAGGATGCGGAGGTTGCAGAGAGCCGAGATTGTGCTATTGCACTCTGACCTGCACTCCAACCTGGGCAGCAAGAGTGAAACTCCATCATAAAAATAAATAAATAAATAAAAAAGAATTGATGTCATAAAAATGGCTATACTACCCAGAGTAATTTGCAGATTTCAATGCTATTCTCATTAAACTACCATTGACATTCTTCACAGAACCAGAAGAAACTATTTTGAAATTCATATGGGACCAAGAAAGAACCCATATAGCCAAGACAATCCTAAGCAAAACAACAAAGCTGGAGGCATCACACTACCTGACTTCAAACTACACTATAAGGCCACAGTAACGAAAACAGCATGTTACCAATACAAAAACAGACACATAGACCAATGGAACAGAGTAGAGAACTGAGAAATAAGACCACACACCTACAACCATATGATCTTCAACAAACCTGACAAAAACAAGCAATGGGGAAAGGATTTCCTACTTAATAAATGGTGCTGGGAGAACTGGCTAGCCATGTGCAGAAAATTGAAACTGGACCCCTTCCTTACACCTTATACAAAAATTAACTCAAGATAGATTAAAGGCTTAAATGTAAAACCCAAAACGATAAAAACCTTAGAAGAAAATTTACACAATACCATTCAGGACAGAGGAATAGGCGAAGTTTTCATGACAAAGACATCAAAAAGCAATCACAACAAAAGCAAAAATTGACCAGTGGGATCTAATTAAACTTAAGAACTTCTGAACTGCAAAAGAAACTTTCATCAGAGTGAACAGACAACCTACAGAAAGGGAGAAAACTTTTGCAATCTATCCATCTGCAAAAAGATCTAATATCCAGAGCCTACAAAGAACTTAAATAAATTTAGAAGAAAAAAAACAACCCCATTAAAAAGTGGGCAAAGTCGGGGGGGCAGGCGCGGTGGCTCATGCCTGTGATCCCATCACTTTGGGAGGCCAAGGCAGGCAGATCACCTGAGGTCAGGGGTTCAAGACCAGCCTGGCCAACATGGTGAAACTGCGTCTCTATTAAAAATACAAAAAATTAGCTGGGAGTTGTGGTGGGCGCCTGTAATCCCAGCTACTTGGGAAGCTGAGGCAGGAGAATCGCTTGAACCTGGGAGGTGGAGGTTGCAGTGAGCCAAGATCATGCCATTGCACTCCAATCTGGATGACAAGAGCGAAACTCCATCTCCCAAAAAAAAAAAAAAAAAAAAAAAAGTGGGCAAAGGACAAGAACAGACACTTCTCAAAAGAAGACATTCATGTGGCAAACAAACATGTAAAAAAGCTCAGCATCACTGAACATTAGAGAAATGCAAATTGAAACCACAATGAGATACTATCTCATTCCAGTCAGAATGGCGATTATTAAAAAGTCAAGAAACAACAAATGCTGGTAAAGTTGCGGAGGAGAAAGAATGCATTTACACTGTTGGTGGGAGTGTAAGTTAGTTCAACCATTGTGGAAGACAGTGTGGCAATTCCTCAAAGACATGGAGGTAGAAATATAATACCATTTGACCCAGTAATCCCATACTGGGTACATACCCAAAGGAATACAAATCATTATATTATAAAGATACATGCATGTGTATGTTCATTGTAGCGCTATTCACAATAACAAAAACACAGAACCAATCTAGTCAATGATAGGCTGGATAAAGAAAATCCGGTATATATACACCATGGAATACTATGCAGCCATAAAAAGGAATGAGATCATATCCTTTGCAGTGACATGGATGGAACTGGAAATCATTATCCTTAGCAAACTAATGTAGGAACAGAAAACGAAACCCTGCATGTTCTCATTTATAACTGGGAGCTGAATGATGAGAACACATGGGCACATGAAGGGGAACAACACACAGGAGCCAGTCGGGGGAGGAGGGTCAGGGAGAGCATCAGGAAGAATAGCTAATGGATGCTGGACTTCATACCTGGGTTATGAGTTGATTTGTGTGCAGCAAACCACCATGGCACACATTTACCTATGTAACCAACTTGCACATCCTGCACATGTACTCCAGAGCTTAAAATAAAAGAATAAAGAAGAATAAAAAAGAAAAATGTCGTTTGCATACTGAAGAATCCATAAGAGTCTCTCAACAGAAGAATTGATCAAACAGAAGAAAGAATGAGTGAACTTGAAGAGAAGCTATTTGAAAATACGCATCAGAGGAGATAAAATTAAACAACAAAAAAAAAAGAAATGAAGCATGCCTACAAGATTCAGAAAATAGCCATAAAAGGGCAAATCTAAGAGTTAATGGCCTTAAAGAAAAAGTAGAGAAAGAGGTAGAAGTAGAAAGTTTATTCAAAGGGATAATAGCAGAGAACTTTCCAAACATAGAGAAAGATACCAATACCCATGCACAAGAACATTATGGAACATGAAGCAGACTAAACCAAAAGAATATTACCTCAAGGCGTTGAATAATCAAACTCACAAAGGTCAAGGATAAAGAAAGGATCCTGAGAGTACCAAGAGAGAAGAAACAAATAACATACAGTGAAACCACAAAACAGCTGGCAGCAAACTTTTCAGTAAGAACCTTACTACAGGCCAGGAGAGAGTGGCATGACATATTTAAAGTCCTGAAGGAAAGAAACTTTTACCGTAAAATAGTATATCCAGTGAAAATGTCCTTCAAACATGAAGAATAAACGTTTTCCCAGACAAACAGACGCTGAGGGATTTCGTCAAACCAGACCCGCCCTACAAGAAATGCTAAAGGGAGGGCCGGGCGCGGTGGCTCACGCCTGTAATCCCAGCACTTTGGGAGGCCGAGGCGGGCGGATCACAAGGTCAGGAGATCAGACCATGGTGAAACCCCGTCTCTACTAAAAATACAAAAAAAATTAGCCGGGCGCGGTTGTGGGCGCCTGTAGTCCCAGCTACTCGGGAGGCTGAGGCAGGAGAATGGCGTGAACCCGGGAGGCGGAGCTTGCAGTGAGCCCAGATCGCGCCACTGCACTCCAGCCTGGGCGACAGAGCGAGACTCCGTCTCAAAAAAAAAAAAAAAAAAAAAAAAAGAAATGCTAAAGGGAGTAAATCAGAAAGAAAAATCATTAAGAAACAATAAATAATCATCTGAATGTAAAAACTCACTGGTAGTAGTAAGTACACAGAAAAACAGAGACTATTGTAACACTCTAACTGTGATATATAAACTACTCTTATCCTAAGTAAAGACTAAATGAAGAACCAGTCAAAAATTATAACTTCAACAACTTTTCAAGGCACAGAGAGCACAATAAGATATAAATAGAAACAACAAAAAGTTAAAAAGTAGGAGGATGAAGTTAAACTGTAGAGTTTTTATTAGTTTTCTGTTTGTTTGTTTGTTTATGCAAACAACGCTAAGTTGTTATCAGCTTAAAATAATGGATTATAAGAGAAAATTTCAAGCCTTGTGGTAACTTCAAACAAAAAAAACATACAAAGGATACACAAAAAATTAAAAGCAAACAATTAAAACATACCATCAAAGAAAATCACCTTCACTAAAAGGAAAACAGAAAGGAGAGAAAGAAGGAAGAGAAGACCATTAAACAACCAGAAAACAAATAACAAAATGGTAAGAGTAAGTCCTTAGTTATCAATAATAACATTGAATATAAATGGACTAAGCTCCCCAATCAAAATACATAGAGTGGCTGAATGGATATTTAAAAAAATACAATTGATCTGTTGCCTATAAGAAACACACTTCACCTATAAAATCACCCATAGATTGAAAATAAAGGGTTGGAAAAAGATATTCCATGCCAATGAAAACCAAAAAAACAAAGCAGGAGTCACCATGCTTATATGAGACAAAACAGATTTCAAGACAAAAGTATAAAGAGACAAAGAAGGTCACTATACAATGATAAAGGGGTCAATTCAGCAAGAAGATATAAGAATTATAAATATATATGAACCCAACAATGGAGCACCCAGATATATATAGGAAGTATCACCAGAGCTAAAGAGACAGATGGACTCCTATACAATAATAGCTGAAGGTTTCAGCATTCCACTTTCAGCATTGGACAGATCTGTTAGGCAGAAAATCAACAAAAGAATCATCGGATGTAATCTGCACTATAGACCAAATGAATCTATAGATATTTACAGAACATTTCATCCAAAAGCTGTAGAATATATATTCTTCTTAGCACATGGCTCGTTCTCAAGAATAGACCATATGTTAAGTCACAAAACAAGTCTTAAAACATTCAAAAAATTGAAATAATATCAAGCATCTTCTCTAACCACAATGGAATACAACTAGAAATTAATAACAAAAGGAATTTTGGAAACCATACAAATACGTAGAAATTAAATATGCTCCTGAGAGACCAGTGGGTCAATGAAGAAATTAAGAAAGAAATTGAAAATTTCTTGAAAGAAATGATAATAAAACATAACATATCAAAACCGATGGGATACAACAAAAGCAGTACTAAAAGGGAAGTTTTTTTTTTTTTTTTTTTTTTTGAGACGGAGTCTCACTCTGCCGCCCAGGCTGGGGTGCAGTGGCCGGATCTCAGCTCACTGCAAGCTCTGCCTCCCGGGTTTACGTCATTCTCCTGCCTCAGCCTCCCGAGTAGCTGGGACTACAGGCGCCTGCCACCTCGCCCGGCTAGTTTTTTGTAATTTTTAGTAGAGACGGGGTTTCACCGTGTTAGCCAGGATGGTCTCGATCTCCTGACCTCGTGATCCGCCCGTCTCGGCCTCCCAAAGTGCTGGGATTATAGGCTTGAGCCACTGCGCCCGGCCAAGAGGGAAGTTTATACCTATAAGTACCTACCTCAAAAAAGAGGAAACACTTCAAATAAACAATTGAATGATGCATCTTAAAGAGCTAGAAAGGCAAGAGCAAACCAAATCTGATATTAGTAGAAGGAAAAGTAATAATAAAAATCAGAGCAGAAATAGAAGACATCGAAATGAAAACAATAATACAAAAGATCAATGAAACAAAAAGTTGGTTTTTTGAAAAGGTAAACTGGGCGGGAGGCGAGGAGAGGGAGAGCATCAGGACAAATAGCTAATGCATGTGGGGCCTAAAACCTAGGTGATGGATTAATAGGTGCAGCAAATCACCATGGCACATGTATACCTATGTAACAAACCTGCATGATCTACACATGTATCTCACAACTTAAAGTAAAAAAAAAAAAAAAATACATATATATGTGTATATATATGTGTGTGTGTGTGTGCATATTTAGCCAGACTAACTAACCAAGAGAGAAGACCCAAATAAATAAAATCAGAGATGAAAAAGGAGACATGACAACTGATACTGCAGAAATTCAAAGAATCATTGGTGGCTACTATGTGTAACTGTATGCCAATATATTAGAAAATCTAGAAGAAATGGACAAATCCCTAGACACATACAGACTACCAAGATTGAACCATGAAGAAATCCAAAACCTGAAAGGAACAATAGCAAATAACAAGATCAAAGCTGTAATAAAGGCCAGGCCCAGTGGCTCACGTCTGTAATCCCAGCACTTTGGGAGGCTGAGGTGGGTGGATCACTTGAGGTCAGGAGTTCAAGACCAGCCTGGCTAACATGATGAAACCTCATCTCTACTAAAAACACAAAAATTAGCTGGGCGTGGGGGCACATACCTGTAATCTCAGCTACTTGGGAGACTGAGGTTAGAGAATCACTTGAGCCCAGGGGGCGGAGGTTGCAGTGAGCTAACACCACTGCACTCCAGCCAGGGTGATAGAGCAAGACTGTCACAAAAAACAAAAAAAAACAAAACAAAACAAACAAACAAACAAAAGCCGGGCGTGGTGGCTCATGCCTGTAACTCCAGCACTTTGGGAGGCCAAGGCAGTGGATCACCTGAGGTCAGCAGCTTGAGACCAGCCTGGCCAACATGGTGAAACCCCGTCTCTACTAAAAATACAAAAATTAGCCAGGCATAGTGGCGGGTGCCTGTAATCCCAGTTACTCGGGAGGCTGAGGGAGGGGAATCGTTTGAACCCGGGAGGCGGAGGTTGCAGTGAGCCAAAATCATGCCACTGCACTCCAGCCTGGGTGACCAAGAGAGACTCAGTTTCAAAAAAAAGAAAAGTAATCCCCAGCCAGACACAGTGGCTCAAGCCTGTAATCCCAGCACTTTGGGAGGCTGAGGTGGGTGGATCACAAGGTCAGGAGATCGAGACCATCCTGGCTAACATGATGAAACCCTGTCTCTACTAAAAATTTAAAAAATTAGCCGGGCGTGGTGGCAGGTGCCTGTAGTCCCAACTACTCAGGAGGCTGAGGCAGGAGAATGGTGTGAACCCAGGAGGTGGAGCTTGCAGTGAGCAGAGATCACACCACTGCACTCAGGCCTGGGCGACAGAGCAAGACTCTGTCTCAAATTTAAAAAAAAGTAATCCCCCCTTTACAGTAGCTATACATAAAATTAAATATCTAGAAATTAACTGAAGCAAAAAACTGAAAGATCTCTATAATAAAATCTGTGAAACACTCATGAAAGAAATTGACAAGGACATAAAAAATGAAAATATCCCATGTTCCTGGATTGGAAGAATCAATATTGCTAAAATGTTCATACTATCCAAAGCAATTTACAGATTCAATGCAATCCCTATCAAAATACTAATGACATTCTTCACAGAAATAGAAAAAACAATTCTGAAACTTATATGGGATCACAAAAGACCCTGAATAGCCAAAGCTATCCTAAGCAAAAGAACAAAACTGCAGTAATCACATTACCTGATTTCAAATTGTAGTTCAGAGCTATAGTCACCAAAACAGCATGGTACTGGCATAAAAACAGGCACATAGACCAATGGAACAGCATAGAGAACCCAGAAATGTATCCACACACCTATAGTAAATTCATCTTTGACCAAAGATGTCGTGTCAAGAACATACACTGGGGAACAGTCTCTTCAATAAATAGTGCTGGAAAAACTGGACATCCATGTGCAAAAGAATGAAACTAGACCACTATCTATCACCATATACAAAAATCAAATCCAAACTGATTGAATGGTTAAATCTAATACCTCAAACTATGAAACTACTACAAGAAAACTTTGGGGAAATCTCCAGGACATTTGTCTGGGCAAAGATTTATTGAGCAATATCCCACAAGCACAGACAACTAAAGTGAAAATGGACAAATGGAATCACATCAAGTTAAAAAGCTTCTAAACAGCAAAGGATACAATCAACAAAGTGAAGAAACAACCCACAGAAAGGGAAAAAATATTGCAGACTACCCATCTGACAAAGGATTAACAACCAGAAAATATAAGGTGCTCAATCAACTCTATAGGAAAAAGTCCAATAATCTGATCAAAAAATGGGCAAAAGATTTAAATAGACATTTCTCAAAAGAAGACATACAAATGGAAAAAATCATATGAAAAGGTGTTCAACATCACTGATCATCAGAGAAATGCAAATCAAAACTACAATGAGCTATCATCTCACCCCAGTTAAAATGAATTATATCTAAAAGACAGCAATAACAAATGCTGGCGAGGATGTGGAGAAAAGGAAAGCCTCATATAGTGTTGGTGAGAATGTAAATCAGCACAACCACTATGGAGAACAGTTTGGAGGTTCTTCAAAAAAAGCTGAAAATAGAGCTGCCCTATGGTCCAGCAATCCCACTGCTGGCTGTATACCCAAAAGAAAAGAAATCAGTGTATTGAAGAGATACCGGCTATCCTATGCTTATTGCACATTGTTTACAATAGCTAAGATTTGGAAGCAACCTAAATGTCCATCAACAGATGAGTGAATAAAGAACATGTGGTACAAGTACATATACACAACTGAGTACTATTCAGTCATTAAAAAAGAATGAGACCCTGTCTTTTGCAACAACATGGATGGAACTAGAGATCATTATGTTAAGTTAAATAAGCCAGGCACAGAAAGACAAACATCGCATGTTCTCACTTATTTGTGGGACTAAAAATCAAAACAATTTGCCTCATGGACATAAAGAGTAGAAGGCTAGTTATCAGAGGCTGGGAAAGATGGGGGGGCTGTGGGGGAGGAGGGGAAGGTTAACTGGTACCAAAAAAAGTTAGAAAGAATAAATAAAACCTACTATTTGATAATACAATAGGGTGACTAAAGTCAATAATAACTTAATTGTACATTTTTAAATAAATTGAATTGTTTGTAACTCAAGTGATAAATGCCTACAGGGATGGATATCTCATTCCCCATAATGTGCTTATTTCACATTGCATACCTGTATCAAAACATCTCATGTACCCCATAAATATATACACATACTATATACCCATAAAAATAAAAATAAAATATAAAGACAGAGGTAAAAGTGAAGCATGGAAGAAGGAACTGATGCTTAGGACTCCATGAAGTCCCTGAGGTTAGAGACTGAATGTGTAAGCACAACAACCTGCCAACTTAAGGGCTTGCTTAGCAGAGATCCACAACCCAGGAGTAGGAGCAGAAAATTTAATGAGTGGATAAAACTAGGATGGGCATTTTCATAAGAGGTCTGTAACACAGGACAGAGTGCAAGAGAACTGAGTCAGTCCTATCTCCATGCACCCTTGAATACCTAGAGCTATGAGGCCCTGTCCACCACAGACAAATACTGCCATAATCTGTTTGCTGATTTGCAAGGCAATCTAAACTGTTGTATTTATTCCATTTTAAGGAGTGAATAATCTTTACAAAATTCATAAGTACTATATTTAAGCAATTCAATGATAATCTTATAAAAATAACATAATATCATCAAGGCCTTAAAAGTTTACATTCTATTTTCTCAAATATAAGATGATGTCTTACTAAAAAAAACAACAATAAAACAAAACTAACTACAAAGCTATCAAGACGGTGTGGTACTAGTGTAAGAATAAGCATGTAGGCCAGGTGCAGTGGCTCACACCTGTAATCCCAGCATTTTGGGATGCCAGTGTGGGAGGATCACTTGAGCCCAGGAGGTCAAGACCAGCCTGGGTCTTGCAGTGGCACATGTCTGTGGTCCCAGGTACTCGGGAGGCTGAGAAGGGAGGACTGCTTACGCTGAGAGGTCAAGGCTGCAGTGAGCTGACATCATGCCACTTTGTTACCTTGAGTTTGACAATGGTTTCTTAGACATGACACCAAAGCACAAGCAACAACAATGCTAAATGAATAAACTGGACTTTATCAAAATTAAAAACTTTTCTGTTTTAAAGGACATCATTAAGCCAATGGAAAAACAACCCAGATAATGCAAGAAAATATTTGCAAATTACATATCTGATAAGGAACTATGTCCAGAATATATAAAGGACCTCTAATAACTCCACAATAAATAGGCAGGTAACCCAATTTAAAAACAGGCAAGCGATCTGAATAAATGTTTCTCCAAAGGAGTATACAAATGACCAATAACCACATGAAAGGGTGCTCAAGATTTTTAGTCACAAGGAAAAGCTAATCAAAACCACAATGAGATACTACTTCCCACCCACTAGGATGGCTATAATCAAAAAGACAAACAATAGCAATTCTTATTGTTATCGTGAGGATGTGTATAAATTGGAAAACCAGAACCTTCATAAATTTCTGCTGGGAATATAAAATGATGTAGTCACTTTGAAAACAATTTGGCAGTTCCTCAAAAAGTTAAACATAGAAGTATCATATGAACTGGCAATTCCAGGAGAAATCAAAACATATCTCTACACAAAAATTTGTATACAATGTTCATAGCAGCATTGTTCATAATACTTAAAAAAGTGAAAACAGCTCAATTGTCCATCAGCTGAGTGGATACACAATATATTATATACCTATGCAATGGAATATTGTTCAGCCCTAAAAATGAATGAAGGGCTGTTACATGCAACAGTGGATGAAACTTGAACACGTTGTGTTGAGTGAAAGAAGCCAGACACAAAAAAACACATATTGTATGACTCCATTTATATTAAGTGAGTAAGCAAATCCATGAAAACAGAAAGCAGATTAATGATTGCCTGGGACTACAGAAAAAGAGGAGAACAGGTAGTGATTGCTGGTCAGTATGGGGTTTCTTATTGGGGTAATAAAAGTGTTCTGAAATTAGTGGTGGTGGTTGCACATACTATGAATATAGTAAAAAACACTGAATGCTTTAAAATGGTAAATTTTATACTGTGGATTATATCTTAAGTTTTTAAAAACACACAATGAAATATCAATTGGGGGCGGAGCAAGATGGCCGAATAGGAGCAGCTCCAGTCTCCAACTCCCAGCGCGAGCGACACAGAAGACTGGTGATTTCTGCATTTTCAACTGAGGTACTGGGTTCATCTCACTGGGGAGTGCCGGACGATCGGTGCTGGTCAGCTGCTGCAGCCCGACCAGCGAGAGCTGAAGCAGGGTGAGGCATTGCCTCACCTGGGAAGCGCAAGGGGGAAGGGAATCCCTTTTCCTAGCCAGGGGAACTGAGACACACAACACCTGGAAAATCGGGTAACTCCCACCCCAATACTGCGCTTTAAGCAAACAGGCACACCAGGAGATCATATCCCACACCTGGCCAGGAGGGTCCCACGCCCACGGAGCCTCCCTCATTGCTAGCGCAGCAGTCTGTGATCTACCGGCAAGGCAGCAGCGAGGCTGGGGGAGGGGCGCCCGCCATTGCTGAGGCTGAAGTAGGTAAACAAAGCTGCTGGGAAGCTCGAACTGGGTGGAGCTCACAGCAGCTCAAGGAAACCTGCCTGTCTCTGTAGACTCCACCTCTGGGGACAGGGCACAGTAAACTAAACAAACACAGCAGACACCTCTGCAGACGCAAACAACTCTGTCTGACAGCTTTGAAGAGAGCAGTGGATCTCCCAACACGGAGGTTGAGATCTGAGAAGGGACAGACTCCCTGCTCAAGTGGGTCCCTGACCCCTGAGTAGCCTAACTGGGAGACATCCCCCACTAGGGGCAGTCTGACACCCCACACCTCACAGGGAGGAGTACACCCCTGAGAGGAAGCTTCCAAAGGAAGAATCAGACAGGTACACTCGCTGTTCAGCAATATTCTATCTTCTGCAGCCTCTGCTGCTGATACCCAGGCAAACAGGGTCTGGAGTGGACCTCAAGCAATCTCCAACAGACCTACAGCTGAGGGTCCTGACGGTTAGAAGGAAAACTATCAAACAGGAAGGACACCTACACCAAAACCCCATCAGTACATCACCATCATCAAAGACCAGAGGCAGATAAAACCACAAAGATGGGGAAAAAGCAGGGCAGAAAAGCTGGAAATTCCAAAAATAAGAGCGCATCTCCCCCGGCAAAGGAGCGCAGCTCATCGACAGCAACGGATCAAAGCTGGATGGAGAATGACTTTGACGAGATGAGAGAAGAAGGCTTCAGTCCATCAAATTTCTCAGAGCTAAAGGAGGAATTACATACCAAGCGCAAAGAAACTAAAAATCTTGAAAAAAAAGTGGAAGAATTGATGGCTAGAGTAATTAATGCAGAGAAGGTCATAAACGAAATGAAAGAGATGAAAACCATGACACGAGAAATACGTGACAAATGCACAAGCTTCAGTAACCGACTCGATCAACTGGAAGAAAGAGTATCAGCGATTGAGGATCAAATGAATGAAATGAAGCGAGAAGAGAAACCTAAAGAAAAAAGAAGAAAAAGAAATGAACAAAACCTGCAAGAAGTATGGGATTATGTAAAAAGACCAAATCTACGTCTGATTGGGGTGCCTGAAAGTGAGGGGGAAAATGGAACCAAGTTGGAAAACACTCTTCAGGATATCATCCAGGAGAACTTCCCCAACCTAGTAGGGCAGGCCAACATTCAAATCCAGGAAATACAGAGAACGCCACAAAGATACTCCTCGAGAAGAGCAACTCCAAGACACATAATTGCCAGATTCACCAAAGTTGAAATGAAGGAAAAAATCTTAAGGGCAGCCAGAGAGAAAGGTCGGGTTACCCACAAAGGGAAGCCCATCAGACTAACAGCAGATCTCTCGGCAGAAACTCTCCAAGCCAGAAGAGAGTGGGGGCCAATATTCAACATTCTTAAAGAAAAGAATTTTAAACCCAGAATTTCATATCCAGCCAAACTAAGTTTCATAAGTGAAGGAGAAATAAAATCCTTTACAGATAAGCAAATGCTTAGAGATTTTGTCACCACTAGGCCTGCCTTACAAGAGACCCTGAAGGAAGCACTAAACATGGAAAGGAACAACCGGTACCAGCCATTGCAAAAACACGCCAAAATGTAAAGACCATTGAGGCTAGGAAGAAACTGCATCAACTAACGAGCAAAATAACCAGTTAATATCATAATGGCAGGATCAAGTTCACACATAACAATATTAACCTTAAATGTAAATGGACTAAATGCTCCAATTAAAAGACACAGACTGGCAAACTGGATAAAGAGTCAAGACCCATCAGTCTGCTGTATTCAGGAGACCCATCTCACACGCAGAGACATACATAGGCTCAAAATAAAGGGATGGAGGAAGATTTACCAAGCAAATGGAGAACAAAAAAAAGCAGGGGTTGCAATACTAGTCTCTGATAAAACAGACTTTAAACCATCAAAGATCAAAAGAGACAAAGAAGGCCATTACATAATGGTAAAGTGATCAATTCAACAGGAAGAGCTAACTATCCTAAATATATATGCACCCAATACAGGAGCACCCAGATTCATAAAGCAAGTCCTTAGAGACTTACAAAGAGACTTAGACTCCCATACAATAATAATGGGAGACTTCAACACCCCACTGTCAACATTAGACAGATCAACGAGACAGAAAGTTAACAAGGATATCCAGGAATTGAACTCATCTCTGCACCAAGCAGACCTAATAGACATCTATAGAACTCTCCACCCCAAATCAACAGAATATACATTCTTCTCAGCACCACATCATACTTACTCCAAAATTGACCACGTAATTGGAAGTAAAGCACTCCTCAGCAAATGTACAAGAACAGAAATTATAACAAACTGTCTCTCAGACCACAGTGCAATCAAACTAGAACTCAGGATGAAGAAACTCAATCAAAACCGCTCAACTACATGGAAACTGAACAACCTGCTCCTGAATGACTACTGGGTACATAACGAAATGAAGGCAGAAATAAAGATGTTCTTTGAAACCAATGAGAACAAAGATACAACATACCAGAATCTCTGGGACACATTTAAAGCAGTGTGTAGAGGGAAATTTATAGCACTAAATGCCCACAAGAGAAAGCAGGAAAGATCTAAAATTGACACTCTAACATCGCAATTAAAAGAACTAGAGAAGCAAGAGCAAACACATTCGAAAGCTAGCAGAAGGCAAGAAATAACTAAGATCAGAGCAGAACTGAAGGAGATAGAGACACAAAAAACCCTCCAAAAAATCAATGAATCCAGGAGTTGGTTTTTTGCAAAGATCAACAAAATTGACAGACCACTAGCCAGACTAATAAAGAAGAAAAGAGAGAAGAATCAAATCGACGCAATTAAAAATGATAAAGGGGATATCACCACCGACCCCACAGAAATACAAACTACCATCAGAGAATACTATAAACACCTCTACGCAAATAAACTGGAAAATCTAGAAGAAATGGATAATTTCCTGGACACTTACACTCTTCCAAGACTAAACCAGGAAGAAGTTGAATCCCTGAATAGACCAATAGCAGGCTCTGAAATTGAGGCAACAATTAATAGCCTACCAACCAAAAAAAGTCCAGGACCAGATGGATTCACAGCTGAATTCTACCAGAGGTACAAGGAGGAGTTGGTACCATTCCTTCTGAAACTATTCCAATCAATAGAAAAAGAGGGAATCCTCCCTAACTCATTTTATGAGGCCAACATCATCCTGATACCAAAGCCTGGCAGAGACACAACAAAAAAAGAGAATTTTAGACCAATATCCCTGATGAACATCGATGCAAAAATCCTCAATAAAATACTGGCAAACCGGATTCAGCAACACATCAAAAAGCTTATCCACCATGATCAAGTGGGCTTCATCCCTGGGATGCAAGGCTGGTTCAACATTCGCAAATCAATAAACATAATCCAGCATATCAACAGAACCAAAGACAAGAACCACATGATTATCTCAATTGATGCAGAAAAGGCTTTTGACAAAATTCAACAGCCCTTCATGCTAAAAACGCTCAATAAATTCGGTATTGATGGAACGTACCTCAAAATAATAAGAGCTATTTATGACAAACCCACAGCCAATGTCATACTGAATGGGCAAAAACTGGAAAAATTCCCTTTGAAAACTGGCACAAGACAGGGATGCCCTCTCTCACCACTCCTATTCAACATAGTGTTGGAAGTTCTGGCTAGGGCAATCAGGCAAGAGAAAGAAATCAAGGGTATTCAGTTAGGAAAAGAAGAAGTCAAATTGTCCCTGTTTGCAGATGACATGATTGTATATTTAGAAAACCCATTGTCTCAGCCCAAAATCTCCTTAAGCTGATAAGCAACTTCAGCAAAGTCTCAGGATACAAAATTCATGTGCAAAAATCACAAGCATTCTTATACACCAGTAACAGACAAACAGAGAGCCAAATCAGGAATGAACTTCCATTCACAATTGCTTCAAAGAGAATCAAATACCTAGGAATCCAACTTACAAGGGATGTAAAGGACCTCTTCAAGGAGAACTACAAACCACTGCTCAGTGAAATCAAAGAGGACACAAACAAATGGAAGAACATACCATGCTCATGGATAGGAAGAATCAATATCGTGAAAATGGCCATACTGCCCAAGGTAATTTATAGATTCAATGCCATCCCCATCAAGCTACCAATGACTTTCTTCACAGAATTGGAAAAAAAAACTGCTTTAAAGTTCATATGGAACCAAAAAAGAGCCCGCATCTCCAAGACAATCCTAAGTCAAAAGAACAAAGCTGGACGCATCACGCTACCTGACTTCAAACTATACTACAAGGCTACAGTAACCAAAACAGCATGGTACTGGTACCAAAACAGAGATATAGACCAATGGAACAGAACAGAGTCCTCAGAAATAATACCACACATCTACAGCCATCTGATCTTTGACAAACCTGAGAGAAACCAGAAATGGGGAAAGGATTCCCTATTTAATAAATGGTGCTGGGAAAATTGGCTAGCCATAAGTAGAAAGCTGAAACTGGATCCTTTCCTTACTCCTTATACGAAAATTAATTCAAGATGGATTAGAGACTTAAATGTTAGACCTAATACCATAAAAATCCTAGAGGAAAACCTAGGTAGTACCATTCAGGACATAGGCATGGGCAAAGACTTCATGTCTAAAACACCAAAAGCAATGGCAGCAAAAGCCAAAATTGACAAATGGGATCTCATTAAACTAAAGAGCTTCTGCACAGCAAAAGAAACTACCATCAGAGTGAACAGGCAACCTACAGAATGGGAGAAATTTTTGCAATCTACTCATCTGACAAAGGGCTAATATCCAGAACCTACAAAGAACTCAAACAAATTTACAAGAAAAAAACAAACAACCCCATCAAAAAGTGGGCAAAGGATATGAACAGACATTTCTCAAAAGAAGACATTCATACAGCCAACAGACACATGAAAAAATGCTCATCATCACTGGCCATCAGAGAAATGCAAATCAAAACCACAATGAGATACCATCTCACACCAGTTAGAATGGCGATCATTAAAAAGTCAGGAAACAACAGGTGCTGGAGAGGATGTGGAGAAATAGGAACACTTTTACACTGTTGGTGGGATTGTAAACTAGTTCAACCATTATGGAAAACAGTATGGCGATTCCTCAAGGATCTAGAACTAGATGTACCATATGACCCAGCCATCCCATTACTGGGTATATACCCAAAGGATTATAAATTATGCTGCTATAAAGACACATGCACACGTATGTTTATTGCAGCACTATTCACAATAGCAAAGACTTGGAATCAACCCAAATGTCCATCAGTGACAGATTGGATTAAGAAAATGTGGCACATATACACCATGGAATACTATGCAGCCATAAAAAAGGATGAGTTTGAGTCCTTTGTAGGGACTTGGATGCAGCTGGAATCCATCATTCTTAGCAAACTATCACAAGAACAGAAAACCAAACACCGCATGTTCTCACTCATAGGTGGGAACTGAACAATGAGATCACTCGGACTCAGGAAGGGGAACATCACACACCGGGGCCTATCATGGGGAGGGGGGAGGGGGGAGGGATTGCACTGGGAGTTATACCTGATGTAAATGACGAGTTGATGGGTGCAGCACAGCAACATGGCACAAGTATACATATGTAACAAACCTGCACGTTATGTACATGTACCCTACAACTTAAAGTATAATAATAATAAATAATTAAATAAATAAATAAATAAATAAAAAGAAATATCAATTGTGATAGGTTGAATAACGCTCCACCTTCAAGATGTCTACATCCTAATCTCTGGAACCTGTGAATATGTTATCTTACATTGTAAAGGGGGTTTTCCAGGTGTGATTGCATTTAAGGATCTTGAGCTAGGGAGGTTATCCTGGATTTTCTGGATAGGCCCAATATATTCACCAGGGTCCTTTAAGAGGGAGGCAAGAGTACCAGAATTGAAAGGGGATGTGACAACAGAAGCATAGGTTGCAGTGGTGTTATTTGAAGGTGGAGGAAGAGGCTATGCCTGAACCAGGGAATGTACGTGGCCTCTACAAGATGGAAAAGTCAGGAAACAGTCTCCCTTAAAGTCTTCAGAAGAAATGCAGTCCTGCCAACACCTTGATTTTAGCCCCCTAGGACTCATTTTGTACTTCTTTTTAAATTTGTTTTTCCATAGGTAATTGGGGTACAGGTGGTGTTTCGTTACATGAGTAAGGACTTTGGTGGTGATTTGTGAGATTTTGGTGCACCCATTACCTGAGCAGTATACGCTGTATGCTATTTGTAGTCTTTTATCCCTCATCCCTCTCCCACCCTTTCCCCCAGGTCTCCAAAATCCATTGTCTCATTCTTATGCCTTTGCATCCTCATAGCTTAGCTCCCATATATCAGTGAGAACATACAATGTTTGGTTTTGTTTTTCTTTTTTCTTTTCTTTTCTTTTTTCTTTTTCTTTTTCTTTTTTTTTTTTTTTTTTTTTTTTTTTTTTTTTTTGAGACAGAGTCTGACCCTGTCACCCAGGCTGGAGTGCAGTGGCACAATCTCAGCTCACTGCAACCTCCACCTCTCAAGTTCAAGCGATTCTGCTGCCTCAGCCTCCCTAGGAGCTGGGACTACTGGTGCGTGCCACTACACTTGGCTAATTTTTTGTATTTTTAGTAGAGACGGGGTTTCACCATGTTAGCCAGGATGGTCTCGATCTCCCGACCTCGTGATCCACCCGCCTCAGCCTCCCAAAGTGCTGGGATTGCAGGCGTGAGCCACCGTACCTGGCCCAATGTTTGGTTTTCTACTCCTGAGTTATTTCACTTAGAATAATAGTTTCCAATCTCATCCAGGTTGCTGTTTTCCATAGTGGCTGTACTAGTTTACATTCCCACCAGCAGTGTAGAAGTGTTCCCTGATCACCGCATCCATGCCAACATCTACTATTTTTTTATTTTTTTATTATGGCCATTCTTGCAGGAGTAAAGTGGTATCACATTGTGGTTTTGATTTGCATTTCCCTGGTCATTAGTGATGTTGAGCATTTTTTCATATGTTTGTTGACCATTTGTATATTTTCTTTTGAGAATTGTCTATTAATGTCCTTAGCCCACTTTTTGATGGGATTGTTTGTTTTTTTTTCTTACTGATTTGTTTGAGTTCATTGTAGATTCTGGATATTAGTCCTTTCTCAGATGTACAGATTGTGAAAATTTTCTCCCAGTCTGTGGATTGTCTGTTTACTCTGCTGACTGTTCCTTTTGCCGTGGAGGATCTCTTTAGTTTAATTAATCTTTGTTTTTATTGCATTTGCTTTTGGGTTCTGGGTCATGAAATCCTTGCCTAAGTCAATGTCTAGAAGGGGTTTTCCAATGTTATCTTCTAGAATGTTTATGGTTTCAGATCTTAAGTTTAAGTCCTTAATACATCTTGAGTTGATTTTTGTCTAAGGTGAGAGATGAGGATCCAGTTTCATTCTCTACATGTGGCTGGCCAATTCTCCCAACACCATTTTTTGAAAAGGGTGTGTCCTTTCTCCATTTTATATTTTTGTTCACTTTGTTGAAGACCAGTTGGCTATATCTGGGTTTATTTCTCATTTTTTAAATTATGTTCCATTGGTATATGTGCCTATTTTTATACCAGTACCATGCTGTTTTGGTGAAAAATAGTATACTTTGAAATCAGGTAGTATGATGACTCCAGATTTGTTCTTTTTGCTTAGTCTTGCTTTGATTGTGCAGGCTCTTTTTTGGTTCCACATGAATTTTAGAATTGTTTTTTCTAATTTTGTGAAGAATGATGGTGGTAGTAATGGGTATTGCATTGAATTTGTAGATCACTTTTGGCAGTATGGTCATTTTCACAATATTGATTCTACCCATCCATGAGCATGGGATGTGTTTCCATTTGTTTGTGTCATCTATAATTTCTTTCAGCAATGTTTTATAGTTTTCCTTGTGTATAGAAGAGCTACCGATTTGTATACGTTAGTCTTGTATCCGGAAACTTTGCTGAATTATTCTATCAGTTCCAGGAGCTTTCTGGAGGAGTCTTTAGGGTTTTCAAAGTAAACAATCATATCGTAAGCAAACAGTGACAGTTTGACTTCCTCTTTACCGATTTGGATGCCCTTTATTTCTTTCTCTTGTCTGATTGCTCTGGCTAGGACTTCCAGTACTAGGTTGAAGAGGAGTGGTGAGAGTAGGCATCCTAGTCTTGTTCCAGTTCTCAGAGGGAATGCTTTCCACTTTTCCCCATTCAGTATTATTTTGGGCTGTGGGTTTGTCATAGACAGCTTTTATTACATTGAGGTATGTCCCTTGTATGCCAATTTTGCTGAGCGTTTTAATCATAAAGGGATGCTGAATTTTGTCAAATGCTTTTTCTGCATCTGTTGAGATGATCATGTGATTTTTGTTTTTAATTCTGTTTATATGGTGCATCATATTTATTGATTTGCATATGTTGAACTATCCCTGCATAACTGGTATGAAACCCATTTGATCACGGTGGATTATCCTTTTGATATGTTGTTGGATTTGGTTAGCTAGTATTTTGTTAAGGATTTTAGCGTCTATGTTCATCAGGGATATCAGTCTGTACTTTTCTTTTTTGGCTATGTCCTTTCCTGGTTTTGGTATTAAGGTGATGTTGCCTTCACAGAATAAATAGGGAGGGTACCCTCTTTCTCTATCTTGTGGAATAGTGTCAAAATGATTGGTATCAATTATTCTTTGAATGCCTGGTAGAATTCTGCTGTGAATCTGTCTGGTCCTGTACTTTTATTGTTGTTGGTAATTTTTAAATTACCATTTCAATCTCACTGCTTGTTATTGGTCTGTTCAGGGTGTCTAATTCTTCCTGGTTTAAGCTAGGAGGGTTGTATTTCTTCCAGGAATTTATCCATCTCTTCTAGGTTTTCTAGTTTATGTGTATAAAGGTATTCATAGTAGCCTTTGTGTTTCAGTGGTGTCAGTTGTAATATCTCCCATTTCATTTCTTAATGAGGTTATTTGGATTTTCTCTCTTCTTTTCTTGGTTAATCTTGCTAATGGTCTATCAATTTTATTTATCTTTTCAGAGAACCAGCTTTTTGTTTCATATATCTTCTGAGTTGTTTTGTTTGTTTGTTTCAATTTTATTTAGTTCTGCTCTGATCTTTGTTTTTTCTTTCTTCTGCTGGGTTTGGGTTTGGTTTGTTCTTGTTTCTCTAGTGCCTTGAGGTATGACCTTAGAATGTCAGTTTGTGCCCTTCCAGTCTTTTTGATGTAGGGATTTAGGGCTATGAACTTTGCTCCTAGCACTGCCTTAGTTGTATCCCAGAGGTTTGGATAGGTTGTGTCATAATTGTTATTCAGTTCGAAGAACTTTTTAACTTCCATCTTGATTTCGTTTTTGGCCCAATGATCATTCAGGAGCAGGTTATTTAATTTTCATGTATTTGCATGGTTTTAAAGGTTTGGGTTTTTTAGTTGATTTCCAGTTTTATTCCACTGTGGTCTGAGACAGTGCTTGATATAATTTCAATTTTCTTAAATTTATTGAGGCTCATTTTGTGATCTATCATATGGTCTATCTTGGAGAAAGTTCCATGTGCTGTTGAATAGAATGTGTATTCTACAGTGGTTGGATGAAATGTTCTGTATATACTGTTAAGTCCATTTGTTCCGAGGTATAGTTTAAATTCTTTTTTTCTTTGTTGACTTTCTGTCTTGATGACCTGTCTAGTGCTGTCAGTGGAGTATTGAAGTCCCCCACTATTATTGTGTTGCTGTCTATCTCATTTCTTAGGCCTATTAGTAATTGTTTTATAACTTTGGGTGCTTCAGTGTTAGGTACATATATGTTCAGGATTGTGATATTTTCTTGTTTGGCAAGGCCTTTTATCATTATATAATATCCCTGTCTCTTTTTACTGCTGTTGTTTTAAAGTTTGTTTTGTCTGATATAGAAATTCCTATCCCTGCTCACTTTTGATGTCCATTTTCATGAAATGCCTTTTTCCATCCCTTTACTTTAAGTTTATGTGAGTCTTTATGTGTTAGGTGAGTCTCCTGAAGGCAGAAGATAGTTGGTTGGTGAGATTTTATCCATTCTGCAGTTCTGTATCTTTTAAGTGGAGCATTTAGGCCACTTACATTCAATGTTAGTATTGAGATGTGAGGTACCATTCCATTCATCATGCTATCTGTTGCCTGTGCACCTTAGTTTTTTTGGTTTTTGTTTTTGCTTTTTAAATTGTATTTTTGTCTTATATGTCCTGGGTGATTTATCTTTTGAAGAGGTTCTGTTTTGACATGCTTCCAGGATTTCTTTCAAGATTTAGAGCTCCTTTTAGCAGTTCTTGTAGTGGTGGCTTGGTAGTGGCAAATTCTCTCAGCATTTGTTTGTCTGAAAAAGACTCTATGTTTCCTTCATATATGATGCTTAGTTTTACTGGATACAAAATTCTTGGCTGATAATTGTTTCGTTTGAGGAGGCTGAAGATAGGGTCCCTATTCCTTCTAGCTTATAGGGTCTCTGCTGAGAAATCTGCTGTTAATCTGATAGGTTTTCCTTTATAGGTTACCTGGTGCTTTTGTCTCACAGCTCTTAAGATTCTGCCCTTCGTCTTGCCTTTAGACAACCTGATGACAATGTGCCTAGGTGAAGATCTTTTTGTGATGAATTTCCCAGGTGTTCTTTGTGCTTCTTGTATTTGGATGTCTAGGTCTTTAGCAAGGCTAAGGAAGTTTTCCTCAATTATTCCCCCAAATATGTTTTCCAAACTTTTAAATTTCTCTTCTTCCTCAGGAACACCGATTATTCTTAGGTTTGGTCATTTAACATAATCCCAGACTTCTTGGAGTCTTTGCTCATATTTTCTTGTTCTTTTTTCTTTGTCTTTATTGGATTGAGTTAATTCAAAGACCTTGTCTTTGAGTTCTGAATCTCTTTCTTCTACTTGTTCACTTCTATTGCTGAGACTTTCCAGAGCATTTTGCATTTCTGTAAGTGTGTCCAATGTTTCCTGAAGTTTTGATGGTTTTTTCTTTATGCTCTCTATTTCCTTGAATATTTCTCCCTTCACTTCTTGTATTATTTTTTGGATTTCCTTGCATTGGGCTTCACCTTTCTTTGATGCCTCCCTGATTAGCTTAATAACTAACCTCCTGAATTATTTTTCAGGTAAATCAGGGATTTCTTCTTGGTTTGGATCCATTGCTAGTGAGCTAGTGTGATTTTGGGGGTTTGTTAAAGAGCCTTGTTTTGTCATATTACCAGAGTTGGTTTTCTGGTTCCTTCTCATTTGGGTAGGCTCTGTCAAAGGGAAGATCTGGGGCTGAAGGCTGTTGTTCACATTATTTTGTCCCACAGGCTGTAGTACTCTCCTCCTTTGCCTATGGATGTGACTTCCCTGAGAGCCACGCTGTGGTGATTGTTACCTCTCTTCTGGGTCTAGCCACCCAGCAGGTCTACCAACTCCAGGCTGGTACTGGGGGTTGTTTGCACAGAGTCCTGTGATGGGAACTGTCTATGGGTCTCTCAGTCGTGGGTACCAGCACCTGTTCCAGTGGAGGTGGCAATGGGGTGAAATGAACTCTGTGAGGGTTCTCAGCTTTGATGGTTTAATGTTCTATTTTTGTGCTGGTTGACCTCCTGCTGGGAGGTGTCACTTTCCAGAGAGTAACAGCTATGGCAGTATGGAGTGGAACCAGTGGTGAGTGGAGCCCTAGAACTCCCAAGAGTATATGCCCTTTGTCTTCAGCTACCAGAGTAGGTAGGGAAGGACCATCAGGTGGGTCCAGGGCTAGGCATGTCTGAGCTCTGACTCTCCTTGGGCATGTCTTGCTGCAGCTGCTGTTGGGGATGGGGGTGAGGTTCCCAGGTCAATGGCATTGTGTACCTACTAGGATTATGTCTACCTCTTCTGAGTCATACAGGTTGTCAGGGAAGTGGGGGAAAGCCAGCAGTCACAGGCCTCACCCAGCTCCCACACAATCTGAAGGGCCTGTCTCACTCCCACCATGCCCCCCCTAACAGCACGGAGTCTGTTTCCGGGCAGTGGGCGAGCACGGCTTAAGGACTTGCCCCAGGATACCTGCCTCCCAGCTGTGAAAGAAAGGGACTTTGGTTCTTCCCCCGCCTGTGGAGTCTGAACACAGGATTCACTCCCTCCCCCGAGTTCTGGCCAGGAGGCTTCTTGCCCAGTTCAAATTGTTACAAATTTCGGCTGGAGACTTCCTTCTCCCTGTGGCATTTCTCCATGCCTCTGGCCACCCTCCCAAAGGATCCCTTTGGTGCCAGGCAGGAATGGTCTGCTTGGAGACACAGCAAACTTTCAGGGCCTTTCCCACTGCTTCCTCTAACCCCGTATTTCACTTGGCTCTCTAAATTGACTCAGCTCTAGGTAAGGTCAGAAACTTCTCCCACAAACTAGAACTTCAGTTTCCCCAATGGGGATGTATGTTCTGGAGCGGAGGATCTCCTGTTCCCATTTCTGCAGTTTGGGCACTCACAGTATTTAGGGTGCCTCCCAGGTCCTGCAGGAGCAGTCTGCTTCTTTCATAGGGTCTGTGGGTCCTCTTGGGATTCTTGGTTTGTCCTTGGAGTCATTCTAGAGCTAAAATTCACGATGCAAGCCTCCGCACACTGCTCTGTCCATCCAAGTTGGAGCTGCAATCTAGTCTTGCCTCCTGTCTGCCATGATGATCCGTGATTCTCTCATTTTGTATTTCTGATTTCCAGAAGTGTACGAATTTTTTTTTTTTTTTTTTTTTTTTTTTTTTTGAGCGAGTGTCGCCCAGGCTGGAGTGCAGTGGCACGATCTCAACTCACAGCAAGCTCCGCCTCCCGGGTTCACTCCATTCTTCTGCGTCAGCCTGCTGATTAGCTAGGACTACAGGCGCCTGCCACAAAGCCCAGCTAATTTTTTGTATTTTTTTTTTTAGTAGAGACGGGGTTTCACAGTATTAGCCAGGATGGTCTCGATCTCCTGACCTCGTGATCTGCCCGCCTCTGCCTCCCAAAGTGCTGGGATTATAGGCGTGAGCCACCGCGCCCAACCCCGATAAATTTTTGTTTTAAGTCACTAATCTCTATACAACAATGGAAAACTAACACACCATTTTATATCCAATAAATAAATAAATAGCTAAAACAAAAAATGATGATTTTATTAAGTGCTGGTAAGGATGCGGAGCATCTAGAACTCTTATATGCTGCTAGTGGAAATGTGAACTGGTATAATCATTTTGGAAAACAGTTTGGTAGTTTCTTAGAAAGGTAAAACATATATCTACCATATAATCCAACCATTTCACTCCTGGATATTTACCTAAGGGAACAGGAAGCATATGTTTATACAAAGACATATACATAAAGGTTTATAACAGCATTATTAATAATAGCTAGAAAGTAAAAACGATCCAAATGTCTGTTAATAGATTCGTGGATTAACAAAATGTGATATATGTATATAATGGAATACTGCTTACGAATAAAAAGGAACAGACTATTTTTACACACTGAAACATAGATGAATCTCAGAGTAATTATGCTGAGCAAAACAAGCCAGGAAAACAGTACATAATGTTTATCAATATATACATTGATATAAAACTCTCAAAAAAGTAAAATAATCTAAAATTTTGACAGTAGTTGCCTATGGACAGGGGATGTGGAGATGGGGGTTGGAAAGTGAAGAGGGTTGTGAGGCAGGCATTAAAAAACAGTATGAGGAAACTTTGGAGTGATGCATATATTCCTTATCTTGATTTAGAGATTTAATGGAAGTATACACATGTCAAAACTTTTTTTTCCAAAAAGCTCAACCTCAAGCATATATCAAAACTTATCAAACTTTATATATATATGTGTATTATTTATACCCTCTCATGGGTATAAATTAATGCTTAATTAATGCATATAAAATTGATTTGTACAATACGAAGAAAACAAAATTGACAAGGGATTAATAACTGGAATATACAAGAAGCTCAAGCAACTCTATAGCCAAAAAAAAAAAAGGAAAAACAAATAATACAATCTGAAATGCTCAAAAGATCTGAATAGCCATTTCTCAAAAGAAGACATGCAAATGGCCAACAGATATATGAAAAAATGCTTACTGTCTCTAATAATCAGGGAAATACAAGTCAAAACCACAGTGAGATATCATCTCACTACAGTTAAAATGGCTTTTATCAAAAAGACATGTGGTAGCAGATGCAGGTAAGGATGTGGAAGAAGGGAAACACTGGTACGCTGTTGCTGGGAATATAAATTAGTACAGCCACTATGAAGAACAGTATGGGTGTTCCTCAAAAAAGCTAAAAATAGAACTGCCATATGATCCAGCAATTCCACTACTGGGTATATATGGTATATATCCAAAAGAAAGGAAATCAATATATTGAAGAGATATCTGCACTCCCCTGTTTATTGCAGCACTATTCACAAGAGCTAAAATATGGAATCAAACTAAGTGCCCATAAACAGATGAATGGATAAAGAAAATGAGGTATATGTACACAATGGAATATCGTTTAGCCATAAAAAGATGAAATCCTGTCACTTGCAGCAACATAGACGGAACTGGAAGTTACTATGTTAAGTGAAATAAGCCAAGCACAGAAAGACAAATATTGCATGCTCTTATTCATATGTGGGGGGTAAAAAAGTGGATCTCGTGAAGATAAAGAGAAGACTGGTGGTTACCAGAAGTGGTTCCAGGTTCCTGGTTAACCTGGTGGTTCCTGGATCCTCTGGTAACCACAGAGGTGAAGAGAAGGTGATTAATGGGTACAAATATACAGTTAGATAGAAGGAATAAGATCTAGTGTTCAATAGATCAGTAGAGTGATTATAGTTTGCAATAATCTATTGTACATTTCAAAATAACTAGAAGAGAATAATTCAGATGTTTCTACCACAAAGGAAAGACAAATATTTAAGGTGATGGCTCTCCCAAGTACACTGATTTTATGTTTGCAAATTATATGAATATATTAAATTATCAAGTGTGCCCTCTACTATTACACACCAATAAAAAATATTTAAAATAAAAGCTAAGTTCCTAAGAAAAAATTACGTACAAACATGGACAACAGATGGATTAGAAAACTAAAAGTGAAAGGTACCTGCTTTGTGCTGCTCTAACAGAATACCTAAGACTGGGTAATTTATAAAGCACAGAGAATTATTTCTTACAGTTCTGGAGGCTATAAAGTTCAAGCTCAATGGGCCCCCATCTGGTGAGAGCCTTCTTGCTGCATCATCCTATGGCAGAAGTTGGAAGAGAAAGAGAGCACACTTACTCAAGAGAGAAGAGAGAGAACAAGTAGAAGAGGAGGACAAACTTGCTTTTTTAACAAACTCACTCTTGCAGTATGAGCTCACTCTCACGATAACATGAATCCATTCACAAGGGTAGAGCCTTCATGTCCTAATCACTTCTAAACGGTCCCACCAACCAACACTGCTGCACTGGGAATTAAGTTTCCAACACATAAACTTTGGGGACACATTTAAACCATAACGGTAATACTATAACTTTAATAGGAGATGGAGAAAAAAATATTTGTGACCTGGGAGTGGGGAGTAAATTGGGGGAAGAACTTTTTAAACAAGATCGCAAAAGTGAAACCATAAGGCAAATCTTTGATTCATTTGAATATGTTAAAATTAAGGATTTCTATTCAACATAGAACATCACAGAGAACATTACTAGGAAGATGACAAAATTTAAGAAAATGGGCGCGGTGGCTCACACCTGTAATCCCAACACTTTGGGAGGCCAAGGCGAGAGGATCACGAGGTCAGGAGTTTGAGATTAGCCTGGCCAACATGGTGAAACCCCGTCTCTACCAAAGATACAAAAAAAAAAAAAAAAAAAGAAAGAAAAGAAAAAAAAAGAAAAGAAAAATTAGCCGGGTGCGGTAGCATGTGCCTGTAATCCCAGCTACTCAGGAGGCTGAGGCAGAAGAATCGTGTAACCCAGGAGGCAGAGGTTGCAGCGAGCTGAGATCGTGCCATTGCACTCTAGCCCGGGCAACAGGGCAAAATTCTATCTCAAAAAAAAAAAATTGAAGAAAATATTTTCAATGCCTAAAACTGACAAAGAATTGATACCTAAAATATATAAGAACTCTGGCAAATTAACAATAGCAAAAACTCAGCAACTTCAGCAGAAAAAAATGGGCAAATTATATTTATAGGCAATTTACATAAAAGCAAATCCGAAAGACTGGTAAGCATATGTAGAGATGCTTAACTCATCCCGAATCACAGAAATGTAAATTTTTAAGAAACAATGAAAAATAACTTTGTATCTATTAAGCTGACAAAATTTATTTTTTTATTTTTACAGAGCCAAGGTCAGCAGAGATAAATTGACAAAATTTAGAAAGCAGGGGCCAAGTGCTGGTGGAGACTGGAAATATAGGAACTCTCATGCAGGTAAAAGTGTAGATTTGTACTATTATTCTGGAGAACTAACCGAAAGCAAACAGTCAAACTTGAGTCATGCCCCACACCCCAGCAATTGTGTTCCTGAGTCGGTATCCCAGAGAAATTATCCCATGAATTCAGGTACAGGTATGTTCACAGCAGCATGGTTTGTGGTGGTGGAAAGTTGGAGATGCTGGGAGAGTGGACGCATATTGTGGAGTACCATGCAGCAGAAGAAAGCAATGAGCTAGATTGGACATATGAACATAGCAACATGGATGAAGCTTTTAAACACAGTGCTGAGGCAGAAATGAGAAATACAACACAATGCTATTTACATACACTGAAAAATATGCATCCAAGATACTTAGTTTGCAAAAATGCCTAAAAATTAAAAGATATACATTAAACACATTAGAATAGCTGTATATGGAGTGGGAAAAGGAAATGGCTATTGAACATGGGGATGGAGAGAAATAACTAAACAAGGGATGGGCATAGCTCAGACCAATAACAATGCAAAAGTAAAATACCAGAATATAAAATCATTCATCCAGCTAGGCGTGGTGGCTCATGCTTGTAATCCCAGCACTTTGGGAGGCTGAGGCGGGTGCATCACGAGGTCAGGAGTTCAGAACTGCTTGAACCCAGGAGGCAGAGGTTGCAGTAAGCCAAGATCATGCCACTGCACTCCAGCCTGGGCAACAGAGTGAGACTCTGTCTCAAAAAAAAAAAAAAAAAAAAAAAAAAAAAAAATTCCATCCAGGAGGTAATAAAAATAGCCAATGTAGGCCGGGCACGGTGGCTCAAGCCTGTAATCCTAGCACTTTGGGAGGCCAAGACGGGCGGATCACAAGGTCAGCAGATCGAGACCATCCTGGTTAACACGGTGAAACCCCGTCTCTACTAAAAAATACAAAAAACTAGCCGGGCGAGGTGGCAGGCGCCTGTAGTCCCAGCTACTCGGGAGGCTGAGCCAGGAGAATGGCGTAAACCCGGGAGGCAGAGCTTGCAGTGAGCTGAGATCTGGCCACTGCACTCCAGCCTGGGCGACAGAGCTAGACTCCGACTCAAAAAAAAAAAAAATAGCCAATGTATAGATTTCAAGAACTACAAAAGCCAGATTTCTAACTCTTCAAAAATGTGTAGGATAAGGAACAAAGAGTGGCTATGTGAGTGGCTTAGCCTAGAAGCTGAGCTGCTAAAGAAAATATCTAGAACTAATATCCTAGAAAGAGCTAACACTGCCAAATTTTGGAGTGAAGATTCCTTTCTTTTTCATGACTTATCTATCTTTGCCACTTCTGTGTTTAGATATAGAAACTATTTTGAATCTAGAGTCGTATATTTGTGAAGCTGGGACTGTAGTCCCTGTCTCTTGAGTCCATGAGTTGTGGAATTTAGATATAAGAAAGAATTTTACACTGGGTCAAATAATTGAGGGAGTTTGCATCTCTGAAATCTTAAAAAGCAGAAAACACTGTAAGTTTTCCAGGTCAATTTAAAAGCTCTGGTCCCTATGACATTTCCATGCCTCTAGCAATCCTGACCATCCTTTACCTGACTTATCCCTTCAGTGATCATTTTGTGTCTACTCCACTAAGTGTAATATACAGAATGAGAAATAATGTAATTCCTTTTACTTTGAAGTTTTATGTAGATCAGAAAATAAAAGTAAGGAAGTATTCTTCCTTCATGGGTAATTTATCATTTTTATTTACAAGTAAGGAAAAATAAGAAACATGGCAAGGTGCTTGGGTAGATGCTCACATGCTCAGTGGTCATTTCTAGACAATCCCTTAATCAGGGATCTAGTCTCTATAGTTGGCCACACGTTTTAAGATGGACTACATTTGGAAAACTCACTTATATAGTAGTCAGCTTAACACTAGCAGGCACTGAAAAAGACCATCTTTCTAGATTCAATTATTCATTCATCTAACAAATGAATATATATTTAGTGCCTAACATGCAAGGGTGAGATGGAGGATAAAGTCAATAGATTAGAGACTCTGAGTATATTCCATAAGGGTACAGTCTCCACCAATAGCATAGGAAATTCACAGGACAAGGGTATAAGTGGGGCCACCAGCTTTTGGACCAGGAAAATTATTTTTTAGTAACTGTATTGCTTAGAAATCCTAGAATTCTCACTGATTCTTGTGCTAGTCCCCACATTTCCTTCATAACTAGGGTAACCCCTGCCTCTCCCCAGAAAATGGGAAGTATAAGATTTTTAGCAGATAGCATTCCCAATCTAAGATCTGATGTGGTTGAGGGGCCTCAAAGTAGGTTAGGATTTTTAAGAGTTTTAATTATTTACAAATAACCCTTTCTGGTTAATTTGATAAAGGAATAAATTTGAGTCGCAAAAGGCCTCACTAGTGCTCTATGACATTAAATCTTTGCTGATATTGGGGACCCTGCTGCCAGGATTTTGGTGTGGAAGACTAATAGGGTTTGCTGATGAGCAAAGGGAATAGTAAGCCAAGGTTTGCTGCATAGCTCTTTGGATTTTAATGGTGACATTTTATACCTCAACAGCCCAATAAATATGTAAGATAGTGGCATTAGCGTGTCCCCAGATACAGCCTCCAACGGGTTAACATAATGAGGCAGTATAAATTCAGTTGGTCAATCTGCCCAGATTTCTAAACTCTCCACTTTATTGTGTGAAAATTTCCTACAGGAGATTTCAGAATCAATAATTCTCTATCGAGGATTTAAGGAAGCAAAAGAAGCCCTACCCAGTTACCTGCTGTGTTTCTGAGGGAGGCCAGAGTCATGATTAGGCCCCAACCCAGCTCCTCAGCTCAGCTGCAGCTATAATTAAGGATAAGCCATAATCTGCCTTTAAAATATCTTCCACTTTTCATGCCTTCCTTTCACAACCATAACTATTTAAAAAAATCAACTTATCAAGGGCTCAAATTGGGTCTTTATCCTGTCCTCCTATTTCAGTTATCAAATGTGTAAATCCTTGAGCTCTGCTGTCTGATTCTGAAGAGCCTGTTCAAGTGCTTTTTAATAATTTAGTGGTTTGAGGGATTTTAACACTCATTCTCCCTTGGGCACCTGCTGATATTCTGAAGTAAAAACTTTGTACTCCAAAGAGTACAGAGTATAGAGTTCTGGAGTTAACAAATGAAATGTGACTAAAGACCTGCTAACCTGTCCTGCTTGCCAGACTCCCAACGGAACAAGGTTCTTGTTACTTCAGCTGATTTGACACTGACTGTGACAAGGAGCCCAGAGTAGGCAGAGTTGCAGTGGTATGGGACTTTTTATTTAAACATTTTCAGTAGAGTGCCCAGACAGGCTAATTAGTAGAACCATTAAAAAGGTGGACCCAATCTCACCCAAAGGAGATAATCCAAGAAAATAATTGCTTGGGCTGAAATGGACAAACTTGACTGGTGTGACCCCAAATATTTAATGATTACTCCGTACCCTTAGCCTTGGCAAGTACTGTTCCTTTCCCAACATATGGCAAAAGGCTCATGGCACTTTTCAAAAACCTGCCTTTCACTTTTTTTCTCATTACTGATGAGAAAGCGGTTGGTATATTTAAATATGCATGCCCACATAGGTACATAGGCTTATATGTATGCATATGCACGAATGCAGTTAGTCAACATTTATTGAATGCAGAACACTATGTGGCAGGAAGTACCAGGGGAAATAAAAAAAAAAAACACGTAATCTCTGCCCACATGATAGTTATAGTCTAATGGACAATTTGTGATGCATAGAAAGATGAACAAAAATTGATTACTCTAGAGATAAAAGCCTGTCTTTTGTAGCACTTTTTTTTTCTCGTGAGTACAAAAGTAATGCATGTTTCTTACAAAAACTTTGGAAAATAATCACCTACAATGCCAGTGCCCAGAAATATATACTGTATTAACGTTTAAATATACATCCTTCAGACTTGTTTTTTTCTATGTTCATAAAATGTCTTTAAAACGAAATTGGACTCATACTATGCATACCATTTTACACACTGACTTTTTCATTTGACAATGTGTCTAAACATTTTCCATGTCATTAAACTTATAAAGTATTTAATGATACTATAATATTTAACCATACAATGTGTGATAATTTATTAACAAATACTCTAATTCACAACAATGTGAATATACTTAATACTACCTAACTGTTCACTTAAAAATGGTTAAGGTAGTTTTTAAAAACTTTGAAAAACAGGGCTGGGCGCAATGTGGCTCATATCTCTAATCCCAGCAGTTTGGGAAGCCAAGGAGGGAGGATAGCTTGAGCCCAGGAGTTCCAGACCAGCCTGAGCAACAGAGGCAGACTCTGTCTCCACAAAAACATTTAAAAATTAGCCGAGCATGGTTGTGGGTGCCTGTTGTCCCAGCTACTTGGGAGGCTGAGGTGGGAGGATTGCTTGAGCTGGGGAGGTCAAGGCTGCAATGAGCCATGTTTGCACCACTGTACTCCAGCCTGGGCAACAGAAGAAGACTTCATCTCATACACACACACACACACACACACACACACACACGAAACACATAATTATTGAAGAATGTTAGGGTGTTGTAGCTTTTTGCTATTATAAATAGTTCCACAATGAAAAATCCCTTAGCGTTATTTTTGTGCATGTGCATATCCCTGATCCTTTAGGAAAAATTCCTAAAATTGGAACTGCTAAGCTAAAGGTATGAACAAAACTAGAAATGGCTTTTAGAATTTTTATTGACCTCTGTACAAACACACACAAAATATTTTTATTGCTTATGATTTTAAAAAGAATTTATGCTTGTAATTTTTTCAGAAAACAGCCAAAAATATTTGAAAAATGAAAGTTACCTTTAACCCCATGATTCAGAGATAAACACTATTAATATTTTGGTGAATATCTGTTCAGACTTTTTTCTCTTCCTATGTATTATTATACATACTTAAAATAGGAACATACTATATTTGGTAATCTATATTTTCATATTACAACATATCATAAATATCTTTCCATATCAATTAATATAGGCAGACTTAGACATATTTCATTTCTGTAATACATTTCACTGTACAATTGTGCCATAAGTTATGTAAACAATACTGTACTTTTGAATATTTAGACTGTTTCTGGTTTTGCATTATTATTAACAACGTTTTGATGAGCAGTCTTATCTACACAGCTTTGTGCATTTATGTGATTATTTTTCAAGATAAGTTCCCAAACGTAGAATTGCTAAGTAAAAGGGCATACACATTTATTTTATTTTATTTGTATTGATATATAATATTTGTACATTTTGACATGCACTTTTTAAGGCTTTTGGAATATGATGCCAAATTTTACGTCAAAATGGGTGAACCACTGAACATTTTCACAAATTGGAGGAGTTTTTTTTTTTTTAATACTTTAAGTTCTAGGGTACATGTGCACAATGTGCAGGTTTGTTACATAGGTATACTTGTGCCATGTTGGTTGGCTGCACCCATTAACTCGTCATTAACATTAGGTATTTTTCCTAATGCTATCCCTCTCCCAACCCCCCACCCCACGACAGACCCCAGTGTGTGATGTTCCCAGCCCTGTGTCCAAGTGTTCTAATTGTTCAATTCCCAACAATGAGTGAGAATATGCAGTGTTTGGTTTTCTGTCCTTGCAATAGTTGGCTCAAAATGATGGTTTCCAGCTTCATCCATGTCCCTGCAAAGGACATGAACTCATCCTTTTTAATGGCTGCATAGTATTCCATGGTGTATATGTGCCACATTTTCTTAATCCAGTCTATCACTGATGGACATTTGGGTTGGTTCCAAGTCTTTGCTATTGTGAACAGTGCCGCAACAAACATGTGTGTGCGTGTGTCTTTATAGTAGCATGATTTATAATCCTTTGGGTATATATCCTGTAATGGGATGGCTGGGTCAAATGGTATTTCTAGTTCTAGATCCTTGAGGAATCGCCACACTGTCTTCCACAATGGTTGAACTAGTTAACACTCTCACCAACAGTGTAAAAGCTTTCCTATTTCTCCACATCCTCTCCAGCATCTGTTGTTTCCTGACTTTTTAATGATCACCATTCTAACTGGCATGATATGGTATCTCATTGTGGTTTTGATTTGCATTTCTCTGATGATCAGTGATGATGAGCATTTTTTCATGTGTCTGTTGGCTGCACAAATGTCTTCTTTTGAGAAGTGTCTGTTAATATCCTTTGCCCACTTTTTGATGGGGTTGTTTGTTTTTTCTTGTAAATTTGTGTAAGTTCTTTGTAAATTCTGGATATTAGCCCTTTGTTAGATGGGTAGATGGCAAAAATTTTCTCCCATTCTGTAGGCTGCCTGTTCACTCTGATGGTAGTTTCTTTTGCCGTGTGGATGCTCTTTAGTTTAATTAGATCCCATTTGTCTATTTTAGCTTCTGTTGCCATTGCTTTTGGTGTTTTAGTCATGCAGTCCTTGCCCATGCCTATGTCCTGAATGGTATTGCCTAGGTTTTCTTCTAGGGATTTTATGGTTTTCGGCCTAACATTTAAGTCTCTAATCCATCTTGAATTAATTTTTGTATAAGGCGTAAAGAAGGGATCCAGTTTTGACTTTCTACATATGGCTAGCCAGTTTTCCCAGCACCATTCGTTAAATAGGGAATCCTTTCCCCAGTTCTTGTTTTTGTCAGATTTGTCAAAGATCAGATGGTTGTAGATGTGTGGTGTTATTTCTGAGGTCTCTGTTCTGTTCCATTGGTCTATATCTCTGTTTTGGTACCAGTACCATGCTGTTTTGCTTACTGTAGCCTTGTAGTATAGTTTGAAGTCAGGTAGCACGATGCCTCCAGCTTTGCTCTTTTTGCTTAGGATTGTCTTGGCAATGTGGGCTCTTCTTTGGTTCCATATGAACTTTAAAGTAGTTGTTTCCAATTCTGTGAAGAAAGTCATTGGTAGCTTGATGGAGATGGTATTGAATCTATAAATTACCTTGGGCAGTATGGCCATTTTCATTATATTAATTCTTCCTATCCATGAGCATGGAATGTTCTTCCGTTTGTTTGTGTCAGGAGGAGGTTTTTTAAAAGAGACATGGTCTAGCTCTGTCACTCAGGCTGGAGTGCAGTAGCACAATCATAGCTCACTGCAGCCTTTAACTCCTGGGCTCAAGCAGTCCTCCTGCCTCAGCCTCTGAAATAGCTAAGACTACAGGCGCATGCACCATCACAGCCAACAAAGTTTTTTTTTTTTTTTTTTTTAAAAGAAAATGTACAAAGAGAGGGTCTCGCCTTTTTGCCTAGGCTGATCTGTAATTCCCAGGCTCAAGTGATCCTCCTACCTAGGCTTCCCAAAATGCTGAAATTATAGGTATTGGCCACTGCACCCAGGCCATTTTTTACATAACATGGTTTTATCCATATGGATACTATTTTTGGATTTTTGTTGTTCAATGTTAATTAACTGACTCAACATCACTATTAAAAAGTAATCTATTATTCAGTTGATTTGAAATGCCATCTTTATCAGATATGTACTTGGAATATTTGTGTATGATTTGAGTTTCTATCCTTGCCCCACTATCTATTCATTCCTGTATCTAGCACTACTTCTTTGACATTCTCTTAAAATAATAATAGTATATCACATTTGCTCCCAATTAAGTTCTTCTCTAGGGACTCAATTTCACAGAACTAACCTTGCCTACAGTGTGTAAGTGCCTAGAGTGTGATTTGATATCAAGCACTCCCACCAGAAAATGTCTTCGCCACCAAACTACTATGGCTCCCAAAAGACCTCCCTTTAGGTTATACCAAAGTTCCCAAACAGGTTGCACATTCAAATTACTTTTTTTTTTTTTTTCAATACAGATACTTTGACTCCACCCCAGACCTACTGAATCAGACTTGCTCTGGTACCAGTGATTTGGAACTTGGAAGGTCATTGGTTTCAAGAACAAAAGGTAGCAAGTATCTCAAGCATGCAAGAGTTAAAACCCATATGTATTACCTGGAGTCTCCTCCAATCTTCTCTCCTAAACTGGAAATTGGTTTATCCAATCTCTGCTAATGAACACTTTCGACTAGGCCACTAAGGAGGCTTAAACCCTAAGAGGAAAAACTGTAGAACTAGCTTACTTTGGAAGGGAAGGAAGAAGCATAATGTAGTAACTTCTGGACAGGAATGGAAAGTCCAAAAGGGTTTCAAAAGTCCAAAAGTCCAAATTGACTTTCCAGGCCAGGAAAGTCAATCCAAAAGGGTTTTTCTTGCTTATGTTATTCAGCACGTCTTAGGTAATATTCAGATGAACATTCTGTAATTTTTTTTTTTTTTTGACGGAGTCTCACTGTGCTGCCCAGGCTGGAGTGCAGTGGTGCGATATCGGCTCTCTGCAAGCTCCACCTCCCGGGTTCACACCATTCTCCTGTCTCAGCCTCCCAAGTAGCTGGGACTACAGGCACCCGCCACCACGACCGGCTAATTTTTTGTATTTTTAGTAGAGACGAGATTTCACCGTGTTAGCTGGGATGGTCTTGATCTCCTGACCTCATGATCCACCCACCTTGGCCTCCCAAAGTGCTGGGATTACAGGCAAGAGCCACCATGCTGCCCGGCCCAAACATTCAGTATTTTAATAATTATGTGTTGATTTTTTTGACTATCATCCATTTATGGCAAGTGATACTGGTTTTCCATTTGTAATAGTGATATAAAATATCGCTTTAATTATTATATTTACATTTTAATACGTAAGTCCTTTTCTAAAAATCAAGAACAGGATATAACAAAAGTTTTAAACGTAGCTAAGAGTAATTAAAGTCGGGTAAGCACTGACAATGAGATTCCTGGGATAGATGCTTGAAAGTTTAGTTGGGGGAGGGATGCTGAAAAGACAACCAAAATAGGTTTTGTCTATCTGACAAATTTGTTTAGGGTCAGAGCTAATATTAACTCTTAGGTCCCCCACCTCATTTTGTATTGGCTTATAATGCATTTGTTCAGTGGGCGGCATGTCAAGCAGTACAATTTCAATTCCACATGAATGGAAAATGACCAATCTATCTATGCTGCTGCCTAAGTCTGATGTTCTATTTATGACTCTAGGCTTCTTGCTGAATCAAGTTCTGGACCAAAGAAAAGAGTAGGAGATTTAGTTATGTGCCTTACTATGATGATATTTTTATTACTGTGTATCTTTTTGTAGAAGATTTTGTTAAAAAAAAATTGAACAGTAATCCAGGACTGTGGCATTCTGAGTCAGAGAAACTCCTCACTCTTTGCTCTTTGAAAAATAGACTTAATTCTATCTAAAAAGAAGACTTTTTAGGTGTTCAAAATCAGGCAGCTTCAAGCAATAATCCTTCCTTCAAAAGTGCAAGTGTGCCTTCCAGTATGGGAGTAACTGAGAGACCATGATGGAGAAGATAGTGCATTGAGTTAAAAGGAACATGAAGTATTTCTTTTTCTCTGTTCAGTGCTCAGACCACCGCAGGTCAGCCACTATTCAATATGAAAGGGCTATAAGGGAGGTAGGCACTTAACATTTGAGAAACAAATGCATCTGTTGGCCCAGTGCTCTGTGGGGAATACAAAAGCATCTAAAATAAAAATACGCGATTCCACTGCCTATTCTGGGTCATGTGGGTGTGTCTCTTTAATAAGCCACTTGCAGTTCTTTTTCTGTCTAAGGTGTGCTATTTTCCTGAGAGGTTAGTTTGTGGAAGTAGATAAAGTACTTAAACACATGGTCTGAACTCTAAAGTCAGACAGACTCAGTTTGAATTCCTGGGTCTTCCACTTACTAGCTGTATTACATTGCTAGTTACTTTAAACTTTAATTTTCCCAGCTGTAATATGGGTATAATAATACTTATGCCACAGGTTTATCATGAGCCTTAAGATACTTAGTACAGAGCCTGACACATTTTAAATGTACAATAAATACTATTTTCATTAACTACTTATTACCATTTATGTAGGTAGTAAGGTGTATTTTTAAATAGCATATTTTATCCTTGAACTAAGAGTTATAGAAGATTGATAGCCATTTTCTCACAGCTGGATTATCTAGAGTGCTTGAAAATATGTAGTGCAGCACTGCCAGTGCTTTCCTGAAGTCAAACACTGCATCCTTTTTCTAAATATTTCCAAGTGCTCTTGTTCTGCCAAAAAGAAAAAAGTAATGAAACTGGCCAAATAAATAGGTGACTTTGGCTGATTTCTGCCATAAGGAGAGAAAGAGGAAGAGGGGCAAGAGGTGAAAGGGAGAAAGGAAGGAGAGAGAACTTATATTTGAAAAGACCATGCCAGCCGGGAGTGGTGGCTCATGCCTGTAATCTCAGCACTTTGGGAGGCCAAGGCGGGAGGATTGCCTGAGGTCAGGAGTTCGAGACCAGACTGGCCAACATAGTGACACCCCATCTCTACTAAAGATAGAAAAATGAACGGGGCCTGGTGGTGGGTGCCTGTAATCCTAGCTACTGGGGAGGCTGAGGCAGGAGAATCACTTGAACCTGGGAGGTGGAGTTTGCAGTGAGCTGAGATCGCACCTCTGCACTCTAGCCTGGGTGACAGAGTAAGACTCTGTCTCAAAAACAAAAAAACAAAAAAACAAAACAATCAAACAAAAAACCATGCCCATTCAAGATCGTTAGTAGTATAAGGTATACAGATAGAAATTCTGAGGAAAGAAATTGCCAGCAGAGCCAAGTTTTCCATCTATTAAGTAATCTTTAAGAAAACATTTTTTAGATTTATGATTCACTTGAGACCTGGTTTAGGAGCTAGGAGACCTGCCTGGGTTGTTAGATGCAGCATGCACTTAGAGTCCAAACCTGTCTCCTTTATTTACTACTGGTGTGATTGCAGATAAATTTTGTTTTTCCTGTTGTTTCTCACTGCTCTGGGCTTCATTTTCCTCACCTATAAAATGTTCATAACATCTTACAAGGTTTTTTTTGTGAGAAGTAAATGAGATAGTGTGCCTATTTCTGGCACAAAGTAGGTACACAATAAATGGTAGCTATTATTGATTTAAGTATACCCATCTTCCAAACACTTCTCTGCAGATAGCCTGCATCTGAATTTTCTGGGGAGTTTATTCAAAATGAAGATGCCTGAATTCCACCCGAAAATGTCTAAATCGGAATCCTAGAATGGGGCCTGGAATCTATATTTTAATTAAGCACCAGATGAGTTCTTGGGGGAGAGGAGGTTTTTGGGAAGCTGGCACTTTTCGGTCAAAGTACTGAGAAGTAGAAACTCTCTACTAAGGGACTAAGAAAGCTGGAGAATGTATTAGTATTGAATGCACTGTTTCAGAGGGCTTGGTGGAAATTGTTGACAGCATAAAGAACAGTGTAAGTGGAGATGAAAGTGGAAGCTGACCTCTATGAAAATGGAAGTTTAGGTGGATGTGGGACCAGATGGACTTGAGGTTTTTATGGTGACTGAGGAGAATCAAGATAAGAAGCAGGGATGGAGTCATTTTGTCTTTGCAAAGAGAAACTTGGTATGCAGTTGTTTGGTGTCAGAGGCAGTGCATAATCAACCTAGTCTACTGTAAACCTTTTATTCTTCACAATTTAAATAATTAAATGGAGGGGAACCTATTTATTAAAATGGATTACAAATTGGAGCTAAAGTGAGTATATATTATCTAAATCCAAGCCTTTTGTCTTCTCCCTATTATACTGCTCTTAATTTGTTCTAGAAAGTTTACTTTCTAGTTGCTTTGGCATGAGTTGGAAAACTACCCTGTGCTTTCTAAACCAGCGCATCTGAAACATTTATGTTTGGATGTGTAAGGCACTTGATATTGCTTCACTGGGCAGGTTACTTTTATATTCCCAGAAAGCGTAGAATGTGAAGAGAAACCTTTCGCTGCTGCTTTAATAGCTGGAGGAAAAAAATACATGACAGTAAATCTGCTTCGAGTTCCCCTGATACTAACATAATTAACCAAGCATGGGTACATATTTTATTTCTACTATATTTGAATATTTGCAATAACATTTCCTATTTCTAGAATATACTTTAATGGGGGATAACAATCCCAGTTAATTAAGTTCCAGGGCATTTGTGGGAGGAATAATATGCATCATAATACACCTTTTCAAAGAGATACATTGAGCTCTAGAGAAACTAGGTTTTCAATAACAATGCCAATATAAACAAGACACTTGTGCTGCTAGAAACAAAGGCAATTGTAATCTTTTCTACTACCATAAAATGAATATATACGATGCTGTTTTAAGGCTTTTGGGTTAAAAATACCTTCTACAGATGTTAATGAATAAAACGGCTTTACTCTTAAGATTTGCGTGCTATACTCTTTAAACTTTGATTTATTTTTAAGATCTCTGACATTCAACAGGTACAAACCTCCTAAAGGGACTTCCTAAAGAGTGATACCTGGGCCCCTGCAATGAAAGCAACACATCAACTTTAGCTTTCACATATGTTTACAAAATGACTAGATGAAATTACATCCTACTAGGATGCCACTCTTCTCCTGGTTTGTGAGCATGTTCAGGGCAGAGATTACAGCTCCAGAGCCTAGCACAGAGTATTGGGACAAAATAAGTATCTGTTGAATGGGTGACTTAACTGAATGAATAAATTAATAGATCAGTGATTATCTTTCACTTGTCTTTCCATCTTGCTATTCCCCTCCTCAGGGCAAACTGAAGCAAACGCTTAGAATTCATCCATATCTTGAATTTTATTGTGAACTCCTAAAGGTGCAAACTTTGGCAAAATGGAAGCACTAAGAGACAGACATTGGTTTTCTTGTCAAGTTGATTTTGCCCAGTGATTCTTATTCAAAAGATTTAAAAACCTCCCTAGCCATTAGAGGCAATACTTAAACTAAATAAATATTTTGTGGGTGTCTCTTAAAAAGTCCAGTTGGCTGGGCGCGGTGGCTCATGCTTGTAATCCCAGAACCTTGGGAGGCCGAGGCAGGTGGATCACGAGGTCAGGAGTTTAAGACCAGCCTGGCCAACATGGCAAAATCCCGTCTCTACTCAAAATACAAAAATTAGCCGGGCATGGTGGCATGTACCTGTAATCCCAGCTACTCGGGAGGCTAAGGCAGGAGAATGGCTTGAACCCAGGAGGCGGAGGTTGTGGTGAACTGAGATCGTGCCAATGCACTCCAGCCTGGATGATAGAGCAAAACTCCCTCAAAAAAAAAAAAACAAAAAACAAAAAAACAAGACAAAACAACAACAACAAAAAACCCTCCAGTTTCTTAAAGAAGTATTGTAATCTTAAAACAGTGACCGTATCCACTATAAAGAAAAAGAAAAACACTGCTTCAAACACATAGCAGCCAAGAAGATCTTTTTTATTTTGAAAAACAATTGAATCAGATCATATGGGGTTCCTTTTAAAAAACTCTTCAACAACTTCTCATTGCTCTTAGGATAAGATCCAAAATGTCTAATATGAACTACAAGCTAATTTGTTGATTCATTGAAGAAATATTGATTGAGTGCCTTTTAGGTATTTTAGGCTGGGAATATACCGCTGAGGGGGGGTGGGGCAAAGTCTCAGTTCTCACGGAGCTTACACTGGCCAGAAGTGGGGGCGGGCCAGCGGAAACACTGACAGACTATAAACATATAAATAAAATCAACAAACAAAATCAACAAATAACAAGACAAATTCCTTTCTGACGACTACTATAAAGAAAATAAAATAGAGTATTTGCTAGAGAAAACAAGCTATTCTTTCAGTTCCCCAGGTTCCTTTCTCTCATCCCATGGAATTTGTACGAGTTATTCCCTCTCCCAGGGTTCCTCTCTCATCTTCCTCTCATCCGGAACCATCATTCCGTCTTCAGGTCTCAGCTAAAAATGGCAGTTTCTTTTGTTTAAATGTTCCTTTCATATACTTGCCATTGTCCCCTTATGTCTCCTTTGTAATGTTCATTACATTTAAAAGTATCTCTTCAATGTCTTTCTTGCCATAGGGAAGGGTCTTCTAGTGTATGTTCTACTGATGGTGGTATGTCCCCAGCGAACAGAAGGTAGCAGATTATCAATACATTTTGTTAAAATGAACAGAAGGAAGATTGGGAAGATCTTTTCTTTTTTTCCTGTTAAGGGCCACTTGACCAAGAACGGGTAAAAATCATTTGAAGGTCACACATACATAAAAAGAGCATGGGGCTGGGTGCTGTGGCTCAGGCCTGTAATCCCAACACTTTGGGAGGCCAAAGTGGGCGGATCACCTGAGGTCAGGAGTTTGAAACCAGCCTGGCCAACATGGCGAAACTCCGTGTCTACTAAAAACGCGAAAATTATCCAGGAGTGGTGGGTGCCTATAATCCCAGCTACTCAGGAGGCTGAGGCAGGAGAATCTCTTGAACCTGGGAAGCAGAATTGCAGTTAGCTTAGATCGCACCATTGCACCTCAGCCTGGGCGACAGAGCGAGACTCCGAGACTCCGTCTCAAAACAAACAAACAAAACAACATGGGAGGGAAATGCAATTAGGCTAAAAAGAAACCAAATAAGTATTTAGTAGTCGCTTTGGTAGGTTCTAGAGTGGCAATGAATGCCACCATGGGATAAATTGTTTTCAGAAGTACTTTCCTTGATATCGTAAGTAAAGTAGCTCCACATTTATAAAAGAGCACAAATGAATATGTGGAAAAGGAAAAGAAAGAAAGTACATTTGAAGCATGGAAAGAGTAAGTGGTAAGGGAGATATGTATTTTTCAAATCCAGGCAGATTTTTCTTTCAAAATAAAAATGGCTCTACCGCTTTCCAATACCAAGTAATAATGCACATTGTAAAATGTTGAAGACAATACTGAAAGAGGTAGAGAACATAAAAATGGGCCCTGAGCAGTGGCTCATGCCTGGAATTCCCGCACTTTGGAAGGCAGAGGCGGGTGGATCACTTGAGGTCAAAAGCTGGAGACCAGCCAGGCCAACATAGTGAAACCTCGTCTCTACTCAAAATACAAAAATTAGCTGGGCGTGGTGACACGAGCCTGTAGTCCCAGCTACTCAGGAGACTGAGGCAGGAGAATCGCTTGAAACCAGGAGGTGGAGGTTGCACTTAGTTGAGATTGCGCCACTGCACTCCAGCCTGGCTGACAGAGTGAGACTCCATCTCACACACACACAAAAAAAGTAACCTGAACCTATTTACAGCTCAGGTACTCATTTTTAATGCCTACATAGTAGTCTATTATGTGGTTATACTGTAACTAATTATTGTTGAATTGTTATTTTTTCTGATTTGTCAATATTTCGATGTTATAAACCACACTGTAATTAGCATCTTTGCACATTCGTTACATACATATTTGCAAATTTGTCCACTTCTTTCCTTAAAATAAATTTCTGTACCTGGACGTGTTGCTCAAATACTATGAATATGAGTCCTTTGAAACACATTACCAAATTGCCTTAAGAAAACTGATACTGGTTGGAAGCGGTGGCTTATGCCTATAATCCCAGCACTTTGGGAGGCTGAGGCGGACAGATCACAGTATCAAGAGATCAAGACTATCCTATCCAACACGGTGAAACCCCGTCTCTACTAAAAATACAAAAATTAGCTGGGTGTGGTGGCGCACACCTGTAATACCAGCTACTCGGGGGGCTGAGGCCAGAGAATCGCTTGCACCTAGGAGCGGAGGTTGCAGTGAGCCAACATTGCACCACTGCATTCCAGCCTGGCAACAGAGACAGAGTGAGACTCTGTCAAAAAAAAAAAAAAAAAAAAGGCAACTGATATCAATTTGTCCCACTGGCGATACAAATGCACCCATTTCATAGGATCTTCATCAACAATTAATATTATCAATTTTTTTATCCTTGACATTCTGATAGGCCAAAAAAAGGAATTTTAAAAAAATTTTTTAGTTCATTAAATTTTTTTGTTTTGTTTTGGTTTTTCTGAGACAGATTTTCACTCTTGTTGCCCAGGCTGGAGTGCAATGGCGCAATCTTGGCTCACTGCAACCTCCCCCTCCTGGGTTCAAGGGATTTTCCTGTCTCAGCCTCCCAAGTAGCTGGGATTATAGGTGCCTGCCACCATGCCCAGCTAATTTTTTTTCTGAAGTTTTAGTAGAGACGGGGTTTCACCATGTTGGCCAGGCTGGTCTCAAACTCCTGACCTCAGGCAATCCACCCACCTCAGCCTCCCAAAGTGCTGGGATTTCAGGCATGAGCCACTGAGTCCAGCAGTTGTTTTTTAATTATTGTGGATACATAACAGTTGTACTTAATTGTTTTTATTTTTATTTTTTATTAATTACTAGTAAGGCTGAATATATTTTCATCAAGTATAAGGTTATTTACTAACAAGAAAAAAAGAATATATTGTCATATGCTTATCAGTCACGTGTTTTATCCTTTTATGAATTACCCATTCATGTTCTTTGCACATTTTGAAATGGAAGTAGTTATCTTTTTGTTTTTTTTTTTTTTTTTTTTTGAGATGCAGTCTTGCTGTTGCCCAGGCTGGAGTGCACTGGCACAACCTTGGCTCACTCCAACCTCCGCCTCCCGGGTTCAATCAATTCTTCTGCCTCAGCCTCTCAAGTAGCTGGGACTTTATGCGTGCACCACCATACCCAGCTAATTTTTGTACTTTTTAAAGTAGAGACGGGGTTTCACCATATTGGCCAGGCTGGTCTTGATCTCCTGACCTTGTGATCTGCCCGCCTCGGCCTCCCAAAGTGCTGGGATTACAGGCGTTAGCCACCGCACCCGGCCGGTATTTATCTTTTTAAAAATCAATGTTTAACAACTCTTTATAGGCTAATATTAGCCATATGTGTTTATTTCATATGTAACATTTTTGCTAGTGTTTCATTTATCTTTTTATTAAGTAAAGATATTACCCCCTGGCTGTAATATGTCATTTTGAAATGATTTTTTTCAGTTTATCATTTGTCTTTTAACTTTACTAACCTTGTATTTTGACATTTAGAAGGTTTACTTTTATTTATGAAGTTGTACTTAATAGTCTTTCCCATTATGGATTTTGTGTTGTATTTCGAAAGTGCTTCTGCATCCCCAAGGCTATAGAAATATGAACCTAGGCCGGAGTAGTGTCTCACGCCTGTAATCCCAGCACTTTGGGAGGCCCAGGCAGGCGGATCATGAAGTCAGGAGTTTGAGACCAGGCTGGCCAACATGGTGAAACTCCGTCTCTACTAAAAATACAAAAGTTAGCTGGCCATGGTGGCGTACACCTGTAATCCCAGTTACTGGGGAGGCTGAGGCAGGAGAATCGCTTGAACCCAGGAGAGGGAGGTTGCAGTGAGCTAAAATCATGCCACTGCACTCCAGCCTGGGCAACAAAGCAAGACTCCAAAAAAAAAAAAAAAGAAAGAAAGAAAGAAAAGAAAAGAAAGGAAGGAAGGAAGGGAGGGAGGGAGGGAGGGAGGAAGGAAACATAAATAGTAACCTATATTTTATTCCACTTCTTTTGTGATGTTATATTTTACATTAAGCCACATAAGCCTCAAGAATACGTTAAGGAGTGGCTAATGTTATTGCCATAATCAGAATATCAGGCTTAATGGCAATTCCAGGCTACTGAAGAATTCATTTTACACGTTCTAGGTAAACGTTCTAGTACATGATTATGTAAAATAAGACAATAATCTGAGTAGATACACAGCACCTAAATCATGTATCCCTCTGCCAAAAATGACAATATCAATGAGTCTTCTAGGGAGTTGGGCAGGTAAGTATGAGGGATATTGTTTTAACTGCTTGGAGTGAAATACTTATATTCCAGGCTGATACAACATCCATCAAGCTGAGGGGGTAATTCTCCCAAAGTATTTTGAGGGCTTACTGTGTGGTCGCTGGGGACACAACAGTGAACAAAACAGAGAGGTTTACTTCTCAGAAAGGGTGAAGTAAACAAATAAATAACATACTTTCAGATTAAGTGTTTTATAAGAAAAGTAAGCAGGTAAGGAGATGGGACAAATCGTTATGCCTTTTTTCTTTTTTTTTCCTCAGACCCTTTTCCGCCTTCAGGAAGAAGTTATTTTATGTAGGGTGGTCAGGGAAGGCTTCTCTAGGAAGGTAATAATTGTGAGGCTTGGATGATGAAAGCAAAGATATGAAAATAAAATATTCCAGCAAAGGTAAAGTAGTTGAGGTAGGAAGAAGTTAGCTTTGCTGGAAAAACAGTAAGAAAGCCAGCATAGCTGGCATGCTATTGGAAAACAGAAAAATTGGGAAAAGGAAAAGAACCTAAAACCTTGGGTAAGGTTTTCCTTTAACTGTGACAATGGGAGTGGCATGCTGTGTGGCGCGTTCCCTCAATTCTTTCAGGCATTACTACCGAAGAAAGGCCTTCTTTAACTGCCCTTTTACAAATTCCAACGTTATCAGATTTTCCCACCCTTTTACAATCACCGCCCTTTTTCGAATACTTTTAGAGTTACCGCCTCAAAGTTATCAGTCTTTTAAACATCGCGAATCCGTTTGCCCCTTGAAGGAACTCTTCCGTCCCCCTTCTCCTTGATTTTTCTCCTTGGTATTTACCACTAACATTATATATATATTTATTTATTTATTTTTGTGTGTGTATATATATGTATATATATTTGTTTGTTTCTAAATTATTGTCCCCGACCCTCAGTAAATTATAAAGACTCAAGAACTGGGATTTTGATATTTCCTTTTTTTTTTTTTTTTTGAGACAGAGCCTTGCTCTGTCACCCAGACTGGAGTGCAGTGGTGTGATCTTGGCTCACTGCAACCTCCGCCTCCTGGGGTCAGCTATTCTCCTGCCTCAGCCTCCCGAGTAGCAGGGATTACAGGCGCCGGCCACCACGGCTACTTTCGGTATTTTCAGTACAGAGTGGGTTTCATGTTGGCCAGGCTGGCCTCGCACTCCTGACCTCAGGTGATCCGCCCGCTTCAGCCTCCCAAACTGCTAGGATTACAGGCGTGAGCCACCGCGCCCGGCCTGTTTTCTTTCTAAATTTTGGTCTATTTTAATTTCCTAAGCAGCTACAATGGCGTTTGACATACAGTTGGCATTCAGTAAATACATGTTGAATAAAACGTAGGCTACTGTATGAACTGGTCTGGAGGGATTGTGTGAACTGATGTGATGTCAGGTTAGACTAATAACACATTTCTCACTCTCTGAAAATGTCTTCAAGCAGTCAGACAGTGACGTCCTTCAGTTTTCAAAATGGGAAAGCGAAGGTTCCCACAATTCTCACAACGCAAATTTCTCGCCACAATTCAAAATGGCGGAGGAGGGTGGGGCCTGTCACATGGTGGGCGTCATAACAGCTTTCCTTTTCCAAACCGCCGCGTCGTCTGCCGTCCCCCTCCTCCTCCCGCGGAGCCTTTTCGAGGAATCGACTGGGATTGGCTAATAGGCTGGGAGTGGGGCTGCGGTGCCGGGACGCGGCATCATCACTTCCTGTTGTGGGCAGTCGTTTCCTGTCGCTGCTTGGTAACAATGGGGAAGATAATGGCTGCCTGAGCAACGTCTCCGAGCAGGCGCTGGGCTAGAGGCGGGTCTCAACCAGCTACTCATTGGAGCGGGCTTGAGAGCGGCGGCCAGGGAGGTGCGGAGCAGCCTCGGCGGCGGCGGCCGAACCAACCGAGTCGGATCCTGACCCTAAAACCTAGTAAGTGAAGACTTGGGAATCCTGTGAGAAATGGATGTAGAGCGAGAGGAAGACAGCGGAGCCGCGGCTGCCGCGTTCTCTCAAAATGGCCCGAGTGACGCGTCGTGGCAGAGGCTCAGCGCCGCCTCCGGACCCCAGGCCCGTTGCTGCGGGGGGCTCCGTGGCGTAGTCGCCGCTGCCATTTTAGTTGAGTGGTATAGTCGACAGGCTTTTGAAGGGGAAGAAGGTGGGTAGTACTTCCTCTCTGTGGCCGCGCGAGCTGCAGCCCAGGCCCTCCCGAGCCTTAGGAAATCAGGGGAGGCGGTTTTCGAGTTTTGGCCTCAGGCATCAGAATCTTAGAGCGTCTCAGGCTTTTTCTTCTCTGTTCTCTGGAGGCTTCCCTGACCTCCCCGCGTTTTTCATGGCGGGCTTGGGTTTGGGAAAAGGGAAGTAAAAAATCAGGCTGCCCCAAGTGAGATGCTGGGAACTCCTGGGCCTTTAGATTTCCCCAGATTTGCAAAACCTCGTTTTGTGCCCTTCTGCAGGGTATTACCAATTAGGCGCCCCCTGGGGCCGCGATGACATCTTCTCTGAGGATCTGAGGCAAATGTGGTCTTGCTCGAATAACCCTGGCATATCCTTTGCCAGGTATCACTGGAAGGATCCCCTGCAAAAGAGAGGGAAAAGCCGTTAGGTGTTTGTTGTTTTCTCCTGGGTAAGGGATGGAATTAGGCCAAATTATTTTCAAGTTAATTTCTGTTTAATCCACCAACAACCCAATCCCTCCCCCGTTTAAAAAAAAAAAAAAGTCTAAGGGGTCTCTGCTTCTGCAGGCGGTACCTGCCACGCACGCCATAGCTTAGTAACTAGTATTAACCGGTTGGGCTTCTGCTTCCTGAATACTCGGTCCCTTTTTCCCTTATGCTGATTAATTTCAAGATGGAGGAGACAGCCACGTTCCTTCCCTAGACAGTTTCACCATACTTATTCCACAGGTTAGTCTGGGAATGTGAGGCCTAGCAGTCCTGTTATTGAGGTCATTTTTTTTTCATTTTGGGGCAAGAGGAAGCAGTTATATCAGATTGTCATCTACCATTTGCAAGACCCCACAATGATTTTTTGCCAGAAATAAGGAGCCCGCATTTCCTGAATCAGAATTAACCGCAGTGCTTTGGACTGATTGAAAGGGGGAAGAAATAATAAACCTACTGCTACTAATCATTTCTTTCACTCTTCGTGATTATAGACAAAGTAACTACTTACCACCCCATTAGGTACATTGTGTCTTCCCTGGAAGACTGGCACAATTATAGCCCCTCCCCCTCCCCGTGACTTTTCTAAACTGTAAAAATATAGCTTAGGTAGGTAGAAATACCAATCCACTTTTTAAAACTTGATTTTAGGACACTCTCCACTTACTGAAAAATGTTACAAAGATTTTTTAGCCCATGATGTTCTGATGAATTTTAATACTTTAGTCCCTACCTTAGGCTAGTGTAATGTGCCCGATAAGTTCTTGAAAGTGACTATCAGAATCTGAAAATAATTACTGATATGATAAGAAAGGCCTATTTTAAGCTTATAATGAAACGTAAATTGTCTCTCAGTCTTAAAAGACATGTTTTATCTAACTCCTGGTCCCCTCTGACCTTCTTGCTCTCACCAAATGCCCTAATACTAGCATTGAGTGAGGTTGGGTTGTGGTGTGTCTGTATTGTTTTTTGTTTTTTGTTTTTTTTAGGTTGTGTCTGATTCAAAGAAAATATGTATCTTTTAAAAGAGGAAGAATAATGGATTCTTTTTTTTTCTAGAGCAGAGTGTGAAGAAAACTAAAATCCAGTTTATTGTATTTCAATACTATGTCATAACAGTCAGGTAATTTATTTTTTGTTGCGTCTCCTGATGATTTATGTGTAGAATGCATGTTTACAAATATTTATTGTTCTATTTTGCAGGCCCTGTAATTCGATGGGCTCATTGGTAGATGTTAGATGGTGTTGGGTATTCTTCATGATAAGAATGGGTACTTTTCACTGGGAATTAAAAGGGTAATGTTTCTGGATACCTGGAACTCACCAGTGCTTTATCTGTGCATTTGACTCTTTAATGTCTGAGGTTTACCAATACCTGTATAGAACAACAAAAAAATTTGTTGTCTTATATCATTGTTGGAATGGCATGAGTATAAGTAAAATAACATTTAAATGTTCATTGGATAACTAAATGAAATATCAGTAGAATAGCTTACAAGAGTATGATCTTACATTACTTTGGTGGTTGATTTTTTTCCTTTAAGATTCAAAAATTCATAATTGATACATGATACTCTTAATTGGTATTAACTCCTTTCATTATTATTATCATTGTCATTAGGGTAACCACATAATTTATTGCCCTAACCAAGACACTTTTAAGAACAAAAGGAACATTAATAATTCCTGGACAACAGGTGCAAACCTTGATTGTCCCAGACAAACTGGGATGGATACTTAGCCTAAATTCATAACCAACTTCTGCTGAAGGCCTGTGATGCTAGGCCATGTGCTTTACATGCATTATTTTATAATCCTCACAACAAAGCCTTATGAGAATGTTAACTGTTTTATAGAGGAAACCAAAAACCCAAAGAGGTTAAGTATAATTTGTCCTCAGTTAAATAGCTTTAAGTGGTAGAGCCCTCATTTTATCCCAGGCCTGTGTGACATTATGCTTCTAGGTTTGATTGCTGTCTAATTAGATAGGAAATTCAATGAAAATGAAAGGTTGTAGTAAAAAAGTCTGTAGGTTATGTTGCATCAGAAACTTTTATTAACACTTAAAGATTATCCAGCAATCCCCCCTTTTTGTCTGTTACATTCCTGTTTCAGCTATTATGCATGTTTACAAATATTTATTGTTCTATTTTGCAGGCCTTGTAATTGGATGGGCTCGTTGATAGTTGTTAAATAGATAGCTCTTTGTATATAATTTGATAAACTTAATTTAAAATCAGAAATTATTTTAAGAAATAGCTTAATAATGAAATGATCCGGAAATATTAGGCTGGTTGGATATCTTTGAGGTTAGTGAACACGTAGTGAACCTTAAATAATATAGTAGGTCAAATGAGGCATCTGCCTTTATGGAATTACATTATGTGTACATTAATTTTTCCATGGCCATGGTGGATCAGAAATAGAGCAAATCACCAACCAGCCTCCTCCTGTTCTCTTCATTTAAAATAGAGTGGATGACCAATCAGAGAATAAAAAGTCTTCTGTCAAACCCAAACCAATGAGGTCCTAGAATTTTGTGCCACTGCATAGAACTGGACAAGTTTTTCTTTAACACAAAGATTTCCAAAACCTATGGCCCATTGATTTCAGAAAGTATCTAGTTTACATAATAAATTGAAATTCTGATGTCCAATATAAGAAAGCAATAACACTTCTGTGTCTATTTTTCTTTCATTTTTTTTTCTCAACCTCAAACATGAAAGTTTCCCAGATAATCCAGCAATTCATTTCTCTTTTCATCAATTGAGGTATTTTTAAAATACACCTCACTTGGGGGAATATATTTATGAACTTGTGGGTTTTTCTCCTGAAATATATAGTTGGTATTTTTGCTCTAGATTTTCTTATATTTTAATGCTCCAACCCAAGGTGGGTTTTTTTGTTTTTTGGTTTTTTTGGTTTGGGGGAAGGGCAGGACAAGTTTTGCTCTGTCGCCCAGGCTGGAGTGCAGTCGCGTGATCTTGGCTCACTGCAACCTCCGCCTCCCGGGTTCAAGCGATTCTCCTGCCTCAGCCTCCCAAGTAGCTGGGATTACAGGCATGTGCCACCACGCCTGGCTAACTTTTGTATTTTTGCTGGAGAAGGAGTTTCACTGTGTTGGCCAAGCTGGTCTTGAACTCCTGACCTCAGGTGATCCACCTGCCTCAGCCTCCCCAAGTGCAGGGATTACAGGTGTGAGCCACTGCGCCCAGCCCCCAATCCAAGAGTTTAATCTCATTAGTCATAATAGCACCTACATATTTGTGAGACAAATAATCTGTAGGCGGAGAGCACTTGGTGCATTATATAGATTCGTGAATTTCTTGCAGTAATTTTGCAACTACAGATTGGGTTGCTATTAAAACATTTGACAGGCTAATGGTGTTTCCATGATGGTGAACATGTTACTTCCTGGGAGAAAGGAGGTATTTGTGTTTGATGTTTTAAATTTTTTTCTGGAATGACAAAAGGTCCCTTCTGATATCCCTTGACTGTAGGAAGAAAGGTGTTAACTACAATTTTCATGTTTTATTGACGAATAAAAGTTCCCTTTAGTGCTGATTATAACTAAGACCGTATGAATTATCTAAACTGGGACACTTTTGAGAGTGAAAGGGAGAGCCATATTACTAATTGCTTCAGTACAAGTGTAAACCATTACTCTTCTGGACATACGTATACTAGTTCAGGAAGGACAATTGTCATCATGGTTGGTCTTAAATACAAAATTATTTCCTCAAATAATATAACTGATTGGTATAGATAGTATTTTTTAGTTAAGTGATTTTAATTTTAAAAATTGGCTTCACTCTTTAAAAACTTGATTTTTGATGGAAAAATCTTAGGTCCTTAAAATAGTGCCTTAGTTACTGATGAACACCAGCATTGTCAGTTATCAGTGATTTTTACATTAATAACTTAAACACATGCACTCTGGGTTTTTGAGTCATTTTCTTTTTGACTTCTTAGGAATAATGAGAGAAGCAAGTCAAAATGAGTTTATGGATAAGACCAAATTTTAATTTAGTGGCATAGCTCGATAATAAAAGAACATAAAATGGGTAATTGAAGATTAAATTCACTGTCTAGATTAAAGTATTTGACTGAGATGAAATGTCATAATGGTTTCCTTTTTTAACTAACTTGATCCTGTAGATCGACAGAATTTGGCATGGTCTTCAGTCTTTTGATTTACTGAAGTTCTTAACACTCTTTCAGTTTAACTGTTTTAGAGGGTTTTCGTAAAAGTTGTTTGAGCTGCAAGTCGGTAGGTACATGAGGAACATTCCTGAGTCCTTTTAGTTTTTCTCTGTCCTTTTCAAGTGGTAAAGATAGAAGAATGTAAATGGAGGCTAAGTTAACTGCCATTCAGAATCTCTTATTGCTATAGTAGCATGAGCAGTGGTGGATGCCTTGGTAGCATTTTCTGATAGACCACTCTTGGAAATTATCAACAAATTGTTTAGTTGGTGAGAGGTATCATGCAATAAGGAAAGTCAGTGAGACATTAACCCTTCCTGTTCTTTTTTTTTTTTTTAAGAATGCTTTATATTTCTTTTCAACAAGTTAAGATAACCACATAAGTGGAGGTAGAAGTACATTGAGTGAAATGGTAGTGAGAAAAGCAGAGCTTATAAGCTTATGTCCTAGTTATTTGTGCTGTTTCCTAAACCTAATTTTTCTTAATATCGAAATGTGGCCTAGGTTATATCTTATTTACAGTCACAGATACATAGAACTGGAAAGTACCTTGCAGATGGTTTAATCCAATACTCTAATATTGGTGGAGATTCTGTGGCACAAGAGGTTAAATGAATTGGCCAAATCCACATAACCAAGTTATAGCCAAGACTAGATTTCAGTGTGTCTTTTTTCCTTTCACAGAGCTGAATTTCACCCTGCTACCCATGTGTAGAATAAAAAAAGATACCTGGTTGTTATCAAATATTTGTCTGTTACAAATACCGTAGCATTTGAATTAAACATTCTACATATGAAGAATCCCCAACACTTTTGGTGCCTACGTACATGATGGTACTTTTGTTTTCTGGCCTGAAATTCAGCAGTTCTTTGTGATTTAACTTTTAAAAAACTGAATAAAGTATTTTTCATTTTGGTGATGGTATTTAACATTTTCTTCATTGACACAGATCACATGTTATTAGTTCTTATCTCCTTTATGAGGTTCTTTTTTGGGTTTTGTGTGTGTGTGTGTGTTTGTGGTGCGTGGTTTTTTTGTTGTTGTTTGTTTTTGAGACGGAGTCTTGCTCTGTCACCCAGGCTGGAGTGCAATGGCACGATCTCTGCTCACTGCAACCTCCACCTCCCAGGTTCAAGCGATTCTCCCGCCTCAGCCTCCCGAGTAGCTGGGATTACAGGCAGCCACCATCATGCCTGGCAAGTTTTTGTATTTTTGTAGAGACAGGGTTTCACCATGTTGGTCAGGCTGGTCTTGAACTCCTGACCTCAGGTGATCCGCCTGCCTCAGCCTCCCAAAGTGCTGGGATTACGGGCGTGAGCCTCTGTGCTTGGCCTCCTTTATGAGGTTCTTAATGAAGCTCTGTTGCAAACAAAATGGATTGCCCTTCTCTTGTCAGTGTGACACATTTTTGTGTTCATACCTGTAATTTTTAAAACATTGGCATGTCCTGCTTTAGAACTTTATTATAGAATTTGGAGCTTGAATGAACACATGCACAAGGTGAACATATTCAACACGATTTAGTAGTTACTTGATGTTAGGTTACCTTAATTCCTCCCTCCCACCCACCCCTTTTTAAAAAAAAAAAAAAAAAGAGGTAATTTCTTCCAGGTGACTTTTTAAATTTTGATATGGAGTCTCACTCTGTCACCCAGACTGGAGTGCTGTGGCGTAATCTGAGCTCACTGCAACCTCTGCCCCCAAGCTCAAGCAATCCTCCCACCTCAGCCACATCAGGTCCCAAGTAGCTGGGACCATAGATGGGCGTTACCCTGCCTAACTAAGTTTTTGTATCTTTGGTAGATACAGGGTTTCACCATGTTGCCCAGGCTGGTCTTGAACTCCTGGGCTCAAGCAATCCGCCAACCTCGACCTCCCAAAGTGCTGGGATTACAGGTGTGGGCCACCACACTCGGCCGGCACCATGCCCAGCCAAGATGACTTACTTTTTAAAATTGGTTTTTACACAAGCATTTCACTTGGTGTTTCAGAATTTAGTTTTGTAAGGTCTGTTTTATTAATGGTATTTTTGGATGCCTTAAGTCTCCTTAATTGGGTACTATAATGTAGTGTGTCCATCAAATATAACATGCCTGTGTTTATGCTTAGCACCAGGTCTCCTGACCTGTTAGTACTGAACAATATGTTTTAAATGACTTTTTGCCTTAACATTATAACAATTAAATTTTTAAAAGTTTGGTGTGCATGGATTAGAAGAATTAAATGAGATATTACATTTAGCAGTAATCAGAAAGTCATTTGCACAATTTATATTAATATATAATAATAATGACTAGAAGAAGTTGGGATTATTAACAATACTTTAAAATTCTGAAGGTGAATAAAATCTGTTTTAAATAAATCTCAGGCTTGGTGTTCTTGCTGGCCTTTCCTCCCCAGAATTAAATTTACCTGATACAATCCCATTCATTGACCAGATGAGTAGCTCTTTGAAATGATTGGGCAGAATTTCTAATTTGGTTTCTTGTTTCCAGGAATGGATTTGGATATATTGGCACACAGTACTGTAAAAGAAATAAGCTTAATAAAATATGCTGTTTATCTAAGGAGCAACTGTATTTTTAGAAATTACTAAAAGTTGACTTATTTAAAAATAAGTCCATCTAGGTTTGTGCTGCTTATAAAAGGTGTTTTGTCATTTTGGAATTTTTCATACAGGGAGTGAACATGCTATAAAAAGCTCATAGAATAGTTTAGTCATCCCTATTGGGATTGAAGGAAGGAATGTGTTTTAAAGTATAGAGTCTTGGGTTATGTTGGAGGGCGGTTATCTTAGTGAAAAGTTGACTAGATTTGGAATGCAGAGACCTGGATTTAATTACTGGCCCTTTCCATTTACTAGCCACATGGTTTTTGGTAAATCACTTTCTTTCTCTGTGCTTCTGTTTCTCACCTGTAGAGGTGGTGATTCTTACTTCATGGGATTATTGTGAAGATTAAATGAAATACAGGTGTATGGGCTGTGTAAATACAGGGTGATGAGTATTGCTTATAGCCAGAGAGAGACCTAAGTGACTTCAAAACAATTATACTTCATTGTCTAAATTACTGTATGTTTCACTGGTAATCTTTGTAGAAAAACAGCTGATGCTAATCATATGCTGAAGTCAAAATTTCTGAATTATGTGAGATAAGAAATAGATTTATGACCTTCTCTTTTACAGTGATGTTGAAAGATCCCAGGGATGTATAAGGATTCTTTTTTTCCTCTTACTACTTAAACTAGAAATGTACCACAGTGTTACTTACTGTAAAGTAGAATCTGGAGACCTGTTTTGTTAATATGTTATTCTTCACTAATATTTTCACACCCAAAATGGAGATAGAGCTGTATTTGATCATTTGGACTATGGTTTCCTGATATTTTTGGCATGCCTAAACTTTAAAATGTTTGTTTGCACTTAGTAAACAATAGTGGCAGATTACATCTACCTGGGGCAGAATTTGTGGTTTTTAGATTTATTCCATTTCTTTTTTTTATGCCACTTAGTGAAGGAGTGCTTAAAATAAGACCGGGCTCATTGGGTGTGTGAGAGTAAAATTATTTTACAAGGCATTTGAGAGCATTGCCTGAATTCTTGATTTCCATTTTCTTTGCAAATGTAATTACCTCTAGTCCAGGGGACCTCTGCAGGTATTGTAGCCATAGCTTACTCCTTAAATTCCCTTTTAAGGGAAGGAGTGCCTTGCCAGTGCTGAAATGTCTTGACCCCCGATTCCGGTCCATGGGAAATGCTAAGTTAATGCAGAAAGGATGGAATCTTTGAAATAAGTGTGTTGCAGGAATATCATGGGGAAAATATTTTCCTTGATTGTCTCTGGCATATATATGGAAGGGTAGGGGGAAAGGAGACAGCAGCATATTATTATTATTGAAGAGGTAGTGATTTGGATTTGTTCACATGTTGCTTTATGAGTGTGTCTCATTTAAATTTTGAATTAAATAAAATTTAGAAATCCCTCTTTCATGGAATGAAATCCAAGCTCATCAAGCAGGAGCTGTTTAGGATTCAGAAATCTCTGAAATCACAGTGTCAGGAAAATTTTGAATGGAGGTGTTTTGTCTCTAGTTTCCATGTAGGAAATAGTAGAAATTCTAAAAGGTCAAGAATGAATCTTGAAGATTCATGAGCATAGGAAAGACTTATCTATTCCATGAGTATTGAACGTTGTAAGGTATTGAACCTTATTGTTTTATTTTTGGAAAACATAAAGGGGATGCAAATAGTGGGTTTGTAGAGCATGAACAATATATTGGTCACATTTAAAACTCTCCCTATTTGGGATTTCTCTGTCTTACAAAGAAATACTTTAAAGTTATGCTGCCCAATATGGTAGCCACTAACCACTGTGTGACTGTTAGACACTTGAAATAAGACTAGTAGACTAGTGAAACGGAAATTTTAAGGTTTTTTTAATTTTAAGTTTAAAAAACTGAAGAAGTGTAAAATGTTTTTCCACGAAACACAACTTTAGAACTACATTCCATTTTATCTTTTGAAAATTTAGCATCCAACTTATGATAGGCTTTAAGTGTAAAACACACACCAGGTTTCAAAGACAGTATTTTTTAATGTAAAACATCTAAATGATTTTTTTTATGTTGATATGTTGAAATGATTTTTTTTCTTTCTTTTTTTTTTTTTTTTTTTTTTTTTTGAGACAGAGTCTTACTCTGTCACCCAGGCTGGAGTGCAGTGGCTTGATCTCGGCTTACTGCAACCTCCACCTCTTGGGTTCAAGCAATTCTCCTGCCTTAGCCTCCAGAGTAGGAGTAGCTGGGACTATAGGCGCCTGCTACCAGGTCCGGCTAATTTTTGTATTTTTAGTAGAGATGGGGTTTCGCTATATTGGCCAGGCTGGTCTCAGAACTCCTGACCTTGTGATCAGCCTGCCTCGGCCTCCCAAAGTGGTGGGATTACAGGCGTGAGCCACCGCAGTCAGCTGAAATGATTTTTTTTGGTTATGTTGAGTCAAGAAGATACGTTACTAAGATTAATTTCACATGTTTTTACTCTTAAAGCAGCTGCTTGACATTTTAAAAAATTACGTATATGGTTCAAATTGTATCTCTTTTGGACCGTGCTGTTTCAGACAGATTACTAAGGGAAATGAACTCAGTGTTCACATTGGATTACTTTCAGTCATTTAAATATCCACAATATGCAAGGCACTGTGCTAGTGGCATTTGGCAGTTTTTAAGGGACTGTAATTCTGGTTCATTCCCTAAAAGAAATTACTTGGGAAGAGAAGACACATACACTTCAAAAATATAAAACATTATGGAAGGCAGGAAGTGCCACTCTAGTAGCATAGACAAGTGCTATATGCAGAGATGGATGGAAAAATTGCTAGCTGAGATAGTAATAGCTCCTTAGGAGGGAATATCTCATTGGATCTTGAAGGGTAGGTGAAATAGGGAGAGGCTAAGAGGGGGCTGAGGGGAATAGCAGTACATTGTGACAGTAGTAAAGCACAAGGTATGTCGGGGAAGGGGAGTATGGGGTAGAGGCAACCTAAGCGGATTGGTGTTGCTAAGAAAATGTTGTAATTTTGTGTCACTGGAGTATGTAGCTTACTATGACCCTAAGCCCAGAATAGAAGACCAAGAGACTTCACTACCCTGAATAGCATTTTAGTCCAAATGGTCTTTTGGAATCAGTCTCTTCTGGCTCTCACCTAATAACAAATCGTTTTTTTAATATCCAGCTTCTGCTTGATTATCTCTGGAGACAGATAGTTTGCTTGCTTCAAGAGACTGGTAGCATCTCTCTTTTTTTGACAATTTTGTTAGATTGTTTTACTGAAAGGAAGAATTATTTGCTTCCACATGTCTTTAGCTATTGACTCTAATTTAACCCTGTGGTTGCGCTCTCTTTCATGTTATTCCTCTCTAAATATTTGAAGATGGTAATTGTGTCCATTTTTAGTCTTTCTGCAGGCTAAGTACCTCCAGGTAATTCATCCATTTCTTTTGTGATGCTCCCAGGCTTCTCACTAGTGTTTCACTTACTCTACATGTAGTCTGCTTTTGTTTTTGAGACGGGTTCTCACTCTGTTGCCCATGCTGGAGTGCAGTGATGCAATCTTGGCCCACAGCAACCTCTGCCTCCCAGGTTCAAGCGATTCTCCTGCCTCAGCCTCCCGAGTAGCTGGGACTACAGGCATGCATCACCATGCCCAGCTAATTTTTTCGGTATTTTTTTTAGTAGAGACTGGGTTTTGCCATGTTGGTCAGGCTAGTCTCAAACTCCTGACCTCAAATGATCCGCCCAACTCTGCCTCCCAAAGTGCTAGGATTACAGGTGTGAGCCACCATGTCCGGCCTTCTACATGTACTCTGAACAGCAAGTTTCAGTGGGGCTGTTACCTGCTTTTATTTGAACACCATTCTATGAAAGCAACTTGTGATTCTCATAGGTTTTGTAGCCAGGTCAGACAGGCTTTTTATTGAGCTTGTGTTAACCAAAAACTTGAGGTATCTTTCATGTGAACTGCCAAGACAGGTTCTTCCCCGACTGTATACTTTTACTATGGGCCCTTCATTAAAGTGTCTGAGGTAGGATATTTACCATTGTTTTTATTTCAGCCCATCCTAGGAATCCACTGATAATTCGTGCTAACTCACAGCTTCGAGTTGTTTATGGATTTGTTTACCATGTCTTGGGCAGATTCATCCAACTGGTTCATTTAAAAATGCTAAAGTTTATAGGGCTGTTTGCAAGTTAACATTGCTTCATAATCTTCGAGGGTGGTATTCAGCAACTGTTAATCTGTTTAATTGTATTGTCATCAAGCTCCTTAGTACTCAAAGAGTGTATGATTCTAGGTTCAGCATCAACATCACCTGGAGGCTTAATAAAAATGCAGAATCTCAGGCCCTACCCCAATCTACTGAATCAGAATCTGTATTTTAACAAGATTTCCAGATAATTCCTATTACACTGATCTATATTTCTTCATAATAGGAAGAAAAAGCTCAGATCCTGTGCAGAAATCAAGTCAGTAAGTCAGCAATGTTATCCTGATGTACCTATCAAAGAGATTCTCATCCCTGACTTTCAAAATAGAATTACCTGTGAAATTTAAAAAATATCCATGTCTAACCAACCCCAGAGAAAGTTCCCTAAGTAATTCTAATGTGCAAGCCAAGGTCTGGAACCATCCCTATGTAATGCAAATAAGGTTAATCTTTTCGGGGATTTTTTTGTATTTTTTTAAGTTTACCAGCAGTGAACTCCACTTCTTGTGAACATACTGTCTTCTACATGTTTGTAGTTTATCTGATAATGTATTTGCAGAATTTTCCCCTAGATGTATTGTTAGATTTTACTGCTCTGTAGTTTATAGATCTCACTTTTTTTGAAGATTGGATCATTTAGCATCTCTCCTGTTCTCTATGACATCTCAAAAAGATTGTCATTAGAAATTATGCATTGTTGGCTTTTGATTTTCTTTGAAAAGTTATTTTTTCCACTCTTTCCAGTTAGATGATTCTCATTGTTGAATAAAATAGAAACAAAATGGAAGTTGAGTGACTCTTCTGTCTTCTGTGAATATATCTGATGCACCCCCCTCCATACTCAGTACAAGACCCCTTTCTTGCTTCACATTCAGTGTTTTAAGTCTTTCGCATATTTTTGCAAGTTTCTGTTCCTTCTGGGCTTTTACCTCCCTGATAACTTTTTTTTTTTTTTCCTTTGAGACGGAGTTTCGTTCTTGTCGCCCAGGCTGGAGTGCAGTGGCATGATCTCGGCTCACTGCAACCCCCATCTCCCAGGTTCAAGTGATTCTCCTGCCTCAGCCTCCCAAGTAGCTGGGATTACACGCATGGGTCACCACACCAACTCTTTTTATTTTTAATTTTTTTTTTTTTTTTCTAGTAGAGACAGGGTTTCACCATGTTGACCAGGCTGGTCTCAAACTCCTGACCTTAGGTGATCCACCTGCCTCGGCCTCCCAGAGTGGTGGGATTACAGGTGTGAGCCACTGCACCCAGCCCCCTGATACTATTATTAAGACTTTGTGCCACTGCTGTAACTGTCCTTGGCATGTGAGTTTTCTCTTTTCTTTGATTCATGTCCTTCACATGTCAGAACTTAACCAGATATCTTTGCCTTCTTTGGAAGATTTATATTTTTCAAGCCTTTTAACCCTGCAGCTCTTTTCAGAACTATTTACGTATCCTACACAAGTGAATTTTGTCTTAACTTTCATGCATTAGTGTTCAAACTACTAACTGCTTTATTAAGAACATTGGTTAAATGTTCTTAGCAAATTTGAGAAATTATGGCTGACTTTTTTTTTTCTTTGTGCTCTTCTGTATTTTTAAAAATCAGCTGCCTTTACCATTTCCAATACCAAGTTGTATTACCTGAGATTCATGTGGGAAAACTTGGCTTCCTTTACTTTTTTTTTTTTTTTGTATTTTTTAGTGCCTGTTTTTTGTGTGTGTTTTATTTAAGCGTCAAAGTTTCAAGTATTATAAAGTAAGCATTTGTCAGAGATGTATATAGTATAATCTTACTACAATTAAGCAATCTCAATTATGAGATTAAGAAACTCCAAAAATATTGTGATCTCCCCCCCCCCACCACCACCACGTTTCTTGACATGCTCATCTTAATTAAACAATGATAGGATAGTTCTAAGAATAATGATCTAAGGAAAACAGTGGAGATCTAGGTATGCCCATGTCTAGACTAAAATCTGTTTAGGCTTAGCAAGCAGGCAGGGTTTGACAAGACAGGCTTCTTTGTGTTTTTATATCTGGAGTAAGACTTGACTTACTTTTCTCTTTAGAATTGATTTGTGAACATTCTGGCACTTCAGGTGTTGTGTGTGGGTGTATGTGGGGTTAAGTCATAGTACCAATATAGACTACCCTTTTTCCATAAGTCAAATTTTCATGTTGTCCTAGTCTGTTCAGGCTGCTGTAATAGACTATCGTAAACTGAGTGGCTTATAAACAACAAAAACATATCTTTCACAGTTCTGGAGACTGGAAAATCCAAGATCAGGGTGCCAGCAGATTTGATATCTGTTGAGAGCCCAATTCCTCATAGACAGCTGTCTTCTCACTTTAACCTCACATGGCAAAAGGACAAAGGAACTCTCTGGGGACTGTTTTATAAAGGCGTAAGTCTCATTCATGACGGCCCAATCCTTATGACCAAAGGCCCAACCTCCTAATATATTCATCTTGGGGTTTAGGATTTCAACATGTGAATTTGAGGGGAACATTCGGTCAGTAGCACATATGTTCATGGAATTTAGTTGTGTTTGTGGGGAACGTAAGGGGAATCTGGGGTTGTAAGGGGAAGAATCAGGATGAACATTTTTGTTTGTAGTCTCCCTGTATTTTAGATTGTTGACTACCATTGTTTTTTTGTGCGCAGTTAATTGATGAATATGTGTGGAATGTCTGCCAATATTCTGGTTTCCTTAAACTCGTACAAATAGTGAATGACAAATAAGAATTTTTGGCTAAGTTTATGTATTACCTAGAACAGGAGTTGGCATACTTTTTCTGTAAAAGGCCAGATAGTATAATATTTTAGGCTTTGCAGATCAAAAAGCAAAATTGAGCATATTGTTACTTACACAAAAAAAGAGAGAAACAAAATTCTCAGTTTTTCCTGGTAAAATTCAAAATGTAATAACACTAATTGAGTACAGTGTTTTGTGAGATAGGTTTACTAATGAGAAGAATGACACACTTTTGAGGGTAACATTTTGCTTAATTGGGATTCATAGCTAGTCTTCCTTATTAGTCATTTGCAAATGTTCATTTATGGCTAACTTAAATATTTAATATTTGAAAGTATCTTTTCATACATATAGGTATTATTATCTTAAGCAATCCACAAGTGTATGATTTTAGTGAAGTGTATTCATCTTTTAGAAGGTATCTACAGGCCGGGCGCGGTGGCTCAAGCCTGTAATCCCAGCACTTTGGGAGGCCGAGACGGGCGGATCACGAGGTCAGGAGATCGAGACCATCCTGGCTAACACAGTGAAACCCCGTCTCTACTAAAAATACAAAAACTTAGCCGGGCGAGGTGGCAGGCGCCTGTAGTCCCAGCTACTCGGGAGGCTGAGGCAGGAGAATGGCGTGAACCCGGGAGGCGGAGCTTGCAGTGAGCTGAGATCCGGCCACTGCACTCCAGCCTGGGTGACAGAGCGAGACTCTGTCTCAAAAAAAAAAAAAAAAAAAAAAAAAAAAAGAAGGTATCTACAGAATTTTGTTAGATTTTTTATGGGTTTTTTGTTGTTGTTTTTGTTTTTTTTTTCAGATGGCTCTGTCACCCAGGCTGGAGTGCAGTGGCACGATCTCTGCTCACTGCAAGCTCCGCCTCCCGAGTTCACGCCATTCTCCTGCCTCAGCCTCCCGAGTAGCTGGGACTACAGGCGCCTGCCACCACACCCAGCTAATTTTTTGTATTTTCAGTAGAGGCGGGGTTTCACCGTATTAGCCAGGATGGTATCCATCTCCTGACCTCATGATCCGCCTACCTCGGCCTCCCAAAGTGCTGGGATTACAGGTGTGAGCCACCATGCCCGGCGATTTTTTATCTTTTAATTTTTTATGAAGATGGGGTCTCACTATGTTGCCCAAGCTGGTCTTGAACTGCTAGGCTCAAGTGATCCTCCTACCTCGGCCTCCCAAAGTGCTGAGATTACAGGTGTGAGCCACCACACCTAGCCAGATGATTTTAATATTTACCTTTTGGCATATTACCACTGCAGAGATACCACTTCCACTTCCAGTTGAGAGTTAGATGGAAGCTCCTCAGTTGCACAGTTAAATGGATTTTGAAATAAGGAAATTTATTTTGTGCTTACATTGGGGTCTGCAAAACACTTCTGGAATTGTAGCTTGAGCTCAGAAAATGTATGTGTTACAAATTTGTATGGGAATGGAGCTGTCATTACTTTGTCAGCACATGAAGTATATAAAACAGCTTGACATTACATGTGATACAAATGTTATTGGTTTTTTTTTTGGTTTTTTTTGTTTTTTTTTTTTTGAGACGGAGTCTCGCTGTGTCGCCCAGGCTGGAGTGCAGTGGCCGGATCTCAGCTCACTGCAAGCTCTGCCTCCCGGGTTTTTACGCCATTCTCGCCTCAGCCTCCCGAGTAGCCGGGACTACAGGCGCCCGCCACCTCGCCCGGCTAGTTTTTTTTTGTATTTTTTTAGTAGAGACGGGGTTTCACCGTGTTAGCCAGGATGGTCTCGAACTCCTCACCTCGTGATCCGCCCGTCTCGGCCTCCCAAAGTGCTGGGATTACAGGCTTGAGCCACCGCGCCCGGCCGACCAAATGTTATTGTTGAAATGGCTTTACCACAGTATAAGTTTCATATATAAGTGTTTTTTGCTTTGTTGTTTTAGGATGAATTCATTAAGAAACATTATCAAGTCTGCAGGAAACACTAATTTTCCAAGCTATTCATTGTTTGATAATAGTAACTGAGAGCATTTCTCACACAGAAAAAAAATTCCATCTTTGCCTTGAGCACAACAAGTCACAATAAAACTTTACCAATATTAGCCCATCAAAATGCTGTGTGGTAGAGCAAGACAAGATTTCTGACAAAAATTCATGGAACTTGAACTTAAACCAGAGTTTGTAAGAGAGAAGTTCATCATTAGTGCTACTGGTTCAGTAATATGATAGATTGAAATATTTTCTTCAGATCACCTGCTGATGAGTAATAAAATAAATAACCATAAACGTTAAGTACCTTACATTTTCATAAACTTGGTAAATTTGTCCAACTAGATCTTTTTCCATTCCATATGTATTTTTACCATTCCAGTAGTAACATATCTTATTATCAGATTCTGCTTCAGGTTGTGCTGAATTAGAGTTTTCTCAGCTTTGAAAATATTCTCACCTATGATTATTTCATGTAGACTACACATAGAGGCTAGTTCTGCAGTTCAAACTCCTTGAATAATCAACACTTGGTTCTTTGAATAAACAATAACTTTTAAGTAGTATCAGTTACATTTTGTCAACAAATCAAGAGCCAAAGAGAGAACCACTCCATCATTTACCTTATTTTTCAGTTGATTAGTGACGTTGCTTTCAATATTCCCAACTTTTTGGACCACTATACTCAACAAAATTCCAATATTACATTTATTTTCTCTGGACACAGTTCTTCAGCTTCTGCACTCAAACATAATTTCACTAACTCACAATCAATAAACAGCTTTCCTTGCTTAGCCAATAAATGAGCCGCTTGGAAATTTACTTTGACTGAAGCCTCATTTTTATTTTTGTGAAGAAATATTTTGTGATGAGATTTCACTTTAAATTTTCTAACTTTTTAAACTGTAGCTTTCCTGTGAATTGGGAATATTGTCACTAGTGTTTAATAGTGTCAGTATATATTGTATTTAGTATATAGTCTTTTTTGCATAATCATGCATTCTTTGCCATCTAATCTGATTTTTGAAAAATCCATCCTCTGCTGCACCTTTAAGCATGACATTCAGAGTCCACTTTTCTCTTTGTTTGAGATGATGAGCGTGTACTCAGTTTTTTTTAATGTCACAGTATGAAAGCACTTGAAATGCTGTCGTTATAACTACATCATTGCAACTTGGAGTGCACAGAGCAGCAGTCCAAAGCAATGGAAGTGCCACATACAGTCTCAAAACTGCTCAACTCTGCCATTATAGCACAGAAGCAGACATAGATAACATGTAAATGAATGTGTATTGACTGTGTTCCAGTAAAACTTTATGAACACTAAAATGTGAATTTTGTATGTCACAAGTTAGTATATAAAAACCATTCTTAGATTGCAAGGAGAATAAAAATATGCAGCATGAGGCTGGGTGCAGTGGCTCATACCTGTAATCCCAGCACTTTGGGAGGCCAAGGAGGGCGGGTCACTTGAGGTCAGGAGGTTGAGACCAGACTGGCCAACATGGTGAAACCCTGTCTCTACTAAAAATACAAAAATTAGTTGGGTGCGGTGGCAGGTGCCTGTCGTCCCAGCTACTTCGGGAGGCTGAGGCAGAGAATCACTTGAACCTGGGATGTGGAGGTTGCAATAAGCCGAGATCACACCACTGCACTCTAGCCTGGTTGAGAGAGCAAGGCTCCATCTCAAAAAAAAAAACACAAAAAATACCACAGTATGTCTGGATTTGGCCCAAGGGCTTTAGTTCGCCAACCCTGTCTGGCTCAAGGGCTGTAGTTTGCCAACCGTTGACCTACTCTTAATATAACAGTGCTTTTTAGGAGTTTTTGTTAGGAAATTTCATTTGAGGTCTGAAAATCCACGTCTAGACCTACATTCTGGATTTTTACATAATTAAAACTGTTGTATAGAATGCATAGTGACTTTTATTTTCAAGATTAGTCTCCTTTCTCTTTTCAGGTAATTTTCCACTTGTTCATCAATATGGAAAACTCAGATTCTAACGACAAAGGAAGTGGTGATCAGTCTGCAGCACAGCGCAGAAGTCAGATGGACCGATTGGATCGGGAAGAAGCTTTCTATCAATTTGTAAATAACCTGAGTGAAGAAGATTATAGGCTTATGAGAGATAACAATTTGCTAGGCACCCCAGGTATGCTTACATATATTTAAGGATTTATAAATGTAAATTGCTGGTTTAAAAAAAAATACCTGAACCTGTTTTAAAAATCCATTTCTTTAGCCATTATGAAATATTATTTAATATAAGGGATATGGAATGACATTTATTGCTGTATTTATTACCTGATTGTATTTACTCATGTTTGGAATTATACTATATCAGAGAGATTTTTAACTTATGAATTATAATATGAATTTTTAGTGTTCTTAGTTAGCTTTATCTAACTTACTAGATAAAAATCCAAGTGTAGAATAGCTAATGGGAACTTAGGTTTTAGGAAAGACTTATTCTATTTTGTTAAATCTCTGATTTTTTGAATATGTCCCAGTTGTAATACTCCAGAGCTAGCCTTGGGTAACATAGCAATTAGAAGTTTGTGCTTGATTATCTTTTACCCCACGAAGTCCCATTTGATCCTAGTTAAAACTCAGTGTCTGTCTTCCTTCTCATTTCTGTTTAATTCTACTTACCTTTGAGTAATTGCTTAGATTTTAAAAGGTAAGGTTTTTGCATGACTTTTAAGAGAGGGAGTGTGTTTTGAGCCAACAGTACCAGGCTTGAATCAGAATGCCTTAGTTGGAGTTCTGGCCCTGCTGTTTGATGTGGCTTCTGGCAAGCCAGTCTATCACTCAGTCTGTTTCTTCATTTTAAAATGCAGATAACAATATCTTCCTCTCAAAGCTTCAATTCTTAAAAATTATTTACTTATTTACTTTTAAGACAGGGTCTCATTATGTTGCCCTGGCTGGACTCAAGGGATTCTTCTGCCTGAGTCTCCCAACCTAACAAGCTGGCACTACAGATGCAGTACCACTGTGTGCCCAGCTTAGAATTGCCTTTGCCTTTTTTTTTTTTTTTTTTTAAGCGGAGTCTTGCTCCATCGCCCAGGCTGGAGTGCAGTGGTGCAGTCCCGGCTCACTGCAACCTCTGCCTCCCAGGTTCAAGTGACCCTGCTCCTCAGTCTCCTAAGTAGCTGGGATTACAGGCGCCCACCACCATGCCTGCCTAATTTTTGTATTTTTAGTAGAGATGGGGTTTTGCCATGTTGGCCAGGCTGGTCATGAACTCCTGACCTCTGGTGATCCAGTTGCCTCGGCCTCCCAAAGTGCTGGGAGTACAGGCGTGAGCCACCATGCCTGGCCTAGAGTTGCAATTTTTAAAAGTTAGATCTTATATGCAAAAGAACTTTGTAAATTGCTTGTAATATGTTTCCAAAGAAGTGAATTTTTCCCGGGTCCTACCTACTCCTTGGTTTTTCTCTCAGAGAGTTGGGAACCACTGGTTTTCTTTTTTCTTTCTTTTTTTTTTTTTTTTTTTTTTTTTTACGTTTTCTCTTAACTTTTAAAAATATGATTTTTTTCTAATCATCTTGTGTCAGATTACTATGAGTCACTGATAAAGTATTTGATTGTCATACCCCTAATGTCATTTTTGCCCTGTGGTGTTAAATTTCAGGTGAAAGTACTGAGGAAGAGTTGCTGAGAAGACTACAGCAAATTAAAGAAGGCCCACCACCGCAAAACTCAGATGAAAATAGAGGTATATTTTGGTTTTGGTGGGGAGGTGGATAGATGATAGAATGATAGGAGCTTTGTAATAGTAAATGTCAGCCAAAGATTATCCAAATTTGGCACAAATTAATTTGGTGCTAAGTAACTGCTCATAAAAAGAAAACTGACATTTTCTTATACTTAGTGAGAATGTCAGCATTTTTTTTCTATCTCACCTTTGGGATGTTTATGTTAATTGGAACACAGTGAGAAATGGCCTATTTAAATGTGATTTTGTTTGTTTTTCACCTCCATTGAAATTTATTCCTACTTAATTCCTTCTTTATAAACATGCGAGTTCTTCACCAGCAAAAAGAAATGTCTAAACCCAGTGGCTCCTAATGAGATATAATTTTGTCCCATGTGGGACATTAGCAACGTCTGGAGACATTTGTGTAGAGGGCAGGAATGCTGCCAAACATCCTGACATGCCATAATGCATAACACAGCCCCCATGACACAGAATTAACTGGCTTAAAATGTCAAGTAGTACCACTGTTGAGAAATCTTGCTCTAATCTCAGGTCTGGTGTTTCCCTCCCAGTGTCGAGTAGGGATTTTGACTGTGTAACCTGAGAGGCTATGATAATAATTTGGTTCTTGAGCATGCCAGTGTATGTGCTATGCAAGGTTCAGACTACTTATTTGATCTGATCTTTAATTTCATGTCCATTGAAAACCTTGGTAACTTTAAGAAATATGCAAATGCTTTTAAACCTATAAATCTTGTTTGTATTTTTCTTATGGCTACAATAAGTAGTCCTGTATTTTAAAACAACCTCAAATGTTATCGAAGGCACAGTATGTAGACTAGTAAAAATTTGACAGAAATGTAGCTTGAACTAAATGTGACTATTCTTTAAACACTGTCTCCTTACCTAGTCTGATTACATTAGTGTTTTGGCAGAGGACTGAAAAAATGTCTTCTGGCCATCCCACAGTGGTATGCTTGGCCTTTATATGATAAAATACTGGAAACAGACTTCCTCTAGATTCCCTTTAAAAATCAAATAATTCTCTAAATTTCTCTAATATAGATTGCTCTTTTCAAATGGAATTAGAATTTTCTTGCCTTATAAGTTTATGCAGTGTAGTTTGTAAAAATCTGTAATTATGAAATGTGTTCCGAATCTTTAAATTCTTTAATGCAGAGTTTTAGAGCACTTATTATATGATTGTCCTCATTTTAGTAGTTCCTTTTTCTCCCTCTCCCCCTCCTTTGTTTTGAACAGGAGGAGACTCTTCAGATGATGTGTCTAATGGTGACTCTATAATAGACTGGCTAAACTCTGTCAGACAAACTGGAAATACAACAAGAAGTGGACAAAGAGGAAACCAATCTTGGAGAGCGGTGAGCCGGACTAATCCAAACAGTGGTGATTTCAGATTCAGTTTAGAGATAAATGTTAATCGTAATAATGGGAGCCAAAATTCAGAGAATGAAAATGAGCCATCTGCAAGACGTTCTAGTGGAGAAAATGTGGAAAACAACAGCCAAAGGCAAGTGGAAAACCCACGATCTGAATCAACATCTGCAAGGCCATCTAGATCAGAACGAAATTCAACTGAAGCATTAACAGAGGTCCCACCTACCAGAGGTCAGAGGAGGGCAAGAAGCAGGAGCCCAGACCATCGGCGAACCAGAGCAAGAGCTGAGAGAAGTAGGTCACCTCTGCATCCAATGAGTGAAATTCCACGAAGATCTCATCATAGTATCTCATCTCAGACTTTTGAACATCCTTTGGTAAATGAGACGGAGGGAAGTTCTAGAACCCGGCACCATGTGACATTGAGACAGCAAATATCTGGGCCTGAGTTGCTAAGTAGAGGTCTTTTTGCAGCTTCTGGAACAAGAAATGCCTCTCAAGGAGCAGGTTCTTCGGACACAGCTGCCAATGGTGAATCTACAGGATCAGGACAGAGACCTCCAACCATAGTCCTTGATCTTCAAGTAAGAAGAGTTCGTCCTGGAGAATATCGGCAGAGAGATAGCATAGCCAGCAGAACTCGATCTAGGTCTCAGACGCCAAACAATACTGTCACCTATGAAAGTGAACGAGGAGGTTTTAGGCGTACGTTTTCACGTTCTGAGCGGGCAGGTGTGAGAACCTATGTCAGTACCATCAGAATTCCCATTCGTAGAATCTTAAATACTGGTTTAAGTGAGACTACATCTGTTGCAATTCAGACCATGTTAAGGCAGATAATGACAGGTTTTGGTGAGTTAAGCTATTTTATGTACAGTGATAGCGACTCAGAGCCTGCTGGCTCAGTCCCCAATCGAAATATGGAAAGGGCAGAGTCACGGAGTGGAAGAGGGGGTTCTGGTGGTGGTAGTAGTTCTGGTTCCAGTTCGAGCTCCAGTTCGAGTTCCAGTTCGAGTTCCAGTTCGAGTTCCAGTTCCAGTCCTAGTTCCAGTTCCGGTGGTGAAAGTTCAGAAGCTAGCTCAGATTTATTTGAAGGCAGTAATGAAGGAAGCTCATCATCAGGCTCATCAGGTGCCAGGCGAGAGGGTCGACATAGGGCCCCAGTCACATTTGATGAAAGTGGCTCTTTGCCCTTCCTTAGCCTGGCTCAGTTTTTCCTCTTAAATGAGGATGATGATGACCAGCCTAGAGGACTCACCAAAGAACAGATTGACAACTTGGCAATGAGAAGTTTTGGTGAAAATGATGCATTAAAAACCTGTAGTGTTTGCATTACAGAATATACAGAAGGCAACAAACTTCGTAAACTACCTTGTTCCCATGAGTACCATGTCCACTGCATCGATCGCTGGTTATCTGAGAATTCTACCTGTCCTATTTGTCGCAGAGCAGTCTTAGCTTCTGGGAACAGAGAAAGTGTTGTGTAATTAAGATCTGAACTCTCAGCTATGTAGCTGATATAGTGATGGGCAAATAGGAATCACTTGCTTTTATGTCCACTTTTTGAGTGGTACTTAAATGTAAAGTAACAACCTGAATTGAGTCATTGCTTTCTGAAGGAATCATTGTCCTTTCTCCAGTTTTTGTTCTAGAATAAAAGGAAATATTTCAAAAGTCACGTTTTAGGACCTAAAAATCTGATTTCTGTACCAGTTAAATTGGTAGCATCACTGTTACTGTTACTTTATCATATACACTCGTTAATTTTTCCTTTGTTATCTTAAAAGATCTGCCTTAGCAATGGCTCCTGTTTCATGTTGATCTTTAAATTTTCCCACGCCATAAGAGAGAGGAGCGAAGGAAATTACCAGTTTAGACTAAGTTACAGTATGTGTTTCATAAGTGATTAAAGCTATACCATTCCTAGTTATTAGTTGACACAAATTCAGCCACATTCTGAATATTGTTTGTTCACCTTTCAGACTTGGTGATACTGGACATGTCAGTGTAAATAACACTAAGGTTAGGATCTTCTAAGTGTACAACTGTCTCCTAAGCCCATCACTGTGGCACACTGTAGAGTGAGCTTATAGTTTAATTGAGATATTTATCTTGTGGAAATATTAAAAAGCCTATGCTTGTGTAAGTGAAAAAAAATCACATTCATTTGTTTAAAAATGTAAAGCTATTTTGTAGAGGCTCAGTACTTTTCCAATGCACTGTTGTATGAATGCATTAAAAATTGTAAAGTACCATGCTTAGAACTGAGAAAACTGCTTTTTGTGAGCCAACATAGTAACAAACACACCAAACAAAGTACAAAGCTGCTTTTGTAAGTGTGTAGATGTCAAGAGCAGAACATATCTATAATATTTAATGTATGTGAACAGCTACTGTGACATGCAAAGGAAAGGACAGTGCAGAATCAAACTGTGTTGAAGACCAGTGGAAATCGTATAATTTAACTTGGATTTAGGCAGGAAGTGAAAGATGGGAGGAATAAAGAAAACGGCTCTGGAGGATTTAAAAGTTTTCCTGAAGACGGTAATAATGCAGACACAAACTGGTTTCATATGGTGAGAGCAGCCGCAGCAGCAGCTTGACCTGGTATTCTACCTGAGTAGACGAAGCAGAAGATCAGCAAATTTGGCAGAGTTCTGGTTTAAGAAAAACAAACCACTACCACCTAGCACAAGTTAAATTGATGTTTTTACAAGTCTGCTCCTCAAAAATGAAAAGATGGAGGAAAGAGACTATAAAACCACTTGTAGCATATGAAATGCAGTTGGTACACATGTGTGTGTTAATAGGAAAGTCTTGAATTTGTGTTATTTTTGAGATTTGTCATTTAAGGTACCATTGCACACTTGATAATTTCATTACTATCTCTTAACACAGACCTAACATCTCGAATTTAAAGACCAGTTGAAGATTAAGGGATTTTTATCCTTTGTTGAAAGTGAGTCATGTTGGGTTATTTGAAATTCAAGTTTTAATTGTGCTGCCCATATATGAAAATGAGACTGCTGACTCACTATCTATGGACATGCACTTTATGTTGGTTTCTTAGTAGTAGGAGTAACTTCATGATAACCCCAGTCCTCTTGCCTAGTTTCTTTTTTGAGGCTAGCTGGGGTTAGGATTAGAATGACTATGGAGCAGGTATTTATTCTTCTGGGAAAAGCTTTAACAGGCCAAAATAGGGATTGAACTTGTCCTTGGCCTTTATCAAAGCAAGCTAGCTACCCAGACATAGTCAGATACTCTACAAAATAAACAAGTCTGCTTTAGGAATTGTCTGGCTACCTTCACTGTTATCAACTTAGCTGTAAAGATTATTTCAAAGCTCACTCTTTCATGATTTCTTCTGGCTTTCAATCCTACCTAAGTATCAAGGAAATTAACTTGTAAATATGGTAGTTGTTTACTAAGGATATGTACTGCTCTTGCAAGGAAATAATGTCCAAACAAAGCTTCACTTATTTTTTTTATAAGCAGATTTCACTGTTTATGGCGCTTATGTAATACATTTTATCTTTTTAAAAATGTGTCCGTGTAAAGTCAGGATTCCTTTATATTTGTGAGCCTCCTTTTCTCCTTTCCTAAGGATGTAATCTACAGTTTTCAGATCTGCAGGGTAGTCTTGATTGGCTAAAAACAAATCAGTTTTCTTCTTGGCATAAAGTGTTTCATTATTATAGGGGCGTTCATTTTAAATAGTTTAAAAACAATTGCAGCACATTCTAAGCATAAGAGAAAGTTATTGACAACAGATACCTTCCTAACCTCCCAAGATGTACAACTGATTTGTGAAGTATTAAAGTAAGAGGTAACTCAAGCAGAATGCTGGCTATGAATGTAGATATTGAAGCTATTCATAAACACTGGAAATAGAATTTTAAGCTTGTAGCCTTCAGTGGAATGCACACATTGGACATGTGCATGTGAACACCTTTTTCAATAGCACTCACGGATTTCCATTCGATTGTATAGAATGAATACAAGTATTTTAGTGGAATTTGCTACTTAATTTTTTAATCTTGCGATGTCCATGATTATTACATGCTTACTGGTGTTGTGGACATTGAAGACAAGGTCATTCGTAGGTGTCAGATTACGGTGGAGAACAAAAATCGTTTTCCCCCCACCAACATCCAATCACCATTCTTGAGGGAACATTTCTTGCAGAACACCTTATATTTCATTTTCTGTCTTTGCACTTTTTCTTAAGTACAGAAATGTTGTCTTTAAGACCTAGTTTGAACTTCATGCAGTAAGAGGAACAAGGATAAACAATGTTGGGAGTTCACATTGTTCAAAGCATAGGGAAAAGTACCAAAACCCAAATTTTCTTGAATATTTCAGATGTTTTTAAAAATTCACTTACTAGTCTGAAATGTTTGAAGTGTTTTAACTGAGCAGCTGACAAAGTTGAGGTTTTTTTGTTTTGTTTTGTTTTTTGAGACAGAGTCTCACTTGGTCACCCAGGATGAAGTGCAATGGAGCGATCTCGGTTCACTGCAACCTCCACCTCCTGGGTTCAAGCAATTCTCCTGCCTCAGCCTCCCGAGTAGCTGGGATTACAGGTGCGTGCCACCACACCTGGCTAGTTTTTGTATTTTTAGTAGAGATGGGGATTTCACCATATTGGCCAGGCTGGTCTTGAACTCCTGACCTGAAGTGATCTGCCTGCCTCAGTCTCCCAAAATGCTGGGATTACAGGCATAAGCCACCATGTGCGGCCAAAGTTGAGGTTTATTAGTACTATTAGAAACAAAGTTGAGCAAGGTAAGTTAAAAGTTTGCAGACTTTCTATCAGCACTATAGAAGATAAGCCACCTTGTTAATTTGGAATATTGCTCTAAAAAGAACATGTAAGTTATACCTCAATGGTGTTAATGGAGGTGGGGATTGAGAAAAGTGTTCACATTAGTGTTGGAATGTAGGTAATTGTACAGTTCATAAGAAAACCTTCACCAGGAAATAAAATATGTGTGTGTGTACACACACAGTTTTTTAAAATGATTATTGGAATTCATCCAAACCTTAAGATAGGAAACTGGTTGGCTGTAAGTGTTGCCTCAAGTAATGTGTACCCCTCCCCTGGAATAACATGTCTTTTCTGTGCCAAGTATCCTCTCCTAGTGTCAGTGTCTCAAATTATATTTATGGAGGGTTGTCACATAATATGCTTTGTATTTAACTACCTGCTTCCCGAGCGTCCATGACATGAAATGGGTCAAGCATCAGCCATGACTTTCAGTCAGTTCCCAAAATACTCATATGATAAGGAGGTAAAGATTGCAAAATTCCTCTTAAAAGGCCATTTTTACAGCTTGCTAAAATATAGTGGCACCTTGTGGTTAATATTTTTTCTTTTAAAGATGGAGAATGTTTTTATTCTTCCCCTTTTCTCCTTTGTTCTTTTGCGAACAAAAAAATTTATAATCTGCCTTATTTGATTTTTTTTTTTTTAAGTTTTACCTTACAGGCTTCCCTGTCACATGTTTTATCATATTAAGTACATAGAAGCCATGTTTGCAGGGCACTTTTATTCTCCTAGTCTTATAAGACTATGCTGATTGTTACTTTCTGAAGTATTCTGTACCTTCGTATGCAAGATTGTTAAGGCACATGTTAAAGTGTCAGGTGTGTTTTTTTTTTCCTTTAATTCTTCAGTATGTTTATATTCAATAACAGTATTGTAATTCATTGAATTAACTAGTAAATTGTGTGCTTTTGAAAAAACATGAAAAATGTAAATTGACAGCATACTTCATTTGGAAAAAAGTAAAAGATCAGAGGAACTAGTATGTCACTTATTTATTTTTATTTTATTTTATTTTTTACTTTTTGAGACAGGGTCTTGCTCTGTCACCCAGCCTGGAGTGCAGTGGCATGGTCACGGCTCACTGCAGCCTTGACTTCCTGGGCTCAGGTGATTCTCCCACCTCAGCCTTCCAAGTAGCTGGGACTACAGGCATGCACCACATCACCTGGCTAATTTTTTGTGGAGATGGGGTCTCGCCATCTTGTCCAGGCTGTTCTTGAACTCCTGGGCTCAGGCAATTCGCCTGCCTCATTTTCCCAAAGTGCTGGGATTATAGGCATGAGCCCCTGCACCCAGCCTCACTTATTTTTAAATCAGATTTTTTAATCAACTAAAACAGCTGTGAGTTAAGTACCTGCCCTGCAAAAATTTTTAGGATTATGAAATTAAGAATTATTTTCCTTAACTGGAACAGTTCTAAAATTTATCTGATACTCCTCTAACAAGTGAGTGATCTCATTTAAGTAACCCCAGTTTGTATCTTAAAGGCTACAGCATGGAATTGAACTGTTTAACAGTGTTAGAACTGTCAAGTGATAATCACAGAACAGTTTGTATTGGTTTTATAATTCTCATGTCTTGATCAAATCTGAAGGAACTAGGCATACCCTCCAACACTCTAAAAATTAGTGAGATATTTATTTTTATTAGGATTTGTTTATTAAAGTTCCACAAGCTGCTTTATGGTCAGTTGGGCTGAGTAGTATATATCTTAAAGACATGCAGTGAAAGTGAACCCTGTCATACCATGGTGCCTCTTGCTTTCAAGGTTCCTCTATAAGTTCTTCATCATGCAGAATTATTTCAATACCAAGATATGGGTGAACCAGCTGTCCAGCCTTAACTCTATTTAGTGCCCCATTACTAATGTTCTTTTAACTGGTTTGTATGTGTTTTAACTGTCCAGTGTTTGGATTTTACCTCTTGATAGCTCCGTTTGTCCCTGGTGCTGCTTTTAAGGATGTAGGGCCATGTGATCAGGTATCAAGTTGAGTAGGTACGCAGTTGGCTTATTGATGTATCTGTGCCTGTTTTATCTTCTCCCAGGAAGAGCTGCTTTGGTATAGTTGTTTACTTGGATTCATACAAAGAACAGGGCAGCAATCTTGGAAAGCTTTCTGAAGCTTATAAGAACCTGAAGGGATTTGGAGGGGGAACAGTAACAAAGGCTGCCTTTATGTCTTTGGACACAAAGCACATAGATGTATGTTCTGTAAAGACTAAAGTGATTGTTACACCAGGGCTTCCTGACCTTCGGGAGAGACTCAAAAAAGCAGAGAGCAGCACAAAGTGAAGTTAATTTGGTTGGTTTGCTTTATCTGGTTTCTCATTTTCTTTCAATTTAAACCTGAACATAACACCCTTCTCCAATATCTATCCAGCAGACTCCTGGTTGGGAAGCCCTGTATTAAATTTTGAGAATGTACACAGTTTTCTTTTGTACAGTGCTTTACACCTGCTAAAAGTTAACTTGTTTAATGCAAAACAAGACCTTGAAAGGTCAATCATATTAAAGCTGGTTTGATTATTAATAGTTATCTTTTAGGAAGAAGCTTTTTTCCCTATGTAAGATGTCATACTGCAGATTTAAAATATAGACTATCAATAAAATGCATGAAGTGATCATTTGTGCTTGATCATCTCTCCTTGGGTTTTTCTTTAAAAAGGGGAATCTGCTATAAAGGTTCTGTTGCTTCAAACCAATGTCAAATAGACTTGATTTTTAGAATCAAATGGAATTACAGTGCAACCTTGGTTTTTATTCCCTTCACTGCTATAAGTGTGGGCAGGTACTGGTTTATATGTTATAACTTCTGTTTTATCTGTGTTGTGTAGTTGAATGGCTTAATCGTTGAGTGGTAAAATAAAAGACTATATTCCAATACAAGAATCCTGGAAAGATTTATGTGAATGACATTTTAAGTAGGTGCATCTTTGCTGTTTCTTGTATTCTTGCCATTGCTCTGACACCTCCCTTGCTTGCCCTCTATATATACAAAAACTTGTAGATGTGCACATGTGTTTGTACTTCTGTCTTCCATTTCTATCTTCAACCTCTTTTTTTTTTTTTTTTTTTTTTTTTTGAGACGGAGTCACTCTGTCGCCCAGGCTGGAGAGCAGTGGCAGGATCTCGGCTCACTGCCAGCTCCGCCTCTCGGGTTCACGCCATTCTCCTGCCTCAGCCTTCCGAGTAGCGGGACTACAGGCGCCCACCATGACGTTCGGCTAATTTTTTGTATTTTTAGTAGAGACGGGGTTTCACTGTGTTAGCCAGGATGGTCTCAGTCTCCTGACCTCGTGATCCGCCCGCCTCGGCCTTCCAAAGTGCTGGGATTACAGGCGTGAGCCACTGCCCCTGGCCCTATCTTCAACCTCTTAAAACATATTGCTTAAGCCACTAAGATTTCCTTGTTTCAAGTAAATCATCTCATTGTGATACCTGGTGTATTTTTTTTATAGTTTCATTTCCTCTGAAACTATAGCAGAGCCATCTGTCATTGGCATCATAACTCAGTTTCTTAGGATAGTTTTGATGTAGTCAGCTCTTCAACTCATGACCTTCCCGGGTTTTAAGTTTAGTGTCATTCATGATTTTATTATTTGAAACTCAGTACCACCACCAAAAAGTTTGTGCTGTAGACGGTGAAGCCAAAGCACAGGCATCTTAGGTCAGTGAAAAGGATCCAGACATAAATTAGCCAGGTGTGGTGGTGCATGGCTGTGGTCCCAGCTACTCGGGAGGCTGAGGTGGTAGAATCACTTGAGCCCGGGAAGTCAAGGCTGCAGTGAGCTGTGATCACGCTGTTGCACTCCAGCCTGAGTGACAGCGAAACCTTGTCTCAAAAAAAAGGCCCCAGATACCTAGAAGAGAGGGTTCGATAAATCTGGGTGGATTATAAACTGAACTCTTATAATGGTCATTTTAAAAAATAAGAAAGCAAGTCCAGTTTATTTGAGGTCTTTGAATTTAGACAAGATTTAACCATAAGACCTTTTATGGATTACTAATAACTATATTTGAATTAGCTAAATTTTTCTGGTTGCTGTTAGACATTGTATTAAGTACTCTATATAAATTATTTAATCATCACAGTGACTGAGGTGAAAGTATGCCACCCATTTTATAGGTAATGCAGCTGAGATACAGATGTTTGGTAATTTGCCCAGGTCACATAGTAAGTAGCAGATTATTTGCAATCATCTTTGATGCAGAGTTATCTTCCTTGTGCCCTTAATCCCACTACTATATGTAATATTTATCCCAAGCCCTAGACTAGACTGCTTATGAGGTGTAATTTCTTAGAATAAACATCAGTTTTGGCTGGTTTGCCAAGAAAAAAAAAGGCCAAATCGGTTTTTGTTTGTTTGTTTTTTTGAGACAGAGTCTCGCCCTGTTGCCCAGGCTGGAGTGCAATGGTGTGATCTCGGCTCACTGCAACCTCCGCCTCTGGGTTCAAACGATTCTCCTGCCTCAGCCTCCCGAGTAGCTGGGATTACAGGCGCCTACTACCACACCCAGCTTATTTTTGTATTTTTAGTAGAGACAGGGTTTTACCGTGTTGGCCAGGCTGGTCTCGAACCCCTGATCCCATGATCTGCCCGCCTCAGCCTCCCAAAGGAGTGGTATTACAGGCGTGAGCCATCGCGCCCGGCTGCAATTTTTTTTTTTTTTTGGAGGATTAATGGTAATATACTGTAAATTCAGTAAAGCACTGGGCATTACCAGATACACACACCTTAGCACTGTGAATAACATGAACTATCATTTTAGCAGTTTAAGTGTACCTTGTAATCAGCCCTAGGGCAAATGGTATTGAGGTGTTTTATTTCCAGAAGTCTCAAAATAGGCTGGAATAAAAATTTGGGGAATTCATCAACACAGACAATGGGTCCACGTCCTGCAGCTGCAGCTGCTGCAGCTACTCCTGCTCTGCACACCGTTCCACAGTATAAACATGATGCGGGAGTTCGCAATACTCAGCAACATCTTAATGCACAGCCACAAGTTACAATGCAACAGTCTGCTTATTCATGTACAAGGTCAGGAACATTTGATTGCTTCCATGTTGGCATCTGCCCCTCCTCAAGAGTAAAAGCAAATGTTGGGTGAACGGCTGTTTCCTCTTATTCAAGCCATGCACCATACTTTTGCTGGTAAAATCACTGGCATGTTGTTGGAGATTGATAATTCAGAACTTCTTCATATGCTTGAGTCTCCAGAGTCACTCCATTCTAAGGTTGATGAAGCTGTAGCTGTACTACAAGCCCACCAAGCTAAAGAGCCTGCCCAGAAAGCAGTTAACAGTACCACCGGTGTTCTAACTGTTTAAAATTGATCAGGGACCACGAAAAGAAACTTGGCTTCATCGAAGAAAAATATCTAAACATCGAAAAACTTAAATATTATGGGAAAAAATTGCAAAATATAAAATAAAAAAGGAAAGGAAACAGCCTTATGTACCGAGCAAATGCCAGGTCTAGCAAACATAATGCTAGTCCATGATTAAAAAAAAACACACACAACAAAGTAAAATATAAAAAATTAATGTTTTATACACCCTGGGAAAAAGAATTTTCAGCAAAGTACAAAAATTTAAAGCATTCCTTTCTTTAATTTTGTAATTCTTTACTGTGGAATAGCTCAAAATGTCAGTTCTGTTTTAAGTAACAGAATTGATAACTCAGCAAGGAAATGTAATTTGGATTATAAAATTCTTGCTTTAATAAAAATTCCTTAAACAGTGGAAAAAAAAATTGGGGAATTGTTAAACGGTTATCTCAGCCCCTTATTACATGTGCTCTTGGCCCCAATTATGACAATTTGAAATATTAAATGACTAGAAAGATTGAAATGCAGCTTTTTAAAAATATACCCTGCTGGGTGCAGTGGCTCACATCTGTAATCCCATCACTTTGGGAGGCCGAGGCAGGCAAATCACAAGGTCAAGAGATCGAGACCCTCCTGGCCAGCATGGTGAAACCCCACCTCTACTAAAAATACACAAATTAGCAGAATGTGGTGGCACACACCTGTAGTCCCAGCTACTCGGGAGGCTGAAGCAGGAAAATCGCTTGAACCTGGGAGGCAGAGGTTGCAGTGAGCCGAGATAGTGCCACTACACTCCAGCCTGGTGACAGAGTGAGACCATCTCAAACAAAATATAAATATATATGTATATATATGCATATATATGTGTATTTATATGCATATGTGTATTTATATGCATATATATGTATACATATACGTGTGTGTAGATATACACGTATATGTATATATACACACATATACACATACATATGCACATATATACATACACATATGTGTGTATATATGTGTGTGTGTGTGTGTGTGTGTGTGTGTATGCCAGCCAGTTTATTAGTATGCAAGTAAATGCACTTTAAAGTTAGTTGCCTTGGGCAGCCATCAGCATTCCAAGAACTTTATTGCTGAGAAGATATTTAGAACTCGTTTAAATAGCTTTTAGAAACAACTTTATGAACCACTGCAAAAAGCAACCGTATTCAATTTGTTCACTTTATTTGCTACCCTTGAGATGAATCTGCTGTTTCCAAGAATTATCTTTTTTTTTTCTGGATGAATGGAGATTTGCCATCCTTAAGCATATTCAGAAATGTACTATGCACTCTAAAAGCAATAGCAAACAAAGCATTTCCAAATAATCAGTTTAGTAGTATTTAGAGTAAGTAAATGGCTGCTGAGGGTAGTACTTTGAAAAGATTATTACAGCTCCTTCAACATTTGAAGCACAGGGAGAAAGACAATCCCCACCCACAAAGAACCAGCATTTAGTGAGGAGACATGTAAATAGATAAAATAGTAGGCTGGGCACAGTGGTTCACGACTGTAACCCCGGCACCTGGGGAGGCTAAGGTGAGCAGATCACCTGAGGTCAGTTGTTTGAGACCAGCCTCACTAACATGGTGAAATCCCATCTCTACTAAACATTCAAAAACATTATCCAGGTGAGGTGATGTGTGCCTGTAGTCCCAGCTACTCGGGAGGCTGAGGCAGGAGAATCGCTTGAACCCAGGAGGTGGAGGTTGCAGTGAACTGAGATCACGCCACAGCACCCCAGCCTGGGAAACAGCAAGACTCTGTCTCAAAAACAAAAAATAGATGACATAGTACCAAAACCTTAAGAAATGTACATACTGTAATTATCCATCTCCATTCAAATATGTTGTAACTGCTAGATCTGGTGTGTGTTTGAGGAGTAAAGTTTATGGGTGAATAAGGGCTCATCTGAATCTCATTTGTTTTCTTGTTTCCTCAGGAGATAAATGTGTATTGTGCTCCTACTATTAATACGTTCTTGGCATTCTGCTGGTCTGTGGTTTCTCTTCCCTGTGTCTTAGGTAGGGTGGGGACCTGAAGTCTAAAATATTGCTGAGTTTCTCAGTGGACAGTGTTGGTAACTGTGGTGTTCCTACTTCTTAAAATTCACAATTTGTCTTCTATATGCACCAAATGCTCTAGAATAGCACTGTCCAGTAGAATATAATGCATCACCACATGTAGTGTTAAATTTTCTGGCAACCACATTACAAAAGGTAATGTGTAAAGATACTAATTTTAATAATGTTTTCATTTAACCCAGTAAATATTTAAACATGTAATCAATATAAAAATTATTAGTGGAATATTTGTATTTTTTTCATACTGAGTTTTCAAATTCTGGTGTGTATTTTACACTTATAATACATTTCAATTTGGACAAGGCACATTCCAAATGCTTAATAACCACAAGTGGCTAGTGACTACCATACTGAACAGTGCAGCTCTAGAACAATATGGAGGAATGTGATTAAGGTAAGTAGGATGCAAATGGGGTTGACTTTTAAAAGTTCGCTCATGAATGTGCATAGGCACATCTTACCTGCTCAAGTACACCACGCCAGAACTAAAGCCTCATTCTTTTAATTGTGCATCAAAACTGTCCAGGCTTACAAGGCTTCCACCTTTCTCCTTCCCTTTAAAAAAAAAAAATTAAATTTTTTTGAGACAGAGTCTCACTCTTGCCCAGGCTGGCATGCAATGGTGTGATCTTGGCTCACTGCAACCTCCGCCTCCCAGGTTCAAGCGATCCTCCTGCTTCAGCCTCCCTAGTAGCTAGGACTACAGGCGTGTGCCACCACACCAGGCTAATTTTTGTATTTTTAGTAGAGACAGGGTGTCACCATGTTGGCCAGGCTGATCTCGGACTCCTGACCTCACATAATCAACCCACCTCAGCTTCCCAAAGTGCTGGGATTACAGGTGTGAGCCACTGTGCCCAGTCCCCTTCCCTTTTGCGGTTAAAAGAATACACTCCCAGCTGGGCGCAGTGACTCATGCCTGTAATCCCAGTACTTTGGGAGACTGAGGCGGGTAGATCATCTGAGGTCAGGAGTTTGAGACCAGCCTGGCCAACACAGTGAAAATCCATCCCTACTAAAGATACCAAAAAAAAAAAATTAGCCGGGTGTGGTGGCGTGCGCCTGTAATCCCAACTACTCGGGAAGCTGAGGCAGGAGAATTGCTTGAACCTGGGAGGCGGAGGGTGCAGCAAGCCGAGACTGCGCCACTGTCCTCAAGCCTGGGCAACAGAGTGAGACTCCATTTCAAAAACAAATACATATATACATACACTCCCTACCAAAGTTTGAAATCTATTAAGAATTAGCAAAAGCAAAAGAACTTGGCTGGCTGAGGATCCTGTGATTAGAAGTTAGGAAAGCCTACCTCAACTGCAGCATTATATAGCGGCCGATAAATAGCAGTTGTTTATTTATTGCAGGAATGAGCACCCAAACTTTTACATAGAGCTTCTCTTAGTTCAGTTCGTAATATATGTTAAAATAATACAAATAAATAACTTCCAAGCAGTTCATCTGAAATAGCTGTATTTGAATATTCCTGGCATTTGTTAGGAACAGCTAACCTGGATTTACCATCTGTTTCCACTTTGTAGTTAAGTACTAAGTGATACCATATGTTTAAGTGAGTTTTAAGTTAGTTTTCTGGGGTGGAAGGAGAAAAGTTGACAATATGAGAATAAAGGGCTGCCAGATCAGAATGAAAGCAAGTATTTTCCAACACCAAGTCTCTAATGCCATTTCTGAAAGTGTGTTTTGTTTTGTTTTGTTTGGCAACATGGAGTGAAATATTAACAGTCCTCTGAAGAAAGAGCCTTTGGAGTTGAGGTTTTGGAGAAAGATGATTCGTTTGACTTAGTTTGTGCTTTCTGTGTGAGTGTAACATAACACTTTCTGTGGCCTTTTTATTTAAGAATCTGAAAACCAGCCGGGCATGGTGGCTCATACCTATAATCCCAGCAATTTGTGAGGCCGAGGCAGGAGGATCACTTGAGGCCAGGAGTTTGAGACCATCTTTGGCAACATAGTGAGACCCCATCTCTATATAAAACAAACAAAATAATCTGAAACCCTACTTAGTAGTAGAGGACAGATGTTGGTTTCTAGCGTGGGTAACTCCAACCTGTCTGTAGTACATGAATCCAACTGCTTACTTGGAAGATGCCAGAGAAGCACATCACTCAGTCTTTCTCTTTTTCTCTTTCTTTCTTTCTCTTCTTTCTTTCTTTCTTTCTTTCTTTCTTTCTTTCTTTCTTTCTTTTTTTCCTTTCCTTTCCTTCCTCTTTCTTTCTTTCTTTCTTTCTTTCTTTCTTTCTTTCTTTCTTTCTTTCTTTCTTTCTTTCTTTCTTTCTTTCTTTCCTTTCTTTCCTTTCTCTTTCTTTTTATAATCTTGGGTGTAGCCCGATCTAGATTGAAGGTAAAAATTCAGGAAAATTCATTCATTCTGTTTTGCCTTGGCCCTCCCCTTTCCTGGAAGAAACAAAATAATGGAACAGTGTCTGTTGGCACGCAGGTACAAGATTGCTCCTAAAACGGGAGACCAACTCAACAATCAACTAAGCCCAAATTCTGCCCAATCGTTCTGATGGAAAAGAAACTTTCCCCTAATAATGACGCTATCTTTTTTTTTCCTTGTTGCAGTAGGCACTGAGAAGTTATCTTCTTCAGCATCTGAATTAATCCCCTTTCCCCACTTTTGGGGACCAGAAGCATCTATGTATTTAAACAGGAAAATCACTCAGTCTGATCTGCTAAATAGAAATTACATTCCAAGCTTCATTTTAGTATAGGTGCTGTTTAATAGCCCTTGTACAGACATGGGCCCTGACTGAACCCTTTCTCTGTCTTTTAGAGACAGGTCAAAACCACCTGCAGGGAAAAAAAAAGCTGGAGAGGACATTTGGTTCTTTGCTTCTAACCTACCCCAAGATGTTCCCTTCAGTATTGTTATTGGTATGGTTGATTTTTTTTTTTTTTTTTTTTTTTTTTTTTTTTTAGAGAGAGAGTCTCACTCTGTTGCCCAGGCTGGAGTGCAGTGGTGTGATCTTGGCTCACTGCAACCTCCACCTCTTGGGTTCAAGTGATTCTCCTGCCTCAGCCTCCCAAGTCGCTGGGATTACAGGCCCGCACTACCACACCAGGGTAATTTTTGTATTTTTAGTAGAGACGGGGTTTCGCCATGTTGGCCAAGCTGGCCTCAAACTCCTGACATCAGGTGATCCACCGGCCTCAGCCTCCCAAAGTGCTGGGATTACAGGCGTGAGCCACGACAGCTGGCCGGTATGTTTAGTTTTTTAATACCTTATAAGTTAACTGCCCAGCATATATAAACTAGACCTGACTTAGGCCTTATTTCGTGTTCCAAAATTTCAGCTTATAAACCAAAGCCTAGAAATGAGTGGGCTAGATTCCTGACTCTGACATCTTTGTGGATGACTCAAATATCTACCTATAACTGTTCCAAAGAGGTACCATGAGACTCACAGGAAAGTATACTGCAATTTATACCATCCACCCTCTCCGGTCACCACCACTCTACTACACACTCTTTGCTCCCACTGAAAGGTTAACATGAACTGCCAGCGTGTCCTTGAAAGGGAGGGGGCGATAGAGAGATGGTTACAGATTGATGAGTAGGTCATATACCAAAATATGTTGAATGCTTATTAGCTGCCAGGCCTTTTTACATTTGTCCTCTTAATGTGTTTTTCATAACAATTTGGGAGCAATTGGATATTTGCATTTTATAACAGAATCAGAGGTTAAGTGACATGCTCCAGGTCCCACTGCCAGTATTGATCATTCAAGAAAATATTTAAGCTGGGCACAGTGGCTCATGCTTGAAATCACAACACTTTGGGGGGCTGAAGTGGGAGAATTGCTTGAGGCCAGGAGTTCAAGACCAGCCTACACCACATAGTGAGATCCTGTCTTTACATAAATAAATAAATAAATAAATAAATAAATAAATAAATACTAGGAATCTATGTCTCAAGCACTGTTCCAAGTACAAGGGGTACTGTGGTCAACAAGACCAAGACCCCTGCCATCATGGAGGTTGCATTCTAATAGGGATAGGCAGATAATATTTTTGTAAATACAAATTCAGATAGTGCATTAATGCTGGGAAGAAAAGAAAATGGGGTGATGTGATTGTGACTGAGATGCGATAGGGTGGTTGGAGAAAACCTGAGGAGTTGATCACAAGCTGAGACCTGAATGAATAGATGGAGGCAGAACCTTCCAACCCCAGGGAATGAACTCAGATCATTATCTGGAAGGAGGAAAAGGGGCAGTGTTAAAGTGGGGAAGCAGTACGAGATAAGGCAGGGCTGGTTCATAAAGGTTGTATAGTCCAAGGAAGGGAGATAAAATTTCATTCTGAGATGAGAAGCTGTTGGAGAGTCTTAATCATAGGAGTGAAATACTCTTACTTAAATAATACTAAGTGGCAAAATCAGGGCTAGAAGACAGATCTGACTCTAGGGCCACTGCACAACACCACAGCAGAAGACTTTCCCATACCTATCCTTTCCTTCCCCAGGTGGAAGTGCAGGGAAGCTGGGTACACAGTACTCTGGAGACGGCTCTGCCTTGCAGAGATGGCTTTTGACTTCTCTTTCCAGGTTTCCTTCCTTTCCTAAGAAACTCAGCTTGTGAGATCCATATAAACAGTGATGTGGCTTTTCGTGTTATTTTAATCTAATCTGGTTTGAATGACCTTAAAAAAAAAAAAAATAGTTAAGACGGAGTCTTGCCCTTTTGCTCAGGCTGCTCTCAAATTCCTGAGCTCAAGCAATCCTTCCACCTTGACATCCCAAAGTGCTAGGATTACAGGTGTGAGCCACCACAGCCGACCTGAATGACCTTTTTCTGCCATCACTGAGAAAATTATCAGATAGGACCCAATATCACAAATTAAACAAAACAAGTTTCTCCCTGATAACTGGGCCAGCATTATTTTGTTTGTTGACTAATAACTGTAGGGATAAGGGTTGTCCAGATAATGAAGAAAAGGGACAGCTGAGTTCTTAATTTTTTAAAGAGCTGATTACACAAATCCTTTTCATTAGATGCCTCTTGGTGATTTCTTTACTTGTTAGTGATTTTACTGATGAGTAACCTAAATTCAACAAGTAAATTTAACATATATTTTGGAACAGCTAATATGCCCAGTCACCCAATCCAGCTTCCTACACTGCAAATCATCCTGACTCAATTGGTGGCAGAAAAATGGGAGACTGGATTAGCTGTTTCCAGTTATTGTGGGGATATGGGGTCCCAATCTTGGCATCCAGGTTCTTAGTTCTGGGTTTCAGACATAGGTGCACAAGTTCTGGGGCAGCTATGGGAGCTAAAGGAAAGACAATTACTGAGCATAGGAGGCCAGCATAGGAGGCCAATCTACATGGAAATTAGTTCCTTTTCTGCTTGTTTTGATAGCAAACATTGCTTCTCTAGTCTAGATAATTAGGTCCATCTTACAGTCCTACCTCATCTCTCTTTCATGCCACTAATTGTTGGGGTGGATCTGATGGTGATTTCCTAGCCACATTCCCTCTGGATCCCAGCGAAGTCTAGGGATTTTTAGGGTTGCAGGTGAGTGCCCATGGAGCCTGACTCATCTGCAGAGGTGTCTTCTCAGGCTAAACAACAAGTTTTGGGAAGAGGCCCTAGTTCAGTTGGTGTGAAAAGAGATAATGGCCTCCTGAGTTGCTATGATATGGGCTTTAGTCCTATTTAGGACACTCACTTAGGAAAGTTAACTCCTGGGGGCTTCCCTGCTCAACCCCCCTCAAACTTCCCTCTATCTTTGTTCCTTCAAACAATCTATTCATCTGGAGATCCAACTGAATTATTAGAATGTGTCTGGATAAGGACATATGGCCCCAGGAACTTTGTTTAAGAGGCAATATAAGGGTCCAAGACCTTTACAGAAATGAGTGATAATCTATTGAGCAAATGGTCCATGGAGAGTTGAAGTGGGGACCTAAATTTGTAGTGAGAAGAATAAAGGTTTAGGAGCCAGTCAGGCTTAGATTCATAGTCCTTTTACAAGCTGTATGGTTTTAGATAACACACTTACCTTCTCTGAGTCTCAATTACTCCCAATTCTGCAAAGTGGGAGTAATGACGCCTACTTTGTTGGGATGCTTAGGGATCACATATGTAAATTTCCTAACACTTTAATGGTAGAGACATTATATTGAACTATAATTAATAAGGTAGAAAATCAGTACTACCCAGCAAGGGAGGAGGTAGCTGGGCCAACCTCCAGTGGCTGTGAGGTCGTGATTTTCAGACATTTTTCAAAGATTTTCGGCCGGGCGCGGTGGCTCAAGCCTGTAATCCCAGTACTTTGGGAGGCCGAGGTGGGTGGATCACGAGGTCAGGAGATCGAGACCATCCTGGCTAACACGGTGAAACCCCATCTCTACTAAAAATACAAAAAAATTAGCCGGGCGTGGTGGTGGGCGCCTATAGTCCCAGCTACTCGGGAGGCTGAGGCAGGAGAATGGCGTGAACCCGGGAGGCGGAGCTTGCAGTGAGCCGAGATCGCGCCACTGCACTCCAGCCTGGGCAACAGCATGAGACTCCGTCTCAAAAAAAAAAAAAAAAAAAGATTTTCAGACATTTTTCAAAGACTGAGTGTGTGAACTGGGACACCAGCTTCAATAAAGATGAAAACAAGCTGGACACAGTGGCTCACACCTGTAATTCCAGTGCTTCGGGAGGCCAAGGAGGAAGGATCACTTGAGGCCAGGAGTTCAAGCCTAGCCTGGGCAGCATAGAAAGACCTTGTCTCTACAAAAAAATAAATAGCCGGGTGTGGTGGCACATCACATGTCTAATCCCAGCTACCTGGGAGGCTGAGGCAGAGGATCACTTGAGCCCAGAAGTTTGAGGCTGTAGTGAGCTATGATCACACCACTAGACTCCAGCCTGGGCAACAAAGCAAGACTCTATCTCTTAAAAAAAAAAAAAAAAAAAGATAAATACATTGGCCAATGATCTTTGGATATCCAAGAAATTTTACCAGGTTTGTGTGAAGATGACAGGCAAGGAGACAGACACAGGTGCTCTAGAATAATACTTGTCCATTGTGAGACAGTACGAAGTAAACAAAAAAGCTCATATAACAAGTCCTTGCTTTACTAGGTAGGTATACTAGGATTACACCTAATTGCCTGCGAAGCAACAAATCAATGGCTGAACATTTGTTGCTATGGCAACCTTTTTTGCTCAACATCTAGCTGCTGTTTAGAGGCTACAACAGGAACTAGATAGGCAAATAATTAGATATATCAGGCATAAAACCAAACAAAAAAAATATGCTGGTGAAATAGGATAATTGGCATACACACACACAAAATCTTACAAAGGTTCTTTTAAAATGTGCATGTGTCTTGACAAAGATTCAATACATGTTGAGTGACGCTAAAAAAGAAATTTTGGATACAGCTAGAAAAGATTGAGAAGGGAAAGAAATGTGAAAAGTGTAGATTTTTAAGCCCAAGGAAAACTCTTCTCAGGAACCAGGGACTCTCAGAATCTTGCCTAGAATTTTCCTGTAATTGGAGGTCCTTTAATTTGAAGGTCCTCTTTGCTAGGAATGGCAGCTCCCAGGTATTCTTTGTCAATCTTTTGAAAAATTTTTATTGAGGCAATATCTTGCTCTGTTGCCCAGGCTGGAGTGCAATGATGAGATCATAGCTCACTGCAGCCTTGACCTCCTGGGCTCAAGCAATCCTCCTGCCTCAGCCTCCCAAATAGCTGGGACTACAGTCACACACCACCAAGCCTGGCTATTTTTTATTTTTTAATTTTTAGTAGAGACAAGGGCTTGCTATGTTGTCCAGGCTGGTCTCTTAACTCTTGGCCTCAAGCAATCCTCCTGCCTCAGCCTCCCAAAGTGTTGGGATTACAGGCATGGGCCACCACACCCAGCCTATCAACCTTTTAGACTCTGTTTCTAGGAACCTTCTATTTTTAATCAGCATCTCAAGGTCTGAGTTAAACTGAGATTTTCCTTTGTTCTTCTGAAAGGAGTGAAGCTATTCCTAGGTCAGAGATAACCTGCAAAAAAACCACGGAGGCCATTCATCCAGAGGGAACCCCTCCTCGTATTACGTCATCCACCACACAAAACCCTGCTAACTTTTCCTCAACATGCGCAGGATGTTTCAAGACTTCAGCCATCAGAGATTATAGCTGAGAAAAAAAGCAGTATTAGACCCTTCATTCTTCTCCAATACTGTTCAACTTTACCAACCCCATAGTATTGTTCCTTTAAGTCAAATTGTTTTTCTTTTGATTACAGAAGAAATTTCCTGATGGTTTACACCAATGACTCATAAATCTGTATCTCTAGACGTGATCCCTCCCTGGAACTTTAGTTTTTCGTAGTCGTTTGTTGAATATCTCAACCAGAATATTCTGCAGGCACTTTAGATACATGGAATATCTTCCATCTCAATAGGTGTCACTATGTAGTGTTCAGCAGTGGACTTGAACTGCTAGGCCTAGCTAATGAGTGGGCCATTTCTCAACAGAGAGGATCATGAAATAGGCAAGAAGTGTCTATGAAATCTTGAACATGACTGAGCCAGAACTGAAGGCTTCCTGTAAAGAGTTAGGAGTGGAGGCCCAGCTTAGTGTCTCACGCCTATAATCCTAATACTTTGGGAGGCCCGGGGGGCAGATCACTTGAGGTCAGGAGTTCAAGACCAGTAGAGATGGTGAAACCCCATCTCTACTAAAAACACAAAAATTTGCCAGTGGCAGGTGCCTGTAATCCCAGCTACTTGGGAGGCTGAGGCAGAAGAATTGCTTGAACCTGGGAGGTGAGGGTTGTAGTGAGTGGAGATCGGGCTCCATCTCAAAAAATAAAAAATAAAAACAGGAGGGAAGGTTAGAAAATCTACCCTAGGGCCGGACGCAGTGGCTCATGCCTGTAATCCCACCACTTTGGGAGGCCAAGGCGGACAGATCACCTGAGGTCAGGAGTTCAAGACCAGCCTGGCCAACATGGTGAAACCCCATCTCTACAAAAATACAAAAATTAGCTGGGCATGATGGCAGGTGCCTGTAATCCCAGCTACTCAGGAGGCTGAAGCAGGAGAATCACTTGAACCTGGGAGGCGGAGGTTGCAGTGAGCCGAGATTGCGCCATTGCACTCCAGCCTGGGCAATAGAACCAGGCTCTGTCTAAAAAAAAAAAAGAAGAAAAAAGAAAAGAAAATCTACCCTAGGCCAGGCACGGTGGCTCATGCCTGTAATCCCAAAACTTTGGGAGGCTGAGATGGGTGGATCACTTGAGGTCAGGAGTTTGAGACCAGCCTCGCCAAAATGGTGAAACCCCACCTCTACTAAAAATACAAAAGTTAGCCCGGCGTGGTGGTGGGTGCCTGTAGTCCCAGCTACTCAGGAGGCTGAGGCAGAAGAATCGCTTGAACCTGGGAGGTGGAGGTTGCAGTGAGCCGAGATCACGCCATTGCACTCCAGTCTGGGTGACAGAGCAAGACTCTGTCTCGAAAAAAAAAAAAAAAAGAAGAAGAAGAAGAAGAGGAAGAAAATCTACTCTAGTAATATATATTTAAGTATATGACTGCTAAAAAAAATGTTGAGCTACCTAGAAGTGGAAAATCCAGTAGAAAAGTAGAACTCTCAAGGGAAATCTGACCAACAAGAAGAGCTAGAAGAATTTTGGTGTAAGGGAATGTGATGGAAGTGTGGGCAAGTTGATGCTGGAAAGTACATTGGTGAAAGTTGTTGAGTTTTGAGAGCTCCAAAGAAGAAGGTTAGATCTTAGGACAGTAATAAAGGTTGCAAAGTCTCAGTACTGCCCTAATAGTTGTGTAACATTGGGCCAGTCATCTGCCCTTTTGGCATCCCAGTGACCCTGTTTGTGAAATAAGGGATTTGGCCTAATTATTTTCCAGCTAATTCAATGTTTTATTTATTTATTTTTTACTTTCAAATAATTATAAGTTCTTCTCTCTCTCTTTTTTTAATTGAGATGGAGTCTCGCTCTGTCGCCCAGGCTAGAGTACAATGGCACGATCTTGGCTCACTGCAACCTCCGCCTCCCAGGTTCAAGTGATTCTCCTGTCTCAGGCTCCCAAGTAGCTGGGGTTACAGGTGCACCACTATGCCCAGCTAATTTATGTATTTTTAGTAGAGATGGGGTTTCACCATGTTGGTCAGGCTGGTCTCAAACTCCTGACCTCATGATCCGCCCATCTCGGCCTCCCAAAGAGCTGGGATTACAGGCCTGAGCCACCGCACCCAACTGAAATAATTATAAATTCACAGGAATTTGGAGAGATAGTAGAGAGGTAATGTATGCCCTCCACCCAGTTTCCCCCAATGGCTACATCTTAAGTAACTATAATACAATATCATAACCAGGAAATTGATACTGGTACAATGTGTGTGTGGTAGTTCTATGCTATATTATCGTGTTTAAATCCTTACAGCCACCATAGCTATGAAGATACATAACTATTCCTCAAAGATCTCCCTTACCTACCAATTTATATTCATACTCATACCTGCTTCACCCCCACCACTTTCCAACCCCTGGCAATCACTAATTCCTCTATCTCCATCATTTTGTCATTCTGAGAATGTTATATAAAAGGAATCACACACTCTGTGACTTGTTAAGACTGGCTTTTTGTCATTAGCCTAATGCCCTTGAGACCCATCCAAGTTGTTGCATGTATCAATCGTCTCTTCCTTTTTATTGCTGAGTAGTGTTTCATTGTGTGTATGTACCACAATGTTTAACCATTCACCTGTTATAGGACTTTCTGGTTGCTTCCAGCTTTTTGATATTACAAATAATTCCATGAATAATCATGTAGAGGTTTTGTGAGGACATAGGTTTTTACTCCTCAGAGATAAATGCCCAGGAGTACAGTTTTGGGTTGTGTGGTAATACATAATTAGCTTTTTTAAAAACTGGCAAACTATTTTCCACAGTGGCTGTAACATTTTACATTCCCACAGCAATGTATGAAAGAGATAATTTCTCCATGATCTCACCAGCATTTGGTATTATTTGGTAATATTTTATAACCATTATTTAGCTGTTCTAATGAATGTGTAGTAACCTTCATTTGCATTTCCCTAATGCAAGTAATGTTGAACTTTTTCTTTTTTTTCTTTTTTCTTTCTTTTCTTTTCTTTTGTCTTTTCTTTTCTTTTCTTTTATTGAGACAGGGTGTCACTCCATCCATTACCCAGGCTGGAGTGCAGTGGCACGATTATGGATCACTGCAGCCTTGACTTCCCAGGCTCAAGTGATCCTCTTGAGAAGGCATTTCGCCATGTTTCCCAGGCTGGTCTTGGACTCCTGGGCTCAAACAATCCTCCCACCTCAGCTTCCCAAAGTGCTGGTATTACAGGTGTGAGCCACTGTGCCCAGCCTTGAACGTCTTTTCATGTGATTATGTGCCATACATATATTGTCTTTAATGAAATGTGTCTTTATGTCTTTTGCCCATTTTTAAATTGGGTTGTTTGAGGTTTTTCTTTTTTTTTTTTTTTTCCAATATTCTGGATATGAGTTTTTTGTTAGGTATGTGATTTGCAAATATTTTCTCCCGGTGTTGCTTGTCTTTTTATCATCTTAACAAATTCCTTTGCAAAACAAAAGTTTTTACTTTTGAAGTCCAATTTATTATCTTTACTGTGAATTGTGCTTTTGGTGTCATGTCTAAGAAACTCCTCTCCAAGCTCTAGGTCCTGAAGATTTTCTCTTGTTTTCTTTTAAAAGTGTTGTAGTTTTACATTTTACATTTAAGTCTATGATCCCTTTTGAATTTATTTTTTGTCTTTTTGCCTATGGATAGCCAATTACTCCAGCACCATTTGTTAAAAAGTTTATCATTTCTCAATCAAATAATTTGTGAAAAATCAGTTGGTCATACTTGTGTGCCATACTATGTCAAGCTTCTCTATTCTATTCCATTGTTCTATACATCTGTTCCTCTACCAATACCACACAGTCTTAATTACTATAACAATAATAAGTCTTAAAATCACATGGAGCTGGGCACAGTGTTGAATGTCTGTAATCCCAGCTATTTGGGAGGCTGAGACAAGAGGATCCCTTAAGCCCAGGAGTTCAAGGCCAACCTGGACAACACAGCAAGATTTTGTCTCTAAAAAGAAAAAAAAAATCAGATGGAGTGATTCCTCCCACTTTATTCTTCTGCAAATAGCAGAATGATAGTATATGTCAATTTTTCCCAAATTGACATCTTTGTTGAGTCTTTCAGTCTATGAACACAGAATATCTTTCCAATTATATATGTCTTCCTTGATTTCTTTCATCAGTATTTTGAAATTTTCAGCAGAGATCCACTGTACATTTTGTTAAGTGTGCATCTAAGTATTTCATTTTCGTTGTAGTGATTAGAAATGCTATTGCATTTTCAACTTCAATTTCTGCAAATTCATTGATAGTTTATAGAAATGTGATTGATTTTTGTATGTTGGTGTGTTGATATTGTATACTGAGGCTGAACTTACTAGTTCTATAAGGTTTTGGTATATTTCTGGGCATTTTCTATGTAGACCATCATGCCATCACCAAATAGTTTTATTTATTCCTTTCCAATCTATATACAACTTATTTATATTCCTTGCTTTCTTGTTTTGGCTAGAACTTCCAATACTGTGTAAATAAGAGTGGTGGGAGTGGATTTGTATTTGTAGATGCTCTTTATCATGTTGAAGTAGTCCCTCTTCATTCCTAACTTGCTGCAAGTTGTTTGGTTGTTGTTTTTTTTAAATCATGAATAGGTGTTGGATTTCGTCAAATGCTTCTTCTGCACCAATTGGTAGGATCATATAACTGAAAAAAGATCATAGGATTCTTAATTTGTTGATATCTTTCTCTTGTCTGATTGTTCTAGCTAGGACTTCTAGTACTATGTTGAATAACAGTGGGCATCCTTGTAGTGTTACAGATCACAGACAAAAGGCTTTCAGTTTTTCCCCATTTGGTATGATACTAGCTGTGGGTCTGTTGTATATGGCTTTTATTATGTTTAGGTATGTTCCTTCTATCCCAAGTTTTTTTGAGGATTTTTATTATAAAGGATGTTGAATTTTATCAAATGCTTTTTCAGCATTCATTGAAATGATCATATGATTTTTACCCTTAATTCTATTTATATGATGTATCACATTGATTGATTTGTGTATGTTGAACCATCCTTGTATCCCTGGGATAAATCCCACTTGGTCAGGATGAATGATCTTTGTAATGTGTTGTTGAACTCAGTTTGCTAATATTTTGTTGAGGATATTTGCATCAATATTCATCAGAGATATTGGCCTGTAGTTTTTTGGTTTTTTTTTTTTTTTTTTAACATGTCTTTGTCTGGTTTGGGCATCAGAGTAGTACTGGCCTTGAAGAATGAGTTTGGAAGTATTCCTTCCTCCTCTACTTTTCAAAATAGTTTGAGTAGGATTGGTATTAGTTATTCTTTAAATGTTTGGTAGAATACAACAGTGAAGCCATTGGGTTCCAGGTTTTTCTTTACTGGGAGACTTTTTATTATGGCTTTGTTTTCATTACTTGTTATTGGTCTGTTCAGGATTTGGATTTCTTGCGTTTACAGTCTTGGTAGGTTGTATGTATCTAGGAATTTGTCCTTTTTTTCTAGATTTTCCTATTTATTGGCATGTAGTTACTTGTAGTAGCCACTCATGATCCTTTGAATTTCTGTATTATCAGTTGTAATGTCTCCCTTTTCATTTCTGATTTAATGTATTGGGATTTTCTCCTTTTTCTGAGTTAGTCTGGCTAAAAGTTTGTCAGTTTTGTTTAACTTTTCTAAAAATCAACTTTTTGTTTCATTGACCTTTTGTATTATTTTTATTTCTATTTTATTTTATTATATCTATTTCTGCTCTGATCTTTATTATTTCTTTTCATCTACTAATTTTGGCTTTGGTTTGCTCTTGCTTTTCTAGTTCTTTAAAAGGCATTATTAGATTGTTTATTGGAAGTTTTTCCTCTTTTTTTGATATAGGTACTTATAGCTATAGAATCCCCTCTGAGTACTGCTTTTACTGTATCCCATAGGTTTTGGTATGTTGTGTTTCCATTATTATATGTTTCAAGAAATTTTTCAATGTCCTTCTTCTTCATTGACTCACTGTTCATTCAGAAGCATATTGTTTAATTGCCATGTATTCATATAGTTGCCTTGCCAAAATTCCACTTTTTTTTTTTTTTTTTTTTTTTTTTTTGAAACAGAGTCTCTCTCTGTCACCTAGGCTGGAGTGCAGTGGCATGATCTCAGCTCACTGCAACCTCCACCTCCCGGGTTCAAGCCATTCTCCTGCCTCAGCCTCATGCATAGCTGGAATTACAGGTGCCTGCCACCATGCCCCACTAATTTTTGTATTTTATTAGAGACGGGGTTTCACCATGTTGGCCAGGCTGGTCTCAAACTCCTGACCTTGTGATCCTCCCACCTCAGCCTCCTAAAGTGCTGGGATTACAGGCATAAGCCACTGCGCCTGGCCCCAGTTTTTTTTTGTTTTTGTTTTAAAGTTCTAGTTGTATTCCATTATGGTCAGAGAAGATGCTTAATATTATTTCAAGTTTTTGAATGTTTTAAGACTTGTTTTGTGACCTAACATATGGTCTATCTTTGAGAATAATCCATGTGCTGAGGAAAAGGTTTATTCTATACCTCTTAGAAAAAATGTTCTGTAAATATCTGTTAGATCCATTTGATCTATATTGCAGATTAAGTCTGATGCTTCTTTGTTGATTTTCTGTCTGGAAAATCTGTCCAATGCTGAAAGTACAGTGTTGAAGTCTCCAACTATTATTGTATTGGGGCCTATCTCTCTGCTTAGCACTAATAGTATTTGCTTCGTATATCTGGGTGCTCCAGTGTTGGTTGCATATTATTTACAATTGTTACATCCTCTTGCTGAATTGATCCCTTTATCATTACATAGTGCTTTTGTCTCTTCTTATAGTTTTTTTTTCTTGAAATTTATTTTGTCTCATATAAGCGTAGTGACTCCTGCTCTTTTTTGGTTTCCATTGGCATGGAATATCTTTTTCCATCCCTTTATTTTCAGTCTATGTGTGTCTGGTTTTTGTTTTTTTTTTTGAGACAGAGTTTCGCTCTTGTTGTCCAGGCTGGAGTGCAATGGCGCAATCTTAGCTCACCGCAACCTCCGCCTCCCAGGTTCAAGCAATTCTCCTGCCTCAGCCTCCTGAGTAGCTTGGATTGCAGGCATGTGCCACCATGCCCGGCTAATTTTGTATTTTTAGTAGAGACGGGGTTTCTCCATGTTGGTCAGGCTGGTCTCGAACTCCCAATCTCAGGTGATCTGCCCACCTCAGCCTCCCAAAGTGCTGGGATTACAGGTGTGAGCCACTGTGCACAGCCCTATTCGTATCTTTATAGGTGAAGTGTATTTCTTGTAGGCAATAGATTAAGGAGTCTTGTTTTTTCATCCATTCACCTACTCTATGTATTTTGGTTGCAGAGTTTAGTCTATTTATATTCAATGTTATTATTGATAAGTAAGGACTTACTCTTACCATTTTATTATTTGTTTTCTAATTGTTTAATGGTCTTCTCTTCCTTCTTTCTCTCCTTTCTGCCTTCCTTTTACTGAAGTGATTTTCTTTGATGGTATGTTTTAATAGTTTGCTTTTTATTTTTTGTGTATCCTTTGTATGTTTTTTGGTTTGAGGTCACACCTCTCCGATTCTCCAAGATTGGTACCTGGTGCCTTATTTAGTTCATTTAGTGAGGTCATGTTTTCCTGGGTGGTGGTGGTGCTAGTATATGTTCTTCAGTGTCTGGACATTCAAAGGTTAGATATTTATTGTAGTCTTCACTGTCTGGGCTTATTTTTTAGCTGTACTTTTTGGGATGGCTTTTCAGATATTTGAAAGGACTTAGGTATTGTGATCTAAGCTGTATCTGCTGTAGAGGGAACCCCAAGCCTAGTAACACTGCAGTTCTTGCAGACTTGTAGAGGTACCATCTTGATGGTCTTGGACCAGATTTGTGAGAATTATTTGAGTTACCAGGCAGATATTCTTGTTTCCTTCCCTTACTTTCTAGCAAACATAGAGTCTCTCTCTGTTCTGAGCTACCTAAAGCTGGGGGTGGAGTGACACAAGCACCCATGTGGCCACCACCACCGTGACTGCACTGGGTCAGACCTGAAGCCAGCACAGCACTGGATCTCACCCAAGGCCTGCTAAAACCACTCCCTGGCTACTGCCTATGTTTGCTCAAGCCTGTAACCACTCCATGGCTACTGCCTGTGTTTGCTCAAGGCCCTGGGGCACTACAATCAGCAGGTGGCAAAGCTAGCCAGGCCTATATCATTTCCTTCAGGGTGGCGGGTCCCCCAATCCCCGAGTGGGTCCAGAAGTGCCATCTCGAGTCAGGGACTGGAGTCAAAAACTTTAGAAGTCTATGTGGTGTTCTACTCTATTGCAGCTGACCTGGTACTCAAACCACACAACCCAGACTTTCCCACTTTTCCCTCCCCTTTCTAAAGGCAGAGGAGTCTCACACCCTAACCACTACCACCCCAGGCCATGAGGAGTACTGCCAGACTATTGCCAATATTCCCTTAAGGCCCAAGGTCTCTTATGTCAGCTTGTCGTGAACGCTGCCTGCCCTGGGCAGTGGGCTCCTCTCTGGCCCAAGGCAGGTCCCAGAAATGCCATCCGAGTCGAGTATGGGAATCGGGGAGTCCTGGGGCCCGCTTTTTACTCTAAGCTCCTGTTGCTGTGCTGGTATCTAAGGTACAAGACAAAGTCCCCTTTATTTTTCCATCTGCTTTTCTCAAGCAGGAGTTTTGCCCATAGCCACTACAGCTGATAATGTGCTGAGTCTCACCTGAAGCTAGCAAGTCTCAGGCTCACCCAAGGCCCTCAATGTACTACTTGGCTGTCGCTGCTGGTTATTCAAGGCCCAAGGGCTCTTCAGTTAGCAGGTGACAAATGCTGGCAGGACTAGGTTCTGTCCTTCAGGGCAACAGGTTCCCTTCTGGCCCAAGGTGTGTCTATAAATGTCATTTTGCAGCTAGGTCCTGGAATGGAGGCCTCATGTCTCTGACTGGTGCCCTATCCTACTGTTGCTGAGCTGGCATCCAAGATGCAAGATAAAGTCCTCCCTACTCTTCCCTCTCCTCTCCTCACCTCTCTTCCCTCTCCTCTCCTCAAGCAGAAGGAAGGGGTCTCTTTTGGAGCTGCAGGCTGTGTAGCCTGGAGTTAGGGGAGTGGTGATGCCAGCACTCCCTTGGCTACCCCAGTTGGTGTCTCAGTATATTGTATTTTGGAATATTCATCAACTCAGGTTAAAAGACATCTTCCAGGAACTATTTTCTCATTGCAATCAGATCCATGCATTACGGGTCAACAGCACCCAACTGGTAGAGACAGCATCAGAGGCAGCCCTTAGTCCAAGAGAACTAAGCAGCACCTTGCATGGCCTCTGGATCAATTGCCAGTGAGGGGCTGCCAAACTGTGGGTGGTACCTGAAAGGGCTATCCCAGATGAGCCCCCAAATTTGTAACCACCTGACAGGTTCAACTTGCCTGCTGCCCAGATAGATTAATTTATCAAGACAGAGGAACTACAATAGAGAAATACTTTAAAACATGTAGAGCCACCTAAATGGAAGACCAGAGTTTTATTACTACTCAAATCTGCCTCTCCCAAAATTTAGAGGCTAGGGTTTAAAAAAAAAAGTTTGGCAGGCAGGGGCTAGGCAATGGGTGCTGCTGATTAGTTGGAGATGCAATTATAGGAGTGTGGAAAATGGTCCTTTGTCACTGAGTCTGCTTCTGGGTGGGGGCCACAGGACCAGTTCAGTCATGAGTTGTGGGTCTGAGTGAAGTCATCTGGTCATCAGAAATGCAAAAGTCTAAAAAGACATACCAAAAGGCCAATCTTAGGTTCTTCAATAGTGATGTTATTTACAGGGGTAAGCGGGGAAGTTACAAATCTTGTGACCTCCAGAACAATGGCTGGTAATCATTTAAACCTACATCTTAGAATTCAGGGCCCTTTCATAATCCTAATCTTGTGGACTTTTATTAGTTTTATAAAGGTGGTTAGTTTGGCAAAGGGCTATTATCATTTAAACTATAAATTTCTCCCAAACTTGGCCCACATCCAGGAATGATCAAGGAAAGTCTGGAGGTTAAAGGCAAGAGGTTAAAGGTTAGATGAGATCGCTTCCACTGTCATAATTTTCTCACTGTTATAATTTTGGCTGGGATGAAAGTCTGGGCTCTCTACATAGTCTTCTGTAACTGCCCAGTGAGTTCACCTTGCCTGTTCCCTAGACAGAGCCAATTTATCAAGATAGGAAAATTGCAATAGAAAAAGAGTAATTCATGCAGCACTGGCTGTGTGGGAAACCGGAGTTTTGTTCTTACTCAAATCAGTCTCCCCAGGCATTTGGGGATTGGAGTTTTTAAGGATAATTTGGTGGGTAGGGGCCAGTGAGTCAGGAGTGCTGATTGGTTGGCTCGGAGATGAAACTGTAGGGAGTTAAAACTGTCCTCTTGCACTGGGTCAGTTCCTGGGTGGGGTTACGAGATCAGATGAACCAGTTTATTGATCTGAGTGGTGTCAGCTGATCCATCAAGTGCAAAAAAAAAAAAAAAAAAAAAAAAAAATCCACCAAGTGCAAAAAAGCACTGATCTTAGATTTTACAATACTGATGTTATCCCAGGATCAATCTGGGGAGGGTCAGAGTCTTGTAGCCTCCAGCTGCATGACCCCTAAACCATAATTTCTAATCTTTTGGCTAATTTGTTGGTCCTACAAAGGCAGTCTAGTCCCCAGGCAAGAAGGGGGTTTGTTTTGGAAAAGGGCTGTTATCATGTTTGTTTCAAAGTATAGACTATAAACTAAGGTCCTCCCAAAGTTACCTCGGCCTACACCCAGGAATGAACAAGGACAGCTTGGTGGTTAGAAGTAAGATGGAGTTGGTTAGGTTGGATCTCTTTCACTGTCTCAGTTATAATTTTGCAATGGCGATTTCACTTCTGTAATGCTACCCTGGTGATGGAAAGGAAGGGTGGTATGTTACAGGAAGATGAAAATGGTTATCTCAGCTTTCTGCCTCACTTTTGCTGGCTGGGGTGGGAGTGGAATCACAGTTTTATCCATGGTGTTTGGCTAGAGTAGAGCAGCTATTGTGTAAAAGTTTTCTATCTTGCTAGGCTGCCCCTTTCCTGGTTATTTGGCTAGAGAGAGCAAGATTTTATTGGGCTTTTTATGTCTGTACCCATTCACATTTCTGGGTTGCTGGCTTCTCCAGCACCACGTCTGAGATCTATGAGGAAAAAAAAAAAAAAAAAAAAAAGCTAAAAAATGAGGGCACTTACCTCAGGGCACTCAGTACTTAAGTTCTGAGGCTTTTAGCTGGTCTGCTTTTTTCTCTCCACCTTTCAGAATCATTTTAGGTTTGTTTTATATTAAATATTCAGCATTTTAAGCCGTTCTTCATGGGAGGAATAAGAAAAAATACATATAATCAGTCTTTCCAGAAGTGTAAGTCTTGATTTGACATAACTTTAAAAAATGTTTTAAATTTCAAACAACAGAATCATTTTTTTTTTTCAGTGTTAAAACCATTATTCTGATTGAAGAGAAGGAAGAAAGGCCCAGCACTCCACAATCTATTGTTTTCCCAGATATTCATTGAACCTTGCTGTACCTCTGTAAATCCTCCAAAGATTCACAGAGCACAGTTTGAAAATCACTGGACCTGAAGTTCTCCACTATTTCAACTCTGACCTTTTTTGGGTCTTCGATTTCCTCCTGGTAGGATTGATAGACTTAACCAATTTGGTTAAGTTTTTCTCACTGAATTTTCTCACTGAATTTTCCCACTGTCTTGTAGGCTGTTTCCCCAGTAAGATGAAATCTTCTTAGGGTCTATCCCAGTTAGATAAATACATCTATTCTTGCATTAAGGTATTTCCCACTGGTATGTGGATTAACTGGTAGACATCAGGAAGTCCTAGCTGGCATACATTTGTAATCAAGTAGAAATGGTGTTTGAACTACAGCAAGTCTGTAGAAAGAGGTAGTGTGACCACCTGTAGAGTTATCAATCACTTTAAAAGGTGCAACCAAAGGGGTTGCAGAGTCAACAGAGAGGGCAGTTCCGGAATAGAAGGCAAGGAGAAGAAAGGCAGTTCAGAAACAGAAGAGAGTGGCAGCAACAAGGACTAAGGTGGAAGTGGCCTTGACAGAGTGCAAGGAGGGTAACAAGAGGGTACAGAGTTCTTTTCAGTTTTAGATTTAGGGCCTGATGTAGATTTTCAAGCTTTTGAAGACACTGATTATATTTTGAATTAGTCTCTTTCAAGGAGGTAACTAGAGACTCCATTTTTTTTTCTTTTTTCTTTTTAAAATTTTTATGGGTACATAGTAGGTGTATAACTTTATGGAGTATATGTTTTGATACAGGCATACAATGTGAAATAAGAACATCATGGAGAATGGGGCATCTATCCCCTCAAGCAATTTATCCTTTGAGTTACAAACAATCCAACTATACTCTTTATTTTAAAATGTGGCGCGGAGCAAGATGGCCAAATAGGAACAGCTCCAGTCTCCAACTCCCAGCGCGAGCGACACAGAAGAACGGTGATTTCTGCATTTTCAACTGAGGTACTGGGTTCATCTCACTGGGGAGTGCCGGACAATTGGTGCTGGTCAGCTGCTGCAGCCCGACCAGCAAGAGCTGAAGCAGGGCGAGGCATTGCCTCACCTGGGAAGCGCAAGGGGGAAGGGAATCCTTTTTCCTAGCCAGGGGAACTGAGACACACAACACCTGGAAAATCGGGTAACTCCCACCCCAATACTGCGCTTTAAGGAAAGGGGCACTCCAAGAGATTATATCCCACACCTGGCCGGGAGGGTCCCACACCCACGGAGCCTCCCTCATTGCTAGCACAGCAGTCTGCGATTTAACCGCAAGGCAGCAGCGAGGCTGGGGGAGGGGCGCCCACCATTGCTTAGGCTTAAGTAGGTAAACAAAGCCGCTGGGAAGCTCAAACTGGGTGGAGCTCATAGCAGCTCAAGGAAACCTGCCTGTCTCTGTAGACTCCACCTCTGGGGACAGGGCACAGCTACACAACAACAAAAGCAGCAGAAACCTCTGCAGACGCAAATGACTCTGTCTGACAGCTTTGAAGAGAGCAGTGGATCTCCCAACACGGAGGTTGAAATCTGAGAAGGGACAGACTGCCTGCTCAAGTGGGTCCCTGACCCCTGAGTAGCCTAACTGGGAGACATCCCCCACTAGGGGCAGTCTGACACCCCACACATCACAGGGTGGAGTACACCCCTGAGAGGAAGCTTCCAAAGCAAGAATCAGACAGGTACACTCGCTGTTCAGCAATATTCTATCTTCTGCAGCCTCTGCTGCTGATACCCAGGCAAACAGGGTCTGGAGTAGACCTCAAGCAATCTCCAACAGACCTACAGCTGAGGGTCCTGACTGTTAGAAGGAAAACTATCAAACAGGAAGGACACCTACACCAAAACCCCATCAGTACATCACCATCATCAAAGACCAGAGGCAGATAAAACCACAAAGATGGGGAAAAAGCAGGGCAGAAAAGCTGGAAATTCAAAAAATAAGAGCGCATCTCCCCTGGCAAAGGAGCGCAGCTCATCACCAGCAACGGATCAAAGCTGGACGGAGAACGACTTTGACGAGATGAGAGAAGAAGGCTTCAGTCCATCAAACTTCTCAGAGCTAAAGGAGGAATTACATACCCAGCGCAAAGAAACTAAAACTCTTGGAAAAAAAAGTAGAAGAATTGATGGCTAGAGTAATTAATGCAGAGAAGGTCATAAACGAAATGAAAGAGATGAAAACCATGACACGAGAAATACGTGACAAATGCACAAGCTTCAGTAACTGACTCGATCAACTGGAAGAAAGAGTATCAGCGATTGAGGATCAAATGAATGAAATGAAGCGAGAAGAGAAACCTAAAGAAAAAAGAAGAAAAAGAAATGAACAAAACCTGCAAGAAGTATGGGATTATGTAAAAAGACCAAATCTATGTCTGATTGGGGTACCTGAAAGTGAGGGGGAAAATGGAACCAAGTTGGAAAATACTCTTCAGGATATCATCCAGGAGAACTTCCCCAACCTAGTAGGGCAGGCCAACATTCAAATCCAGGAAATACAGAGAACGCCACAAAGATACTCCTCGAGAAGAGCAACTCCAAGACACATAATTGCCAGATTCACCAAAGTTGAAATGAAGGAAAAAATCTTAAGGGCAGCCAGAGAGAAAGGTCGGGTTACCCACAAAGGGAAGCCCATCAGACTAATAGCAGATCTCTCGGCAGAAACTCTACAAGCCAGAAGAGAGTGGGGGCCAATATTCAACATTCTTAAAGAAAAGAATTTTAAACCCAGAATTTCATATCCAGCCAAACTAAGTTTCATAAGTGAAGGAGAAATAAAATCCTTTACAGATAAGCAAATGCTTAGAGATTTTGTCACCACTAGGCCTGCCTTACAAGAGACCCTGAAGGAAGCACTAAACATGGAAAGGAACAACCGGTACCAGCCACTGCAAAAACATGCCAAAATGTAAAGACCATCGAGGCTAGGAAGAAACTGCATCAACTAACGAGCAAAATAACCAGTTAATATCATAATGGCAGGATCAAGTTCACACATAACAATATTAACCTTAAATGTAAATGGACTAAATGCTCCAATTAAAAGACACAGACTGGCGGGCCGGGCGCGGTGGCTCAAGCCTGTAATCCCAGCACTTTGGGAGGCCGAGACGGGCGGATCACAAGGTCAGGAGATCGAGACCATCCTGGCTAACACGGTGAAACCCCGTCTCTACTAAAAAAAAAAAAATACAAAAACCTAGCCGGGCGAGGTGGCGGGCGCCTGTAGTCCCAGCTACTCAGGAGGCTGAGGCAGGAGAATGGCGTGAACCCGGGAGGCGGAGCTTGCAGTGAGCTGAGATCCGGCCACTGCACTCCAGGCTGGGTGACAAAGCAAGACTCTGTCTCAACAAAAAAAAAAAAAAAAAAAAAAAAAAAAAAAAAAAAAAAAGACACAGACTGGCAAACTGGATAAAGAGTCAAGACCCATCAGTCTGCTGTATTCAGGAGACCCATCTCACATGCAGAGACATACATAGACTCAAAATAAAGGGATGGAGGAAGATTTACCAAGCAAATGGAGAATAAAAAAAAGCAGGGGTTGCAATACTAGTCTTTGATAAAACAGACTTTAAACCATCAAAGATCAAAAGAGACAAAGAAGGCCATTACATAATGGTAAAAGGATCAATTCAACAGGAAGAGCTAACTATCCTAAATATATATGCACCCAATACAGGAGCACCCAGATTCATAAAACAAGTCCTTAGAGACTTACAAAGAGACTTAGACTCCCATACAATAATAATGGGAGACTTCAACACTCCACTGTCAACATTAGACAGATCAACGAGACAGAAAGTTAACAAGGATATCCAGGAATTGAACTCATCTCTGCAGCAAGCAGACCTAATAGACATCTATAGAACTCTACACCCCAAATCAACAGAATATACATTCTTCTCAGCACCACATCGCACTTATTCCAAAATTGACCACATAATTGGAAGTAAAGCACTCCTTAGCAAATGTACAAGAACAGAAATTATAACAAACTGTCTCTCAGACCACAGTGCAATCAAACTAGAACTCAGGACTAAGAAACTCAATCAAAACTGCTCAACTACATGGAAACTGAACAACCTGCTCCTGAATGACTACTGGGTACATAATGAAATGAAGGCAGAAATAAAGATGTTCTTTGAAACCAATGAGAACAAACATACAACATACCAGAATCTCTGGGACACATTTAAAGCAGTGGGTAGAGGGAAATTTATAGCACTAAATGCCCACAAGAGAAAGCAGGAAAGATCTAAAATTGACACTCTAACATCACAATTAAAAGAACTAGAGAAGCAAGAGCAAACACATTCAAAAGCTAGCAGAAGGCAAGAAATAACTAAGATCAGAGCAGAACTGAAGGAGATAGAGACACAAAAAACCCTCCAAAAAATCCATGAATCCAGGAGTTGGTTTTTTGAAAAGATCAACAAAATTGACAGACCACTAGCCAGACTAATAAAGAAGAAAAGAGAGAAGAATCAAATAGACGCAATAAAAAATGATAAAGGGGATATCACCACCGACCCCACAGAAATACAAACTACCATCAGAGAATACTATAAACACCTCTACGCAAATAAACTAGAAAATCTAGAAGAAATGGATAATTTCCTGGACACTTACACTCTTCCAAGACTAAACCAGGAAGAACTTGAATCCCTGAATAGACAATAGCAGGCTCTGAAATTGAGGCAATAATTAATACCCTACCAACCAAAAAAAGTCCAGGACCAGATGGATTCACAGCTGAATTCTACCAGAGGTACAAGGAGGAGCTGGTACCATTCCTTCTGAAACTATTCCAATCAATAGAAAAAGAGGGAATCCTCCCTAACTCATTTTTTGAGGCCAACATCATCCTGATACCAAAGCCTGGCAGAGACACAACAAAACAAGAGAATTTTAGACCAATATCCCTGATGAACATCGATGCAAAAATCCTCAATAAAATACTGGCAAACCGGATTCAGCAGCACATCAAAAAGCTTATCCACCATGATCAAGTGGGCTTCATCCCTGGGATGCAAGGCTGGTTCAACATTCGCAAATCAATAAACATAATCCAGCATATAAACAGAACCAAAGACAAGAACCACATGATTATCTCAATAGATGCAGAAAAGGCTTTTGACAAAATTCAACAGCCCTTCATGCTAAAAACGCTCAATAAATTCGGTATTGATGGAACGTACCTCAAAATAATAAGAGCTATTTATGACAAACCCACAGCTAATATCATACTGAATGGGCAAAAACTGGAAAAATTCCCTTTGAAAACTGGCACAAGACAGGGATGCCCTCTCTCACCACTCCTATTCAACATAGTGTTGGAAGTTCTGGCTAGGGCAATCAGGCAAGAGAAAGAAATCAAGGGTATTCAGTTAGGAAAAGAAGAAGTCAAATTGTCCCTGTTTGCAGATGACATGATTGTATATTTAGAAAACCCCATTGTCTCAGCCCAAAATCTCCTTAAGCTGATAAGCAACTTCAGCAAAGTCTCAGGATACAAAATTCATGTGCAAAAATCACAAGCATTCTTATACACCAGTAACAGACAAACAGCGAGCCAAATCATGAATGAACTTCCATTCACAATTGCTTCAAAGAGAATAAAATACCTAGGAATCCAACTTACAAGGGATGTAAAGGACCTCTTCAAGAAGAACTACAAACCACTGCTCAGTGAAATAAAAGAGGACACAAACAAATGGAAGAACATACCATGCTCATGGATAGGAAGAATCAATATCGTGAAAATGGCCATACTGCCCAAGGTAATTTATAGATTCAATGCCATCCCCATCAAGCTACCAATGAGTTTCTTCACAGAATTGGAAAAAACTGCTTTAAAGTTCATATGGAACCAAAAAAGAGCCCGCATCTCCAAGACAATCCTAAGTCAAAAGAACAAAGCTGGAGGCATCATGCTACCTGACTTCAAACTATACTACAAGGCTACAGTAACCAAAACAGCATGGTACTGGTACCAAAACAGAGATATAGACCAATGGAACAGAACAGAGTCCTCAGAAATAATACCACACATCTACAGCCATCTGATCTTTGACAATCCTGAGAAAAACAAGAAATGGGGAAAGGATTCCCTATTTAATAAATGGTGCTGGGAAAATTGGTTAGCCATAAGTAGAAAGCTGAAACTGGATCCTTTCCTTACTCCTTATACAAAAATTAATTCAAGATGGATTAGAGACTTAAATGTTAGACCTAATACCGTAAAAACCCTAGAGGAAAACCTAGGTAGTACCATTCAGGACATAGGCATGGGCAAAGACTTCATGTCTAAAACACCAAAAGCAATGGCAGCAAAAGCCAAAATTGACAAATGGGATCTCATTAAACTAAAGAGCTTCTGCACAGCAAAAGAAACTACCATCAGAGTGAACAGGCAACCTACAGAATGGGAGAAATTTTTGCAATCTACTCATCTGACAAAGGGCTAATATCCAGAACCTACAAAGAACTCAAACAAATTTACAAGAAAAAAACAAACAACCCCATCAAAAAGTGGGCAAAGGATATGAACAGACATTTCTCAAAAGAAGACATTCATACAGCCAACAGACACATGAAAAAATGCTCATCATCACTGGCCATCAGAGAAATGCAAATCAAAACCACAAGGAGATACCATCTCACACCAGTTAGAATGGCGATCATTAAAAAGTCAGGAAACAACAGGTGCTGGAGAGGATGTGGAGAAATAGGAACACTTTTACACTGTTGGTGGGATTGTAAACTAGTTCAACCATTATGGAAAACAGTATGGCGATTCCTCAAGGATCTAGAACTAGATGTACCATATGACCCAGCCATCCCATTCCTGGGTATATACCCAAAGGATTATAAATCATGCTGCTATAAAGACACATGCACACGTATGTTTATTGCGGCACTATTCACAATAGCAAAGACTTGGAATCAACCCAAATGTCCATCAGTGACAGACTGGATTAAGAAAATGTGGCACATATACACCATGGAATACTATGCAGCCATCAAAAAGGATGAGTTTGTGTCCTTTGTAGGGACATGGATGCAGCTGGAAACCATCATTCTTAGCAAACTATCACAAGAACAGAAAACCAAACACCGCATGTTCTCACTCATAGGTGGGAACTGAACAATGAGATCACTTGGACTTGGGAAGGGGAACATCACACACCGGGGCCTATCATGGGGAGGGGGGGAGGAGAAGGGGGGAGGGATTGCATTGGGAGTTATACCTGATGCAAATGACGAGTTGATGGGTGCTTACGAGTTGATGGGTGCAGCACACCAACATGGCACAAGTATACATATGTAACAAACCTGCACGTTATGCACATGTACCCTAGAACTTAAAGTATAATAATAATAAAAAAAATAAAATAAAATAAAATAAAAAATAATAATAATAAAAAATAAAATGTACAATTAAGTTATTATTGACTGTAGTCACTCTATTGTGCTATGAAATAGTAGATCTTATTCATTATTTCTAACTATTTTTTTAGAGTTTGCATAATACCAGTTGAAAAAGGCCTCCCAGGCCAGGTGCAGTGGCTCACACCTGTAATCCCAGCACTTTGGGATGTTGAAGTGGGTGGATCACCTGAGGTCGGGAGTTCGAGACCAGCCTGACCAACATGGAGAAACTCCATCTCCACTAAAAATACAAAATTAGCTGAGCATGGTGGTGCTTGCCTGCAATCCAAGCTACTCGGGAGGCTGAGGCAGGAGATTCGCTTGAACCTGGGAGGCAGAGGTTGCAGTGAGCCAAGATTGCACCATTGCACTCCAGCCTGGGCAACAACAGCCAAACTCCGTCAAAAAAAAAAAAAAAAAAAAGTAAGAAAGAGAAGAGAAGAGAAAAGAAATAAAAGAAGAGAGGCCTCCCATTGCTTTTGAGAGGTCCAGAATCCTCTCTGCTCTAATTGTGCATGTAGATAGACTAACTTAGGCATATCAAAAGTTCCCAATTGTTCCCAACAAAGCTTTGAGTAATCCCGGGTTATTTGCATCCAGGATCCTAAATATTCACAAGAGTTTTTCCCATAGTTTTAAACATATAGGCTGCTGGAGTTCCCAATGGTGACTGGCCAGTGACCATTACTGTAGTGGGTGAACTACTCATAGCACTCACCTAAAGAAGTCAACTTTAGAGTGTGACCTAACGTCAACTTTAGAGCAGGTGTTCCTGCTTAGTACACAAGCATTAAGGTCTACCTGCAAACAAGATGGATCGCCTTATTTAAAGAAAGTAAAACCTCCTAGATCTCAACCTAAAAGGAGAACATCTTGGATTACAAGAATGTTTACCCAACTCTTTCCTACCATGGCCAGAATACAACCGGACCTTACGGCATCCTTGCTGGCACCTAGGCATTGATTGAGGCAGTAGAGGAAAAGAAATTGGGGGCCACTTTGGATCCTATTCTCATCACCAGAAATGTTAACAAAATGATCATGAGATCTACAGAGGAAGAAAAAATGAGAAAACTTTGATTTTCAGAGCAACAGTCTGCAGAATGGAGAACGTAGCCTCCGGGGAAACTGTGAGTATGCATTCTACAGAAGGGAAGGAAACAGCAGCATTTAAGCCTTCCAGGACTTGTCTTACATGTGTATTCATCAGGTTTGGGTAATATCTATAAATTTAGTTTACAGGGAAAGTCAAGCACATGTGCAGTGAGTTAACATATATGTAATATACATATTATGTTCACTTTGGGATGGGGCTTTAACATTAAAATGAGGTTGTTACAGGTAGTTAGGCATAAGCAGGGCAGGAGAGGGCTCTCCCCTCAACCCACCAGGAATGTCAGGCAACCTCCAGATGATGGCTTAGCAGTACCACACTGCCTCTCTAAAAATGACAATTTGGCAGCTGGTGCCAGGGAGAGACAATCTCCTGATGATCCACAGCTGTCACACTAAAGTATTAATTGAACACAAGTGCCAGGGAGAGGCAACTTCCCAAACAGATAAAAACACTTGAGATTGGTAATTGGCTTCCAGTAAAATCTCAGGAGTTGGGTGAGTGAGCCTGGGCATTAAGAGACAAAATGGTGGATTCCACCAGAAAAGGGAAGAAAGCCTCAGATGGGCATGCATACAACTTCCTAAACACACTGTGCATGCTCACTTCCCAAGCATAAGGAGGGCATTGCGCATGCGGGTAGCCCACCCTTAGGGAAGAATCATGGGAAAGGGGTATAAGATGCCAAAGGGGGCCAGCATATAAAGTCCTAGCATCAAGGTCAAACGCTGCATTTGTCCTTCAAGTTGCTTGCTTGGGTCTCTTCCAAGTGTACTTTCTTTCCTGCTCTAAAGCTTTTTTAATAAACTTCCACTTCTGCTCTGAAACTTGCCTCAGTCTCTTTTTCTGCCTTATGCCCCTCAGTTGAATTCTTTCATCTGAAGAGGCAAGAACTGAAGTTGCTGCAGACCTGTACAGATTTGCCACTGATAACTCAGATACCTTCTATCCCAACAAGGTGGAATTTGCCTTTTTAAGTCAACAGGTGAACTATAGGACACAAAGACATTTTGTGCACAGTCTCTGTAAACTGACTGGAACTGGTTTAGGGTCTTTAGCTGTTTATCAGGAAAGAATTTTTGTAAGGTTGATCTGTCCAGTTGGTGCCACTGGCAGGATCCTCAAGGCAGACGTGTCCCAGTTGGCTGGTGTCAGGCAGTCCACAGGGGTCAGTTGGGCAGTGTTTTGTTAGAACTTGTTCCTGCCTACTTGTAGGAAGGAAAACATTATGGCGTTTAACAAACCTTATAGTAATTAACAGTGTAGGAGTACATGACTAAACCCTTTTCCTTGCTATGGTGGCTTACTTTTTTTCTTTTTTAGAGACAGAGTCTTGCTCTGTCATCCAGGCCGGAGTGCTGTGGCATGATCATAACTTACTGCAGCCTTAACTCCTGGGTTCAAGCAATCCTCCTGCAACAGCCTCCTGAGTACATAGCTAGGACTACAGGTGTGTGCCACCATGTCTGGGTAATTTTTTATTTTTGTAGAAACAGGGTGTCACTGTTTTGCCCAGGTTGGTCTTGAACTCGTGGGCTCAAGTCATCCTCCCACCTCAGCCTCCTGTGCTGTTGGGATTATGGGTGTGAGCCACCGTGGCTCACTGTGGCCACTTAATTTTCTCTCAATTCTCTCATCTCAGCCACAGAGTCCATCTCATCTGTAAGCTGGCAGTATAATGATACTTTTATTTTCATTTATTTATTTATTTTTGAGATGGAGTCTCACTCTGTTGCCCAAGCTGGAGTGCAGTGGCGCCATCTCGGCTCACTGCAACCTCTGCCTCCTGGGTTCAGGTGATTCTCATGCCTCAGCATCCCAAGTAGCTGGGATTACAGGCGCGTGCCACCACACCTAGCTAATTGTTGTATTTTTAGTAGAGAGAGGGTTTCACCAGGTTGGCCGGGATGGTCTCAATCTCCTGACCTCATGATTTGCCTGCCTTGGCCTCCCAAAGTGCGGGAATTACAGGCATGAGCCACTGCACCCAGCATGTTGATACCTTTAACCCCTGATTTCCTCTTAGTAATTTTCCATCCTCTGACTTCCATCCTGGTCCTTGGCTATAAAGTTCCACTGGCGCATGCTGTATTTGGAGTTGAGCCCAATCTCTCTCCCCCACTGCAAGACCCCATTGCAGTGGTTCTTGTACCTATCACAATGGTCCTGAATAAAGTCTTCTTTACCATACTTGAATAAGTATAATTGAATACTTTTTTTAAAATACACACATGAAAGCCAGGTGCGGCGGCTCACACCTGTAATCCCAGCACTTTTGGAGGCCGAGGCAGGTGGATCACTTTAGGTCAGGAGTTTGAGACCAGCCTGGTCAACATGGTGAAACCCCAACTCTACTAAAACTACAAAAATGGCTGAGTGTGGCGGCTCATGCCTGTAATCCCAGCACTTTGGGAGGCCGAGGTGGGTGGATCACCTGAGGTCGGGAGTTTGAGACCAACCTGACCAACATGGAGAAACCCCATCTCTACTAAAAAAAAAATATATATATATATATACACACACACACACACACGTATATGTATATGTTTATGTGTATATATATGTATATACACAAAATTAGACGGTCATGGTGGCACATGCCTGTAATCCCAGCTACTCGGGAGACTGAGGAAGGAGAATCACTTGAACCCAGGAGGCAGAGGTTGCGGCGAGCTGAGATGACGCCATTGTACTCCAGCCTGGGCAACAGAGCGAGACTCTGTCTCAAAAAAAAAGAAAAGAAAAGAAAAAGAAAAAGAAAAACCGCATGGGAGACACCCAAGGAAAAATGAGTACAATGAGTAAAAATGAATTTGTTCAACTGAAACAAAGAGAGGTGGGGGTGGGGGGTGGTGCGGTAATGGGGAGGTAACCAGGAAAAGGACAATAAACAAGGGTAATGTTTGTTATGCAGATATAAGTTAATGTCTTCCCTATGGATAAGAATCTCTCATGATTTAGTCATCATTCTTTTTTCTTGGTACTGAGGGAGAGACACCCTTGCAAATGAAGATTTTCTTTATAGATGTAAATTTCCCTTATAAAAGGGTAACTTCTATTCTGTATTCAGAGCTTCTCTTGCATCTGCAGTTTCTCAAAACAGTCGGCTCAAAATAATCCTTATGCCAAAAAAGGCATATTTTTGAGTGGCATATTCTAGTGTTCTACAATCATATTTTGTGGTGGCATATTCTAGTCTCACACTGTCTTCCCAAGTGGCTGTATCGTTATGCATTCCACAAGCAATGAATGAAAATTTATGGTTTGTCATTGTTTTAGTTCAGCAGGTCTAGTAAATAGCAGTTTCAACAGGTGTGCAGTGCTGTCTCATTGTTCGCTTGTTTTTTTGTTTTTCTAGACCGAGTCACACTCTGTTTCCCAGGCTGGAGTGCAGTAGTGTGATCTCGGCTCACTGCAACCTCCACTTCCCGGGTTCAAGCAATTCTCCTGCCTCAGCCTCCCGAGTAGCTGGGATTACATGCAAGTGCCACCGCGCCCGAACAATTTTTGTATTTTTAGTAGAGACGAGGTTTCACCATGTTGGCCAGGCTGGTCTCGAACCCCTGACCTCAAGTTATCTACCCACCTTGGCCTCCCAAAGTGTTAGGATTACAGGCGTGAGCCACTTGCGCCTGGCAGTGCTATCTCATTGTTGTAATTTGCAATTCCCTAATGATATGTGATATTGAGCATCTTTCTGTATGCTTCTTTGCCATCTGCATATCTTCTTTGGCGAGGTATCTATATCTTACCCATTTTTAATTGGGTTGTTTGTCTTATTTTTGAGTTTTGAGAGTTCTGTGAGTATTTTGAATACCAATCCTTTCTCAGATATGTATTTTACAAATATTTTGTCCTGTCTGTGACTTGTGTTTTCATTCTTTGAACATGGTCTATCACAGACATGTATAACATTTTTAATACTATAATATCCATATTATTAACTTTTGTGTGTGGATCAGCTCTTGGCATTGTATGTTAAATCTCATCACCAAACCCAAGGTCACATAGATTTTCTTCTATGTTTTCTTCTAGATTTTTGATACTTTTGCATTTCTAATTTGTCTACGGACTATTCTGAGTAAATTCTTGCATAAATTTTAAAGTTTGTATCTATGTTTATTTCATTCCATATGGTTTCAAATGACTTGTTCCTGCAGCATTTTTGTTAAAAACCAGGATAGTGGGCTCCATTTTAGTTTGCATTTCCAAAATTACGGCACTGAATAATCTGCACATTTACTTTTTTTTTTAATTTGAGATGGAGTCTCACTTTGTTGCCCGGGATGGAGTGCAGTGGCACCATCTCGGCTCACTGCAACCTCCACCTCTCGGGTTCAAGCGATTCTTTTGCCTCAGCCTCCGGGGTAGCTGGGATTACAGGCGCGCACCACCACGGCCAGCTAATTTTGTATTTTTAGTAGAGACGGGATTGCACCATTTTGGCCAGGCTGGTCTCGAACTCCGTACTTCTGGTGATCCACCTGCCTCTGTCTCCCAAAGGGCTGGGATTTAATTGAATTTAATTGATTCAGCAGGACAGCCAGGAGGGGGCGCACGGCTACCGCTACACAGTGAGTGCTGAGACTCACGCACTGTCTCTGGTGGCCAGCAGGGGACGCGCGAACCCGCCTTTTCTGACCCCATGATGCGCCCTGTGTTCCACTTGCGGAGTTCAGCACCAAGCCAACTTCAAACACAAGAGTTTCGTTTTCCTCAGCACAGACCTAATGGGGCACCGTCTCGCTTTGGGACAACTGGAGACAACGTCAATGGTGCGTAAAAACCTTCCTGCTCGCAGCCGTGACTACTGAGGGGCAGTAAGTCTTCAGAGTACCCAGGAGAGGAAGGGCTTCATGTGGAAAATTGGAAATCAAAAATCCTGCTGTTTCCACCACACCTCAAGGTTCTTCTCCACAACCAAGGTATAGTGTCCACTAACATTATGTCCACACAGTGGCCTCTTAATACTAATATAACATTCAGACTCTTACAAGAGCAATTGGTTTCACAGCTTTGGCTGATGTGGATTTGGGTCAGGCTTAGCCTCTATAACAAAGTTTGATATTGTCTCTGCTTTACTGACATGATATTGACGTGGTTGTTTTAAAAAGTAGTTTACTTCCCAATAATTTCATACTTGTAGAAAACCTGCAACAGCAGTACAAAGTACTGTTTATCCTTTCTCTTAGATTCCCCAGTGGTTATTGCTGTATCAGATTCCCAATTTCACACAAAATACTCCAGTATATTTTACCCAAAGCAGGGATACTCTCCTAGGTAACCATCACATAATCCCCAAATCAGGAAGTACCAGATTTCTACCTGACATTCCAATCTGCAGACCCATTTCACCTCACCACCTGCCCCAACTGGGAGAAAAAATGTCTTTTTCCATTCAGCTCCAGTTTTCTTTTTCTGGAACTGTTCCTGAAACTGTCCCTCAGTTTCACAACCTTGGTAGATCTAAAGAGCAGAGATGACTCCAAACTAGATTTGCCCAGTGTTTCCTCCTGAGCAGACACACACCCTGCATTCTTGGCAGAAACACCCTGGCCTGATGCTACGGTCTCCTCAGTGTAGTCCACCGGGAGGAGCACAGATTCACCTGCCCACTATTGGTGAACTCAACTTGATAATGGCAAAATACTGATCCACAAACATAAATCTCATGTCACTTTTTTTTTTTTAACGGAGTTTCGCTCTTGTTGCCCAGGCTGGAGTGCAATGGCGTGATCTTGGCTTACCACAACCTCTGCCTCCCGGGTTCAAGCGAATCTCCTGCCTCAGCCTCCCGAGTAGCTGGGATCACAGGCATGTGCCACCATGCCTGGCTAATTTTTGTATTTTTAGTAGAGACGAGGTTTCTCTATATTGGTCAGGCAGGTCTAGAACTCTCGACCTCAGGTGATCCACCTGCCTTGGCCTCCCAAAGTGCTGGAATTATAGGTGTGAACCACAGTGCCCAGCCCATGTCACTCTTCTGATTTAACTTCGGCAATGGTTTCCCACTGGCCACAGGGCTTGAAAAATACATTCAGCTCTCCATATTAGCAGATTCCACATCCATAACCAAACAAGGATCAAAAACATAGTATTCGTGGGATGTGAAACCCACATATATGGAGGGTCAACTTTTTGTATCCACAGATTTCACAGGGCTCACTATAGGACTTGAGCGCATGTGGATTTTGGTATTGGTAGGGGTCCGGGAACCAATCCCCCATGGATACTGAGGGATGACTGTAGTTTCATATTACTATTATTTTGTTAAGGTTTACTACATCTATGATTAGAAGGGATATTGTTCTGTAGTTTTCTGTTCTTGTGATGTCATCCCTTTGTTTGATATGTTTGGTTTGATCTGGGATTGGGGTTGGATATAGTATTTAGGCTGTTTAGGATTAGAAGGTTAGGATTTAGATTTTAGGGGTTAAGGGATAAACAGGTTTGAGGTTTAGAATTAGGGTTAGGCTTAGGGTTGAGGCTGGGGCTAGGGCTAGGGTCAGGATTTAGGGGTTAAGGGGATAAGGCTAAAGGCCAGGTGCAGTGGCTCAGGTCTGTAATCCTGGCACTTTGGGAAGCTGAGGTGGGTGGATTGCTTGAGTCCAGGAGTTCAAGACCAACCTGGGCAACATGGTAAAACACTATCTGTACCAAAAAAATATTACTTTTAATGGCAAAATCCGCAATTACTTTTGTACCAACCTAAATACAAAAAATTAGCTGGGGCCATGTGAGATAGCTCACACCTGTAATCCCAGCACTTTGGGAGACCAAGGAATTTGAGACTCTTGAGGCCAGGAGTTTGAGACTAGTCTTGCCAACATGGTGAAACCCCGTCTCTACTAAAAATTCAAAAATTAGCCAAGAGTGGTGGTGCACACCTGTAACCCCAGCAACTTGGGAGGCTGAGGCATGAGAATTGCTTGAACCCAGGAGGCGGAGGTTACAGTGAGCCAGGATCGTGCCACTGCACTCCAGCCTGGGTGACAGAGTGAGACTCTGTCTCAAAATAAATAAAATAAAATAAAATAAAAATTAGCCATGCATGGTGGTGTAGACCTGTAGTCTCAGCTACCTGGGGGGCTGAGGCAGGAGGAGGATCACTTGAACCTGGGAGGTCGAGGCTGCAGTGAGCCAAGATCACGACACTGCACTCCAGCCTTGGTGACAAAGTGAGACCTTGTCTCAGAAAAAAACCAAACCAAAACAAAACAAAAAGCTAGGGTTAGGGTTTTGGCTACAGCTACAGTGAGGGTTGGGATTGTTTCACTATTTCCTTCCCTTCTCTCATCATTACCTTGTGGTTAACTAGCATCCCTCCAGGCTAACACCTTGCCTCTCTACTACATTTCCACCTAGTCTTCTCCTTCTTTGGTCCTTCCACTCTTGTCTGGATTGTGGATCACCAAGTATTTACATGTATTTCAGAGGCTGCTCTGTGGAGCTGAAAGTCTCAGGGAGGAGAAAAGTGCACAAATTTGCACTCACTCCAGCTTACTCCTGTCATGCAGGTATCTTTGCCTCTCTCCACTGCCACCTGCTCTGATAGTTGAGTCCACACCCACAGGGCCTATTTCTCCATCTGCAAGAGGAAGTGATCTCTAAGGCCCTTCTGGTATAACCCCACCAGTGAGCTCTCCCGGGTGCACCCTCACCATTCTGCTCTCCTCCATCTACCCCCACAGTGTTGTGCAGCCCCTGAGTCCCAGGAGCTTGGTTGGGCAGGAAGCAGCAGGATCGTGACCAGATACTGCCAGTCAAGGCCAGTCATGCTGGGTCAAATCTGGTAAAAAAAAAAAAAAAAAAAAAAAAGTGAAGACCCATCAAGGTCAGTCTAAGCCAGCCAAAGCCTGTAAAGACTGGTCAACGTCAGTCAAAGGTGTTCAAGACCACTCAAAACTAGTCAAAGCTGGTCATGGCTGGTCTACTCTGGGAAAAGCCAGTCAACTCCAGTCAAGGTTAGTCATGACCATTTAAGACCAGTTGAAGTTTGTGAAAGCTAGTCACAACTGGTTATTGTCAGTCACAGCTGGTGAAGTCTAATTATGGCTGGTCAAGGCCAGTCAAAGCCAGTCATGGCTGGTCAAGACAGGCCAAATCCAGCATGTTTAGTCAAAGCCAGTCATAGCTGGCCAAAGCTGGTCATGGCTAGTCAAGATAGGCCAAAGCCAGTCACAGTTGGTCCAGGCCAGTCATAGCCAATCAAAGCTGGTCACAGGTAGCAAAAGCCAATCACAGTTGGTTAAGACCAGTCATGGCTGGTTAAAACTGGTCCAGGCCAGTCAAAGCCAGTCACAGCCAGTAAATACAGGTCAAAGCTGGACACAGCTGGTCTAAGCCAATCAAAATCAGCCAATTCTGGCCAAAGCCAGTCATGACCAGTCAAACCCAGTCACGTGTGGTCAAGACCAGTCATGGCTGGTAAAAACTGGTCAATTCTAGTCAAAGCCAGTTATGGCTCATGAAGGCCAGTCACGACCAGTCAAAGCTGGTCATGGCCAGTGTAAGCCAGTCAAAACTGGGTAAGCTCTGTCATGACTGGTCAAAGCTGGTCATAGCTGGTCTAAGCTGATCAAAACCAGTCAGTTGTAATCAAAGCTGGTCATAGCCAGTCATGGCTGACCAAGACAAGCCATGGCTGGTTACAACATGTTCAGACTGGTAAAAGCCAGTCACAGTAGTCACAACTGGCAAAGACCAGCCAAAGCTGGTCATGGCTGGTCTAAGCCAGTCAAAACTGGTTAAGGCTGGTCACAGCTGGTTAAAACTGGTCCAGGGCATCAAAGCCAGTCACAGCCAGTGAAGACTGATCAAATCTAGCCACAGCTGGTCAAGACAAGCCAAAGCTAGTCATGGCTGGTCAAGGATGGTCACAGTAGGTCCAAGCCAGTCACAGCTGGTCAGGGCCAGTCAAGACCAGTTAAGGCCAGTCAGAGCTGGTGACAGCCAGTCTACCAGTCATGGATGATCAAGACCAGTCAAAGTCAGTCATGAATGGTCAAGATCAGTAATGGCTGGACATAGCCTGTCATGGCTTGTTACTGGTGGAGTTGGAGTCAGGGTTGTGATCAGAGTCTGGTTTAGGGTTTAGCATTAGGATTAGAGCTGGGGTTGGTGTTGGGGTTAGGCTTAGGGTTAGAACTAGGGTTAGATTTAGGGCTAAGGTTAAGATTAGGGAATTATTTTTTGAAACTTTCTGTCTCATAGTATGATCTGGAATAGATTATATGGTATTAAAATAGACTGCTTCTTGGAAACGTGCAAAAAAAAGTCACCAATAAATAGTTTGATCCCAAATAAATAAAGGAAAAATGTATAAAGATAACTTTCTCTTTTCTTTCAGTTTTTCTACAAAATTGATGGATATATCATGGATTGCCTTAATTGTCCAATAATATAGAGAAAATAAAAGCCTAACAAACTAAGCACAATGCCCATTGCATTATTTATTCATTGATCATTGATTGAATACCTGCAGCAGGTGAATTGATTTGCTGAGTGTTGGGGTTTGTATAACAGATAAAAACAAAAGGTTTTCTTTTCCGCTTATACTACACACACTAAACACATAACACTTCTGGCCACCAATTATGAGGGTTTTCCCACATTGACAAATGTTCTTATTCTCTGCAGACACCAGCTGGATCCATTCCATTCCATCTTATTCCATCTCATTCCATCCCGTCCCATCCCATCCCATCCCATCCCATCCCATCCCATCGCCTCCCATCCCCTCCCATCCCCTCCCATCCCATCCTATCCCATCCCACCCCACCCCTTAACCCCACAGGTTAAGGGCACAGTCCCACAAGAATCCTCCCTGCTTCAGATGCCAATTACAAGTCCCAGGTTGTCACTTGCACTTCTGACTGACTAGCTTTAAATTGGGTATCCTATGACCCCTGACTTGGGTTGGATAATTTGCTAGGAGAGCTCACAGAACTCACAGAAACACTTGCTTACATTTACTGATTTATTATTTAACAAAGGATATAAAACAAGATACAGATGAACAGCCAATGAAAAAATATATAGGGTGGGGTCCGGAAGGGTCCTGAGTGTAGAGCTTCTGTCCTTGTAAATTTGTGATGTGCGGCCGGGCGCGGTGGCTCAAGGCTGTAATCCCAGCACTTTGGGAGGCCGAGATGGGCGGATCACGAGGTCAGGAGATCGAGACCATCCTGGCTGACACGGTGAAACCCCGTCTCTACTAAAAAATACAAAAAACTAGCCGGGCGAGGTGGCAGGCGCCTGTAGTCCCAGCTACTCGGGAGGCTGAGGCAGGAGAATGGCGTGAACCCGGGAGGCAGAGCTTGCAGTGAGCTGAGATCCGGCCACTGAACTCCAGCCTGGGCGACAGAGCGAGACTCCGTCTCAAAAAAAAAAAAAAAAAAAAAAAAAAATTTGTGATGTGCTACCTCCTGGCATGTAGATGCCTCAGAGCTTTCTGAACACTTCAGAAGCTTTGTGAACCTAAGAGCTTTCTGAATACTATAGTTTAAGGACTTTTATAAAAGCTTCATCACAGAGGCATGAAGTTTTCTGAATGCCAACCTAGAAAGCTTTCCGAACACCATAGTTTAGGGACTTGTATGGAAGCTTCGACACATAGCCATGATCTATTATTACCTCATTTTCCAGCCCCTCTCCCCTTCCCAGAGGATAGGAGATAGAGTTGAAAGTTCCAAGCTTTTTATCACAGCTTGGTCTTTCTGGTGACTAGTCCCCATGCAGAAGCCCACCAAAACTTGCCTCATCAAAACAAAAGACATTCTTATTACTCAGAAAATTCCAAGAATTAGGAGCTCTGTGTCAGAAGTCAGGATCAAAAACAAAAACAAAATGTTCTTTTTTTTTCTTTTTTTTGAGATGGAGTCTCTCTCTCTGCCACCAGGCTGGAGTGCAATGGCGCAATCCTGGCTCACTGCCACCTCTGCCTCCCGGGTTCAAGTGATTCCCCTGCCTGGGCCTCCTGAGTAGCTGGGACTACAGGCGCACATCAACACGCCCAGCTAATTTTTGTATTTTTACTAGAGATGGGGTTTCACCATGTTGGCCGGGATGGTCTCGATCTCTTGACTTCATGATTTGCCCGCCTTCGTCTCCCAAAGAGCTGGGATTACAGGCATGAGCCACCACACCTGGCCACAAAATGTTATTTGAACAAAAATGTTCCTAACACTCCTATTACTCAGGGAATTAGAAGAATTTTAGGAACTCTGTGCCAGCAACAGGGACAGGAGACAAAACATATATTCCTTGTTATATCACCATATCACAGAGATATAAGGGTTTCACCAAAAACAAAGGTAGAAAATTATGAACCTGAAATTACTAATAATTGGTTAAAGGGGACAAAGGTGATAGTGTAGGAAGAAGCTGGTTCACAAAAACCCAATGTACAAGTTAATTATACATAAATTTAGTATGTATTTGTGTTAGTGTGTATATGCATGGAAGAAGAGATGTATTAAAGGATTGTCACTTTATTTCTGTCACTATATTGCTGCCATAACATATAAGCATAAATGTAGCATCTTAATACTCATTATCTCACAGTTTTAATGGGTCAGAAGTCCAGGAATATCATGGCTTAACTGGGTTCTCTGCTTAGGGTCTCACAAAGATGCGATCAAATTATAATCTGGGATGCAATTCCTTTCTGCAGGCTCTGGAAAAGAATCTGCTTCCAAGCTCACTCAGGTTGTTGGCAGAATTTAATTTCTTGGCCAGGTGTGGTGATTCACTCCTATAATTCCAGCACTTTGGGAGGCCGAGGCGGTTGGATCACCTGAGGTGGGGAGTTCAAGACCAGCCTAACCAACATGGAGAAACCCCATCTCTACTAAAAATACAAAATTAGCTGGGCATGGTGGTACATGCCTGTAATCCCAGCTACTCGGGAGGCTGAGGTAGGAGAATCGCTTGAACCAAAGAGGCGGAGGTTGCGGTGAGCCGAGATCACACCATTGCACTCCAGCCTGGGCAACAAGAGCGAAACTCCGTCTCAAAAAAAAAAAAAAAAAAAAAAAAAGATTTTAATTTCTTGTAGGACTGAGGTTTCCATTTCTCACCAGCTGTCAGCTAGGGCATTTCTCCTAAGAACTTCAGACTGCATGTATTTCTTTTCCACATGGCACTCACATCTTCAAACCAGCAATGGCATGTCAAGTCCTCACACTTCAAATCTTACTTTTTTTTTTCTTTATTGATAGGGGTCTTGCTATATTGCCCACGCTGGTCTCCTGGGCTCAAGTGATGCTCCTGCCCCGGCCTCCCAAAGTGCTGAAATTACTAGGCCTGAGCTACCACACTCGGCCTAAATCTGACTTTCTTTTCTGTTCCTATTCTCTGCTTTTAAGGGCTCATGTGATCACATGAGGTCCACCTGTATAATCCAGAATAATTGCCGGATCTTAAGGTCAACAGGTTAGTTGCTTTAATCACATCTGCAAGGTCCTTTTTGCCATGTGATGGAACATATTCACGTGAGTAACCCCAGCGAGTGAAGATCATGGGGATCAAAATTCTGCCTACCACAGTCAGCAGAAAATTAATTGCAGTCACCTCAAGGTAGAAAAATTTTAAATGTTCTCTATTTTTATCCACATACATTCCTAAGTTGTTTGAATTTTTAAAATGATTTACATGTACTAGTTATAATCAGGAAAATAACTATTTATTCTACAGTGAAATAAAGCTCACTGGTGTAACAGCCCTGGCTCTTCATTATTGATTAGTGTTGGTGGTGGGGGTGGGAGTTCTGCAGCCCCCCAGTGCCTTCGCATCGAAAGGATATATTATCCCATCCTGTCACTTTTTTCCTTAAGACTATCCAACTGCTCCCCTTGCTTTCACAATCTGGGAACGATAAGATTCATTTTTGGGAACTGAATCCTAGGTGGGGATCTGTGTGTCACTCCATGCCAGTTGCCCAAGATGGTATGCTGAGCCTTTGCAGCAGGTTGCAGGACTTGAATTTTTCAAGCCTCTTCCAGGAGAAGATCGCTTCCAGTAGAGTCCTTTGGATACAAGCAGCCCCAGAAAAGCTCTGATTTTCCACAGTCCTTTGGGAGACAGCAGGAGGACCAGCTCCCAGGTATCATGTGCCAGGTTAACAGGCTAGTAAACTTCATCTCTTGGCCACTCTCAGGCCCAACTAGAGAAGGAGAAGAGCAAACCCACCAGTCTGCTGGCCTTTTCTGGGCTAAGGGTTAATGTTTCTGGGAATCCAGTCTTCTAGGTCAAAATGATTCCTGCTTTCCTTATAAGAGATCAGCACAAATCAGGTTTGTGAGGGATGAAGTGAGTCCTCTATGTCCTTTTCAATGACCGGTAAGGTGACTGACTTGAATATTCTCTGTGGAGGAAGTGGTGAGTCTATGTGCTATCAGGAGCTTCCTAGGGTTGATAGAGTAGATGGTCCCTTCAAGTTCAGAATGTGCATGGATGAGCAGAGCTGCCTGGGCTATGCCTGGCCAAAGCTGAGCAGAGGTCCCACAGAGCAGAGGCCTATGTTTGGGGCAGGAAGAGTCTGTTTGGGGCAGACTTTGCAGAGATACTATGAATGTTCCTAATATGGGAGGAACCTACTACGGGTCTTTCCTTAGGTGCAAGGTAGAATATAACTTCAAATAAGGAAGATGAAAAGAAAAATATGTTTCTATGCATCTATACTTACACATCTAAATATCTATCTCTGCAGGGAGCATGGGCTGGAGTGTTCTTGGCAGTCACCTCTTGCAGGAGTATTAAGGGTCAGGAGCGTATGAAGGAAATACTCTTTATTTTTACCATCTGAAATTTTTAACAAGTGTTTATATTATGGGAGAGAGTGACCATGACATTAATGTCAGGAACTAGCAGCCTGTCCCTCAGTTTTGTCTCTTCCCTGGTCTGTGGCCATGACCAAAGGCTTGGCAGTCTCCCAGCCTGTGGCAGTCCTCTCAGTCCTAGGCTCAGCAGCTTCTGTTGTTCTAAACATATAGTTTGCTCCATCCTATGGGAAAGAGAAAAGGGCCTGAGGGGGTCATGAGGCTCTTTTCTGCCTGACATTGGTCCTTAGCTGGATTCCACAGGTGTTTAGGGCCACTGGTCATTTAAGTTTACATAGCAGTCTTCTCCAAAATCCCTGGCTTTTTTTCGTCATATAATCTGGGAATTATGAGAAAGAAGTGTGATACAGCCAAGAAGGGAAAAGGTATTTAATACCGTGATTGTGAAATATGAGACCTGAGGTGAATGGGAAGGTCAGTAGGATAGAGCATATGAAATTGAGGCTCTTGGTGGAAATGAGGAGGTTGCAATTAAGTGTATGTTTCCTGGAACCTCGGTCCCTCCCTCTCCACACTTTCCAGCTGCTAAAACACTGAGTATGTTCCTTCTCTGTTCCTAAATTAACCCCATGGTTATAGCAGTCTCTTTCTTAGATCATTTTACATTCATTCCAGCCTTGTCAAGACAATGATCCAGACATAAGTACAGTTCTATTGCACAAATGATGCAGATTCATATGGAAAATTAGATTCACCTCTCCTTTCACCCCTACATCCATAGTCCCTGCTCATTTCTGTATTAAACCACTCTAGTCAGAGCAACCCACGATGTAAATTCATTCTGTATTCAACTCAGCATCTCCCAGAAAGCTAATCAGAAGGAAAAAGTACAGCCCTAAGGCATAGGATCACAGAATAAGAGAAACAAGTATGTTCTTAAGCTCTTCCACCCACAACCTGTATACTGCCAGATCACTCATGCCACACCCACCCAATCTCAAGCACACATCCTTCTTTAAAGGTGCAATAAAATGTCGAGCCAAAATAACCAATTATTCAAGCATTTACTTCCAACATATAAAAAAGGAAACTGCAGAGCTGTTGATCAGCTAGGCATAGATGGCTTTATTCCCCTTCAAGTTTCTCTGTTTTACCACTGCCCCCATCTCAAAATTTGAAGTTTTCGAGAGGGCTATATCCCAAAGCAAACGGTGAGCTGGGCCCTAGGGAATCTTGGGTGTGCTCCCAGCTTTAGCAAGAAGGAGAGGTAGGTTGACAGTGAGGCTGAGGATAATGCTCTCACCTCAAGTGCATGGTGAAATGTCAGTAATCTCTGGAACAGTGGTCACTCAAGACACAAGGATGAAACACAGGTAAAGGCTCACCTAACAAAACTCCCTGAAATGGTAAATTCTCCATGGAGCTCACTATACCAACCAAGAACTTAGGGTGATTAGGTGAGATAGCTTCATCCCACAAACAACAGAGCATAAACTCCTTCTATTGATCCTTCATTGGGCGTGTCTAGGAAATTAGACTTACTATATGGGAAGCAGCAATGATATCACCAAGGTCATGTAGGTCATGTTTCCAGGAAAATGTAATGAGCAGGTAGTTCCAGAAAGGAATCCCTGGCAACCATCAGTTGAGCTTCTTACTATGCAGGTTATAGAGTAGTGAACAGACCAGGCTTTTCTTTTTTCTTTTTCTTTTTTGGGACGGAGTCTAGCTCTGTTGCCCAGGCTGGGGTGCAGTGGTGCAGTCTTGGCTCACCTCCTGGGTTCAAGCGATTCTTCTGCCTTAGCCTAGTGAGTAGCTGGGATTACAGGCACGAGCCATCATGCCCATCTAATTTGTGTATTTTTAGTAGAGACAGGGTTTCACCATGTTGGCCAGACTGGTCTCAAACTCCTGACATCAACTGATCCACCTGCCTCGGCCTCCCAAAGTGCTGCAATTACAGGCGTGAGCCACCACGCCCAACCAAGGCTTTTCTATAATGTGTCTTTGCCACCCTTAGACTGCATAAAGGACCTTGATCAAAAGTTGATGCATTGCTGGTTTGTGGTCATGCCTGTGTTCCTGTTTCTGTGAGCTCATCTCCATCTTTCTTTCTCTGGTTTTTCTTTTTTTTGGGCCTCCCAGCTTTGTCTGGAAGTTTCAGACTCAACATCGTGTTTCCATTTGCTGAACAGAATAGAAGCAACAACAAAACCCCAAACTAAAGCAATGATATTGGAAATTCTTCCAATTCATTTTATTGGGGTAAAGCCTATATTGTTTTCCAAACATTTAGCAGCCTCTGATGGTTTGTAGAAGAAAATACATAAGAAACAAACATATTATATGGATATTAACCAAAATCTGTGAAGAAATCAGTTGGATAGACAAAGGTGAATAAGGTATGTTGGTTTGAAGCTCCTGTGCTTTGTCAACATATTAAAAGTGTTTCTGGATTTCATCAGTTACAACTATTTACTGAACTACTGAAAGGAACTAGCTTTGCATGGAACTCGACTTTCCCTGAAACGACTCCTCCTGTTTTCTAGGCCCAACCATTTGTGGATGACAAGTGAGTTGTCATCTTGGAGGGACCAGGCTTGGATGCTTGAAGCTATTCACCCTGAAGGAAAGGCTTAGGCTAGAACTTACTGGGATCTGGAAAGTTAGAGACCACCAAAAATGTGGTACTGAGGGGTAGGGGCTGCTAGAAAACACCAAACTCCCTTGTGGATATGAAGAGTCTCTCAACTGGGACCAGACAAGTTGAGGTGGAGGGTAAAGGCCACATTTGGGAGGCATATACAGAACAAGTCCACCTCACTGAGGTGTGTGGGCAGGTGTTTATTTATTTATTTATTTATTTTGAGATGGAGTTTTGCTCTTGTTGCCCAGGCTGGAGTGCAATGGTGTGATCTCGGCTCACCACAACCTTCGCCTCCCAGGTTCAAGTGATTCTCCTGCCTCAGCCTCCTGAGTAGCTTGGATTACAGGCATGCGCCACCACGCCTGGCTAATTTATTTTTTGTATTTTTAGTAGAGACAGGGTTTCTCCATGTTGGTCAGGCTGGTCTCGAACTCCTGACCTTGGGTGATCTGCCCGCCTCGGCCTCCCAAAGTGCTGGGATTACAGGCGTGAGCCACCATGCCCAGTTGTGGGCAGGGGTTTAGACATGTTCTTCCCCTTTCTTTTCCCAGGGGCTATCTTGGGAGCTCCCTTACCTTTTTGCATAATAGTTGCTGCTCTTTGCCATTTCCTCTCTGTAGCTTGATGCAGGGCTGGAAGTCTGGAAGACAGGAAGCCCTGGACTAACTGTGTTGACCTCTTAGACATGCAAATCCTTTCTCATGAAAACAGAGCCTCCCAGGAGCTGCTCCTCATCCTCCCGTCCCCAAATAACCAGTCCAAAGAATTCTTCCTTTGGTGGCCTGTGGGCATCAAGCAAAGCCCTGGAAATTAGCCCTCAGTGATGATAATTTTATTGAATCATGAGAGAAGGACTGAGGGAGTGGAGCACAAGCAAGCTCATTTTGGAGTTTTTCCTCCATGTTAAGGGGGAGAGGAACCTAGAAGACAATGACCCATACTCCCAGAGAAAGGCAGACTTCCTCTTCCACATGCACTCCTTGGGGAAGTCCAGGGGGTGCACAAGGACTGTGGCTCGGCTTCTGCTGCGCTCCATGCCTCCATCTTGGGGCTGTAGTGCCCCAAATAGCGCCCAAATAGCGCCTTCATTGGGGGATAGAGTGGACAAGGGAGGAGCAGGTGCTGACTCCAGGAGCAGCAAGCAGGTTTTCTGGAGTCACGGAAAATGAGAGATTTGCTTACTTCCTTACTTTCTGTGAAGGAGGGTGGAAAGGGCCTTGCAGAGGCCTTCAAAACCCATATTCAGTTCCTCCCAGGGCCTCAATCCCCCAACTATAACTTGGCATAAGAGCAGTTGCCTCCCATGGTTGCGGGGAGGGTCAATTGTGATGAGGGATATAGGGATGAGGGATATATAACTGTGGACTGTAATTTGTCCACACACAGGTGTTTGGAGGAGATTTCTCAATGTTTTTTGTTTGTTTGTTTGTTTTTTGCGGGGTCGAGGGGTGGTCTATGTCCAGATATGCTGCGGGGAAGGATGAAAGGAGTGTGGGAGGAGGTGGCAAATGCGGCAGGGAGCTGGAAGATCCCAGACTGACTGGAGAAAACTCTGCCTTTGCAAGGCCTTAAGGCAGAAGGATCTGCGAGGCTGCCCACCTCCCAGGAGACTCCACCTTAGGGTACAGAGGGTGTATGTAAAAGTTGGGGGGAGGAGTGAAGGTGGTTGTCCATCCTCTCCTTCACCCCACACTAAGCAAGCGTAGAAGGAAGCAGGTCGGTGGAAACTAGGGTAGAGGAGTGTAGGAGAGGAGCAAACTGAGGAGGGCGGCTTTTCGAGTCAATCTGGTCCTTCTCACCACTCTTGAGGCTCCGTCCAGGATTGGAGGACGGTTCTGAAGCCTAGGAAATCCCGCTTACTCCCCTGTGTGATCAGGAACTGTGAGACTGGGGAGTAGGCCTGAGCTGGGAGCTCCCACCAGCATGGTTGATTCCCCGGAGTTCTGAAAGAGTTTTTATGGAGACTGGGGTAAGGGGCGCTTGAAGGGTGGGCCAAGTCTTTGGCAGAAAGCAGCCCCACTGGGCTGACCCACTGTGTGGAGCGGGAGGCCCCGCAGGGCCTTCCGGGGTTGGAGGTTGCAGAGGAGGGCGGAGGAGGATGGCTGCCCCGGGGGGAGCGCTTCCTGGAGGCCGAACCCGCCCTCAGTCTCTGCATCCTGATGGGCCTCGAGTCTGGGCTCCTGTAGGTCTTTCGCTAGCAGCGGCCTGATCCCGCCCTTGGGACGCTAGGGACGAGGCTGGTCGGGAGAGAATAGGGGGCCGCCGCTTGTAAGGGATACTCGACAGGCCCAGCCTGGATCACCTCGAGGGCTCCGGACCGAGCGCTGGGGGTGGGGCGCCGTCGCCGCTACGGCCCCTGGTGTCGGTGGCGCGAGCAGGGAGGTAGAGGGCGGAGAATCGAGGAGGAGCTGAGCTCGGACACGCGGCAGCTGCTGTCTGTCCGTCTGACTTGCTGGCAGTTGGCAGGGCCCGAAGCTAGGTCTTCCCGCCCCCTTCCCCTAGGCGGGAAGGGCGGTTGTACTGGGCGGGCGGATTCCCGTCTGAGTAGCAGGGGCAGATGCATTTCCGTGGAGGGGCTCCCGCGTTATTACTCCTCCCAAATGGGGAAATGGTTGGAGACCCGCAGAGGGGGAGGAGCCAACCCCATTCTCCGCGTCCCCGCCCAAGGAGGCCGGAGGCCAACGGCAGGACCAGGAGCGACCGCCAGGGCCATCTCCATCCCCAGGCAGTCCCGGAGTGTGGAGTGGGCATGGGTACCTGGCGGGAAATAGTGTCGATTAGCACCCCCAGGCCCTGATGCCAGGGCCCAGTCGTGGCGAGGTCAGTGGAGGGTGGGTGTGTGGTGGGAAAGGAGAGTAGAAGTGCAACCTTCTTTTCCCCTCCCCTGGCATTCAGTGTATTCATATTTTGCATGTGGGCTCCGCGCGGTCTCTGCGGGGACGAGAGTTGGGGAAAGATGCTCCCAAGTGTAGTCCCGCCGGTCTGTAGTCCCCGGCCTCTCCGGCGGGGCCACAGGCTCTGGCAGGAGTGAGGGAACGAGGAGGCCCACGACAGGTGCTGTCTGTCCGCTGGTCTGACAGGCCGGGGCGGGAGTGCGGCCCGGCCCAGTGCTGCTGTCCCCCCCCCTTCAGCTGGACGCGAACTCTGACACTTGTTAGTGTGAGCAATCGACTAATTTTATCCGGCTGGGGCTCAGCAGGAAACCAACACCGAGGCGCGGGTAGTTCTTCCGGGCGACTCTCGCCCCCGGGAGGACAGTCGTGGGGAGAGGAAGGGGGGTTGGGGGTGGGATTCCTGCCGCCTCCATTTCACTGGGGGCGTGGTGGCTCCTGCTCTGCCTCAGAGAGGACCGAATTTTGGCGCTAAGGTCGGTACTCTCTGGGCACTGGCGCCCAGAGAAGAAAAGCGTTTCTTGGAAGTTAGGTAGTACAAACTCTTTGTGTTCTTCTGTTTTTTCTACTTATGTTCCTTTCATTCTGAAGTTCCCGGATTCTAGCAGAGTGTCTGACACGCAGCAGGTCTCTAGAAAAGACTGCTTCAATGGCTTGAAAGCCAGGCATGTAACTTTGCGCTTGGTGACCGCTAGAGAGAGCTGAAAGGCAGGAATCAAAGGGACTTTGAAGCACAGCCTCCTGAACCCCTGCAGGAGTTGGGTATCTAATCCCTTTCCTTGTGCCTCTGCAGTCTCTGCTGCATTTCGGCTTATTAGAATTTCTGAACTTGCTTCAAGGGCTCTTATTCTACCTGTCACCCACCCTATCTAGGCGCCAGCTATGAGACACTAGGGATTTGTAATCCTTGTCAGCTGGCCTGCACTGCTACTGTGGAGAAGTAGCAGGGAGCTGCTGGCTGCCTTTTCAGACATGAAAAGGCCCTGGAGGAGAGCATATGCTCATAAAAATTATGGGATTCCACAGCTTTGAAATCTAATAATCCTGAGTGATCAAACACAGACTGGGCCCTTGGAGTTGCTGGGGAAGGGGCTGGGGGGTGGGGGCGGGGCAGACCTTAGATGGGAGAGCCTGGGGCCCTGCAATGGGACAGAGTAATTAGCCTCAGTGGGAGGAGATCTGGAAACCAGCCTGAGGGTGTCTACACTGAGTCCGAGGAGAAACAATAGCCAAGAGCTGGGTGGTAAACCACCTTCTTCCAACAGGAAACCAGTCACTTCTCTTTGCCCCTGCCCTGCCCAGTGTGTGGCCATTTGGAGATGGACTTTTTTGTACCTCTTGGGTTGCTGGAGGTGGAGGGACAGTAGGTGAAACCAGGTCTCCAAGCCAAGATTGCATGAAGGTCTGGAGTGACTGGGAGACAGAATACCAAAAGCATGTGTCAGTTGCGGGTGAGAGTAATCATGAAGACATGGGGTATGCTAAAAGTTAAACTTTGCTAAACTTTCATTTTTGCTCAGAGCTGGTCCTGCTGACACACTTACGGAAATGGGTTTGGTACACAGTTGTTGAATGAAGTGGGCAAGTAATTTATCCCTCCTAGAGCCAGTTTCTTCATCTGTAAAACCAGGGGTGTAAACTGTATTGGAAGAGTCAATGACATGAGTTCAAGTCTCATCTTGTTGTGTCACTGATGAACTGTGTGAACCTATTGCAGTCTCTTCTACCTCTAGGCCTCAGTCTCTCCACTTAAATTCAATGCAGAGTATGGACAAGGGAGACTTTAAGGTTACTCTCAGCTTTGTCATTCTTACAGGCCTGTCTCCTGCATCATCCTTAATTCCAGGCTCTGTCACTGCCAGGCTGTGTCAGCCAGCCATGTAAGTCCCTTTAGGTTCCCCATAAATAACATAAGGGAGAGGGAAGGAGAACCGAATAGGATTATTGTTAATGCCAGTTTTCAGTATGGCACATTTGTAGCAAGGCTGTGGCCTTGGTGGGGCCTCCAGTCCATCTCAGCAAGTAAGCACATTTTCATTTTGTGAAGTAACCGCTTTTCCACTTCAGAGCTTAAAAATCCAATCTCAAATTGTTGACCAACTCCAAACCCCTATATAGCTCTTTTTCTAATTTCTGCTCTCACAGAGAGCATAGAATCTGGCAGAAATTTGATTTGAAATGAGACTTCAGCTCTGAAGTCAAACTTCCTGCTATTAATCAGGTTAAGACTATTTCTCCCTTGTAGGCAACATACATACCCAAACCGAATTTTTAGATCTGTTTATTTTGTTCCAAACTCCTTGAGGATTTAAATGTCCCATGTCTTGAGCTCTGAAATTTTATTCCTTCTAGATTTAACTGTGGTGCATAAGATGCTGCATCCTACTCTAAATATTAATACTATGCTGCTTTTGCCAATCAACAGTTTCTCCAAAAGCACACAAGCTCACATGTGCACATCCACATGTGTGGAAGAAGTAAATTGATACCCCACCATGTTATGTGACATCTGAATGGGCAGATTTGGGACCTATGAATGTCTTTCCTTCATCTGGAGAGAAGAGGACGACTGCCTGATTCTTAAGAGCTATCTGCACCTTGAGCAACAAAAGAGGTCCTGCAGAATCACCCTCTGGTGACTCAGTGAGAGTGAGGCGGGGAGGAATGGAAGCAGGGGCATTGTTGCTCCAGAATTTTCAGTGGTCTCTCCTGGGAGTTACAGGGCTCCTAGGGCCCAGATTATCCTGTTCCACTACTGTTAGAACTGACAGGATAGGAACTAGGCCCTTTCTAGGGCCCCTTCCTACCCACAGAGCTAAGAACCAGTGAGTTTTCCTTTGGGGAGTTGATAAGAGCTGGACTGGGACCAGCGGAGGGGGCTCAGGACTTTGGCCTTGAATGAAATCATCGGTGGCCAACCATGCCCCAGCTGCCTGTTTGTAACGGAAAATCATGAGTGGGAACTATTGTCTTCTTTGGAGCCCCTCAGGACAACCTCATCCTCCTGGCCCTGGGATGACCCTGGCTTAGGGTGGCAAGTTACTGTTGGCTCCAAGTGACAGCCAGGAATGCTTGGCAAAAATGGTGACAGGGTGGGTGACAGGAACACAATAGACAAAGGCTCAGAGAGGGGAAAAAGAGACACAGAGGCAGAGTGAGGAGAGAGGCTGAGCTCCTAATGAGGTGAGCTGTGCTAACTGAACACAGCCTGGCAGTGCCCTCTGCCCCTAGCCAGGGGCACTGGGAATGTTCTTCAGTAAGATTGTTGCCAGAGCCTGGGCATAAGGAAGCATCAGTCACCTACTTCAGAGGGATCAAAGTGGTTCAGAGTCTACCTTTCATGGCACCTTTAATGCCCTCTAAGCAAAGTGGCGTAGGATGCCTGCCCAGCATGGGAGACACATTGGGTGGTAAAGGCTAGGATGGCTTCACCTTCCCAAAAGAAATTGTCCAACCCTATGTGCAACTGCTGCCTGTACCTTTTTGGGATCCAGGCTGGGAGTTGGGTTTTTTTCTTAAATAGTCCCTTTTCTGGCCTGGCCCAGGTGGAAATATAGACCTGTCATGAAAACTGAGAGATGGGGCTGGTCCACTGCCCCTCCTCCCACCATGGCAGCTCGTGTCATCAGTCCCCCTCCGCCTGCTGAGATGAAAGGAGTTTCTTCACATTTTGCCATGTGTATACAAGAATGGGGAGCTGGGAGGGCATCAAGGTTAATGCCTTGGTCTGTAAAATTTGTAAAAATCAGTGACTGGAACATGGAACACTGTGGTGTTTAAGGTTTCTTCCCTATATATTATTCTACTCTTCCAGTGTGGGATTATATAGCTTGAGCCAAAAAGTGAGATGTGGCTCAGCCTGAGATGAGTGGGACTGATGCTAGTGTTAGGAGTGGACTGGGCCAAGGTAAGGTTGATTGGCCCAAGTTCCAGGTCTCTCCTTTCTCCAAGCACCCATGTGTCTATGACAGTCATACAAAGAAATAGAGGGGAAAGAGTATGGAGAGAAGTCAGTAGAGGAAAAAAAAAGAAGGAAGGGAAGAGGGGAGCAGACTGTTAACCAACCAAACGATAAGGGCGCTGCCTGTACCCAGTTCTTGGAAGCCACAGCCATCAGCAACTCTAAGGCTAACCAAGGCTACTTGTCTCATTTTACCTCCCTGCCCCTCCACCCAGTGGCTCCCAAATATGGATGGCAATGACCTCCTCAGCAAACAGAGACTTGGGCCTACCCTATTAAGCTCCTGGGGACATGGTAGCACCTTTGGCAGTTGATTATAGTGGGTGACTAACAAGCTGGGGCCAGGAGGTCCCATCCTCCTCCTCCTCCAGGGCTTAGAAAGTATATGGAGAGATTCCAAAGGCCAGGGGGTGACCCCAAGCTTTCCCAGATCCTGGGAGGAGAAAAGACCTGTCAAATTTAAAGGCATTCTGGGGAGAATTTAGTTAATGAGTTTGGAACATCTGGAGCTTTGGCTCCAAGGAGATTGTCAGGTGGCTGAAATGCTGTGTGCGCAGGTCTGGGAACAAGTGTGCTGGTGGCAAAAATGTAAATGCTGAGCAGGGTGGGATGAAGGGGAAGAGCTGGGAAAGAGCACACAACGGCAAGAAAGGCATTAGATTGGTTCCTCAGGATTGGGGGAGCCTGGCAGTAGCTCCCCATTGGGGTCTGGATCAGGGGCCAACATCTTATCCTTGCTGGAATCTCTCTGCTCTTTCTTGAACATCCTTTGATGCATCAGAGGGACGAAGAAGAGGATTACAGCCCCGATGATGGGGGGCACACCGGCAAAGTAGAAGGCCACATGGTAGTCCCCAAAACAGTTTCGGAGCAGGCCTGAAACAGTCAAGAGAGACAAGTCAAGCTCAGCTTTGCCCTACTGTCCAAAGGTGCTCTCAGCCCCTTCTAGGGGCCCTCACAGTGCCTATCCAGATAATCTTGGCCTGTATTGCCTTGACTCAGGAGCTCCCTCAACTTCAAGGGCAGGTGACTCCTCCCGAAGGCACTGGGGCTGCAGGCCCTTGAGTGAATGCTCATTATGAAAGGAGCTAATGAAGCTTCTCTTAAAGTTTCTCCATTTATGACTTTCATCAATCTAAGTTCTAGTCACACCTAGTTACAGAGTTAGGAGGAAACCTAGTTTAAAAGAACTCCACAGAAGATGGCCAAGTATTGTCTTGGTCCACAGTGATATTTCCCAGCCCCGTACCCCCGCCCACCCAACAAATGGTTCCTGTGGTACATTTCAGATGAGTTCTTATTTTCCTTTTCTCTGAAGTGACCCTTCTCTGAAGTTCCATTTGTCCTAGCAAGAGGCTATATGTGTTCCTTTCAGTTACATATATGGTTATCCCCTCTGGTTTTCTCCAAGCTGCCAAACCAAGGATATGTTTGACATGAGATGCAAGGCCTTCCCTACTCATTTCCAGAAGCTAATGTGTGGTACCTCATAGTACCTCAGAGCCCAGAAACAGTATTCAGGAAAGGCAAAAAGGCCCTTGGCCTTTTGCTTACTCAGGAGTTAAGCAAATTGGAAAGAAATGTGGATTCTGGGGCACTGTTTGGATCAGGAGGTGAGTAGAGGCCCCCTTCCCCCAACGGGTAGTGTGGCTGTTGCCCGGGAGCCTGAGTGAAAGCTTTTGCCACTGTCACACAGTGCCCTCATATCACCTTGTACATAATTTGTGTTCGAAGAATATTTGTTGAATTAACCCACCTCACCAGCCTAGGAGAAGCTAATGCATGAATCAATGTTTGCAATAAATCCTATAGAAAAGAAACAGAGTTGCCAGGCACAGTGGCTCACACCTGTAATCCCAGCACTTTGGGAGGCCAAGGTGGGTGGATCACGAGGTCAGGAGATCGAGACCATCCTGGCTAACACAGTGAAACCCCGTCTCTACTAAAAATACAAAAAATTAGCTGGGCGTGGTGGCACGCACCTGTACTCCCAGCTACTCGGGAGACTGAGGCAGGAGAATCGCTTGAACCTGGGAGGCGGAGGTTGCAATGAGCCGAGATAGCTGAGATCGCACCACTGCACTCCAGCCTGGTGACAGAGCAAGACTCTGTCTCAAAAAAAAAAAAAAAAAAAAGGAAAAGAAATGGAGTTCCCTTGTCATTGGTTTTCTGTTCCCTGTTCCCTGGGATACCAACAGTGCCCTTCTGGAAAAATGAAGGGAGAAACCAGGAGTGCTGAAAGATGGCAAGTCAACACTTCCTGCTGAAGGTGAGCCTCACTGGCTTAATTCTGGTGTGTTACTTTAATCAAATATCTTCTATAGGCTCAGTTCAGAAGCCAGCAGAGGAGGAGGAGGATGTCCCTAGGTTTTAATAAAACCAGAGATTGCTTTCTCTTCTTTTCCTACCCAACCTTGCAAATAATCACATGCCTGTGGAGAGAGTGAGAGGATACTAGATCAGTGGAATCGTCGGAAGGCCAAACTCATTTTTCTCTCCACCCCCCTGGAAGGATCCATGCTGTCTGAGATAAAACCCTATTGAAACAGATATACCGCCATGGAAAATTCATCCCTCAGAATGGATCCGTGCATGTGTTTAATCTCTTCCACCAGTAGTGATAAGGGGTTTCATGCACTCTGACAAAGATGTTTAAATAGAGGATAAGAGGAAAAGGGGCCTGAAGAGGTGCTCAGGAGAGCCAGTATCCAGGGAAAACAGGACTCCCTAATTCATGCCCTCCCTGGAATATCAGTCTCACCTGCAATGGGGGGCCCAGCAATCATTGGCAGGGCCATCATGCCCAGGAGGTAGCCAATGGCCTGTGAGGCCTGCATTGGGCCCACCAGCTCAAATGCAATGGGGGCCATTATGGTGATGAAGAAGCCATCGCAAAGGCCCAGGAAAAGACAGACGACGATAAGGCCCCCGAAGTCCCGGCACAGGGGAATCATCATGGACATCAGGCCCAGGAGCAGGAAGGAAAGGACCTGGAGAAACAAGGGCCTGAGGTCACGTGCTGGCCAGCCAAGACCACATAGCATCACATCTCCTTTCTCAAGTCTTCATTTCCTCCATCTATACAATGGGGTGATGGGAAGGAGAGGGTGTCAACAGAGAGAGCAGTTGGACTGAATAGTTAGGCCCTTTCTAAGTCTTGCACTGAGGGATTCAAAGTCCAAGAAAGGCCCTACTTAACTGTGATTCTGTCGGGATTAAAAAAAAAAAAAGTTGGGGGATACTTGGCCCCTGGCCTCAAGAAGTTTGTCTTTGCACTAGACCCTAAGATAAAAGGAATTGTTGTTTCTGCTTTCTGAGCCTGTATTTGGCTTACCCAGGGATCAGGGTCTGGGATCAGGCCATACTGGTGTTCTCAGATCCAAGTAAAGTATGGAAAGAGGGAAGGGAGGGCATGAGGATGGCTTGCATGATGATCAGATGGGGTTGTAAGTGGAAGGCACAGCTTCTTGAAATGGGGAAGGAGCCAGTGCCCATTTTTGTGGGGGCTGATTTTATAAAATAGCTTGGCATAAAGGAAACTATTGGGACGTTCACCCAGGTTCCTATGCTTTAGGACATGGACTGCACTGCCTAGCTCAGACATCTCAGACACATGGCTCTGGGGGCCTCTGGGCAACTGGACACCCTGAGAAGGCAAAAAAGGAACCTTTTACGAGAACCAAGCCACTGGGAAGGTGTGTGTCTAGGGAGAATGAAGCCAGCCCAGGAACACTGACTAGCCACTGGGCTTTCTTTGGGCTAAGCAAAATGACTCCAAAATGAAAAAACTGCCTTTCCAGAGGTTTTTTTTTTTTTCCTTCTCCACAGAGAAAAGGGCCACTGCAAACACAGCTGGTCTTCATTTGCAACCTGTGTTGGCCAGCTAGACTGAAGACCTGGGCTGCAGGCAGAGAAAAGAACCCCGCCCCCATCCCGCTGCTGCCAACCCCCTGCAGCCAGTAGAGCTAGGTCAGAGCCAGGTCATCCCAGGGTCAGGGCTAAGATCTGATCTCTTTATCAAGGCCTTAATAGGCCCAAGGATTTTCCAATAGTTCACACCAGCAAGCCAACTTAGCCAAGAACATACGGAAGGAGTGGGGGACATGGCTATTTGGTGCCCTAAAGATTTTCTATGTTGTTGCTGGCAGTGGGTTTGTTAGGTTGATCAGTTGGTTTTTGGAGAGGATAATGCCATCTGAGGACATCTTTTTGTTGGGAGACTTTGAACTTTGCCCAGGCAGTTTTGAGGTAGCTAGGCAGAAGCTAGGAATAAGAACCCCAGTACCTGAGCTTCTCCTTTAAGAGATTCACACACAACAATAAGATAAAACCAGACACACCTATCAATAAAGCCCATTATGGAAATTGAAAGTTAATACCATTATATAACACAAAGAACCCTATTAACTGATTTTAATCAGGTCTAAGTATTACCTATTGTATCTAGCTGTCTGTTAAACATCCTCCACGAGGCTTTGCCAAGGTTCAGAAATTTGAAATCCCTCTTGGACGTGAGAAACAGGCCTCAAGATTCAGAAATTTAAAATCCCTCTTGGACGTGAGAAACAGGCCTCAAGAATTGGCACAAAGTGAGGCTGTCCTGCAGCCTGTCACTATTTCCTTTCCAGCAGACTGTCCAGGGGCTTGATGCCAGAGACATGTGCCTGTCTTTACCAAAAGTAGGAGCCACAGAGTCTAGTAGATAGCTCTTCAGAACCTGAAGGTGTGTACACTCCTTTCCTCCCCCAGGCCTGTACTCCTGCATTACATGCAGGGAGAGAGGGAGGCAAATTCCTGTGATGGAGTATCTTAACAAACTCAAGAGAAAGAAGTTCATCCATTGTCTTGTGCTTTTGGCCCAAGACACTGAATTTGTAAAATGAGGAAGTTGAACTACTAGTTGATGAAGATACGTTTCAGCTATAATGTTCTAAGATTATTTTATATTATTGTAAGTGGTAAAATTCAGTGAAGTAAGAGTAAGGAAAAGGGGCAGGAGCAGTGGGTGGGTGGTCAGCAGAGGCACTGGGTCCTAAGCCTATCTTGGCCTCTAACTGGCTAATGCCTCCCTGTCCCTTGGAACTCCAACTGTGTAACAGAAAGCAAAAGCTGCTGAGGCTCTACCTTTCTCCTAGGGACTGTGATAAGAATCACATGAGTTATATGACTAGGCAAGGGCTGCTGTCTCTTCTCAAGATAAAGCCCTGGACCAATGCCAGATTACCCTGATTTCCAGAACTCTTTGGCATCTTGGAGCTGCTAATACTGGCAGGGAAGACTCACAGGGGTGTCATGTGGGTGAGGCTGGGAAAGCCACACATACTACTATGCAAATAGCTACCCAGATAAAGCACTTGCTGATATTTGCACAGGAATTCAAAATTTCAATTGGTTTATCTCAATCACAAGATTATCTCTTGGTTTGACTTAGTCAAGTCACTTATCTCTGAGACTTGGCTCTGCCATCACTTAGGGCAAGGTAGAATATAAGAAGTGTGTTGCATAGGAGTTCAGCTCTCCTACTACTGTCTGCATGAGCCTTTCCCTCTGTTTCTCCACCATTGTAATGAGGTTGGATTGGATGGACCTTAAAAGCAACCCTGCCTCTGACAAAGCAGATTTACCAACTCTTGCAATCTAACAGCAAAAAAGTTAAGGAAAAGTTAATCATATTTTCATCCAAGATATTTGAGGGTACTTAGGAGAGCACTTGGGGCTATCATAGACAGAGAAATCACCACTGTGAGTGTAGCCAGGACCCCTTGCAAGTGCTTTTAGGGCTTTCCCAGGAGATAAATGAGTCAGAACTCAATCACCTTCCTGATAGATTATTTGTGACTACTTGATTTTGGGGGCTATCTTTGCCCCTTCACAGGGTTCTGCACTTGGGTACGTCTTCATAAACCCACCTGCAGGATCATAAGTCAGGTAAGAAAGGCAATACTGCTGCCAGGTAGACAAAGACTGACAGCCTGAACAGTGGCCTGTATTCAGACCGGACCAGAGCCTAGTTCACACAGAAAATAGCCTTGGAGCATGGAGAGCCATTATTAATAAAATCTTCCTTTACATGTGTTCTAATAGGTTCCATATACACTGCTCTCACAGAATCCTCACTCAATCTTGGTAAAAGAGGCAGAACGAGGATGATTTTCTTTGTTTAAAAGCAGGTGAAATTTGATTGACTTTCCCATGCTACACAACAAGCTACCATTCTATACCAAAGGCTGTGGATAACCTTGCATTTGTGGCAGGCTGTTTCTCCTCACAGTGGACAGGTGGTCACACTCACCTGCAAGTAGATCTTCTTAAGTCCAGGGATGGAGTCACTGATGTGGCCTGACACAAGACGCCCAAGGCCTGAGGTAGCCCCAATACACACCAAGAGCACCCAGGTCTCCTTGATTTCTGAGAACTCCTCTTCCACGTACTTCATCTGAAAAGCATAGCACAAGGACCCCCAGAAACAGGAGGAGAAAGAGGAGCTGACTGGTTAACTGTAAGCGTATCCAGAATCCTCTACTGGTTACTTTCCTGAAGCAGGACAGAAACCCCCTCTCCTGTAGCCCTACCTCCATGACAAGCTCTCTGGCTGCTTATCCCTTGGTTCTCTGGATTCTGGACTTCGGAGCAACAGCTGAAGAGGGTGGGTACATCCACGCCCCTTCTAAGCCCCAGCAGGACAGAAAATAGCCTAAATGATTGAGAAAATCCAAGGGTTTCTCTACTATCTCCCCATTCCCTTACCCCAAACTGACAGCCTAAGGCAACATCAAATCACCAAGGGAGAAGAATCCACCAACTTCCAGGCAACTCTTCCAAAGTGTGTTTTAAGAAACATGAAGCCTGTGGAGGATAACAGCTGGACTACAACCAACAGTTCTGTAGCTGCATAAGTTTGGTGGATGGTTAGTTAAACAAAGCTGAATGGGTTTCTTTCCTACAATTTTTTTTTAGTCCCTTTAAGGGATTACTACACATTATGAAGTTAGAGAGATCCAGTATATGTTACTTCCTAAACAAAATCATTTGACCACAAAGACCAGCATTCCACAGAATCCTGTCTTGGGTCACCCAGGCCGGTCTCCTGCATCCTGGCAATGCGTATCTCCTCAAAATCTATCTAAATTTTTACTGTGGGAGAAGCCATGGTCCATGGGCTTCCCCCTGTGGAATTGCCCCCATTTTCCACTAAGGTCTTCCCTCAGCCTCTCTTTTTCCCTCTCTAGATCTCTCCAACCAATATTTTGTTTCTTTTCCCAAAGGTCCCAGCTCTGCCCTTTCAATGTCTCCCACCCCCACCCTCTGGAATCTAGGCAGGTTGAGGGTAGCTTCTTGGGGCCAGGTGGGGTGGGCCCACCCTGGTATTCCTCACCAGGTGTACATAGGGAACAAAGTAGCCAAGGGCAGCAGCAGCAATCCCGAAGGCCCAGATGCGGTAAGTGCGTTGGCGGAACACTCGCATGTTGAAGTACTTCCTGAGCTGAGCCAGAAAGCGCTGGTGCAGGGTGCGGACACCTCTCTTGCTTGGGGTGTCCTGGGAGCTGGGCAGGAGGGGCCGGTAGGTGAGTGAAAGCAGCATAAGAACAAACATGAAGGTACTCAGCACCTGGAAGGTTTGGGCCAGCTTGATCTTATCCCCCAGCATTCTGATGAGGAAGGGGAAGGACATGGAGAAAATGCTACTCCCAGCAGACACCACACCATTGGCCAGACCCAGCCGGCGTTGAAAGTAGTGGCCCAGGATGACGAGGGATGGCTGAAAGGCGAAGGAACAGCCACAACCAAAGAGAATCCCGTAGGTGAAGTAGCGCAGGCTTAGGGAGCTGTGGGAGAAACACCAAGAGCTGTCCTCAGCAGCCTGACCAGCAATCTACCTGCCCTCCCCTGTCAGCTTCCTGAGACTTCCATTCCTCCACCTTTTTTTTTTTTTTTTTGAGACGGAGTCTCGCTCTGTCGCCCAGGCTGGAGTGCAGTAGCCGGATCTCAGCTCACTGCAAGCTCCGCCTCCCGGGTTTACGCCATTCTCCTGCCTCAGCCTCCCAAGTAGCTGGGACTACAGGCGCCCGCCACATCGCCCAGCTAGTTTTTTTTTTTGTATTTTTTTAGTAGAGACGGGGTTTCACTGTGTTAGCCAGGATGGTCTCGATCTCCTGACCTCGTGATCCGCCCGTCTCGGCCTCCCAAAGTGCTGGGATTACAGGCTTGAGCCACCGCGCCCGGCCTCATTCCTCCACCCTTAACCCACAGCCCCACTTGCCACTGACCCTCAGAGCAGACAAAGAAGAGGGCCTTCTGATCCCTGTGTTGCAGATGGGGAAGCAGAGGCTCAGAGAGGTAAAATAATTGGCCCAAGGTAACGTAACTGGGAATCAGCAAAACTTGGACTTGAATCCAGGTCTGTGTGACTCTAGCATGACTCACAGCACCCCATCAAAGAGGACTGTTCAAAGGAAAGCCAGAACTAGCCCATATAAAAGCTGGATGAGGGGCTACAGGGAGTCATTGTCTTAGAGAGAATAGTCTCACTTTACTATTGGTGGTGGCCAAAGCTTTATCCCAGGTAGCAACAAAGGTCTGCAAGAAGTCAAAATCCCGGAAGATTGAAACCTTCCATGGGACTCTTCAGTGTCTTTCTCCATGCTAAGGCCATTAATATTTCAGAGAATGGCTGATGATCTTCTGAGACATACACTCTCCTCAACCCTGCCGAAGGTCTGCTTATCCCAAGACCCTTTACACTAGGCCCTGGATGATCTCCGTGGGGATCATTCGGTAGGAGTCTCTTTAACTTTTAGAGTCCTGCCTTTGTTTCTGGATATGGTTTAGATTTGTTCCCTAGAGTAGCCTGGCTCCTTGACAGGAAGTGGAGCCTCAAAGAATTTGTGGGCCTGGCCAAGTAAGACAGGTCCTGGCTTAAAACTCATAGGCCCTGCTGTGGCCATACGCCTCTGAAACATAAAGTAAAGGGTCAGAAAGGGAAAGGCAATAGGAAGGTCAGCTTGGCCAGCCATATGCCCCCAGATAATATTGGCACAACTTAGTAAAGAATTTTGTTTTCTTTTTGATGCCTCAATATATTTTGCAATAGTTCTTATCTGGCCACTAAATTACCTAATACTCTTCTTGGTCAGGCGGTTCTCTGGAGATAGACCCAGTCCTCATACTAAAGGACTGGGCCTAAGCTACAGAGAAGATGTGGTGCTAGCACCTATGATTCTAAGATAGCTATCATTATTGCTTTCCATCTGCTGGTATTCACTGGACATGAGCAAGGATTTGGTTTTGAAAGGGTTGTCTCTGCTTGGAACACATAGCTAAGCCAACTGCTCCTCTTCTGTTGGGTTCCTTTGGGCCTGTACCCATTAGATTGTAAGTACCCTATGAGATTGGCCTGGCTTGGGGGCCTTATCCAAGGGGCCTTGTGTTAGACCTTCAGGGAAGGGGCCAGTGGGGGCAAAACATAGGATTTGGTTTAGGGTGCTGTGTGGTGGATCTACTTCTAGCTGGGCCCCAGGACTGGAGACCCATTGTTTGGGTTTTCCAAAGCCCCACCAGCCCTGTCTGCATCCTGCCCCATTCCATGTCATTCGGAGGAACTCAGAGCCCTGAGTGAGACAACAGGAAGGATGATTTGGAGCTCTAACCATGAGCAGAACCATTTTTCCACTGGATGTGAAGCCATCCAGAAAGTTTCTTGGCTCTGAAGATCCTCTTACAGAAAGAACAAAGCGGGTAGAGAAGAAGGTTAGGGGCTGGAGAACAGAACGCCTACTCCAATGTGCCTACAGAAGCATGCCAGAAGAAAACACCACATCTGAGCTCCTTCCCCTCCTGTAATTGAGCCCATGTGGATTGGAAGGGAAATGGGATCCATATGTTGCTAATTCGTTTACACTTTGCTCTGCTTGGTCTTAAAAAACAGACCTTTGCTGTGTAGTGCTGAGACTGGAGCTGCTTCTGAAGCCTAGCTCCTCCCCACAAGGAGCCAGGCACCAGCTTGCTGGGGGTGAATGAGGCTGACCACCAGAGGGGTTCTGAAAAGGTTTGGAGCTGCTGCCCTGGGAGTGCTGAGTAGTTTCCAGGCAGGACATGGATTTTCCCTTTTCTGTCCCAGTTGGATGGGACGAAGCCAAGAAATGACTGCAGACCAAATCCAAGCTCTGCTGGAGGGTAGGCTGGGCAGCTGGAAATGCTCAAGTCATAAAGAAAGTTGGCTTACCTCACAGGGCCCAGTTAAGGCAAAACACAATTATCATTCTCTACTGTGAGTGGAACCTTAGGCCTAGAGAGCCATGGTGCTTTTCTGGGTAACTCAGCTCAGAAAGCACGTCTCTGACAAGTTAGCTCTGACCTCATCCTAGACATGTCACCATGGCCATTTCTCATTTCCATGTTTCCAGGCTGGCATTCCCCTACAATGGCCCAAGCAGATTGGAAGTAGGAGGTGCCATAACTTCCAAAGTGTCTTTAGCAGAAAGTCAACAGAGTTCTTTAGGAATTCCGTATTCCTCAGGCTGTGGTATAGGGTATTTATTTTCCCTTACCCTACACACATTCTTCTTCAGGCTGGCAGAAAAGAAAGCAGAAAATGAACCTAGAGCCTGCTTCTCACCTGACACTGCCAAGTTCTGCCAGTGGAACCAGTGGGACTAGGGTTTCCATTTAGCCCAGGCCTAGCTGGGTAGCTGGGTTCTGGGTTTGTATCTCAGTGAGGGATATTGCTAATCATCCTTCTGATGCCCATGATGTAAATCATTTTCTGTCCCAAATCATCCATATGTCAGCAGCCTGAGCTATCTGGAAAAGAGTCAGAAATGCTAAACATCCTTGGGCCCAGTTGACCTCTTTTTCAGCATAAGATTCCTTTGGGAATCCTGTGCTAGGTGTTCACATGGGCTCACTTGAGAAGCTCAGCCTTGGGATGGAAAGTGAGGTCGTGAGATGTGTGGCACACTGAAGGGGAATCGAATAGCAGAGTTGAAAGAGACGTAAAAAGACCATATGGTCAAATCCCCTCCTGTTACAGATGTAGAAATTGAGGCACAGAGAGAGCAATGGTACTCATCAGTTGTTCTATTGCCATTCAGTGGCCAAAACTGGACTTGGGCCCAGCTCTATGAACTATCAGGCTTAGAGTACTCTTACCACTTTGGAACTCTTGGGTCCTCTCTGGGGATACTTCCTACCAATGTGTCCTGGGGAACCTACCTAAATGAGTTCACTGGATTCTGAATCCAGGGTGCAGGATCTTTTAGGGCCCTACATGGCCACGGCCACGGGATTCTGCAGTGAGAAAAGTAACCCTAGCTAAAGCCCAGAAAAAACCAACCCTCAGCCTTGGGGAAATAACCACCAACTCCTAGCCTTACCTGGTGAAGGAGCTGGTATGGAGGCCAATGAAAGCAACGGCAGCCCCCGCGGTTGCTGTGATTCGGCAGCCCAAACGGTCAGTGAATATACTCACAATGGGAGAACAGAAGAAGATCATACCCATCGCGAGGGCTCCTACCCATGCTGCAGAGAAAACAAGCACAAAGACACTTTAGCTTAGTGTAGTGCCTAGTGGTACTGCTGGTATCTCAGCTCTTCTTCTCTGGCCTTTCACAGGGGGCATTGCATTGGTCTGCATTGCCAGCTTGCTAGTCCCCAATGATCAGAGAGTTTTGCAAGAAGAGACTAGATACGAAACAGGGGATTCTATCACTGGGGTAAGATTTGGACTAGTCGATATTTCAGGCCTTTCCGGGGATGCTAAGCCAGATCTATAGCCTTAGGTTCTAAGCCACTTGGCTTCACGGGCAAAAAACATTGGGGTTAAGCTTTCAGGAGCTAAGGTCAGGCTTGTCTCCCACATTAGAACAACCCTGTGAAGATGATAAGACTAAGGAGCAGAGAAGGCCACAGACAAAAGCCTCCTGGAATTGTACTAGGATACAAGGCAGGTTCATGGGCCACCTAAAGATTTCTAAGGCCAGTGTGCAAGAGAGTCATGTAACCCTCAAGCTGAAATCCGTCATCAGAGCCCATGTTTGGCAAATTCCTGACTTCAAACTCAAGAAGATGTTATCCTGTTTCTAAAGGCTCTTAAGTGTCTATAACAATCCTCACTAAGGAGAAAGGAACTTGCCCTTTTACTTAGATTCTTCCAGTCCGTTTCCCTTTGCTCAGCCCTCAGAAGGAAAGTTCAAGCTTTTTTTTTTTTTTTTTTTTTTTTTTTTTTGTCTGAAGGCTGTTATCAAGTGTCATCTTGAGCCTCTCTTTTCTCCGCCAAATAATCTTAGTTCCCTTAACTTTTCCTCTTAGCTTTAATTTCTAACTCTGAAATTAATTTCAGAACTCTCCTTTGAACACTTCCAACTCTTCATCATCATCCTCAAAGAGCATTCATTGAGTGACACATGAGCTAGGCACTGGGCCAACTTCTGGCTGTCTCCAATTGTGGAGCCCCAGTGGGCCAAAGGAAGTCAGTCTGGGGCTAGTCAACTGGCTGTGTCTCTTACCTCAGTGCCAAATAGGTTGCTCAGCTTCCCATTGGGAATCTTTACTTTGTTGGAGCCCTACCCTGAGCCCTCTCTGCCTGGCTTCAAAAGTACTAGCCTGGGACAGCAGGAGACCTTAACTTTTTATCACAATTTTACCTCTTACCTTGCCATTTCATCTCCTATCAGCTGTGAGATCTTGAGAAGTCACACAGCATTTCTCTAATCCTCAGTTTTCTCATCTGAAATGGAGATTAAAATTTCTGCTTGCACCTGCCTCAAACATTTCTTTTTCTTTTTTTCTTTTTTTGAGACGTTGTCTCGCTTTGTTGCCCAGGCTGGAGTGCAGTGGCCCAATCTCTGCTCACTGCAAGGTCCGCCTCCTGGGTTCTTGCCATTCTCCTGCCTCAGCTTCCTGAGTAGCTGGGGCTACAGGCGCCCGCCACCACCCCCGGCTAATTTTTTTTTTTTTTGTATTTTTAGTAGAGACAGGGTTTCACCGTGTTGGCCAGGATGGTCTCAATATTCTGACCTCGTGATCTGCTGAAGATCAGGGCCGGGTGCAGTGGCTCACGCCTGTAATCCCAGAACTTTGGGAGGCCAGGGCAGGCGGATCACGAGGTCAGGAGATCAAGACCATCCTGGCTAACACAGTGAAACCCCATCTCTACTCAAAATATAAAAAATTAGCTGGGTGTGGTGGCGGGTGCCTGTAGTTCCAGCTACTCAGGAGGCTGAGGCAGGAGAATCGCCTGAACCCAGGAAGCGGAGCTTGCAGTGAGCCGAGATCACGCCACTGCACTCCAGCCTGGGTGATAGAGTGAGACTCTGTCTCAAGAAAAAAAAAAATCAAATATAATTATATGTATAAGAGAACTTTATAAATATCAATAATCACATCATGTTTAAAAATCAATGCAAAATGGATCATAGACTTAATGTAAAACTTAAAACTATAAAACTTCTAGAAGAACATATAGGAAAAAAATCTTCCTGGCCTTTGGTTAGGCAAAGATTTTGTAGATATTCACAAAAAGTATGATCCATAAAAGAAAATATTTGATATATTAGACTTGATCAAAATTGAAAACTTCTGCTTTTCAAAAATAGTTATGAAAATGAAAAGGCAAGCCACAGATGGAAAAATTTTGCAGCACACAAAATCTGACAATAGGCTGGTATCCACCATACAAGAGTGAGTTGAGTCTCACAACTCAATAATAAAGCAAACAATCTAACTTAAAATATGGGCAAAAGAACAGAGATTACACAATTACACATGTGCACATACATTTATGATATGAATAGTAATTAAGCATATAAAAAGATGCTCAACATCACTAATCAGTTGAGAAACACATATTAAAACCACAATGAGACAGCCCTTACCAAGAAAGGGTTTTTTCTTTCTTTTTCTTTTTTTTTTTTTTTTTTTTGAGACAGAGTAAAACTCTGTCTCCAGGCTGAAGTGCAGAGGCACAATCTTGGTTCACTGCCACCTCTGCCTCCCAGGTTCAAGCAATTCTCGTGCCTCAGCCTCCTGGGTAGCTGGAATTACAGACTCACGCCACCATGCCTAACTAATTTTTTGTATTTTTAGTAGAGACGGGGTTTCACCATGATGGCCAAGCTGGTCTCAAACTCCTGGCCTCAAGTGATCCACCTGCCTCAGTCTCTAAAAATGCTGGGATTATAGGCATAAGCCATGGTGCCCAGCAAAGAAAGGCTTTTAAAAAATGATAATACCTAGTACTGGGGAGGATATGGAGGTACTGGAAATGTAATACGCTGCTGGTGGCAATGCAAAACAGTACTCACTTTGGAAAACAGGTTGGCAGCTTCCTGTGAAGTTAGGCATACATTTACCATGATCCTGAAAACCCACTGCCAGATATTAGCTCAAGATGAATGAAAACTTATGTTCACACGAAAACCTGTACCTAGATGGTTACACTAGCTTGTTTTCATAATTGCCCAAATCTGGAAACAACCCAAATGTACTTCAACTGGTGAATGGATAAACAAATGAATACACATTAATACAATGGAATACAACACAGCAATAGACAGGAATGAACTACTGAAACTTGAACAATCTCAAAGGCGTTATGCTAAGTAAACGACTCAAATTATTCCTTCCACTTACAGGAAATTCTGGAAAAGACAAAATTATGGGGACAGAAAAACAAATCAGTAGGTGCCAGGAAGAGGGATGAGGGAGACAATTAACTACAGAAGGGCCAGAAGAAACTTTTTGGGGGTAATGAAAATGTTATCAAGTTTCATCTTGAGTCTCTCTTTCCTAAGCTTTATATGTTATATATCTTGATTATGGTGGTGGTATTCTTTTGTCAAAATTCACAGAACTGAGCATATACAAAGGGTGAATATTACCATATGTAATTATATCTCTATGTTTTGTTTATCTTTTTTTTTTTTTTTTTTTTTTGGAGCGCAGGGGACAGTCTTACTCTGTGTGCAATGGCGTGATCTTGGCTCACTGCAACCTCCGTCTCTTGGTTTCAAGCGGTTCTGCTGCCTCAGCCTCCCAAGTAGTTGGGATTATAAGCACATGCCATCATGCCCAGCTAATTTTTGTATTTTTAGTAGAGACAGAGTTTTGCTGTGTTGACCAGGCTGGTCTTGAACTCCTGACCTCAGGTGATCTGCCTGCCTCGGCCTTCCAAAGTGCTGGGATTACAGGCGTAATTATATCTCAATAAATCTGATGTTATTTTTAAAGGCAGGGAGAAGGCAGGAAAGCAGAAAGTGCCAGTGCAAGATCTCATTTATGATATATGTATCTTTATTCCGGCCAGAGTAAAAAAGTAGCTCAGTTGTATTGTCAAAGAGAAAAAAATAATTAAATTTAGCAAATCATTTTACTGACATTTTATAACTAGAACTCACTATTACTTGGCCCTTCTGAATGTCTATGATATAATGAAAACTGATGATTATTCTTATAAGGAATTTTTTGTACAGTCAAAGAAAGTTTATATTATGTTTGATATAGCTTTTAAAAATTAATCTGTTTGATTTAAAAAAAAAAACATTTTAAGTTGTGAAATAATTATAGATTCACAGGAAATAGCCAAGATAGTCCAGAGCAGTACCTTGAACTCTTCACCGACTTTCCCTTTATGTAACTATAGTATGATATCAAAACCAGAAAATTGGGAGTGGCACAATATGTGCATATAGTTCTATATCATTTAATCATGGGTAGATTCCTGAAACCACCATTGTAATAAAGATACAGAACTATTTCATCACCACAAAGATCTCCTTTGTGTTACAGTCACACTCAGCCCACTTCCCCACCACCCATAACTCCTAGCAATCATGAATTTGAAGAAAGTTATATAAATGGAATCATACAATGTGTAGCCTTTTGAAATTGACTTTCTTTTTTTTACCCAGCATAATTCCCGGGAAATACATATTTGAAGTGAGTTTCTTGTAGACAACATATAGCTGTGTCACGATTTTTTTTTTCTATCCACTCTGCCAATCTCTGTCTTTGAACTGATACATATAGATCATTTACATTTGATGTACTCATTGATACATTAGGGCAATTTTATCTTTGTTTACTGTTTGTTTTCTGTTTTTACTTTCTCTGTTTTCTTTTATCCTGCCTGCCTGTGGGTTACTTTAAAAGTTTTTAGAATTCCACTTTCTTTATTGTGCTTTTAAGTGTATACCTTTTTTAGTGGCCACTGAAAAATGTACTCAAATAAATCACATTATATGTATATAATGGTATCACATCATATGTATCCGTTATTGGTGTCGACATTTTACTAGTTTGAGAGGAGTGTAGAAACCTAACCTCCCTTATGTCTCCTCACCCTCCCCCATTTATAATAAAATTGTCTTAAATATTTCCTCTACATCTATTAGTAATCACATTAGGCATTATTATAATTTTTCTTCAACTGTTAAACCTAATTTAGAAAACACAAAAGGGGCCAGGCACAATGGCTCATGCCTGTAATCTCAGCACTTTGGGAGGCCAAGGTGGGCAGATCACTTGAGTCTAGGAGTTTGAGACCAGCGTGGGTAACATGGCAAAACTCCATCTCTACAAAAAATTAGCTGGGCATGTGGTGCACACCTGTAGTCCCAGCTACTCAGGAGGCTGAGGTGGGAGGATCACCTGAGCCCAGGAAGTTGAGGCTGCTGCAGTGAGCCATGATTGTGCCACTGCACTCCAGCCTGGGTGACAGAAAGAAAAAGAAAACAATGCAAAAGGAGAAGAAATCTATTTTATTATAATAAATCAATTATAATATCTGTTGTATTTACTTATAATTTTACTTTTTCCACTGTTCTTTCTTTCTGATGTTCCAAGATTCCTTCTTCTATTGTTTCTTTTCTGGTTAAATAATTTCCTTTACTATTCTTTTAGGGTAGGTCTGTTGTGACAAATTCTCTTAGTTTTCCTTCATTTGAGAATGTATTGATTTCCTCATTCATTCCTGAAGGACATTTTCACTGGATATACAGTTCTGAGCTAAGAGAGTTTTTATTTCAGCACTTTGCCTTCCATGGTTTCTGATGAGAAATCTTCTGTTATTTTAATTGTTTTTCCCCTAGAGTTAAGGTGTCATTTCTCTCTTACTGTTTTCAAGATGTGTGTGTGTGTGTGCATGCACGTGCATGTGTGTGTGTTTAGTTTTTGAAAGTTTGACTATGATGTGTCATAGAGTTCTTTGAGTTTATTCTCTTTGGGATTTGCTCAGTTTCTTAAATCTACAGTCTTATGTTTTTACCAGATTTGGGAAGTTTTCAGCAATTATTTCTTCAAGTACCTTTTCAGCCCTGCCTTCTTCCTCTTCTGGGACTCCTCTGATGACAGAAATGTTAAATATTTTGTTATAACCTCACAGGCATCTGAAGCTCTTTCCATTTGTTTCAATCTATTTTCTCTCTGTGGTTCAGATTGGATAATTATTTATTGTTCTGCCTTCAAGTTCACTGATTCCTCTTCTGTCTTCTCTCGTCTGCTGTGGGGCCCATCCAGTGGGCTTATTTTATTTTTGGTTCTATATTTTTCAGCTCCAAAATTTTCCATTTATTTCATCTTTATATCTTCTATTTATCTGCTGAGACTTAATATTTTTTTATTTGTTCCAAGTATGCTTGTAATGATTTGTTAAAACATTTTTTGATAGGTGCTTTAAAATCCTTGCCAAATAATTCAATTTCTGTGTCATCTTCATGTTAGTGTCAGTTGATAGTCTTTTCTTGTTGAAGTCAAGATTTCCCTGGTCCTTGGTGTGATTCATGATTTTCTATTGTATTCTGGGAATTTTAGATATGAGACTCTGGATCTTATTTAAATCTTGTGTTTTAGCAGGCCTCTTCTGATACTGTGCCATTGAGGGACCACTTCGTTACTACCAGATGGGGTTGGAAGTCCAGGTTCCATGCTTAGCTTCTATTGACACTCTGAGAAGGAAGGGTACCTTGTTATTGCTGAGCAGGGGTGGGTATTCAAGATCCCTTCTAGGCTTCTTTTGATATCTTCTTGGTTGGGAGGAGTAGGAGTTCCTTGTTACTGTTTCCCATGTGGTCTTACCTCAGTGAGTGATGGTGAAAGTCCCAGTTTCCTACTTGGCTTTCACTGACACCACCTTGGCACCTTGCCAGGAGTGGGAGAGGTGGTTGGAGGTTATACTCTGCAAGGGTGAAAGTCCAGGCTCCCTATGTGGTCTCTACTGACACCATGGGGGAGGGGTAGGCCTTGTTACTGCTGAGAGGGGAAGAAATTCCTGGCTCCCTACTAAGTTTTCTCTGACACCACCTCAGCATGGGAGGGGGGAAGGTTGGAGCACCTCGTTACAGCTGGGTGAGCATAGAAGTCTTGGCTCCCCAGTAGGCCTTTGTTGGCAAAGGTCAAGTGGGGTGCATTTTTCCCCATGGTGTTTGGCTGGAGTAGAGGGGTTATTGTTTAAAGGTTTTTTGTTTTGCTAGGCTGCCCCTTTTCCTGTCTTTTGGCTAGACAAATCAAACTTTTTTTTTTTTTTGTCTGCTTCCATTGGCATTTCTTGGTTGCTGGCTTCTTCAGCTCCAGGTCTAAGATATGTGAAGCAAAAAGAAAACTCAGGTTTTCTGTTACGTTTTTTCCTTAGATCCCAAGTTTCCTAGCCCATCTGGCTTCTTCTCTCCACTTTTCAATCTTGTTACATTTGTTTTAGATATAAAGTCCACCATTTTTAGCTGTACTTCATTGGAATTATAGAGAAAAGTGCCTTAATATAGTTTTTAATACTAAATGTATATATTTAAAAATGAAGTAATTCATATGTTATATTAATTTATTCAACAGTTATTTAACTTTCTCTCTGGCCCATATACATGTCTATCCCATAGGCATTCAAGATGTTAAATGAGTGACATATGGTATTTGACTTCAAGGATCTCACAGTAAAGTAGGGAACACATTTTTTTTAAAAGTAGGGTAATAAAATTTATGAACCTCATGGTTCAAGGCCAGAATGCAATTTTTTATTTAAAGATTTTCAGAGAGGTCAGAAACTCCAAGTGAGAGAAAATTTTCTATAAAGGGAGAGAAAGGTAATCTAATAACTAGATTGTGACTGAAGAAGAATAGCATTATATAAGAGAAGTGACTTAAGGGACTGTTAGTGGGATAGGTTATCAAAAAATTTCAGTAAGAGAAAAATAATCAAGCAATGGCCATATTAAAAAAGAAGAACTAATAGTCATGATAACAATTATGATGACAATTATAACCATATTGATAATAGATAGGTGTTATTGGGTGTTATTGGTTATCCTTTGCCTTTCTTATACTCAGTTTCCCATTTTGGAAAATGCAAAGAGTAGGTAGAGGCTTTCTAGAATTCTAACAATTCTTGGACTCAAAGCTAGGAGTTTCTTTTCTTCCCTATAATTACCCCTGCTCTTACATGGGGAAGACAAAGAGATTTCAGTGAAGCAGCTAGATATGTGGGAGAGTTGGGTGGATTTCAACAGGCAATGTACAGACTTATCTTTCTAAACAGACTTGGTAAAATCAGAGGTGGAACCCTATAACATTCCATCAGGCAGAAAGCATTATTTTTAACCCACAGTGCATAAGTGCTGAGCAAGTATCTGATTCCTGACTAATAAATTTTGTGTTCAACAGATCCTTGGATTTTGAGGATGAACTATTATAATTCATATAATTCAATGATATAATTATTATACCATTCACACTTTTCCTCAGTGGTTCCCAGAGTTATTTTCAACCTTAACCTTCCCCTCTCAGCAGTAACAAGGCCTACCCCTCTCCTATGGTATCATGGAGTGAGACTTGGCCCCAAAAGGCCTGTATCTAAGTGAACATATGTCTGTATTCAGCAGGCACCCCTACTTTCCTCCTCAAAGCACCCATATCTAACTAGATTTCTGTTGGACCTGGGCAGCACAAGGCCAGAACTCTGCTTTTCCAGCACTATCCTGGATCTGTTGGCCCTCGAACTTCCTCATCCTCAAAGTCTTTTTAATCAAATACTCAATTAGTGCCTTGGCTCCTTACCCAGACACTCAGGCTAATGTCTTTGTAGTATAGCAGACTGCTCAGAAAATAATTCAGGTGTGAGACCAGATTCCTCACTCCTTGGCTGCTGAAAGCCAAGCTCTCTGAGCTATCCTCCTCTTAGTTGTAAGAGAGACATGGGGTACTCCAAGAGCCAAACTCTCCAAATACATTACAAGCTTTCATAAATTCCTGTTATTGTGGGGAACTAACAAAAGCTCAAATGAGGGAATGATGGTGCAAAGTCAAATAAGGGTCAAAGCTAGGTCAAGGGTAGATAGGAAGAGAGATAAGGTGAGTGACACAGGGGCAGAGATGGCTCTATTCAAGAGCCTCTACTTCCTGACAAGATGCACAGTACAGTGAAAGAATAGCAAATAGGATTAAGAGGCCAGGTTCTAAGGCTAAGCTATCCAACTGCTATACCCAGTGCTGAGTGGAGAGAATGGCACCATGAGTTGGATTCTGTGTTGCCAGAAATATTCATCTGCTTCTGCCCCATCATCATACCTCTTCAGAGTTCCCAGAACATGGTGATGTGTCTACATCTAGTTTGGAGAAATGGGATAGTTGGAATGGTGTTGGTACGGCATGGGGACAGTGTGCAGTAGGTAGCAGGCAGCTCTGGACTGTGATGACTTATGCTGGCACATCCAGCCAGGTGGTGAGCACACATTAGTCAGATGACTGAAAGAATTGGTGAAACATATTTAAAAGGAGGATGTAGGTGAAGGCACTTCAGGGATCAGCTGGGGAGCTCCAGAGGGAAGAAACCCAACACTCTGTTCTTCTTTGGGGACTGAGATAACAGGAGCCCTTATCTCTGTGGCTCACCAGAAGAGTGACCTCCAGCTGAGCTTCATTTATTAATTATTTCCCTGGCCTTGGGCAGGGCCCAGAGTTAAGTGCTACATAACTGTCTGTCCAGTGAATAGATGAAACACTCTTGCTCAGGGAAGCTTCTTCCAAACCTTTTTCCATTTTCTGACAAACACTGTGTTGAAAAGCTCTTTCTTCCAGCACTCAGACACTCTAAGCCCATTTACTTTGGTAACTACATGGCTCTAAAGAGGGTGGGGAGAGATTAGGAGTACAGGAAAGGTTACAAACACATTTCCACCCAGGTCCTCAGCTCTGAAATCAACACTAAGAACCTGCCAGGATTTGGGGCTAGTGCAGGGGTTATAGTGACTATGGAGTAATGTAATCCAAAGATCTGGCCAGTCCAAGCAGAAGGCTAACACACATGTAAAGGAAGCCTGTTTGGTGATCCCAAATGCCAGCCCGTGGACCATGCTTGACTAGCTGCATCTGCACCATGTGGGTAATACGAGGGCACTGCCAGGTTTGAGAGGCAATGGATTGGATCAACTATTATTGTCGATTGTCAGGGTCCATTGTGGGGAATGAGAAGAGTAGCAGAAGAAGGTTAGAGGGACCATCTGGCTAGAGTTCTCATTCACAAAAGATCTCTAGTATAGACTTTATCCTGTAATTATCCTGTGAATGCCATCTATTGCATTGTATTTCCATGATATGTGTTACAATGTTTAGTTGTTAAAAGTAAGTATTTCAAAAGTACCACAATTTTTGAGACTGTATTTTGGCATTTCTTCATTTACATATATCCAGAGAACCTCACAAAATAAACATGTTGTGAGCCTTCCACCAACTCCTGAGTGTAGAGATCTTTGAATGACAAGGTCAAGAAATGCACTTGGACCTTTAGGTACTGGAGAACCCACACAAGTCCTAGTGGAATGTAAAACTATGACTGTGGTTATTATATCCACAAGGGTATGGAGGCAGGACTGGAAGCTGCCACTGACGAGGCTGGTGTCTGAATTTTTTAGGGAGGGTAGGAAGGAGCCTGGTCTGGGGACCTACTGCATGGTAGCAGAGGTAAGACTGAATCACATACACAAGAGTTTGCAGTAACAACACAGTGCACGTCTAGACTAACCTCCTCATTTTACATGTGGAGGAACTGAGGCCCAGGAAGATTAAATGATATCACCCAAAGTCACAAATCTGTTAGTACCAGAACCTAAAGTAACACACTGTATTTTTCTACTACACAAAGATTTAAGATATCAAAAGAGACAAGAGTCTGTCTGCAGAGGGGAGAGGTGATAGCTGAGAAGGACTACAAGGTTTTTTTTTTATGCTCAAGTTAATATATTCTTTATTATTATTATTATACTTTAAGTTCCAAGGTACATGTGCACAATGTGCAGGTTTGTTAATATGTACACATGTGCCATGTTGGTGTACTGCACCCATTAATTCATCATTTACATTAAGTATATCTCCTAATGCTTAAGCCTATACCTAGATCCCAGATAGTGCTTGAACACAGGACCCCAAAAATGTTTTCTGTACCCTCCCGTCCCTGTGGCGGGCAGACAGGATTTGGGGGAACACTTTGAAGAGAGTTGCTGAGGCCGTACCCTTAGGCCTGAGGCATGGAATACCCCAGAGGCACTTTCCATGCAGTGGGCCAGGGGTTGGTCTGGGCTCTGGCTAATGGTGTCCACGTGGTAACTTTTGCTGGCGCAGAGGTGGGGCCCATCAGAAACAGCAGTGGCAGCACTGGGTTCTTGTTCCATGCCCTACCTGCTCCAGGGTTATAGTTACATCTTCTACAACCTCCCCATGAAACTGGCTAGTGTTTTGTCATCAGTTGCCTCTGAAAAGTCTTTTCATCACCAGGCCTGGGGATTGTAAGCCTTCTGCCCTCCTCCCACCTTAGGCTCTTTGTTCTCTGTACTGTCTGCCAATCTCAGGTAAATATCATGTCCACTGGGGCACAAGTAGAGGCCAAACTGTTCTGGTCATACTACAGGTCTCTCTGGGGAGAGTTTGGTCGACACTAAAGAATAATATGGCAACTGAGTGCCCAGTTCTAGAACCACAAAACCTGAATCAGAAGCCTGGCTCACCATTTACCATTTATATTACCATTTATATTTCTTCAGGTAGGTAACTAAAATGTTTCAAATGTAATTTCCTACTCTGTAAAATGGGAGAAATTGGGCCGGGCGTGGTGGCTCATGCCTGTAATCCCAGCACTTTGGGAGGCCGAGGTGGGTGGATCACGAGGTCAGGAGATTGAGACCATCCTGGCTAACACGGTGAAATTCCATCTCTACTAAAAATACAAAAAAATTAGCCGAGCGTGGTGGTGGGCGCCTGTAGCCCAGCTACTCGGGAGGCTGAGGCAGGAGAATGGCGTGAACTCGGGAGGCGGAGCTTGCAGTAAGCCGAGATTGCGCCACTGCACTCCCCCCGGGCGACAGAGCAAGACTCCGTCACAAAAAAAAAAAAAAAAAAAAAAAAAGAGAGAGAGAAATTGTCACATTGTAGGGTTATCATAAAGACTATATGAAGCAGTATAGGTTGGTGCAAAAGTAATTGCAGTTTTGCCATTACTCACAATGGCGAAAACTGCAATTACTTTTGCACCAATCTAATATATGAAGAAAAATTAATGACATATAAATAGGGGGGAAACATATTTTATTAATGTACCATGCTAATTTTGAGAAGGACTTTTAATTTTAATAATTAGAATGGGACAATATTTATAAACTGGAATATCCAGTCATTCTATTTATAAAGGAAACCTATTATTAAGAGAACCTTACTTTAAGTTCTGCAATTGATTGCTGTAGAACTTTGTGCAAATGACCTTTGTTCTCTAGAACTCATTTTGTCCAATTGTGAAACAAAGTAAACAGGGTGCAAGGGGGAAGCTCAGAATTACATTGAGGTTGATAATTGCCTCTGAGAGATTCATAAAAACTTGTACCTTTTGGAAAACTAAACATCGTATGTTCTCACTGATATGTGCGAGCTAAGCGATAAGGATACAAAGGCATAAGAATGACACAATGGACTTTGGGGACTTCGGGGGAAGGAGGGGAGCGAGGAATAAAAGACTATATATATGGTGCAGTGTATACTGCTTGGGTGATGGGTGCACCAAAATCTCACAAATCACCACTAAAGAAATTACTCAGGTAACCAAATATCACCTGTACCCCAATAACTCATGGAAAAATTTTTAAAAATGTACATTCTATTCCAGATAATAGCCCTGCAATAAGCACTGTTTTAAATTACTAGCAACTGAGTAATACAGGAGTTTCCAGCTTTCTGGTTCCTGGAAGAGGGTCAAGTGCCCTGTGTTCCCTGGACCTCAATTATCAGCTCTGAGAAATAAGGGACAGGATGTCACCATACCCGTGTTTCCTCCCTCATCCAAAGTCTGATGGGGGTGGGGCAGACCTTACGCCAGTTTTAGCCAGTTTATGGAGAATGTGCACAAACTGTCTTGTGTCCCATAATTTAAATTTTGACATAAAAAGCCAAATTCTACCTCATTTTAATGCCAAAACCTCACCCCACATTGAACACGGGATGTATGTTACATATATGTTTAGCCAATGTGCATGCGCTTGGCTCCTCTCATAAATATGTATAGCTTTCCCCTCAAACCTACTGAATATGTAAAATACCAGTCCTGTGAGGCATAAGACCCAATCTGTCCTTCCGTTCTTTGGAGAGAGAGTGCCTTTGAGCTCTCTCTTTGCTGGAGACTTTCTCTTCCCAGCTTGCAGACTGATATTGCTAATAAAGTTGTCCTTTCCACTATGTAGCCATCCTGGTGGTTTTTTGGATAATACCAGCGAAAAATATTTTATTCAAAAACTATTACAAGAGACGATGGGGTGTGGCGGCTCACACCTGTAATCCCAGCACTTTGGGAGGCCAAGGTGGGCAGATCACTTGAGGCCCAGAGGTTGAGACTAGCCCGGCCAACATGGCAAAACCCCATCTCTACGAAAAGTACAAAACTTAGCCAGATGTGGTGGCGCATGCTTGCAATCCCAGCTACTTGGGTGGCTGAGGCACAATCATTGCTTTAACCTGGGAAGTGGAGGTTGCAGTGAGCTGAGATTGGGCCACTGAACTCCAGCCTGGGTGACAGAGTGAAACTCTATCTGGAAAAAAAAAAAAAAAAAACAAAGAAAGAAAGAAAAGAAAAAAGAAACTATTACAAGAGAAGAAAACCTCAGTATGGAACTGGGCCCAATTCTGAATATTGAGGAAGAGCTGAATATTGAATTCTGTGGGGCTGGGAATGCTTGGTCAAGGAGAAGAGTAGTGACGGGTGCAGCCAGGGGGTGCAATTGATAAGAGACATCAAGGATAGGGAGGATTCTTGTTAGATTGACCAAACAGGACTCTTTCTGAGAGCAGGCTAGAGTAATTAGATATTAAGAATGAGGGGATTCTCTCTGAACTGACTTTGCCGGATTACTGCAAATTGGGGCTATGCAGGTGTGGCAAGGATGAGGGCAAGGTCCAGATACAGTCAAGAAGAGGACTTAGAAGAGCCTGACTAAAATTTGATTCCAAAGAGATTTGTTGCCAATGCCACCATGCTTGTGCCTTCTCCCTCATCCAAAGTCTGACTGGGGTGGAGTCTGGCTTAGGAGAGAGAAGGGAGGTGGAACCCTGAACCCCAAAGGACTGGAGACCCACTGTTTTCCATGGGCACAGGCCTCTTACCTGACCCAGTAGCCAAGAGCAAAAACCCCCAGGTGGATGAAGAGTCAGTGAAGGAGGGGGTCATGCCGGGGACCAGAGGGCCCATCTGCTCTTTTGAGAAAACATACAGCCCCTCAATAGCTCAGGATTTACAAACCAGCCTTGAAAAGAGGAAGACCCAGAAACCCAAACAATGGGACTCACCAGGCAGCTAAAATAAGGCATTTCCTTAGTATTTCCTTGAAAGTGCACTCAACCAGTGGGTTCTTCCTGCCCATTACACAGACAAAACCAGTTCACTGAGACCATGCTATTGCAGTAGAGAAATAAGCTTTATTAACACAAGGTCAGCCATGCAGAAGACAGAGTTATTACTCAAATCAGTCTCCCCAAAGGCTCAGAGGTTAGAGTTTTTCCAAGGATGGTTTGGTGGACAGGGGACTAGAGAATGCATGCTGCTGACTGATTTGGGATCCAATCATAGAGGTGTGGAAAACTATGGTCATGTGCTGAGACTGCCTCTGGTTGAGGGGGTTGCACAGGATCAGTTAGGTCATGAGCCTCGAGTCCACTTCTGGTGGAGTCGGTTGGTTGTCAGAATGTAAAAGTCTGAAAAATATCTCAGAAGACCAATCTTAGGTTCTACAATAGTGATGTTATCCACAGGAATAATTGGAGAAGTTACAAATCTTGTGACCTCCAGAACAATGGTTGGTTATTGTCTAACTATACTCTACATCTTAGCAGAAGTCAGGCTCCTCATAATCCTAACCTTGTGGCCTTTCATTAGTTTTACAAAGGCTGCTTAGTTTTGGGAAAGGCTATTATCATCCTTGCTTTAAGGTTAAACCATAAACTAAATTCCTCCCAAAGTTAGCTTGGCCTATACCCAGGAGTGACCAAGGACTGCTTGGAGGTTAGAAGCAAGATGGACTCAGCTATGTCAGATTTCTCTTACTGTCATCATTTTGCAAAGGTGGTTACAAAAATCCCACTTAAACATCTCTGCACGTCACTGAACACATTAAATATAGAATCCACAGGACATTTTCTCATTCATTCCCCCTTCCTTCCAGTGTCTTTCCACCCCCCACCCCCATACATAGGAGAAGAGCAGCAAGGATGTACAAAAGGGGCAGCCTTGCTCAGGGACCTTTATGTTCATTATCAATGTCAATGAAAGCTAAATCACAGACACTGGTTTGAAGAAGGTAACATTTTGGCCCTCTGCATCAGCAGGGAGGAGAAGAAAATATTTTACATAACAATTGACAGAAATTGTGCCATTATCTGAGGCCCTACAGCCCATACTTTACATCCCCACAGCCAGCAAGAGAAAGGGCATCCAGTTTCAATATGCAATTTCTGCTTGGAAAAACTACTGAAGCTTTAACCATGAGCTTTGGGGTACCAACCCCAAAAAGTTGAGAACCAAAACCAAAAAACTTTGAGAACCCCTAGTCTAAAGAAGGGTAGCTTCAGCTCTACTCCAAGCCCCAGAAACTGCCCAATTCTCGCTGAGATGACAAAAAGCGCTGGAAGGTCATCCACATCCTCAACCTTCTTTGTCCTGAAGAGGGGAGACCAATTGCTCCCTAAGGCTACCATCTCTAAGCAACCAGAACTGACTCCCCCAGAAATGAGCACAGCCAGTGATATGGAAGTGCTGAGAAGGAAAGAGTGTGGACCCTTTAAATGATACAAGGGGTTAAGGGCCTCGTCCCTGGCTAAGGCTCCACCCCGGACCTGTGCCTATGGACCTAAGAGAGGATAGGCATTTTTGTTTACCTGCCCAAATGTTGCATTTCCCAAGACCGCCCCTGGCCTGCCATGCCCCTATCCTGTGCCTATAAGAACCCTGAGACCCTAGCAGGCACAAGCTGCGGGACGTCAGAGGAGCAGATCAGCAGAAAAAGACACAGGCAGCTAAACACAGAGAGGAGCACATCAGCAGAGGAACACATCGGTAGCTGGAAGTCCAGAGGAATGCACTGACAGGCAGTGGCATACCGGCAGGCCCTGACCAGCCCTGACCAGCAGAACAACACGGAGTTTGGCTGGGACACTCAGAGGAGAGCCCAGGCCACTGAGCGGCCCAACTCCAGGGGAAAACCCTCCCATTCTAGCTCCTTCTGGCTTCCCCCATCTGCTGAGAGCCACCTCCACTCACTAAAACCTTGCATTCATTCTCCAAGCCCAGGTGTGATCCGATTCTTTTGGTATACCAAGGCAAGAACCCAGGACACAGATAGTTCTCTGTCCTTGTGACAAAGCAGAGGGTCTAATTGAGCTTCACCAGGACACAGCCTGCAGCACAGGATGGTTCTTGAGCACCTGAGATGGGCTGTTCTGGGTTCCCACAGTGCCCTGGCTTACTTCAGCCTGGGGTAGCTCCCTGGGTCAGAATCCTCTCTTGAGCACCTGCCCCCTGCCAAGCTAGGCTGCAAGTTCCTGAGAGAGAGGGCTGAGACCATGTCCCTCTTGTTTACTGTTTGATGTCCAGTAATTCAGTCACCATTTGTCGAATACATGAAGCTGCTGGGAGACTCATGGCCCCTGGGTGGGATGGTCAAGTAAGAGTCCCATCTCAGGTACCTGGTAGTCAGATATGCTTGTAATCTCTTCTCCTGTGGGGTGGGTGTGTGTGTGTTTTCTCTTTTCCCTGAGGAGGCCCCAGGAGCTCCCTGAGGATGTGTTTGATAAACTGGTTTTAGTTAATGCCCCAACTCTGCTCCTTAGGTGACTGACTCTTCTCTTCACCATCTCCACCCTTGCCCAGGAAAGATCCCTCCTGAGGGGTCCCCAGCTATTCCCTTCTCCGGCTCTGTGTTTCCTGGGGAAAGTTCCTGCTTCCTTATCTGGAAGATCGGGGAGTTGGGCTCCTTGAAGAGCAAGGAGCCAGTCGGTTCCATGATCTCTCATTTACCTGTGGCCTGAACACTGCCCCCTCCTGAACAGCTTGGGGATCGGGAGCAGGGACTTGGCGGGGTCTAGACCCCACTCTCCCTCCATGGTGACTTGAGTTGTGGGGAGGAAAATGTCTGTTGCCCCCCCAGGCACTTCTGGGACAATAAACATACTTATCTAGACAAGGGCCTTGGCCAAAGGAAAGAAGGCTCAGAGACAGAAGGAAACAGGCAGGAAGACCTTCCTGACAGTAAATGTAATTAAGACCAGAAACCATTTACCAAGGAAAGTATGGGTCTCCTTTTCCTGGAGATTATAGAAACCTGGAAGCTAGTGGGCCCCCAGAGAGCAGCTGGTCCAGCCCCTTCATTGTATAGATAAGAAAACTGAGACCCACAAAAGAAGGTCCCTGCCCGGGGTCACGGAGCTGCATAATGTAAGAGCAGAGACCAAGACCTGATGCTAGGACTCTCTGGCCAGATCAGTTTCCATTACTCCAAGCTGAGAGGCTTCCTTCAACCACAGGACAGCCCGGCTGATTTTCTCAAGTGTCTTTGCTGTACAGATAAGAACTTCTTGTGGTCCCCAGAGGGTAAAAGGCCTATGGGAGGGAGAGGTGAGGCCAAAGACCCTATCCTCAGGATGCTCAGGCCCAGGATGTTGCCTGGACCCTCCCTTGCCCCTGCTGAGGACAAGAAGGACACGTCACTCTGGGGTGTCTGATGGCTGGCTCCCTGACTGGGGTCTGGGATCTCTCCCCAAAGACTTTCCTGTACTTGCAGTGCACACTCCCCTGCCACACACACACACAGAAGGCCCCTCACTCGTGCAGTCAGCACATCTTTGAGGAGCTGCTTCCAAAGGGCTCACCTGGGGTGTGGGGCACAGATATTTAGGAATCAAGGCTTCTTCTGGGTGAGGGGGAGACTGAGGTACACACACCCAAGGGCAGTCACCTGAGAGGAGAGAAATGGGCCAGGGAGATCACAGAAGGTGGGATTGCACTGGTCTTGACAGATCCCGGGTAGGACCTGGACTAGTATGAGGGTGGGGGCAGGAGTGGTGGAGGCCTTTACTGCCCCCTTCCTAAAGGCTTCCCTCACCTTTCTGGAGGTAGGGCAGGTAGGGGTGTCAGAGTGTGGTCATCACGGCACACATAGGAGTTTGGACTCCTGATATGAGTTAACAACCTGACCCAGTCCCTCAGTAGCTGGGTGACACTGAGCTCCTCATTTCACTGTCTTGAATCTCAGTCTCATCTCAAAATTTGGGAACTAACGATACCTTCTGTAACTCAAAGTGGAGCTCACAGGGGTCTCAGGAAGAGCCTGCAGATCAATGGTTTCCAGGACAATCCTAGTTCCTTGTAATTTCAGGATATTCCTGAGGAGGAACTCGTAGATTAATGTGTGGACTTTATTTACATCCTGACTACAATAAAGTGGAAAAAACACAATAACATAAACCCTCATCATAACATTGATGAGACATGAAACATTTAAAGTTTAGACATTCCCTGGGTATTTGATGATATTATGAAATGATTACTAATTACTTTAGGTGTTGTAGCGACACTGTAGTTATGCTGAAAGGGGTCCTTATCTTTTAGAGCTCCATACTGAAATACTTATGGATCCAATGATGTGTGACTGGCCAGGCGCTGATAATTGCTGAAGCTGGATGCTGTGTATAGAAGGGCTCACTATGCCCTTCCACTTGTGTATAGGCTTGAAATTTTCCATAACGATATGTTTTAAATATGAAATAGCGAATGGTGGAGCAGTTTACCCAACTGTGGCATGACTGTCCTTTGGAAGACTTTTCAAATACACATAACACTGGCAAATATAAGAAAAGCCTTGTATCCAATTTGTGAGCACCAGCGCCATTGCCGATGGGTGCTTGTGACTGGAGACAGCAACTGTGCCCCCTCATTTCAGCCCCTCATTGAGCAGCATCTGTGCTGCTCCTCTCAGCCTGTGGCAGCTGGTTTGGTTGCCAGGCAATGGAAGGCAGAGACCAGAAGCCCTTTTCTTGGGAGGAAGAAAGGGGAGAGGGAGGGGAGAAGCAAGAAAGAAGCTCACAGTCGGAAGGCTTGTTCCCGCCTGAGAGTCTGGCCCAGGGGTGAGGGGAAGGGAATGGGGGTAAGGTCCTCACAACCCCCACTTTCCGTGGTTTACTCCTAGGGAACAGCCCCACTTTCAGAGCTTGAAGCCCCAGAGAGACGGAGAGGGAATGCACGCACCTGCACCTCCTGTGAAGGTCAGGGAGATCTGTGACTAAGGAAGATGCCAATTAGCACCAGTCCACAGAGAGCTCTGGACAGACCTCTCCTGGGTACTTCTAAACTCTTATTATTTCAACAATTCTAGGAAAGCAGCTCGTCAAATGGAAAAATCTGCATTGGTGATCACCCTGAACTGGGGCCATCCCAGAAGGCAAGAGGGCAGGGGTCTTCTTAGGCAGTGGAGAAACGTGTTCTTCCTGTCCTTCGGGGACGGGAAGTAGAAGCCTCTGGCGCTGCACAGTGGGCTGGCAGTCTCATGGGTGCTGACTAGGTTGGGGAGCCCCACGTTCTGGCATTGCTTCAGATCCGGCTGTCACCGAAGGGCTGTGTGGGCCCGAGCCTGTCCTGACTCTCAGTTTCCTGATCTCTAGGAGGGAATTATCTTATATGGTCTCTTGCCTCTCTTCACGCTCAAATGGACTGGATTACAACATGCTTCCCAGCCACCACCCTGGGCAGGAACTGCTCTCACCCAGGGTTATAGGAGACTGTGTGGCACACCCTACTCTCACCCACCAGGCCAGACTTAAGAAACCAACACAGTTGGTTACCTCTGTCCCTGTTCAGTGAGGGCACGTCCCAGAGCCACCCTGTTGTGATCATGAGCTGCCTCCTGGTGGCCTGGGAGGTGGGATTCAGAGGGACTCCAGGCAGTCTGGTTGTGGGGTGAGGTCAGCAGCTGCCCCAGAGATCAGCTTTTCAAGAACAGGCATCTGAGACAGAGTGTCTGTGCTGAATGAGGAAAACATCGGGGAGGCCAGCTGTCTATAGCTGAGCAAGAGCAGGGCCCAGACAGCCCCCTCTTTCTGCAGCATCTTTGAGGCTCCTGGTTGCTAGGAGCAGGCGCTTCTGTTACTAAGCAACGGGAGCCTGTTGGATTAAAACCAATTTCCTGAGCTCTCTAAAAGCAGGAGGGAGAGAAGGTGGAATGCAGATGGTCTAGGGAATCTCATGTTTGCCCCCAAGCTTAGCTGAATGTCGTGGGTGGGGAGTGAATATGCACCAAGTACTCAGTATAAAGACTGAGAGTAAGACTGGCAATTAAGATGCTGATTAGAGCAGTAATGAATGAGTAATGAATGCTAATTCTGCTCTTTTGCAAAACCCCAGGAAAGGCCTGTGGTCCCTGGGGTGTTTCTGAACTCTTATTATGTCAAAAATCCTGGGAATCACCTGACTTGGCTAGACTAAGCTGGGCAGAGTTCCTTCTCCAAACACAGGATCAATGCATTTTAGGGTCAATGGTCTCCCAAGGGTCCTCGGATTCTAACTCTAGATGAATGATAGAGGGTCCTGGACATGTGGCCCTCTACCTTTTACTTAGATAACCTCAGTGATGACAGGGAGTTCACTTCTTCCTGAGGCAGCCCTTTATGTACTTTACCCTTAGAATGCACTTTTGATTGTGAAACCCAAGTCAGCCTCCCTGAGGCTCCTTGCCTAGGGGACAAACGGAGCTACTCCAGTCTGCTTTGCTATAGAGAGCTGTAGCCTCTCTCTTCTATGAGTCCCCCTCCCACCACCTCTATTCATCTCTAAGGGGAGAGACTCAGGTTAGGGAGTAAGGGGTGGGCGGGGGTGGCCTCACTTGCTCCCTTCTGATCCCCTGTGTCCCACCTTGTGTTTAGCCTTTTTAAATGGCAAGTCACTAGGATAGATACATTTGCCAAGAATGTGTAGACCCAATTTGGGCCTTAAATATTCCAGGCTTCTGCCACTGTCCTGTTTATGTAGGGACATCCTGTCCCAGGGCAGTGTTTTTGGGTTAGAGAGATTGAAGAAATCTGTGTTTGGGGGGGAGGAAGTGTTTACAAACTTAACAGAGAGGCTTCCAGTTCCAGAATAGGAGTATGAGGAGCCCTGTGGACCCAAAAGGAAAAACTGCAACTGGCAAAATTCATTTAAATATCAACTACTCAAACTTTCTGGAAATTGTCCTAATTGTCTACAGCAAATGAAGGAACATTTATTCAAGAAACTCTAATAAGTCTCGGTAAGAATAGCAAGAGTCTCTGGTATTTGAGCCATAACCTGCTCCCATCTGTAAACCAAAAATAAAATTCTAACGCTCCCCAACCATCTGAATGGACTTCCTCCTCAGTCAGGGCTCTTTTAGAATTTAATCTGAGAGACTGTTTCAGGTCACCATGGGAAGTGGGAGTCGAACATGCCTCATTATACCTATCTGGTATTAACATCAACACAGACTTTAAGTCTGATAAGAAACATTTACAATGTATTCTCTCTGAAGCCTGCTAGCTAAAAGCTTCCTCTGCACAATTAAACTTTGGTCTCCACAATCCTTTATCTTAGCCCAAACATTTCCTTTCTATTGATCACAAGTCCTTAAGCACAATTGCCAACCAGGAAATTTAAAAATTTACCTATAGCCTGAAAGCCCTAGCTTCAAGTTGTTTCACCTTTCTGAACCAAACCAATGTATATCTTAAATGTATTTGATTGATGTTTCATGCCCCTCTAAAATGTACAAAACCAAACTGCACCCAGACCATCTTGGACAAATGTTCTCAAGACCTTCTGAGGGCTGTGTCACGGGCCCTGGTCATTTATATTTGGCTCAGAATAAGTCTCTTCAAATATTTTACAGTTTGACTCTTTTCATTGACAATAATTTGGCACCCAACGTGGGACCTCAGAGAAGACTCAGGACCATGAAGGAAGTTGCCCAAACCCAGAGCTAAGGTACCAGCAGAGGCCCATTGAAGCCTCCCTGACTTCAAGCTTCTCCTCTGGTGGAACTGGTAAGTCCTCCTGAGCCTTGACCCTCCCTTTGGTTAACGGTACTTGATTTATTCAGAGCTTTTTAATTTTTCTCCTAGGAAGTTGTTTAAAGATCCTACTTCCAGTTCAGAGGTGCATTCTAAATAATCTTCTCCATTGCATTTTCTCCCAAAATTAATCTTAATTTGGCTTGTCTGTGTGCATTTGCATGATAAATTATACTGTTGTTTTTATAGGTAAATGAGAAACTGTTGAAGAGAAAATACTTTTGCTTCTCCCAGGTAAAAGGTGCCCCTGGGTGACCAGGGGCCTCATGGGAGTGTCTGGTGGGGGTTAACCCCCATGATGTGCAGTGGTCCTACAGGGAATCCCCAACAAAATTAGTTTTAAAAAAGGCTTATTCAGGAAACACCTATAGGAGCTGGTCACTCCACGATTTGAGCCCTCCTGGAGGGGCTTAGACCTCCAGAGAGGAAAACTGAGATAAGTAAGAGGGCACAATGACTCAGTGGTGACACACTGTGAAGTCCTGCCTGCAAGCAGCCCACTTCAACCCACTCCACACAAGCCCCAGGCCACAGCTCAGTTCCTCCTTTCTTTTTAAAAAAAAGAAAAAAAAAAGTGTGGGAAACAAATAATCTAAGAATGAGAAGAAAGCAAGAATTACCCCCTTTGGGGCACTCCATTGGTTTTATGGCACCTCTACTTGCTAAAGTTTATGTAAAATGAAAATAGTATGGTCGTTGTGCACATTTATGTTAAGGAAAAAGAATCCTAAGGTCAATCTGCAAACTGTAAAGTTCCTAAGTTCTCTTTTCCTCTATTTTCTTTTCTGCCTGCTTTAAATCTGCTGTTACCTTTCTACTGAGATAACAACCACTACTTGGATCTAACTATTTTTTTTTTCATTGCAATCCAGAGAATTTGTATTTATTTCATGGCTAAAGTTCTGAAGTAAAAGCCATAGGATCTTTGTGTGTGTGTGTGTGTGTGTGTGTGTGTGTGTGTGTGTATGTATGTGAATATGTATTTTAAAAGACCTTTATAATAGACTTCTATAATTTTATGTTTAATTGGCAAATTAAATCTGTTTTAATTTTCCTCTAGCACATCAGGCTTTCTCTCTTGGTACCTTGAGATGTAAATTTTGCTATTTGATTTTTCACCTAAGAGTTGTTTCCTTTAATAGGCAAATGTAGGGCTATTTAGCTGACAACTGTCTAGGTTGATGAAACAGGTTATCAAGAATTTAAAAGTCTAAGTTAGGAAACAGTGAGGTCTTATGAATCTATAAGATGTACTTCTATTGGCATGCCTAATACATCTATGTATTTATATGTTGTGTAAACAATGTTCCACTACTAAAAATATATAAAAGTGCTCTAATTAATTGGCTTAAAGAAAAACAAATGCTTAAATAAAATATTTTATCAAAAAAGACTAGTCAAATGCTTTTTGAAGTTCATATCACTTGAGTAAAATCTTTAATAAATAAGTTGGCTTTAAAATTATTGGTAAAATAACATTAGAAATGTTTTAAGAATTGTTAGCAATTTTGTTTGTGTTTATTGATCAAGTGCTTTCATGCTTATTCCTCCAGAATACACGATTAGTTATAAGCGTTATAAAACTATAAAACCCAGTCAAAGACAGAATGATCTTTGCTTGTATAATTTTTGATAAGTAAGATGGAATATTGCTGGTTTAATGAAAACAGCTAAATCCTGAGTTATTGGTAAAAATACCCTTATATTTAACCCTAAGGTTGTTACTTAAGGAAACACCTGAAATTCACAGCTATCAAAAAGGTTAACTGGGAAGTAACTTAAGGAATGACTGTCACAGTTTTTGTAAATAATCTAGGTAAACTATTAAATCAATCAACCAATCAGGTAAAGATAATGAAAGAAATGCTTGTAAACAAACGTCATATAATTTAGGATCTAAGGTTATTAATAAATATTAAGTATCTGAGTCATTTCCAATTTAAAAACTATAGTAAAACATTTTTTAAAGTGTTCTTTTTTTTTTTTTTTGAGGCGGAGTCTCCCTCTGTCGCCCAGGCTGGAGTGCAGTGGCCAGATCTCAGCTCACTGCAAGCTCCGCCTCCCAGGTTTACGCCATTCTCCTGCCTCAGCCTCCCCAGTAGCTGGGACTACAGGCGCCCGCCACCTCGCCCGGCTAGATTTTTGTATTTTTTAGTAGAGACGGGGTTTCATCGTGTTAGCCAGGATGGTCTTGATCTCCTGACCTTGTGATCCGCCCATCTCGGCCTCCCAAAGTGCTGGGATTACAGGCTTGAGCCACCGCGCCCGGCCTAAAGTGTTCTTATATAAAGGTAAATATCTTCATCTAATTCTAAGTTTATTTAAGGGTTATGTATAAAACAAGGTAAAAGGAACCAGAAAATAACAGATGGAAAGAAAGTTAAAGATATAAAGAGGTATTTTTCAGTAAAGAAGGTAAAAATGAAAGTAATTTTACATAAGAATCTTGCGTGGTGAGACCGGGTGTGGTGGTTCACGCCTGTAAACCCAGCACTTCGGGAGGCCGAGACAGGTAGATCACAAGGTCAGGAGATCGAGAGCGTCCTGGCTAACATGGTGAAACGCCATCTCTACTAAAAATACAAAAACTAGCTGGGCATGGTGGCAGGCACCTGTAGTCCCAGCTACTTGGGAGGCTGAGGCAAGAGAATGGCGTGAACCCGGCAGGCGGAACTTGCAGTGAGCCGAGATCACGCCACTGCACTCCCGCCTGGGGGACAGAGAGAGACTCCGTCTCAAAAAAAAAAAAAAAAAAAAAAAAAAAAAAAAAAAGATTGTGTGGTGAATTTTTGTCCTAAAATAAAATTACTGGGTTGTTCAAGAAAGAGGCCAGGCGAGGTGGCTCAAGCCTGTAATCCCAGCACTTTGGGAGGCCGAGACGGGCGGATCACGAGGTCAGGAGATCGAGACCATCCTGGCTAACACAGTGAAACCCCGTCTCTACTAAAAATACAAAAACTTAGCCGGGCGAGGTGGCAGGCGCCTGTAGTCCCAGCTACTCGGGAGGCTGAGGCAGGAGAATGGCATGAACCCGGGAGGCGGAGCTTGCAGTGAGCTGAGCTCTGGCCACTGCACTCCAGCCTGGGTGACAGAGCGAGACGCCGTCTCAAAAAAAAAAAAAAAAAAAAAAAAAAAAAGAAAGAGAGACATGTAGGACAAAACAGAAAATCCAAACATGTTGTGAATAGTCTATGCAAGTCGTAATAATGTTAGTAAAAAGGAATTTTGTTTAAAGAAAAGGGTTGTATAATTTAGTTGACTACGATTAAGAAGAAATTATAATAGTCTTTCTAGAGATGAGTCTTTGGTATTAAAAATATATACACTAATATACACTAATGCAAAACTAAATAATTGGTTAAAACAAGATTTTATTTAAAATATTGACTTATTCTTAATGCAAGAAGTTTTTAGTTCTTAAGTTCTATAATCTGTCTGTTTAAAAGTCTTCAGAAAACATCTCAAAGGTTCAACTCTTTCTCTTTTAAAAAGGCCTTAGATAATAGCTCTCTCCCTCACCTTTTGTTGGCTCCTGTAACTTTTATTAATTACCTAAAGTAAGGGAGATAATTTTTTTAAAAACAGGCAAATAAGGCTGGGCGCGGTGGCTCAAGCCTGTAATCCCAGCACTTTGGGAGGCCGAGACGGGCGGATCACGAGGTCAGGAGATCGAGACCATCCTGGCTAACACGGTGAAACCCCGTCTCTATTAAGAAATACAAAAAACTAGCCGGGCGAGGTGGCGGGCGCCTGTAGTCCCAGCTACTCGGGAGGCTGAGGCCGGAGAATGGCGTAAACCCGGGAGGCAGAGCTTGCAGTGAGCTGAGATCTGGCCACTGCACTCCAGCCTGGGTGACAGAGCGAGACTCCGTCTCAAAAAAAAAAAAAAAAAAAAAAAAAAAAAAACAGGCAAATAAAATATATTTTGGACCTGTCTTTTTATTCCGCATGCCTGTTATATCTCTATCTTTATATGTGTCATACAGAAGTAACATTTCACTACCAAACTACACGGAAGAGCTCTAATCAAGTCATTTTTTTGAAAGTAAGTGCTTATTAGACTGGTAGAGGCTAGCTCAGATGCCTTTTAATTCACATGACTTTGGTAATCTTTGGTAAAATTATTTTGGTAAATTTAATCTCAACTCTCTCCAGTAATTTAAAATCTGAAAGTCATGTTATGTTAAAACATAACTGAGAATTTTCACTGGGAATTTTGGTTACTACAAGTTAAAATAGTAAATGCATAAAATATGTTTTTGGTGAAGTTTATAAAACACAAGGATGTTGATTTTTCTTTAAAAAATGTGTTTGTTTCTAAACTATTTAAGAGTTGCTTTAAAATGAAGGAAAAATTATACAGATAAAACTGAACGGAAAAAAACCCCCAACAATTATGCCAGGGCAACAAAAGTTAACTCTGAGACCTGTGGCTACCAAAAAGTCGATGTGGAGGAAGGGCAAAACCAAGTCACTTTTAAAATCAGAGAGTATAATGTAAAGGGACTGTTCCATTTTGTAAATTGGTATCATCTACTTCTTAAAAAAAATCTTTACTATAGTGGATTGTAAAAATAACCACTTTAAGGACAAAATCCTTAATTTTAAATGCTGCAGAAACTAAGGGCTTGTTTGGGTTAATGCAGGACCCACAACTCACTATTAAACAATCACTGATAAGTATATGTGATCCGAATGCACAGGGGGTTATTTCTGAGAGAATGATCAGTGTAGTGGGCCAGATAAATGCCACTGTAAGGTCTGTTTGCCCTGTAAAGGGGACTACCCAGCTCTCCCTATAAAACACCAAGTAGAGCACCCCAGATGAATCAGTTAATATGTTTCATATGGTAGCCATGTGGAACTAGCTTTATAATGACTGGGATATCCTCCCACCGAACAGGCCTGTTACCCAGGTCATGGTAAATTTCGGGGTTAAGGGACCCCTTTTTACATGGGTGCCCCTCCCACCGAATCATAGAACAGTTTGAGAAGCCTTATAGAATTTGTTGTCCCTCAATGGGTCTTACAAATGCAACTCTCTGCTGGGAACAATGATCTCAGGGTAAAAAAAATAAAATAAAATAAAATAAAGTTCCTGGGACCAGAACATAAAAACCTACAGGTTAATAGAATTACAAAATTTAAGATGTTTAAACAAGCTTTATGTAACGTAGTTGCAACCCCTTTACCTAAATGGGTACTGCATCTGACTGGGGGATGTTTCCCGTTTTCTACTATAAACTGAAGGCATGTAAATCTCCTCTTTTGAGAAATGGTAATTGGACACACTAAATGGGAACTAGTAAAATTGCCTAAGTCCACAAAGTATAGAAGTTGGAGTGCTAGTCCAGACAAATCCTCCACTTTAAAGCCCTTCGTGGAGCATTTCCTGGGGGTAATGGCAAAAGACTGTGAGTACTTCCCAATGACAATGACTAAACTAGAGAATTTCCATTAGAGGGGCATTTACTGTCTGAATCTGGAATGTTAACTGAAGCTATCCCTATTTTAATGGAGATAATGTTGCCCAAACGAGTTCCATAATAAAATAAAAATGGTTTACATAGAATCTTGCTACCTGGGAATATAAAGAGGTGTTACTGATAAGAAGGGAGCCTCTTTCCTAGGACTACTAATTCTAACTCTGTGAGGAGTTGTTAGATTTTACAGTTCTTGATAGACAGCTCTCATGAACTATTTGGCTTCTGAATGGCATTTCCAAGATAAACAAACATCTTGTTTGAAAGCTGCTGCTCTGATTAAAGAAGAGTCAAAAATTTTTTTTCTTTTGAGTTATCTGGGTGAAGTATGTTTTTGTAACCAGATGTACCTTTCTAAGTTTCCCAAAATTCAGATTGTGATTTTATAACAATATACTTATTTGCATACATTCAATAAAAGTCCTTTAAAACAGAACAATTGGAGACACCTGTTATTTTACCAAAACTTTAACTAAAATAGTATATTTTTAGGTAAAGTTCCAGCAAAGCCAACCTAAAACCTATATGGACAATAAATTCTTGCTGCATTTTATGTAAATAATTAGGCCAAGTATAATAAGCCTAAAACTTACTTTGCACACAAATTGGTCTTACTACAATTTATCTTTAATAGACAAAAAAGAGTAGGGGGGCTAGGAAAATTGTTTCAAAGGAAAGTGTAAAACTTTCAACCCTAACTTTTTTTTAAAGTGCAGATTGAATCATGGATTATTTCTTGGCTACAATAATCCTAGAGAGTACCAGATTATAATTTTTCTTCATATTTTTAGTTGGTACCCTGATATAATAGGTCCCTTTTTCTGTTCTGACACACAAATACTCTTTTAATTGTCAAACTATAAATGTTACTTATCTCTCCTTGTTTTATTTCCAAGGAAACCAAAATCATTGTATTCTAAAGACCAGAGATGCTTCTCCCTCATTTGGTATTCCACTGGGCCCGGATCTGTTATTCACTGCAAATGTCCAGCTGCTAACACTATACAAGCACCCTCCCTCTAGGCCCAGGAACTGTCATGGAAGAGGTGGGCACATGAAATTTTTTTTTAGTGTAATTTATTATTATTATTATTGTACTTTAAGTTCTAGGGTACACGTGCACAACGTGCAGTTTGTTACATATGTATACATGTGCCATGTTGGTGTGCTGCACCCATTAACTCATCATTTACATTAGGTATATCTCCTAATACTATCCCTCCCCCTCCTCCTCACCCTACAACAGGCCCCGGTGTGTGGTGTTCCCCACCCTGTGTCCAAGTGTTCTCATTGTTCAATGCCTACCTATGAGTGAGAACATGTGGTGTTTGGTTTTCTGTCCTTGTGATAGTTTGGTCAGAATGATGGCTTCCAGCTTCATCCATGTCCCTACAAAGGACATGAACTCATCCTTTTTTATGGCTGCATAGTATTTCATGGTGTATATGTGCCACATTTTCTTAATCCAGTCTGTCATTGATGGACATTCGGGTTGTTTCCAAGTCTTTGCTATTGTGAATAGTGCAGCAATAAACATACGTGTGCATGTGTCTTTACAGCAGCATGATCTGTAATCCTTTGGGTATATCCCCAGTAATGGGATGACTGGGTCAAATGGTATTTCTAGTTCTAGATCCTTGAGGAATTGCCACACTGTCTTCCACAATGGTTGAACTAGTTTATAGTCCCACCAACAGTGTAAAAGTGTTCCTATTTCTCCACATCCTCTCCAGCACTTGTGGTTTCCTGACTTTTTAATGATTGCCATTCTAACTGGTGTGAGATGGTATCTCATTGTGGTTTTGATTTGCATTTCTCTGATGGCCAGTGATGATAAGCACATGGAATTTTAAGGGCCAGTTTTGAGGGATAAAATTAGGTCAAGGTCACACCCTCCAAATCAAAGAGGATACAAGGATGCCTAAACAGCTGATAAAACAAGCCTTCTAAACTATTATGTGTCACATTTGCATCCACCCCAACCATAAATAATTTTCTGCTTCCTACAGAATTAAAGAAAAATATTTACTGACAGTGAGAGACAGGACTAGCTGGATTTCCTAGGCTGACTAAGAATTCCTAAGCCTAGCTGGGGAAGGTGACTGCACTCACTTTTAAACAAGGGGCTTGTAACTCAGCTCACACCTGACCAATCAGGTAGTAAAGAGGGCTCACTAAAATACCAATTAGGCCAAAAGCAGGAGGTAAAGAAATAGTCAAATCATCTATCATCTGAGAGCACAGCAGGAGGGACAATGATTGGGATATAAACCCCAGGCATTCGAGCTGGGAGTGGGCAACCCCTTTTGGGTCCCCACCCATTGTATGGGAGCTCTGTTTTCACTCTATTAAATCTTGCAACTGCACACTCTTCTGGTCTGTGTTTGTTACGGCTCAAGCTGAGCTTTTGCTCCTCGTCCACCAATGCTGTTTGCCACCATTGCAGACCCACCACTGACTTCCACCCCTCCAGATCTGGCAGGATGTCTGCTGTGCTTCTGATCCAGCCAGGCGCCCACTGTTGCTCCCGATCGGGCTAGAGGCTCGCCATTGTTCCTGCATGGCTAAGTGCCCGGTTTCGTCCTAATCGAGGTGAACACTACTCGCTGGGTTCCACAGTTCTTTTCCACGACCCATGGCTTCTAATAGAGCTATAACACTCACCGCATGGCCCAAGGTTCCATTCTTTGGAATCCATGAGGCCAAGAACCCCAGGTCATAGAACAAAAGGCTTGCTGCCATCTTGGGAGCGGCGCCCCATCTTGGGAGCAGCCCGCCACCATCTTGGGAGCTCTAAGAACAAAGATCCCCTGGTAACATTAGGATAAAGATACCTTGTGACAGGGCCTCCTGGGTATAATACTCCCAGTTACAAGTTGCAAAGATAGATATAGATACAGATATAGATGTAGATATAGATATCCATCTATGTTTTTCTAGAACAATGCTTATGTTTTCTTTAGCGAATTACTAAAAGTCTGTAACTAAAACTAAGCTTACTGTAGCTCAACACATAGAAGTTAAAAATAAGTCAGTTTTGTAACTTTGCCTTTTTTTGTTTGTTGGCTTTTTCCTTAAAAAAAAAAAAATATATATATATATATATTTATTTGAGATGGTGTTTCACTCTCGTTGCTCAGGCTGGAGTGCAATGGCCCGATCTCGGCTCACTGCAACCTCCGCTTTCCAGGTTCAAGCAATTCTCCTGCCTAAGCCCCCTGAGTAGCTGGGATTACAGGCATGCGCCACTGCACCCGGATAATTTTGTATTTTTAGTAGAGACGAGGTTTCTCCATGTTGGTCAGGCTGGACTCAAACTCTCAACCTCAGGTGATCTGCCTGCCTCGGCCTCCCAAATTGCTGGGATTATAGGTCTGAGCTACTGCACCCGGCCAAAATAAGAATTTTAAGAGGTAATAAATGCCTGTCCACATCCATTCCTATCTGGCCTAGAACAATTAATCGGCTATAAGTCTTTTGACTCTTAAGGCCCTGGGCCATAAGGAGCCCCACAAAGGGACAGGATGGACCTGGTGCCGGCAGCCATGCCACCCTGACAACGCTATGGGATAAAATAAAGATTTGCTGGTCTTTAATGTTTCCTCTGCCAAATCTTGACCAAAAAGGGGAAAATGTAAACCAAAAATAAAATTCTAAGCTCCCCAACCATCTGAACGGACTTCCTCCTCAGCCAGGACTCTTTTAAAATTTAACCTAAGAGACTGTTTCAGGCCATAATGGGAAATGGGAGTCGAACATGCCTCATTATATCTCTCTGGTATTAATATCAACACAGACTTTAAGTCCGATAAGAAACATTTTACAACCTATTCTCTCTGAAGCCTGCTAGCTAAAAGCTTCCTCTGCACAATAAAACTTTGGTCTCCACAATCCTTTATCTTAACCCAAATATTTCCTTTCTGTTGATCCCAGGTTCTTAAACAAACTCAACCAATTGTCAACTAGGAAATTTAAAAATTTGCCTATAGCCTGGAAGCCCCAACTTCAAGTTGTTTCGCCTTTCTGAACCAAACCAAGGTATATCCTAAATGTATTTGATTGATGTTTTATGTCCCTCCACAATGAATAAAACTAAACAGCACTTTCACCATCTTGGGCACATGTTCTCAAGACCTTCTGAGGGCTGTGTCACAGGTTGTGGTCACTCATATTTGGCTCAGAATAAATATCTTCAAATATTTTACAGAGTTTGACTCTTTTCATCAACACACCCCTACCCCCTAGTTTAGCATGATGGAAATTCTATTCTAGTTGGGTGTAGTCAGTAACATGGAGCTCTCTCTTCCTCTAGCTCCTAGTACAGGGCAACAGTTTGACTTTAGGAGGGTAGTCTGCTGGAATCTCTCATCGTCTAATACCGAGCTCCATGTTGCAGAAGTTTTATTCCACTTAGGTGAGGCCAAGAGGAGTGGGAAGCCCTTCCCCCAGTCAGTTCCCATTGGTAAAATGGAATCTCTACCTCAAGCATGGTGGGCCAATAATATTGTGTCTCTGATCACTCTGCCCCAGCTCACTCATGGGGTGCATGTTCAATGCTAGAAAAAACAAGTTGAGAAAAGCCATAGCTACCATTCCTGCCCAGCACCCTGCTCATACAGCAGGGGTGTCATTCTGGAAGAAAGAAGCTGCTCTTCCTACCTCTAATGTCTAGTGTAGTACAGCAGAGATTCTGTCCATGAGGTGAGATGAGTTTTAAGAATGGAGAGCTCCTTAGCTCTCCCCAAGGAGTCTATCTTTATTTGGAAAAGAGAGTGAAGAAGTTTTTGTCTATGGTATTATCAGGAACAACAACAATCTTGGTGGTGAGCAATCAAGAGGGCACCAGAAGTTCTACGATTCTAGTAGTAGCTGCAGAATGGTTCACCAGCTAGAAGTTTAACAGAGAGAACCAGAGAAAAAACTAAGAAAAACCCTTTTAGGGTCTGGGCAAGCCTTGAAGACTTGAAAAGACGCAATTTTAATGTGGAAACATTTGTATCCCACGGCATTGTTTAAAAACACTAATGGAATTAAGAAGTGGAGGCTAATAGTCTGGTTGTGATATTATTAGAGATAGATCATCCAGAAACTCAAAGAGGATCTTAGGTAAGGAGACAGAGAGCCCAGTTAAAATCACAGTATCACTGGTGGTAGATACTGTGTACATGCCCAAGACTGTGACCTCTGAGGAGTGACACAGAGGCTGTATGCTGCAGGGAAATAGACTTCACTGAACTACGCCAGATGCTGAACTTAGAGGACAAAGCAGCTACTATAAATATGTTCAAAGACCTAAAGGAAGCTATGCTTAAAGAACTGAAAGAGTCAGGCAGGGTGGCTCATGCCTGTAATTCCAGCACTTTTCAGAGGCCAAAGCAGGAGGATCACTTGAGTCCAGGAGTTCAAGACCAGCCTGGGCAACACAGTGCCCATCTCTACAAAAAATAAAATTAGCTAAAATTAACTGTTTGTGGAGGCAGATGGCTGTGGTCCCAGCTACTTGGGAGGCTGAGATGGGAGAATCAGTTGAGCCCAGGAAGTCAAGACTGCAGTGAGGCAAGACTGTACCACTGCACTCCACCCTGCGTGACCCAGGGAGACCCTGTCTAAGAAAAAAAAAAAAAAAAAAAAACTAAAAGAATTTGTGAGAAATTCTTTTCATCAAATAGAAAATCAATAAAGAGATCAAAATTAAGAAAGTCTAGTGTTAAAAAATACAATAACTGAAACAAAAAGTTTCATAGAAGAGATCAACAGTAGACAGGAAATAAAGTTAGCAAACTTGAAGATAGATCAATACGTATTGTGCAAATTGAAGAAGATTGAGGACACAGAATGGTGAATAATGAACAGAGACTCAGAGAAATGTGGGGCATTATTAAGCACACCAATATACATGCGATGGAATTCCAAAAGAGAAGAGAGAGAAATAAACAGAAGAAAATATTCAAAAATAAGAAAAACTTTCAAAATTTGAAGAAAGTTATTAATCTACACCTCTAAGAAGCTCTACAAATAACAAATAGGATAAACATAAGGAGAAACACTTCAGAAACACCATATCAAAATGTCAGAAGCCAAAAACCAAGAGAAACTTTAAAAGCAGCAAGAGAAAATTAGTTATCATGTATAAGAGGAATTCCAATAAGATTTATGGCTGACTTCTACCAGAAAGAATAGAAGCTAAAAGGCATAGAGGGATGACATATTCAAAATGATGAAAGGAAAAAACTGTCAACCAAAAATATTTTATATGAAATATCCAGAATAGGAAAATTCAGAGATACAGAGAGTAGATATTGGTCATTAGGAGCTAGGGTCTGGGGCACTAAGGGAGAAACGGCTATTAGTTACAGGGTTTATTTTGGCGGTTTTGAAATGTTGTGGAATTAGATCATGGTAATGGTTGCAAGATATTGAAAATACATTTAAAACACTGAATTGTACACTTTTAAAGGGTGAATTTTATGGTCTATGAATTTTATCTCAATAAAAAAAATTAAAAACATCTCAAATCAGTAACCTAATATTCCAACTAAAGAAACTAGAAAAAGAAGAGCAGACTAAACCCAAAGCAAGCAGAAGGAAGGCAATAATAAAAACTTCACAGGAACAAATAAAATAGAGCAAAAAACAACGGAGAAAATCAAATGAAATCATAAGTTGGTTTTGTGAAAAGATCCACAGAACTGGCAAACCTTTAATTAGACTTAACGAGAAAAATAATGAGAAGATGCAAATTAGTAAAATTAAGAATGAAGAGGAGACATCAGTACTAACTTTACAGAAATAAAAGGAACATAAAGAAATACTATGAACAATTGTGTGCTACTGAATTAAATTACTTAAATGAAATGGAAAAATTTCTATAAAGACAGAAACTGCCAAAATCCATGCAAGAAACAGAAAATCTGAATTTAACTGTAACAAGTAAAAAGATAGAATTAGTAATTAAAATACTCTGCTCCCCTTAAATAAACCCCCAACTCAAATGTCTTCACTGGTGAATTTTACCGAATATTTAGAAAATAATTATACCAATTCTTCACAAACTCTTCTAGAACAGGAGGGAACATTTCCCAACTCATCCTGTGAAGTCAGCCAAAGATATCACAAGAAGAGAATACTACAGACCGATATCTTTTAAGAAAATCCATGCAAAAATAAAATCATTGACAAAATCTAGGAAATTAACTCCAGTTACATATAGAAAAAATTATAAATCATGACCAAATGGGGTTTATCCCAGGAATGTAAAGTTGAGTTAACATTTGATAATCCACCAATGTAATACACTATCTCAATAGAATAAAAGACAAAGAAGATCACATGATTATTTCAAGAGATGTAGAGAAAGTATTTGACAAAATATAACATTCTTTCACAATAAAAACATTCAACAAACTAGGAATAGAAGGGAATTTTTTCAATATGATAAAGGTCATCTATGAAAATCTCAAGGCTAATATCATACTTACTGCTGAAAGACTGCTTCCCCCGTAAGATCAACAACAAGACAAGAATGTTTGCTGTCATCATATCTATTATTCAGCACTGTACTTGAGGTTTCAACCAGGACATTTAGACAAGAAAAAGAAATAAAAGTCATCTAGATTGGAAAAGGAAAAAAATAAAACTACCTCTGTTTGCAGATGACATGATCTTTTATATAGAAAAGACTAAGGAATCTGCAAAAACACCTACTAGAACTAATAACTTAGTTTAGCAAAGTTACAAGATAGAAAATCAATATACAAAGATGAATTATATTTCTATATACCAGCAATAAACAATTTTCAAATAAAATTAAAACAAGTCCATTTACAAAAGCATCAAAAAGTATACACTACTTAGGAATAAATTTAACAAAAGAAGTATAAAACTTATACTCTGAAAGCTACAAAATATTGTTGGAGGAAATTTAAAAATATCTAAATAAGTGGAAACATTACATTTTCATGGATCAGAAGACTTAATATTATTAAGATGGCAATCTCTGTAAATTTACCTAAAGATTCAACAATATCCCTGTAAAAACCCTGGCTGCATTTTCTTTGCAGAAATTGACAAACTGATCCTAAGATTTGTATGAAAGTGCAAGAGAACTAGAATAGCAAAAACAATCTTGAAAAATGAACAACGGCTTTCTGCCCATGGACGCCGCTGAGGAAGCATCATTATAGTCTGTCTTCTCCCTGCCATCATGTCTAAGTCAGTGTCTCCTAAAGAGCCCGAACAGCTGAGGAAGCTCTTCATTGGAGGGTTGAGCTTTGAAACAACCTGAAAATGGCTCAAAATGGTTGAGCCATTTTGAACAATGGGGAATGCTCACAGACTGTGTGGTAATGAGTGATCCAAACACCAAGCCCTCCAGGGGCTTTGGGTTTGTCACATATGACACCATGGGGGAGATGGATGCAGCCATGAATGCAAGGCCACACAAGGTGGATGGAAGAGTCGTGGAACCAAAAAGAGCTGTCTCAAGAGAAGATTCTCAAAGACCAGGTGCCCACTTAACTTTGAAAAAGATATTTGTTGGTGGCATTAAAGAAGACACTGAAGAACATCAACTAAGAGATTATTTTGAATAGTATGGATAAATTGAAGTGATTGAAATCATGACTGACCGAGGCAGTGGTAAGAAAAGGGGTTTTGCCTTTGTAACATTTGACAACAATGACTCCGTGGATAAGATTGTCATTCATAAATACCATAGTGTGAATGGCCACAACTGTGAAGTTAGGAAAGTCCTGTCAAAGCAAGAGATGGCTAGTGCTTCATCCAGCCAGAGGTGGAAGTGGTTCTGGAAACTTTGGTCACAGTCATGAAGGTGGTGGTCGTGGAGAAAACTTCAGTGGTGGTGGTGGCTTTGGTGGCAGCCGTGGTGGTGGTGGTTATGGTGGCAGTGGGGATGGCTATAATGGATTTGGTAATGATGGAAGCAATTTTGGAGGTGGTGGAAGCTACAATGATTTTGGCAATTACAACAATCAGTCTTCAAATTTTGGACCCATGAAACTTTGGAGGCAGAAGCTCTGGCCCCTATGGTGGTGGAGGCCAATACTTTGCCAAACCACAAAACCAAGGTGGCTATGGTGGTTCCAGTAGTAGCCGTAGCTGTGGCAGTGGCAGATTTTAATTAGGACACAAAGCTTAGCAGGAGAGGAGAGCCAGAGAAGTGGCAGGGAAGCTACAGGTTACAACGGATTTGTGAATTTAGCCAAGCACAGTGGTGGCAGGGCCTAACTGCTACAAAGCAGACATGTTTTAGACAAATACTCAATGTATGGGAAAAAAACTCAAGGATTGTATTTGTGACTAATTGTATAACAGGTTATTTTAGTTTCTGTTCCGTGGAAAGTGAGAAGCATTCCAACCAAGGGTTTTAATGTAGTTTTTTTTTTTTTGCACCCATGCTGTTAATTGCTAAATGTAATAGTCTGATTATGATGCTGAATAAATGTCTTTTTAATAAAAAAAAAGAAAGAAGAAAAATGAACAACAAAGTTGGAAGATTCACACTTCCTAATTTCACATCTACTACAAAGGTACAGTAATGAAAACCATGTGGTACTTGCATAAGAATGAACATACAGATTAATGAAACAAAATTGAGAGTCCATTAAAAAATCCCTTTATGTTTACTGTGAATTGATTATTAGCAAGGGTGCCAAGATAATTCAATACAGATAAAACAGTCTTTTCAGCAAATGGTGATGGGTCAACTAGATATTCACATACAAAAGAATGAAGTTGAATTCCTGCGTGACACCATATATAGAAATTAGCTCAAAATGAAGTACATACCTACATATAAGAATTAAAAATATAGAAGTCCTAGAAGAAAGCATAGAAGTAAATAGAATAGGCAGTAGTCTTTTAGAAATAATTTAAAAGCACAACCAACAAAAAAAAACTAGATAAATTGGAGTTCATAAAAATTAAAAACATATTTCTGGGTATATACCCAAAATAATTGAAATCAGGGACTCAAACAGACATTTGTCCACTAAAGTTCAGAGCGGCATCATTCACAATAGCCAAAAGGTGGGAACAACCCAAATGTCCACTGATGGATGATTGGATAAACAAAATGTATATGTATACATATGTATGCATCTATGTGTGTATATACAATGAAATATTATTCACCCTTAAAAAGGAAGGAAATTCTGACACATGCTACAACATAGGTGAACCTGGAAGACATTATGCTAAGTGAAATAAGCCAGTTACAAAAAGACAAGTAAGTACTGTCTGATTCCATTTACATGATGTACCTAGAGTCATCAAATCCATAGGGACAGAAAGTAGAATGGTGGTTGCCAAGGACTGAGAAGAAGAGAAAATGGAGAGTAATTGTTTAAAAGATACAGAGTTTCAGTTTGGGAAGATGAAAAAGTACTGGAGATGGATGGTGGTGATACCTGCACAAGAACGTAAATGTACTTAGTGCCACTGAAATGTACAATTAAAATGGTTAAAATTATAAATTTTGTGTTCTGTATATTTCACCACAATAAAACAATGAAAAACTTGTACTTCAAGCAATACCAGTAAGAAAGTGAAAAGACAACACACAGAATGAGAGAAAATATTTTCAAATCATTTATCTGATAAGGGTTGAGTATCCAGAATATATATTTAAAACTCGAATAATTCAACAATAAAAAGACAAATAACATTTACAAATGGGCAAAGGTTTTCCAGTCTGGCATGTAAAGAGCTTGGAAGTTACCATTCTGTCTTAACAACAAATAAAAAGCTAAACAAACTGAAAAATAAACCACTGTTCTTAGAGCCATCAGAGAAATGAGGTCACAGGATTATAACTGTCATTCATTCCTAATCCTAAAATAACAGTAACAACACAGAGCTTACACCCTTCACAAAAATTCACACAAAACTAATCATAGACCTAAATGTAAAATGCAAAACTCTGAAATTCCTAGAAGATAATATAAAAGAAAATTTCAGTGACCTTGGGTGGTAATTTTTTATATATAACAACAAAGGCGCAATTCATAAAAGTTACAATTTGTAAACTGGACTTCATTAAAATTAAGAATTTCTGCTCTGTGAAAGACACTATCAAGTGAATGAGAAGATTGGGAGAAAATATTTGCAAATGACATATCTGATAAAGAATTGTTAATAATATATACAAAGAACTCTTAAAATTCAACAAAAAGAAAATACATAACTTGATATTTTAAAAGGCAAATCTAAATGAACACTTCACCAGAAAATATATATGGATGGTGAATATGCATATGAAAAGATGCTCAGTATCATATGTCATGAGGGAATTGCAGATGGAAACAACGAGATACCACTACACACGTATTAGAATAACCAAAATCCAAAACACTGACAACACCAAATGCTGGTGATGATGTGAAGCAACAGGAACTCTCATTTAGTGCTGGTGGGAATGCAAAATGGTACACCCACTTTGGAGGACAGTCTGGCAGTTTCTTACAAAGCTAAACATGCTCTTATGATACAATCCAGCAATTGTGCTCCTTGGTATTTACCCAAGTGGGTCAAAAACCTATGTCCACACACACACACAAAAACCTGCACATTATTGTTTATAGCAGTTTTATTCATAATTGCCAAAACTTGGAAGCAACCAAGATTTCTTTTGGTAGGTGAATGAATAAACTCTGGTACATCTAGACAGTGGAGTATTGTTCAGCACTCAAAAGAAATTGGCTATCAGGTCATGAAAACACATAGAGGAATCTTAAGTGCATATTATTAAGTGAAAGACACCAATCTGAAAAACCTCCATACTGTCTGATTCCAATCAGATGATATTCTGGAAAAAGCAAAACTATGGAGACAGTAAAAGGATCAGTGGTTGCCAGGGGATGGTGAGATGAATAGGTAAAGCACAGGGACTTTTCAGAGCAGTGGAACTAGTCTGTATGATACTAAAATGTTAGACACATGTTATTATATATTTGACAAAACTTACAGAATGTACACCAAGAGTGAACCTAATGTAAATTATGAACTTTGGGTAACAGTGATGTGTCAATGTAGGTTCATCAATTGTAACAAAAGTACTATTCTGGTGAAGGAGTTAATAGTGGGGGTGCTGTGCGTGCTGGGGGGTAGCGGGTATACAGGAAATGTCTGCACCTTCTGCTCAATTTTGCTACAAACCTAAAACTGCCCTAAAATCGTCTTTAAAAACAAAAAACAGGCCAAGGGTTTCAATAGACATTTCTTTAAAGAAGATATACAAATGGCCAATGAGCACGTGAAAAGATACCTAACATCTTATTCACCAAGGAACTGCAAATCAAAACCAAAATGAGATACCACTTCACAACCACTAGGATAGCTATAAAAAAAAAATACAAAAAATAAGTGTTGGTGAAGATGTACAGAAATTGAAATCTTCATGTGTTGTTTGTAGGAATGTAAAATGGGTTAGCTGTTTTGCAAAACATTTTGGCAGTTCCTTAAAATATTAAACATAAGGTTACCACCATATGATCCAGCATTCCCACTGCTGGGTATATATCCAAAAGAAGAAAAATCAGTATATCCAAGAGATGTCTGCACTCCCATGTTTGTTGCAGCACTATATGCAATAGCTAAGACATCGAATCAACCTAAGTACCCATCAACAGGTGAATGGATAAAGAAAATGTGATAACATATACACAATGGAATATTACTCAGGCATAAAAAAGAATGAAATCCTGTCACTTGCAGCAACATGAATAGAACTGGAAGTCATTCTATTAAGTGTAATAAGCCAAGCACAGAAAGACAAATGTTGCATGTTCTTATTCATATATAGGAGTTAAAAAGGTTGATTGGTTTCACGAAAGTAAAGGGTAGAGTGATGGTTACCAGAGGCTGGGAAGGGTAATGGGGAGTGGGGGTAAAGAAGGGTTGGCTAATGGTTACAAAAATATAGTTAGATAGAAGGAGTAAGATCTAGTGTTTGGTAGCACAATAGGGTGCCTATAGTTAAAAAAAAATATTGTGTATTTCCAAATAACTAGAAGAATGGAATTAGAATGTTCTTAACACAAATAAATGATAAATGTTTAAGGTGATGGATTTCCCAGTTACCTTGATTTGCTCATTATAGATTGTATGCTTGTATCAAAATATCACGTGTACCCCATAAATAGTGCAACTACTATGTATACATAAAAATTAAACTGAAAATTTAAAAAAATTGAGGTACCATATCATCCAACAATTCTGCTGTTAGGTATATAACCAAGACAAATAAAAATGTTCATCTAATTTAAAAACTTGTACAGGACTTCTCCTAGCAGCATTAGTCATAATAGCCAAAAAGTAGAAACAACCGAAATGTCCATGAATTTGTAAGTGCATAAACAAAATGTGGTACAGTTTATCCATACAATAGCTATTATTCAGCCATAAAAAGAAATTTGTTGCCAATACATGCTATGATATAGAAGAACCTTGAAAACGTTATGCTAAGTGAAAAAAAGTCAGTCAAAAGACCATTTATTATATAATTCCACTTATATGAAATGTCTAGAACATGCACATTTATAGAAACAGAAAGTGGATTAGTATTTGCCAAGGTCTGTGAGGGGGTGATGGGGAGATTGTGGTGGTAGGGATGCCTAAAGGGTACCTGTTTCTTTGCGGGTGATGACAATGTTCTAAAATTGATTGTGGTAATGGTTATAAAGTCTGTGAATTTACTAAAGACCACTGAATTGTATACTTTAGTTGGGTTAATTGTGTGGCAAATAAATTTTGCCTCAATAAAGCTATTTTTTTAAAAGTTTAACAGAATAGAGGGTGATCTTTGAGTTGAGCCCTGAAGGATAATCTAATAATCAAAAAGTAGAGAAAGGCATTTCAAGCTGATGGAACAGCATGAACAGTGGTTTGGAGACTTGAAATGTGAATGATATGGTGTGAATGAAGAAGGTATGTGTGGGTGGTTTAGGTAAGAGTTGGGTGGGAAAAGATGATCCTGGGAAAGTTGCCCAGGAACTTGAATGGCATGGCCAGGAGTTTGAATCTAATCTCACCAGGACTATGGGATTCATGACTGGTTTCTGGGCTGGGCATTGACAAAGTCAGATTTCTATGTCATGGAGCATGCCTGACAACAATCAGTCTGTAGAATATATGGAAGGAGGCAAGAATACCTTTTTCAAACTGGTAGAATTTTGTGTACTATGTAGTTACAAAGGCTCTCCCTGGGGGTTTTCTTAATTGTCTTTTCTGAGCTGCCTCCCTCAGGGCTTTGTTCCTACAAGGCTTTGCCTATACTAGGATTTTATTTTTTGAAAACTAAATGTGCACAGCCTTCAAGCTCCAAAAGAATTACCCAGAGGTACCATTTCTGTTTCTGAGACGTACTTTGGGCGGGAGTGCTAGGACCCTACAAAGTAACCTTCAAACCAACCCTAGATTGGCCACAAAGTCTAGGTTATGGGTCTTGACCTGCTTTTCACATGTTCCCACATCCACCCCAATGCACATACTAACTTGGGAGATTCTCTTTGTTTTAGAAGCCCCCCTTAGCCTTAGACCCCCAACTCCAAGCTCTACCGCTAATCTGCTGTGTAGCCTAGGTCAAATTTCTTACTCTTCTGGGTCTTGCTTTCTCTGTCTATATCATGAGGGGTTCTGAAAAGATTATATCTAAGGCCCCTTACCACTTTCCAGCTTAGCTTTCTCTAGATAGAGCTGAGCCTCTGTGGGCAGAAGAAGAGCAGAAAGGCAGGAAAAGGCAGGAAGATGGAGGAGAGGGGTGGGCCCTTAAAGGGCTTTATACCTCTCTCTCTGGCTGAGAGCTATCTGGGTATATGGTGACATGGTGCTCAAGAAAGGTTTGTTGAATTGAACAAAACTCACCAGTTGTGCCAGAAAAGTGTCTAGCTCCATTTGGTTCTGTGGCCATAAAATGATCTGGGTAGGTAGAATCAGATCAAAAATACCAGAACCTTGACTGAAGGTCTAAAACCTCTCTAGGGCCGCATCACTAAGTATTGAATATTGTGACAAAGCCATGGGCTTCTGGACCAAGGTTGGTAAATTAATTCAGGGAAGGGCAACGTTGTTTTTACCAGACACAAAAGGGCAACTTTAAGATGAGGAAAGTCACAGAGACTGAGAGCCCTGGAAGAAGCATGGGTCTGCAGCAGACCCCAGACAGAATCTTTTGCCTCCTTATCAGTGGGTTTAACCAACAGCAGATCGAAAATGTTTGACAAAAAATGGATGACTGTGTCTGTGCTAAACATGTACAGATTTTGTCATTACTCTTTAAATAATATAGTATAACAACTATTTGCATAGCATTTACATTGTATTAGGTATCATAAGTAATCTAGAGTGATATAAAGTTTATGAGAGGATGTGTATAGGTTATATGCAAATACTACACCATTTTTTATAAAGGACATGAGACATGAGCATCTATGGATTTTGATGTTTGCAAGGGGTCCTGAAACTAATCTCCCACATATACCGAGGGATGGCTATTCTCCCACAGTAAAGCAGGTGCTCAAGGAAGATCAGAGGAATGGCAAATAGGGAGTCAGGAAAGGGGGTGGAGAATGCTGTAGCCTGAGCAGCTGTTTGGCTTTCATAGCTTTTTAGAAGCCAGGTCTAGAAAAAGCTCATAAACACAATAAAAGCAAAAAATTCATACCAGCCACAAGCACCAGGGCTTTGAAGCATTGGTGGGAGAGTATGGAGTCTGAATCCACCGCCCATCCGGACTCCTGAAACCCTGGGGGCCTGGGATGGAGCCTGCCTGCTTCTTTCTAGGCTTTCCCCAAGAATGATGCCTCCTGCTGGGCTTGCAGTTCTCTTGGTTCCCTTCTCTTCTCTCCTTGGAGGTGGTATTGACCAGCCCTCTCCCACCAGATAAGGACATCTTGTTCCTTCTGATCTAGGAGAGCAAAACAGTTCTCATTCCCTGGGGGCTGGGAGGGTCACAGAGGGGAAGTTCTGATGTTTGTAAGCAGATCAGTCAGCCCCAGGGGCTCCTGGTCCCCATATCCTCCACCACCTCCCCCTTGTGTCCCCTCCCTCACAGGGCCAATTTACTACTTTGTTCATCGCCCAGAGGCTAGCAGCAAGTAGAGAACAATGCATCCCATTTCCCTGGAATTGTCACCCCAATTTGGGGGTTGGTTGTGGAAGAAAATTGCAGCATGCTTCTTACTGGGCCTCTCTCCAACCCTCTCCAGCTCTTTCCTGCCTTCTAGTGGGGACTACCCTGGTGCACACACACTGTCTCCAAGCCACAAAATGGGCTCAGCACCACCCCCAACTCCCTGGGCAGCCCAGAAGAGCCCAGAAGAGCGAAATATTGCTCAAGCTGGCCTTGAGGCTCAGGTAAAGAGTGTGAAGGGTGGACAAGAGCTGCAAGAACCTGATTGGCTCATCAGGTTGTAGCAGCTGATGAGCCAATGCTCTCTGAAGGGTTCTGCCCCTGCTTTTCTCTGCAGTAGTTCATTCTCAAGGACACTTGCAGGAACTCCAGATCCCAGGACAAAGCTTTTGTGCTTGGTTCCTCATTCCAGGCTTCTCCTTTCCATACTGTGGCAAAATCTCATGCCACACTCTCCTCATGGCCTAAAGAGTCATCCTTGGTTTCCAAATAGCCCCATGAAACCTTTTAAAATTTTATTAAGGAAATATAAAATAAAATAAGAGTGAAATACAAGTATGGCCATTTCTTTGGGCATTACTGGAAGAAAGACATGAGATGGACCTCATATCCTGTTTCATTAACAGTTTTTCACACCATGCAATTTCTCTCTGAACCCCTTTCCTGAAACAACAGCTGTTTGCTGGCCATAGGCCAGCCCAGTACTAGAGATGGGAATCCTCTGTGTTGCCATGTTCCCTGGCTCCATGGAGGAGCAATAGGTCTGTTTGTTGCTGTTGTTGAGATGGGATCTTGCTATGTTGCCCAGACTGGTCTCAAACTCCTGGCCTCAAGTGATCCTCCCACCTCAGCTTCCTCCCAAAGTGCTGGTATTACAGGCCACCACACCTAGCCTAGGTCTGAAACAGAATATTTTAGAGTTGTGTCTTTTGTCCACTTATGGACTTCCAGTCACCCCTAGCTGGGTGAAGACTCTAGCCTTTGTCTAGGCCAGTGGGTTTAAAAGGAAATTAATACCATCTTTATTTGGTATTATATTTAGTGGTTTGTTTTAGTAAATATAAAATATTTACAAGGGCTTTTGCCTTTCAGTCCCCCTCAAGAAAACTCCTTATACAAGTCTTACATTATTCAACTGAAATTCTTCTTACACAGGCTTTCAGAAACCTATTCACAATGCTTGGGGAGGTGCAACTGTAGGATCAACAGTGTGTAATAACATCAAAGGATATAAAATAACAACAACAAAAACTGCCAAAAAATAGCTTGAGTACAAAGAGACACACAAATGCAACATTTCCCAAGTCAGTTTCTGCTGGAAACATTTTGAAAATGGAAGTCATTAGTTAAATTTTAAAAGTACTTGTAAACAACTTGTACATAAATGTTCAGAACAGCTTTATTTGTAACAGCCCCAAACTGTAAACAACCCAACTGCCCATCAACAGGTAATTAGATAAGACAAACTGTGTTATCAACATAATGTAATACTACTTAGCAATACAAAGAATTAAAATGTTGATACACACCTTATTCTGAATCTCAAAATAATTATGCTAAGTGGAAAATCTCTAGACAAAAAGAGTAAATACTGTATAATTCCACATATAAATAATTCTAAAAATGCCAATTAATCTACAGTTACAGAAAGCAGATCAGTAATTGCCGGAGGATGGTGGTAGAGGGAGGGATGAACTAAAAAAGGACATGAAGAAACTTTTGAGGATGATGTACATGCTCATTATCTAGATTACTGCAATGATTTCATGAATGTACACATTTGTCAAAATTGACCAAATAATGTACTTTAAATATGTGCAGTTTATTGTACATCAGTTACGCCTTAATAAGCTCTAAAAAGTAATCAGATTTAGAGCAAAAAATATTAATTGCAGTGGATCCTGTTGAACTAACTCAATATTCTTATTTTCAACCCTCTTCTCTATTTCTATCATCATTACAAAAGCTATAAAAACTACACTCTTACTTTTTCAGATTCACTTGCAGCTAGAAGTTAGAAAGTTAAAACCTTTCTAAATCCATGGAACCCCCTTTCCTTTCCAATTGCAATTTTATACTGAAGTCCATTGCATAAAGAATATAAAAGCAGGAATGCTCTGATGTGATGGAGGCACTTGTCAGCCTACTGAAAACTCCACTGATTTTTTTTTCTCACTTATTTTGTCCCTCCCATCCTCTCCCTCTGCAGTAGTCCTTGGAAAAATCTGAAGAATCTCTAGAGTTGTGCATATCTCTTCTTTCCCAGGTAAGCTACCTTTTCACTATCCCAAAAGATGATAGAGTCCAGGCTCCTCATTTTATAAGTGGGTAAATTGAACCATAAAGAGATGAAGAGACCTGCATGTGGTCTCACAAGAAAGAAGCAGAAGTTGGTGGCCCAAGTGTTTTGGGCTTCTCAGGCCAGATTCGTTTGTTGAGTCTGTGGGCAGTGTTTCTGAAGGGCTTTTATTTTGATGGGATTTTTGCTTCAGTTTTTTCACAGATGTCTTGAGCCCCCTAATGAATTTCTGCTACACTAGTCCTAAGCACAATTACTCTTCTGTCCCGTTCAATCCTGTTTCCCTTTGGTCACGGTCTCCCAGGGCTGTGAACCTTCCCCCTACCTTCTGGAGAAGCCCATTTTTCAAAGATCTATAGAAGGCTCAGTACAGAAGTTGTGAGATGCTGGGTAAGAACACCAAACCTGCTGGGCGCGGTGGCTCACGCCTGTAATCCCAGCACTTTGGGAGGCCGAGATGGGCGGATCACGAGGTCAGGAGTTCGAGACCAGTCTGGCCAACATGGTGAAACCCCATCTCTACTGAAAATACAAAAATTAGCTGGGCATGGTGGCAGGTGCCTGTAATCCCAGCTACTCGGGAGGCTGAGGCAGGAGAATCGTTTGAACCCAGGAGGCGGAGGTTGCAGTGAGCCATGATCGTGCCATTGCACTCCAGCCTGGGTGACAAGGCGAGACTCCATCTCAAAAACAAACAAACAAACAAACAAACAAACAAACAAACACCAAACTATAACCAAAAACTCTAGGTGAAACACTAGCAGTCAGGCTACTCGAGAAACAAATACTTCAGATCCACTGCTAATGAAGAGAACCTCAAGCCCCAAAGGAGCTTGGGAACCAGAAAGCACAAAGGGCCTTGATTCCAGTTGTTCTCTGGATGCCTGCAAGGGCTCTACCCAAACTCCGAGGGGCATCTCAGGACCCTCTTCAAAGACGCTGGGCCAACAGAGGTGGGATTTCTGCCACTGGAGGGAAGAGGAGGCAGGAAGAAGGAGTTCACAGGGAGGGGCAGTTATTAAGGAGCTGGCCTGGACTGGGCTGAAAGGCTCAGGAGACACTCCAAAGAAATAGGAGAGAGTGGTGGCCACAGCAGGGGACAAGGTTAGATTTGAGGGATTCAGGGGCTTGGAACAAAGCATCCTGGCCTCTCTAGATGGGGATGGAGATGGGATTAAGCCTGAATTCCTCCTAGGAGGAGTCGTAAGTGATTAAGTTTCAAATCTCTGGAGTGGTTTCTGGTAACACAAAGCTAAGAGCTGGAATGCTTTTCATCCTTACAATTTTTAAAATTTGGTGATGATACCAGAGCCACCAATCCTCTGTTCCTTACATCTATAGCTGCTGTTTAGTGGCAGACCCATCCCAGGCAAAGGAGGAAGGTAAAGAAGACTGTAACTCCAAAAAAGAACCTTCTTGCAAAAGTAGGTCACCATGTGTGTTGCCTAGCACTGCGTGTGAGGGAACCGCCAAGCAGAGCTGGGAATAAGCTGCACAGACATGTCTTTCACCCTCTCTCTCCCTCCGCTTCTTTCCTTCTCTCCAATTCTTCCTCTCCCTCTCCCCCTTTCCCTCTTTTTCACAGACAGACAGACACACACGCACACACACTCTCACTCTCTCTCTCTCTCTCTCCTTTGCTAACATACCAATGTCCTTTAGGAAAACTTGAACACTGGTTCTGAGGAATGGTACTGAGGAAACAGAAAAAGTGGTAGTCACAAAAAAATAAGAGCTGAGGTTCAGAAAGGGAAGGTTACAGAGAGTACAGGGACTTGTCCAATATGACACGGTTTGCCACTGGCAAACCTGGAGCTAGATTTCTCTGACTCTCAGTCCAAAATGGAGAACAGGAGAAAATGAGTGCTTCCTGGGAAATACTATAGTTAGATTAAAGAAATATCTTCCATAAGAAGGCATATAAGACACTGAGTTGGTACATTAAATAAAAGAAACTTATTTGTCTGAGATATTCATTCAGAGTAAAGCAGGGCAATACATTTACACCACTCACGAAGTCTTTCCAAACTTTAGGGATATTTCTCCAATGTTTAGAAACCTGCTGAATGTTGGCCGGGTACAGTGGCTCATGCCTGTAATCCCAGCATTTTGGAAGGCAGAGGCAGGTGGATCACGAGGTCAGGAGATCGAGACCATCCTGGCTAACACGGTGAAACCCCGTCTCTACTAAAAATACAAAAGACCTAGTTGGGTGTGGTGGCGGGCGCCTGTAGTCCCAGCTACTCAGGAGGCTGAGGCAGGAGAATGGTGTGAACCTGAGAGATGGAGCTTGCAGTGAGCCGAGATCGCACCACTGCACTCCAGCCTGGAAGACAGAGTGAGACTCTCCGTCTCAAAAAACAAACAAACAAACAAACAAAAACCTGTTGAATGTTTTCTAAAAGTGGGCCCAAGTCTAGACCCTGGGTACAGGCCAGGCTCTAGGCCAATACATTTGATTTCATGTTGGTCAGAATTTGTGTTAGTCTGGGACCTCAGAGAAGTAGATAATAAAATGGGATTGCATATGCAGGGATTTATTAAGAGAAATGACAGCAGATAGAGAGGAAGTCTGCGAAAGCTAGGAAAGACGTGAGACTGCAATGTAAGTCTGACCCTGAGTGAAAGAGAGGATCAGGGAAGGTTGGATGGAAGCTTCCTAGTCTGCCCTGCACTCTAAGGAAAGTTTGGCAACACCATCATTCATTCATGAAACCAAGGTCAGTTGGCATTCAGAGGAGTTCTGTGTCTCCCAAGAACAGGCCCACCTTAGTATCTTAGTATCTTGGCCATGTAGCAGGTGTGACCTCAGTACAATGCTGGGATGATTTCAGAGTGCAGCAGCCAAGACCCCTGGTCAATTATGCTCCCTGTAGTTGGGAGTCTTCCAGGAACATTCTCATGGGTGCCACAGAACTCCATCTTTAGCTTCTACTATATTACTTCTTTTCTCAGATGCAGCTGCCTTCCCCATACCCACAGGGACCTTTAGTCTTTAAAAAGGAGAACAGGAGAGGACAGGGACCAGTAAGCCTCTGCTTGATGCATTGAAGTCAGACCACCTTGAGTCTTGGTTCTTTCCTTCCACGGCCCTGACATCCCAGTACTTGTTCTGTTATGGGCTAACATGCTCATGCCACCCATGCTAGTTGTTGACCAAAGTCATTATACTCCAGAAGCCCTTACAGGTACCCTGAATGTATGGACCCTTATGTGCTCCAGATATTCCTTATCTTTTCTATCTTCTTAATCACCCGATTCTGGAGAAAGGCCAAGGAGGTGGGGTAGGAGTTGGAGAGAGTGTCAGATGCAATCATTTTCTTCCCACAGTGGGTGTGACTATTGGGACTAGGATAGGGAAGGGTTAGGAAACTAACATTTTCTTGAGCACCTCCCCTTTATATATTTAACCTGCGTTACTACACACAACTGTACTGATAGGTATTAAGTGTACCTGCTTGATGACTGAGAAAACAGAGTGTATCTAAGCCACTTGCCCACAGTCACACAGTTCTAAGTGGCAGAGCCCCAGTGGGGAGGGGGAAATCAAACTCTGTCCTTCAATGAGTGTTTTCTCTTCCAAAACTCCAGGGACTGGCAGGGGTACAGCCTCTCCCTGCAAGAGGAGGCCTGCACTGGAGGCCACCACTAGTTGGCATTTCTGTCTGCTGACAGCCATGACTTCAGCTCAACTCCAGCCCTGAGGCGGCACTGGTCTCAGCCTCTTCTTCCCAGGATACCTCTCAGTTTCTAGACTTGATAGGAGGCAGGGAACACTCTTGAGATACACACACACACACACACACACACACATGTACATATGCATGCTGAGGGCCACCACACCCTGCTAAATAACACAGTTGATCAAGACCAGAGTCATGGCTCAGTTACAGGTAAAGGCCAGAGCAGAGGTCTATAACTGGCTTAAGGGGATCCAGCTGGGCTTTCTGGGCACTCCAGTCCGTCCACCACCCACTGCACTGAACAGAATAAGTTATTCTTTCACAACACTGGCCCAAAGGGATTTCTTTATTCCTCTAGTTTTGATTTTACATTTTAAAGCCCATAGAACACCAGTCCAGGAGATTTAACAAGGAAATTCCTGAACACTGAGTCATAGATGGAAAGAGGTAGAGGGAAGATTAAAAATCTTACCAAGGGAGGGCATCAAACGACCACAAATACTGTATGATCTCACTTATGTGTGAAATCTAAAAAAGTTAAACTAATAGAAGCAGAGTTTAGAATGGTGGTTACTGAAGGCTGGTGGTTGTGGGGAATGGGGAAATATTGGCTAAAGGGTACAAAATTTCAGTTATAAAACAAGTTCTGGAGGTCTAATGTACAGCATGGTGACTGTAGTTAATAGTACTGTATTGTGTACTTGAAATTTGTTAAGTGTAAATCTTGCCAGGTATGGTGGCTCATGCCTGTAATCCCAGCACTTTGGGAGGCTGAGGCGGGTGGATCATCTGAGGTCGGGAGTTCAAGACCAGCCTGACCAACATGGAGTAACCCTGTCTCTACTAAAAATACAAAATTAGCCAGGTGTGGTGGTGCATGCCTGTAATCCCAGCTACTTGGGAGGCTGAGGAAGGAGAATCGCTTGAACTCAGGAGGTGGAGGTTGCAGTGAGCTGAGATAGCGCCATTGCACTCCAGCCTGGGCAACAAGAGCGAAACTCCGTCTCAAAAAAAAAAAAAAAAAAAAAAAAAAAAACCAATGTAAATCTTAAGTGTTTGCACCACACCAGAACAATACTATTTGAGGTGATGGATGTGTTAATTAACTTGGCTGTGGTAAATTTCAGACTGTATATGTATATAAAATCATGACTTTGTATAACTTAAATATATACAATTTTAATTGTCAATTATGCGCCAATAAAGCTAGGATGAGGGGGAGGCCACTTAAAAAAACAAAGTGACTATATATTGCCAAACATTATTGATAATCCCCTCTAGCCTGATTATTTGAGGGCAGGTTTATGTAATGCGTTGAAGAGGATGTTTTGTTTCTTTAGTACGACTAATGTTTAGTTTTGTGGAATATTTCAGTGAATCCTATATTCTGAAAAAAGAAAGACCACTGGTGGTGTGGAAAAAGGTACACACCTGTACTTACTCATCCTTGGGCAAGTCAAGTTTATACATAACTATGGGCCCATAGCTAGCAAGACAAGAGGCAAAATGCTGAACAGCATTAGGCGTCCCAGTGCCCAGTGCCTCCCTTCTCTCTGCTTTGTGCTGGCTGTCTCTCAAAGACTGGTTCTTAGGAGGCAAGCTTTATGTGTGGGAATGGCAGGCAGATGGAATGGGGACTGGCAGGTGGTTCTAGATACTCAGTACAAGCCCCCTGGAAGAAGCCAAAGAAGAGACATTCCTTGTGTATGTGTCTGTGTGTGTGTGTGTGTCTCCCAAAAAAGGCAGAAGCTGGGGCAAATTGTTTGTGCCTACTGGAGGCAGGCAGTCTCCTCAGAGGCCTTTGTGATGGGTAAAGAAAAAGTAAAAAGTCTGGAAATAAAATACTGCTGAGCTAGCATGAGGGGAAAGGCAATGACAAGAGGGTCAATGGAGCTCAAGGACAGCATTGGTGACCCTGAAATTCATACTTTCAGAATCCTACGTCCTCCACATACCAGAGTTTGGGGACCTACTGAGGTGCAGAGTGGCCCAAAGTAAATGGAGGCTGGGAAGTCTGCTTCATTGGGAGTCTGTCCTTTATGTCTCCTCATAGACATGATGCTAATTTTCTCCTGAACGGTGATCCTTGATCTTGACTGTACATTAGAATCACCTAGGGAGCTTTTAAAAATATCACTCCATCATTGATGGACATGTATACATATGTAACAAACCTGCATGTTGTGCACATGTACCCTAGAACTTAAAATATAATAAAAAAAAATCACTCAATCTCTCAGAGACAATGATTCGGTTGGTCTGGGGCAGGGCCAGGACATCAGTATTTTTTTAAGCTCCCCAGAGGATTTTGATGGGCTACTGGGGCTGAGAACCACCAGTAACAACTCAAGTGACTGAAATTGGTGGAGATAGAGGGATGGGAAGTAGAGAGAAATGGATACTGTGGAAAGTGCATGCTGGCTTGTCAGCTGGGAGACCTGGATTAGGGCCGTTTCTGCCACTGGATTACTGTGTGACCCTAGTCACGTCCCTGTTTCTCTCTGAACCCTCAGATCTCTATCAGTATAATAAAGGAGTCAGACTTGATGGCCTCTAAGGGTCCTTCTAAGTACTTTAACATTCTAGAAATTTATCAGACAGAAGGGACCCGGTGGCTTTGCACAGACAAGGCTTGGCTTGCAGGGGGTTGCAAAAGAGCACTTCTAACCCAGCTCACTAGGAAGGGCTAGTCCTAAGGAATTGCCTATGCAGATCCATGATTGAAAGGCATGGAAACAGTCTTCAGGTTCTCCTCAATTTTGAGCCCATGAAGCAGGGGCAGTGCCCAAAGGTAGGCTCTTTAGAATGCTGGCAGCATCACATGAGTTTATTATTATTCTTAGTAGTAGTAGTAGTAGTAGTAGTAGTAATAGTAGTTGCACAGTGATAATAATTTTAATTTGACATCCAGTTTTCTCATCCCATAATAATGACAGCTCAAGTGTGTCTGCAGCAGCATCCCACGGAGTTGAAATCACCTCAACTGCTCTCTTATTCATTCTTTTTATCTCCTCTGGGCAGATGAAGACCCAGGGAACTAAGGTAGAAAGGTACATGGAAATTCATATTTCAATTCACCATTTTCCAAGCTCGGGCCTGGTCAAGAATCTTGGCCCACACACTGGACTCTAAGGATGGCTAGCTGCCCAGTTGGGAAGGAAGCAAAATGTCTTCTCTCACCTTCAATCCAACTCTTAACCTCCCTTCTCTGCACTTTCTTTTCCCTAGCCAGTGCCCTCCTGCCACCTGGCAGTTTCTTTATCTACTTCTTGTCTCTCCCTGATAGCCCTACTTATGAATTAGAACACAGTCCATGAAATATTAATTTCTCCATGCAACAACCATAACTCACACATAATCAACTATAGTCAATTACCTAGACTGGGACTTCCTTGGGAAAGAGACCTTGCTTCTTCCTTCTCTTCAGTTCCCCACAGCCTAACACAACTGAGTGAACAGTGGGTGCCATTCAAAGAGGTCAGCTGGTTCATCTGATAAAGTTGCCAGAGCGAATCAACCAAGGATTCTAAGGGCCCAGAGCAGTAGCCAAATATTCATGGATTTTGTGAATAGGTATTTTGGAACACAGGCCCAAAGCCTTGTCTTGCCACTGCAGGCTCTCCTCTGTCTCCCACACACTATACTCCTGCACATACCACAAAACTACTACTTACTACTCCACATGGCTGCCATGCCCAGATGTCTCCTCTTCAGATTTTTTCTCCTCTTGCCTCTGACCATGCCCTCTATACTGGAAGCGAAATGTAGGAGGATCCACACCCTACCTCCTCCACTACACCTTACTCCACTTGAGCCCTCTCTGACTAAAATTTCTGGATGGGCACTTACCAAGGCTGACCCTATCCTGCCCCTTCTTCATTGCTTCTTCATCGACATCAGCAAGCCTTCCCTACCCTCCCCAGCCAGAAGAGCTTCTAAATTCCTAGGGGTCTTTTGCCTTTAGTATTTTCTACTTTATAGTTACATAACCCTGAGACAGCTCACTTATGTGACCTTACACTGTCACTTAACCTTTCAAACTTTAGTTACTCATCTGTAAAACAGGGATGACAATCCCTGCTCTAACATCCCTCGAGATAAAATATATGAAAGTATATAGTATATAATCATAATCATAGTTAATATTTATTGAGTGTTTATATGTGTCAGGCACTGTTTGAAGTACTTCAGATATATCAATTCCCTTAAACACCAAGCAAACCTATGCAACACATACTATTGCTATCCTGATTTTGAAGAAACTGAGACATACAGAGATTAAGTAATTTGCACAAGTACACGCAACTACTAAATTATAGAATTGTACATCTGAATTCAAACCCAGGCGTTCTGGTTTTTGAGTGCCCACTTGTGTGACTCAGCCATGCACTTACAATGCAGATAATAAGACATTTATATGTATTTTTTATAAGAATATATATATATATTCTTATACAAAACTAAATGTGATGCAATATACAAGAAATACAGTTGAAATTTACAAATCCAGAGGATAGATCAATATGATCTAGAGCTACTGAATAAAGAATCATGGAGGATATAATGACTTAAGTTGGGTCATGAAAGACAGATTATGGCAAAGAGGGTATCATAAGTGAAGGCTTAGTGTAGTCAAAAGCCCAGTGGTAGAATTGTGTCTCGGGTACAGGAAAGAAAACAGAGAGGACACTGGCTTAGCTTGAATGGGGGCATCGTGGTAGTCAGAAAAATAGTAGATAAGCAATAAAAGGAATGGTCTGTCCCCAATAGGAAGAAATGATAAATGTCTTAGGTGACCTAATTACCCTGATTTGATCATTACACATTGTATGCATATATCAAAATATCACAAGTACCCCATAAATATGTACAATTATTATGTATCAATAAAAAAATAGTTAAAAGCCAGGCACAGTGGCACATGCCTATGGTCCCAGTTACTTGGGAGGCATGTGAAGATCACTTGGTGCCGATTGGGTGTCTGCATTAAGTTTGGAATCGTTATGGTGACCTCCCAGGAGCGGGGAACCACTGGGTTGCCTAAGGTGGGGTGAACCTGCCCAGGTCAGAAATGGAGCAGGTCAAAACTCCCATGCTAATCAATAGTGGGATTGTGCCTATAAATAGCCACTGCACTCCAAGCTGGGAAACGTAGTGAGACCCTATTTCTAAATAAATAAATAGAAAAAAACCAGTTTTTTTTTTTAAAGGGAATGGTCTGAAAAAAATAAATATGACCTTCTGAGAGAGAGCTATGTGGGGTTTAAATGCAGCTCCCTCTGAGCCAATGAAACCAGATTTACATAAGCATAGAGGTGGTCATGGATGGGATGTGTAAATGGATTTTAAAAAGGTGAGTCAAGGTGAAAGGTAAACTCTAACAAAGATAAATGACAATTTCTGTACTAGGATTAAAAAGCAACCTGCCACCGGGCATGGTGACTCATGCTTGTAATCCCAGCACTTTGGGAGGCTGAGGTGAGTGGATCACTTGAGGTCAGGAATTCGAGACCAACCTGGCCAACATAGTGACACCCCTTCTCTACCAAAAATTAAAAAATTAGCCAGGCATGGCACCTGTTATCCCAGCTACTCAGGAGGCTGAGGCATGAGAATCGCTTGAACCCAGGAGGCGGAAGTAAGCCAAGATCGTACCACTGCACTCCAGCCTGGGCGGCAGAGAGAGACCCTGTCTCAAAACAAAATAAAACAAAACAAAACAAAACAAACAAACAAAAAAACAAAAGCAACCTGCACAGCAGTAGGATAAGGGAGCTCGGGCTTAGCAGTGACATGTGTGAGAGATACCTAGGAGTTTTAGGCAACTGTAAGTTCAATGAGTATCAAGTTGTGAGATTCTATCTTATTGGAAATCTTGAACTGACTTGTTCAAAATGTACTTGGTCAGAACAAATGAGGAGATAGTCATGTTTTCCTCTGCTCTGAGTAGACTATACCTTGAAGGGCTACTGAGGTTCTGGGACCCCATACTTTAGAATCAACTTGACTGTGTCCAGAGGAGAGTGAACTGTAAACTGAGGACACTTGAAACTATGTCAGTGACCATTAGTGAAGGAAGACCTGTGTATATTTATATATCTGTGTATAGTTATATATGCAATAATGTATATGTCATGTATGTGTCATGATGTAAAATGTACACATATATAACTGATATATATTTAAAACTATATATATAATCTTCATATATACCTCAAGCAAATTTCACAAAACTAATTATCCCTACTCTGCGTGACAAACTCTGAAATTTTCTAATGCATATTATTTTTAAAATGCCTATTGTGACCTTCTAAATTAATTTCATGGGTTATAATGGACATTTTTGAAAACATTTTACCAGATAACCTTTGAAGTCCCCACATGCTCTAGGCCTTCACTCTTCTGTGTTGCTCACTGCTCACCCTCCGATTCAACAGGGTACCTGAGCCATGGGCATCTCTCTGCTTCTCTTTCCTAGAATGGACACGGACAAGACTATTCCCAGCAGGATGAGAGGGAAGGCCTGCTATCCTCCAGGCCACTTCCCAAATCCACCCTGCTGAGAGTGTAGTGGTAATGCTTCAAGGAGGAGAGTACACTGGCAATTGGAAGTGTGGTGGAAACTGGCTGACCCAACCTCAATGCAAGTCCAGTCTGGAGGGCGCCTTGGGGGCTTGCCAACTCTATTATCATCATTTCACTATAATCCAAAGGGGTTAAGGACCAACCCACTGCTAGTAATTTAGCTCGTATTGTGCTCTGATAGTGGACAGGGTCATTGAACTTTTCCCTTCTCGAAATAGAGGGCCTCTTTGGTTCTTAACTATAGGATCCTCTAAGCCCCTTACTAATGGTAGTATATCCCTTCTCTTTCTGAAAGCATGACATATTTAAATCCAGGCTCATTCCCTCCTATTTATAACACCAGGAAGGCTCAAGTATGCCAAAAGCATTTGATCAGTGTGGCACATTTGCTGTCACATTCTCCTATAAGACATTTGTCCCATGACAGGTGGGGGGACCCCCCCAGGGGATGACATTTCAATGCAAATAGGCACATCACTATAAGCAATTTTCCCTCATGTTCACACTTCCTTCTTGATCTATTTTTGAGCTATTGGGTCTTGAGGATCCAAAGGGTTCTCCCTACTTCATAGTTCATGGCCCATCACTAACTATCAATTTTCCATATTACTTTATGGCCAAGCCTACTGAGGTTTAGCCACTTTACAGTCATTTGTTCCTTGCCTGGAATAAAACATTGAAAGTAACCACAGGGGATTCATTGGAAAAGTGCACTTGCAAGTCTGAATAATCGCACACAGTCAGAGAAAAAACATCAGAACTGGAACAAACCTCAAAGATTATCTAGCCTAAATCTGATGTTTGATCATGAAGCCTAACTGTATGTGTCAAGGAGGAGGGAGGTATGAGTGACCAATTTCTCAAATTATTGAACACATGTTTTAGGCTTCATACATTCTTTGTCTGATAAATATGCTTGCCTTTCCTGAAATAGCACTTGCCCTCTGAAATTTACCACATACTCACATAGTCACTGCCCAATCCCAGCTTCAGCCTGACTCATCACACTAAAAGAACACATACAAAACAAACCACCTGTCTACTGATTACATATTTTGAATCAGAGAATAAAAGATTTCCAATATTGGAGGTCTCTTAAATGTCGTTTTAAGTTTTTTAAAAAAGTATTTAAAGTTCATATGCTTTACCCATAGGGCCCCATGGAAACCCAATTCAGAGAGACGAGAAGGGAAAGGCCAACTAAGAGAGATTGTTACCTTTTCTGGTTTTCTGCCTAGTTCCCTTTAATCCCAGGCAGGTTGGTCTGTGTATATTTTTATGATTGCATAAGACTTTTAAAATCAAGACCTATGTGCTTATAACAGTGGACAAGAATTTTGTTCTGCAATGACTAGGACTCCCAGATCTCCAACAGCCTACTGACTCCAACCACTACCAGAGCCCAGGGGACATTGTTTGGTCAACATACTTCTCATGGGACATCAAAGACAAGGCAGAGGAGGCAAGAAGCGGAGGACTTTAAATGTTGTGCCTTTAAGTCATAGGAATGAGACCTAATCAGCAATCCCCATTGGCATAATGAGAAGCGGTGGCTTCTCTGATATTGGCTTGTTCCAAAACCCCAAGTTATATTCTTTTCCCTATCAACATGATCCCAATACTATCTGATGACTAGATGGAAGTTTCTTTTACTTCTTTGGGTGGGGGTGGTGGCGCCAAGTGATATTTGGTACAAGAGTATGGATCACAGAATTATGAACTGCCAGAAATGGAAGACCCCTAAAGGATCACTGAGTTCAGTGCAAAATCCTACAGAGGAAGAGACTTAGACCCAAAGAGAGGAACATACTCAAGGTTACAAGATGGATTAGTGGCTGATCCAGGTCTCCTGACTCAGCTAGCATTATTTCCTTTAGCTTTTAGGTATGTTTAGTCTTCATCTGTTCAGCCATTATTCATTCAACAAGTATTTATTGAGCATCTATTATGTGCCTACCAGCCCTTGTGCTAGGCCCTGGGGCATATAATGGGGGTGGAGGGTCCATAATTTATCAATAGAAAGGGCTTAGGGAAAGCAATTTGGTTGGAAGGAGGTGACTAAAGGACTTGTCTTGATGCTTGCTAGCATAGCAAGTGCATGAGTTTTGCTTAAATTATCTATTTATTAGTCATGGCTTTGAGCGTTGCTAAAATTCCCCAAGTTAGCCTTGTTGCTGTCAGTAGTGGTGAAGGAAGGATGGATCTTCCTGGTAGTCTGTGGTGCCCTGTTTCAAGACAAAGATCATCCCATTATCCCTAGGGGATTTTGAGGGAGGTGGGAAGGAAGAAGGGAAGGAAGGTTGTTGAGGGGAGAAGGGTTAGGCAGAGGAGAAATTCCCAGAGTAAAACAGCTGCCAAACTTAAAAGAGTTCCGCATAACAAGGATGAATCAAGGCCTTTCCAGTCAGAGAAACCACAGCCTGCTGGCACTGAGCCAGTGCCAGTAGGTAACCTACTTAGAGGGGTATGTGGCTAAAGGAGTCAATGCACTGAGAAGCCCCACAGATGCTGCAGAGCTGAACAAGAGAGGACCAGGGAGGAGACCCTGAAAAGCAGAGTTAGTTACATTGTCAGGCTCCCACATCCAGTGGGAAAAGCAGTCTTCAATTGCATCTGACTGCCTTTGAGAAGTTGACATAACCAGAGTGCAGTGGAGCCAGGCTGTGTTGAGACATTGTCGGCACAAAGCCAGCACAGCAGGGTGCAAATATACTATGCAAGTTGCTTTGGAGGTTATATCTTGAGACTTTGGGGCTAACAACATATCTTTTCCAAGACTGGATTCAAGATATGCGATGAATGAGGGCAGGGAATGAGCATCACTCATTAGGTACCCACCCCTGACCCTCCAGCTTGGCCTTAAATAAGCATCACTCAATTAGAACAGAAAGGTTGTGAGTCCAAGCTACTCATTGCACAGGTGCAGAAATGGAGGCTTAGAGGAGTAAGGGCCTAGTCCACAGCCATACAGCAAATGAACATGACAGGTAAGAACCCAGGTCTAATGACAGTCAATGCTTCTTTCATACTTCCCTCCCCAGTTTGGCACAAGCTCATCTCAACGCACAAAAATGCAAACTACTGAACAGTTAGTCCTGCCTTGCCACCCACAGGCATCTTTTTATTCTACTTCCTATCCTGGCTCCAAGAACAGAAGACCAAGGCTCCGGACAGGCCTGCACAATTAGGCAGGGTGAAACACAGTGCTATGAGAGTGATAAGCACAGCTAAAGATGTGGGCATGAAAGAACAACTCCTAGGGGCTGTCTCAATGCTGGGTAATTGACATTTGCGGCATTCTTCAAAGCATGCCATTATCCTTGCCCGTAAGGCTGCTGCCAGCGATAGTAATGGGAATGACGCCAAAATTCCCCTGAGATCAACACTCAGCCCCAGCCCAAGCTTCAGGTAACCTGGTGCCACTGGACATTCCAGCTCCCTCGGCACAAAAACTGGCCTCCCACACAGCTCCCACACAGCTCTGGACAGATCTGTCAGCACACATACTTCAAACTTTGCAGCCTGCCTTGCTTTTTGAAGGAAAGGGGACACTATGGCTCCTGCCCCAACCCATAGTCCCTGGAAACAGAGGCATAGGGTCTAAGAATGTATACCTGCCTAGTAAGTTGGGAGCCTAGCTTTAAGGATCAAGCTCAAGGACTGAGTCTTCAGAGATGGATCTGACATGGTCCTACCATCAAAGTACTCACAGTTCTAGAGACATGGAAGGACAAGTAATTGATCAGAAAGGGTGAGAGAACATAATATAGGTGTTCTATGCAAAGAGGAGATGATGAGAAGCAAGGCAGACGTGCTCTGCCCTTACTTTCCCGTCTGGCCACTTTGCTGTAGGCTCCTGCCCCTTTGAGGCTGCTTTCCTCATTTAAAAAAAAAAAAAAAATCCAAAGGATTCAACCAGACAAATAGTTCCCAAATCTGTCCTATTATCAGAATCACCTGATGAGATTGTTTGAAATACAGACTTTGGGGCCTTAACTCAGAAATTCTGATTCAGTAGGTTTCATGAGTCCCAGGGAAGCTGTATGTTCAACATACTCCTTACATGATTTTGATAGTCAGCTAGGGTTGGGAACTGTTGGGGTGGATGACTGCTGAGAACTTTCTAGCCCTGTATGGCAGGTTTGGACCAAGTACTTTATCATATCAATGTCACTGTCACTGTCCAAAAGGTTTTTTTGTGTGTTTGTTTGTTTGTTTGAGACAGAGTCTCACTCTGTCGCCCAGGCTGGAGTGCAGTGGTGGGATCTCAGCTCACTGCAACCTCCGCCTCCCAGGTTCAAGTGATTCTCCCACCTCAGCCTCCCAAGTAGCTGAAATTACAGGCATGCACCATCATGCCTGGCTCATTTTTGTATTTTTAGTAGAGACGGGGTTTTGTCATGTTGGCTAGGCTGTTCTTGAACTTCTGGCCTCAAGAAATCCACCCACCTCAGCTTCCCAAAGTGCTGGGATTGCAGGCATGAGCCACTGTGCTTGGCCTTTTTTTTTTTTTTTTAAAATACACAGAAACAGGTTCTCACTCTGTTGCCCAGGCTGGAGTGCAATGGTGCCTTCATAGCTCACTACAGCCTTGAATTCCTGGGCTCAAGTAATGCTCCCACCCCAGCCTCCTGTGTAGCTAGGACTACGGTGTGTGAGCCACCATGCCTGGCTACTTTTTAAATTTTTTTGTAGAGACAGGGTCTCGCTATGTTGCCCAGGCTGCTCTTGAACTCCTGGCCTCAAGTGATCCTCCCACCTCAGCTTCCCAAAGTATTGGGATTACAGGCATGAGCCACTACACCAGGCCTCCAAAAAGCTTTTTATCATGCGACTCCCTTCATATGACTTACGTCTGGGTACTTTTTTCACACAGGGAGTTAGTGGGCCTCTGTGAAAACTCACAAAGATTGAAATTGACCACGTGTTCAGACTCAAAGAACATACTTAATGTCTCTTTAATATTGGACAATCTTTTATTTGAATAAGTCAATAACTTAATAACCTTATTTAGGAAGAGAAGGGCAAAAGCCTGTTGAGGGGTGGCAAAAGGAAAGATATTCAATTACATGTTGGGGCAGGACAGGGTGGGGAGGAATGCATTCTCTGTTGCAAACAGGTAACTCCGTCATTCTGTCATCCTCATCTTCACCCAGGCCTTAGGCCAAAATTTGAACTTCCCACAGAGAACTTCATCTCTCTGGCGTGGCCAGAGGCAGAAGGTTGAACCCAAAGGCTTAAGGAGCACTGTATCTGTCACAGTGCTTTAGAATCCTAAGTTGAGAAGTTCTTTCTTTTTCTTAATTTTCTTCTGCTGCAAGTTTACTTCATCAGTACCCTGGTCTTTGCATAAGAGGTAGGTAAGCTTAAATTATTGAATCCTGGATAATTATGTGGCAGAATCTACTGGAACTCAAGATTCTATCTGCCTGACCTATCCAAAGATGGCAGTGGGCTAGCAAGAGAGAAGTCTGTTCACCTTGCCAGCTTTTCTCATGAAGGGGAATAAAGCAGAGAATTTTGGTTTGTTTATTTGGTTGTTTTTTTGTTTTGTTTGTTTGTTTGTTTGTTTGTTTTGAAACAGGGTCTTACTCTGTCACCCAGGCTAGAGTGCAGTGGTACGATCATGGCTCACTGCAGCCTCGATCTCCCAGCTCAAGAGATCTTTCCACCTCAGCCTCCTAAGTAGGTGGAACTACAGGCATGTGCTGATACCTGGCTAATTTTTGTATTTTTTTTGCAGAGATGGGGTTTCACCATGTTGCCCAGGCTGTTCTCAAACTCCTGGGCTCAACCCTCAGCCTCCCAAAGTCCTAGGATTACACATGTGAGCAACTGTGCCCAGGCTTAAAGCAGAGAATTGACTTAGCTAAGTGGTAGTTGGAAGGCCAGGCTTCCCAGGGAAGGACAGGACCAATGTGTGAGAAATTTATCCTGCCCAGTTGCACCTGGAGCACAGATGAGGCAGACCATGCTTTGGGAATTCTAGAATTGGACAGAGGATCAGTGAGAGTGTGGCTCTACCCTGGAGTTCAGAAACCTGATTGGTCCCAGGGGAAGAGGAGGGGGCAAAAAAATCTTGGCCCCCACAACTAAAATCAGAGTCTGTAGACAGGGCAAGGAAGTAGGAGAGTCATTTGCCAGGTGTCTAGGAGCAAAGTGAAGCTTGGAGGTTTCCTGTGGGATTTCTTAGGCAGAGGGGCATGGTTAGCAGTCAAAGGAAAAGCTAAAAATCTGACCTTGGTTGCTAAGAACAATGATGTCAGAAAACAAACCCAAACACAAAACACCGTTAAAGCAGCCTTGCAAATAAGGTCTGAGAAGTCAGCAGTGGATCCTGGCTTCGCCCAGCATGCCTGGAGTGAGAGGCATGAACCACTTGGCCCCTCTCGCCCACAATGCCTTTCCCGAAACATGCCCATGTTCTCCCACTCCTGGCCCTCATTTCATTTCAATACAAATTTATCAAGCACTGATGATGTATAGTGTATTGTGTTAGGTGCTAGAACCACTATATCTCTCCTTATAAAGCATTATACTCAATTGTTAGCTCTAACAGTAAGAGCTAACAACTGAGTATAACATAAGACATACAGACATGAGACATCGTTCTCTATCTCCCCTTAACCCACTCCTATCATAGCATCTAGCAAAATGTGCTATATATAGTGAAATGAAATAAATCTTCTTGCAGGAACACAAGTCGAATAGAGGAGGCAGAAAGGTAGTGCACAGTCAGTATCTTTTTGATCCATTGCCTAATTTTTATTAGGCTTGCTGCCTGGTTTTATTTGATTCGTGGAGACTGATGGTTATCTTAATAGCGAATCCAGATCCCTTGCCTCTCATATGCTTCCAGAAAAACTTCCTACCCACCTCAATGCATGCACACATGTGCACGCACTCACACACACACACGCAACTTAGAACTTGCCACTTATTATCTATGTGCCCTTTACTTCACTTCTCTTCGCTTCAATTTCCTTATCTGAAATAATAGGCTAATAATAATATCCAGAGACAAGTTGCATCTTCCCAAATAGATCTCTCTTACTGGTTTGCATAGATTTGAGGTTGTCACTGCTCCTGTGGGTGTGATGACAAGGCCTTTCTGTGCAGAAAAGCCCAGCTATGTTTGTCCATGGAAGAGGAAAGAGGACTCTGTGAGAATCCTGTGTGATTCTCTGTCATGGACATAGACATTACAGAAGCAAATGATCACCTCGTCCTTACAGCAAACAGTGGAGGCGGACAGGACATTAACCAGGTTGAGTAAATTTGCATTATTGTGTATATGGAAGGGCAGTCAGGTAGTAGGGAATATTTACAATAACAACTCCTCCTTTTTGAACAGTACTTTAGGGCTCACCAAGTATTTCAAGGTCATTCTCTCATCTGATCTTCAAAACAAGCAACAGAAATCTCCTAGATGTTTTTTCCATATATTTTCCCCATTTAACCCTGTGTCAAACTTTAAAAACCAGGCTGGTCTTTACAAATGAGAGAACTGAGGTTCAGGGCAGTAAAGCACCTTTCCCAAAGTCAGGGTGGGAGATAGTGGTAAAATTTGCAGATAGTGGTAGAACCCAAGCTTTCTGATTCCTGGTGGTGTGCTCCTTCCCCTGTAACAAATAACAGGGGTAGAGGAGTCAGGGGCAGGATCTGGTGCCAGGACAGCCAGGATTGAAGAGGGAGGCAGTATGGAGAGGGAATACAGAGAGCATGAGGATGAGGGAAGATGAAGAAGGAGTGGTTTTTGTATCTGAACCACAGCCCCTTCCCCATATTAATTTTCTAAGTGCTACTCAGGGGTCTCCCAGGGAAACTCCTTTCCCTCAGATGTTGCCTCCACAAGCAACTTAGCTTATTCCAGACCCTAAGCAGTGCTCTGCTGGAGCCAGCCTAATACCACCACCTCCTCCTGCCCCTGCCCCCAGACACACATGCACACACATACACACCTGGTACCAGACTCTGGTCAGTATTACTTTGTGAGCCAAGCTGCCTTCCTCTTCTGCTCAAGATGCAGAAAGGGATAGAAAATCCATCAGCAGCTTCCAAGAGGAAAAGGTATGATGGGATGGGCAGGGGAAGAAATATTCATCTCAGCCCACCCAGGAGGGCCGTGGACAATGCAGAATCAAGGTTAGCCTCTGTCTGCAAGTCCTCCTAGCTGTATAATGCACTCACAGAAGGATGCACACAAACACAGGCACAATCACACAAGGAATGGAGTGGTTTCTCTGGGCCCATTTTGCAGGAATTTCTCATTTGCCAATTTAAGGAGATATTTCCTGTTTTTCTCAGGAAGGAGATAGTTACAGGGCCCAGGCCTAGAACCCAGAGCAACTTCTGGATACTGTTACAGAAGTACTTCACCTGGGTCCTGGGGCCAGGAGTGAGGCAGCTGAGTCAGATCCCCAGGCCAACTCAGCCCAAGCTGACTGGGAGCCACTCGCCCACTCTTCTTCTACACCACACATGGAGAGAGCCTAGTGGGAAGGAGAGAATGGCAGATTACAGCCAAGGGACCCAAGGCTGCTTGAGTTCATGGGGAAGGATTACCATAGAGTTGCTGACCTCTGGAATGTCAAAGCTGGAAGGGGCCTTAGGAATCATCTAGATATGGAATCAGATATTCAGAGGAGCAAGGAAGAGATGACCCTAGGCTTGAGAGTCACAGGTCTGTATTTGAATCCTGGATCTACTGTGAATACTAGCATTTGACCTTGAATGAGTCACTTAACATTTCTGTTCCTCAATATTCTAATGTGTGGAAAAAAAAAAAAAGGGAGGAATATCCCCTCATAAAGCTATTTTGAGGCCTAAGTGAGATAACCCATGGAAACATTTTAGCATAATGTCTAGCAAGCAGTAGGCTCTCAGTAATTTCTTTTAGTCAAGCAGAGTTAAGACTGAATTCTCAATTCCCCACTCCCAGCTGTTTTACTTTGAGCAAGCCACTTCACCTCTTGGAGTGTCTTTTCTTTTTTTTCTTTTTTCTTTTTTTTTTTTTTTTGACGAAGTCTCCCTCTATTGCCCATGCTGGAGTGCAGTAGCACAATCTCAGCTCACTGCAACCTCCACCTCCTGGGTTCAAGTGATTCTCCTGCTTCAGCCTCCCGAGTAGCTGGGACTACAGGCGCGTGCCACCGCGCCTGGCTAATTTTTTTGTATTTTTAGTAGAGACGGGCTTTCACCATATTGGCCAGGCTGGTCTTGAACTCCTGACCTCATGATCCACCCGCCTTGGCCTCCCAAAGTGCTGGGATTACAGGAGTGAGCCACCGTGTCCGGCTGTCTTGGAGTGTCTTAATGGGACTAATCCTACTTCACAGGGCTATTGTAAGGATTCAATGAAATAATACATGTAAAAGTCTAACATCATGTTAGGTACATAGTAAATGCTCAATAAATATTGGCTGAACCTGAACTGGTGTATCACTAGGGCATGAGACCTGGACTATTTTCTCAGAGTTATGCTGCAGTACCCCACACTCCTTTGTCTCATCTTTTGCGTGACTGGTCAGACAAATGGGTACATCCCAAACAGAGGTTCAAGCAAGATGAATTTGTTCAGATGAGAAATGAACAGTGGTTTTGGATTTCAGCTTCATTAGCAATGGGCTACTCTAACTTGCATGACCAATTCCTCGGCCAACACTAATGAGGCTAATGGCTGCCACCTACCCTTCTCCTGGGGGCACAAATTCCCATTTCTTTTATTTATTTTTTCTTTTTTGGGGGGGATGGAATTTCACTCTTGTTGCCCAGGCTGGAGTGCAATGGCGTGATCTCGGCTCACCATAACTTCTGACTCCTGGGTTCAAGCGATTCTCTTGCCTCAGCCTCCTGAGTAGCTGGGATTACAGGCATGCGCCACTACGCCCGGCTAATTTTGTATTTTTAGTAGAGATGGGGTTTCTCCATGTTGGTCAGGCTGGTCTTGAACTCTCGACCTCAGGTGATCCACCCACCTCGGCCTCCCAAAGTGCTGGGATTACAGGCATGCCCACGCCCAGCTGCAAATTCCCATTTCAACAGCCAACCCTGACACTCCTGGGGCATCTCTAGCCATTTCCCCTGCCCCAGAACCTGAAGTGATGAGGACAGGTACAGGAAGGTCAGAGACTGGAGGTGAGGGGAGGCTTTCCTGTCTCTTATTGCCCAGTCTGGGGACACTTTCAGCTTATGTCTGGCCTGCATCCTGTGAAGGCCTCTAGTGGATCTCTAATAGAGATCAAGGTTTGTCTCCAAGGCAAACCACATCTCTAGGTGGTGGTGTTGGTGAGGTGGAGAGTTGAATATATTCAAAGCCCTGGAAAGTTTCCACTGCTGGACATGGTCCTTCAGGGAGACAGGCCTGGTGGATCAGCCATTTGTCAAATCTCCTTCTGCTCAAGTCTAGGCCTATAGACACCTCAAGCTTACTCTTAGGCAGCTCCCTCACTCCACCTTGACAAGCACCCATTGTTTGCAGAAACCTTAAATAAATATTGGGCTTTTATTCCAATGCATGGATTAGCAGCTGGTTCCCAATCAGGATTATTGTGACTGCTGCTAGTATACTCTCAATCACTGCCAAGCAAATTGTAAAAGTGTGTAGCTCTCTGCCTGGTGTGGTGGCTCATGCCTGTAATCCCAGCACTTTGGAAGGCCAAGGCAGGTGGATTACCTGAGGTCAGGAGTTCGAGACCAGCCTGGCCAACATGGTGAAACCCCGTCTCTACTAAAAATACAAAAATTAGCCAGGCGTGGTGGCGAACACCTGTAATCCCAGCTACTCCGGAGGCTGAGGCAGGAGAATGGTATGAACTGGGGAGGCGGAGCTTGCAGTGAGCCGAGACCATGCCACTGCACTCTAGCCTGGTCGACAGAGACAGACTCCGTCTCAAAAAAAAAAAAAACAAACCCAGGAGGTGGAGCTTGCAGTGAGCTGAGATCGTGCCACTGCACTGCAGCCTGGGCAACAAAGACAGACTCCGTCTCAAAAAAAAAAAAAAAAAACTAAGTGTGTAGGTCTCGTTACACATGCCTTTTACCTCACGTGTAAAATGAAGTGGTCGTCTATGTGATTGCTCTTTGAAAGTTAAGGAGTCCACAACTCAGTGAACCAGGGGTCAGACCTGACTCTACCCTATCCATGCTCATGCAGGTGCACACACACACACACAAACACACACACACACCCTCATTTATTCTTACCACATCCATGTTCACGTCCACACACATCCACATCTACATGCATGCCCATAGTTACACACAGTTGGATATACTTATAATCCCATTCATATACATACATACTTTCACAGCTTTGACACAAACACATACACACAATACACAAAACCACACACCACAGTTGACTCTCTCTCTCTTCTCTTCTCTTCTGAAGTTGACCAGGAAATAAACACACTTGGCTAAAAGCTCCATTACATATTTATGTACAGCAGTAAAAAAAAAAAAAGAAGAAAGAAAAAGAAATTTATATTCAGAGTAAACAATCTCCAGTCCCAAGGCTGAAAAAGCTGAATAATCTCCCTGCCCTACTCTCTACTGCCCAAACCAACACACACACACATATACACACAAACAAAACAAAACAAAACACATACGCACCTTTTTAAAAGACGTCTTGCGAGGAGCCCTTATAGTTTGCCCTTTCCTGGCAAGCTGGAGCAATTTGTTCTAAACTTACAGTGAACACACATCTTGGTTTTCCTGGGACAATTCTAGTTTATGCCTGTGGTTCCAACAAAAATATTAATAGTGTTCTCTTTTACCCTCAAAAGTGTCCCAATTTGGACAATAAATGATATGATAATCCTACTCCCTCTCTAAAACCCTCCTCACCCTGGTCATGGCTGGGCCATCTAAGATGAGCCTATTACATGAAGCCCAGGCCTCTCTCTTCCTGAGAAACCATCTTGCTCTCTAACCATGCTTAACTTTTCAGCTCTATCACTAAGAATTCTTTTTTGTTCCAACCTTGCAAATAAGCAAAACAATTTTCTAGCCCACATTCTAGTGATTGAGGGGAGGCTGAAGGACTCTGCCATTTGGTTTGAGAAGTTATCCAGCCACCAAAATTCTAGTTGGCCTCAAAGTGGGTGTAACTTTTCTCCTTTTTGTCTCACCTCATTTAATGCCCCAACTATGTTCCTCTTGTTTATAATCCTCAATACCCTTACTTTTCCCTCTTTTTTCCCTCTTCCTCCTCCCTGTCTCTCCAAAACATTAGGCTCTAATGACCCCAGCACCTCTTTGAAGCAAATATACTTCATGGTACCACCCCCACTCCGCTACCACACACACCCTAGGCTTAGAGATCCTTAGAATAAACAGCAGTGGCAAAGAGAGGGCAGGAAGGGAAAAGAGAGAGAGAGCGCAAGAGTGAGGCTGGGTGTGGTGGGTGACACCTGTAATCCCAACACTTTGGGAGGCTGAGGCAGGAGGATCACTTGAACCTAAGAGTTTGAGACCAGTGAGACCTCATCTCTACAAAAAAAAAAAAGAAAAAAAAAAAAAAGAAAAAAAGAAAATTAGCCAGGCATGGTGGTGTATGTCTGTAGTCCCAGCTACACAAGGAGGCTGAGGTGGAAGGATCACCTGAGCCCAGGTGATCAAGGCTGCAGTAAACCATGATCACACCACTGCACTCCAGCCTGGGGGACAGAGTGAGCCCTGTCTCAAAAAAAAGGAAGGAAGGAAGGAAGGAAGGAAGGAAGGAAGGAAGGAAGGAAGGAAGGAAGGAAGGAAGGAAGGAAGGAAGGAAAATAAAAGAAAGAGCTAGCCAGATAGAGAGAGAGAGAGAGAGCTTGATTCAACTTCAACTTCATTGAGGCTCTGTGACTAATTTTCATTAGGCATGCTGCCCAATTTCTTTTAGCTTTGGGGCATGTGGGCCAGTGACTATTTTTGTGGCTGGATTAACAACGTTTTGAAAAAAGTCTGAAAATGCTGTCAGCTCTTTGCAAACATGGCTATAAATATGTTGTGCAGGCTAGAATCGTAGTGCTATTCAAAGAGCAACTGGACAAGGATCCATGTTCTCCAGACATGTGTATGTCACATACTACAGCTTGAATTTTTGCAGCAGCTGTGCTACTCTGCAAACAAAGTGGAGGCAGAGAAGAAGCGTCAGCAAGGGCAAAAGGGATATTATCAGTATCAAGTGGAGGAATTTACAAACAGGGCCTTTGTCAGACCCCCAGAAAACTGGATTGTCTAGGGAGAAGCTGAAGGGTATGGTACACTCACGTGTATAGCTATGAGGCTGTAGATGTATGCACATATGCACGCACACACTTACAGAGATACATATACATTTGTCTGTGTGAGTATATGTGTGTGAGAGAAGGAGAAAGGATATCCACGTGGATAAATGTGTATGTGTATGCACTTTTAATTGTCTATGTCATGAGTTCAGGCTTAAGATCAGATGTATGTGTAGTTTTGTACATATAAGTGGTTGCTTATGCATGTGTGTGTCATGGGTGGTATATCAATCTGGCTATACATGCATAAGCACATGTGCAAGTCTACAGATAAACTTATGTATGTGGTAATCATGATGATAATTCAAAGCTGTTTTCAAAGGGCTTTCACATCCATCTTTTCATTTGAACCTCATCATAAGACTGTGAGGTAGGGATTATGATGCTCCCGTTGTCCCTTTTTCACAGATAGGGAGTGAGGCTCAGACTTGGTCAAGATTGCAGATCAGGTAAACGGCAAATCCAGGACTCTAACACTGGTCTGTCTGTTATAAGATCTTGTGCCTTACCCTATACCACAAAGCATGTGGAAAAGTGAGGCAAAGGAGAGTTGAACATTGGGGTCTTCTTTATGACTTCCCACTCCAAGGCCAACTTTTCCGTTAGTGCTAAAAACAGATTCCATTTTTAAAAAGAGAGCCTCAAGGCAAATGTTAGTCTCTGTTGAGCCATGGCCTGGAAAGTAGCCTTTAGGTTGGGTGGTCTCACCTGAAGATAATAACCAGATGTACTCATGGGACACAGATGAGCCATTGCCTTCTTAAGCAAGTGATATGCTGGAGCCCATAGGTGTGTGATGGGGGTGGGGGTCCTGTGATTAGGAGCTGGAACACTAGGTTTTTTACCTCCCTATTCTCTCTTCTGGCTGCCTGTGGATCTATCTATCTTCTCTTCCTAAAAGCTGCAGGCTGTCAACATCTGGTCTGACCGGTTTCACTTGAGCTTTCCATGTTTGAGATATTCTGTGAGGAAGGCAGGCCTGAATGTAAGTGGCGACATCCCTGGGCAAGGCAGCATAAACCTGTCTGGAGTCCTGCTGACCTCCCTTATCCAGGCCACCAGGTCCCTGCAGCTATTTGGTCAGTGGATCTAAGGAAACCTTGCTTTTGACTAGTTTTTCCATAGGCAAAATATCTAGGTTAAGGCAAAAAACACTGGCTCTTGGAACATAAAACTGTGCTCTTCACCATTTGGATGGTTAGAACCTGGCCAAGATGTGTAGGGTAATGAAGATACTGATAGTGACTCCAAGTTTTCCAGGAACACTGATCTGAAATCCTTGAACAAGTTAGGGTTCAGGGGAGAAGCTTGATCTCCTTGTCATGTGGAGGCAAAAGAGCCTCACACATTCCTCTTTTGTATCATGACCATGTTCAGTCATCTGAACTTGTCACTAGAACTTTAACTTGCTAATATTTAGAGCTTCCTGCAGGGGACCTTATTTGGACTTCCAGGCATTTGTCCTTCTCTTCCCCTGGCCCCAGAAGATAAACCATCCTTCCAAGTAACAGGATGGGAGGTCCCAACCGGCAAGAAGGTCACGAGGCTTGGCAGGTTAAGCTCTCAGAAGCTGGGATGCAGGGCACCCCGCTGTGGATGGAGCTGCTTGGGTTCAAAACTGTTCTTTGTGAATGTGTAGGCCCCTCTTAGTCATTGGTTCCCTCCAGAGCATAGGGAGGAGCATACAGGCTGGCGTGGCCAGTACAGGATTATCCAATAGATGGATGAGCATGAGCTTAGGGCACCAGTGAAGCAGGACCACCATCAAATGAGAAAAACATAGATTTAATTATTTCAGAATTTGGCCGTCAGTAAAACAGTATTTAGAACCTCTAAAGATCTTAATCTGGTCCTAGGTGTGGCCAACATCAGAACAGCCCAGAAGGTACCTTGATAAGCAAGCCCCAACCCCCTAAATTTCTGACTGGGTAATACTGAGCTCCTTTGGGCTCACTTGGGGGTCATACTTGCTCTGTGAAACCCAGCTGTATAGATGCATGAGGTGTAGTCTACTCAGTAGATAATAAGAATAGGAAACATTTACATAGTACTTTGCATATGCCGGGCACTGTTCTAAGCTAGCTAGCTGAAGATACATATATAGATACAGATATCAACTCATTTAACAACTCTACACGGTAAGTACTCTTGCTATCTTCCTGTTACAGATGAGGAAATAGAGGCACAGAGAGTTTAAGTGCCTTACCACAACATACAGCTAATGAATGGTGGAGCCAGGATTAATCCAGACAGCATGGCTCACTCAAGTGGGCTCCATGAAAGGGGGACTTTCAATAGTATCTTACCCATAAGACACAAACCCCTTTCTAAAAGTAAAACCAACATCTTAGAAAAGTGATCTTAAAGAGAGATTTCCAGAGATATTGACTCAGCATATCACAATCTGTCCCACCAAATATCAGCTTCGCATTGAGATTCTTGCTCACTTGCACATGCGCACGCACGCGCACACACACACACACACACACACTTTCTTTTTCCCCTCTCTTGGATAGAATTCTCCAAGGATATAGGATAGAGACTATGAGATAGATACCCTTTCCAAAACTCACCTTTGCTCAAATTTGAGAGGATCTGTTTTCCATTTTCATCAGAGAAGTTCTCTTCCACTCACGACCTCACCACTCTCCATCACCCTCAGCCCCTTGTCAGGAAGCTCCCAAGGCCTCCTTGGTTTACAGGTACCATTGGTTCTAAGTGTCACGAAGTCTCTGGGAAGTTCAACTTTCCCAATTCATAAGTGGAGAAATTTGAAATTGAGAAAGGAGAAGGGACTTGGCAGGGTCAGAAAAATAACCAGTAACAGAGCCAGAACAAGAACCCAGGTCTCCTGACTCTTAGTCCAGTGCTCTTTCTTGATCCCAGCCAGCAGGCATTATTTATGCCCAGATCTTTCCGTTCACGAGCCCCTGAACTTTTAGACTCTCAGTTCTTTGTTTCATCATACTATACTGCTTCTTACCCATACACTTAAACTTTAAGCTACTACTAAGTTTAGGAAAAATTTTATTACACCTTTCAGGTAGCTTCTACATTTCTTCCCCCAATAGAACATGGAATTGGGAAGCCTGGGTTGTAGTCCCAGATCCAATATTAGAGATGGGATCTTGCTCTTTTGTCCAGGCTAGGGTGCAGTGGCATCATTAGAGCTCACTGCAGCCTCAAACTCCTGGGCTCAATCTGTTAAATATTAAATGTATTACCTCAGGGCACTCACTTGCCCTCAATGAAAATGCTATCCACTTTCTGCAACCGTAAAGTGGGAATATGAATCTCTATACAGTCCTTCACTGCAGTGAACTTTTCCCTAACTAATACAAACCACATTGACTTTTCATTTTCCAGAAACTCCCAACATAGCACTTGATGTGACCAAAGATGTTGGCACATAATGAAATTCAATTGGGTATTTTATTTCATAACTGTCTCTGTTGCAAGTATCAATGCAAACTAAGATGTAAACTACAATATCCCACACACAGAGGGGATTATTATCATTCAATATTCTTTCCTCTCCTAGGGCTTACGGGTCTGGGGACCTGTTTGGGACACAGAGTGAGGGGTTGAGAGCTGCTGCTACTTATGCTCTTCTTTTCCTTGGACCTCTTAGAAATGCACTTGGGTGGCTGACATGGAAGAGCAGGTGGTGTGGGCTGAGTGGGCTGTGCCACAAACCATCTGTAGGCACCTCATTCTGTGGCCCAGTGCCCAAACATTCCCCCTCCCCATGTCCTTCTCCCCAAATGTCCTCAGTATTTTCCTCTCCTCATGCCACTCCACCCCACCTGCTGGGTAAGGCCTAATGGGGAACAGTGACTCACTAGGCTGCCAGAGGGCAAAGACCCAGAATCCAAGCAACAGCCGAACTGTCCAATTCTCAGCCCCGACTCTGCCACTGCCCAATTCTCCACTTAGCTAAATCCTATTTCAAATTCCAACTCTACCAGGGCCTTGATGCCTCATGCCCTCACAATCATTTCTCTTTTTCCAGATCACCACATGAAAATTGCATTCAGTGTAATATACACACTTTTTTTTTAACTACTTAGCACAACTGTAGTTGTTTGGTGTGTTATGTCTTCTCAAAGGAATCATACACTTCTTGAGGGACCCTTTTCCTTCTCTGGTGCATCCAAGGTCCAGCCTAACATAGAACAAAGACCTATTGACTTGAATTGAACCAATATTAATTGAATTGGAGGTGGAAGGTATAGGGAGGGCTTGTGAGCAGGGAGAGCACAAACACTTAGTGAACACCTAGTACATGCCAGGCTGTATGCTAGATGTTTTACATGCCTCATCTCATTTAATCTCCACACCAGCAATGACAGATGGTATTATTATACTTATTTTATGTATGAGAAAGCTTAGACTCCAAGAAGTTTAAAAACTTTGTCAAGGCAAGTCATTCGGAAAGTAAGCAGAATCTAGCACTGTTTGACACTAAAGCCCCATAGTCAAAGGTTAGTAACAGCCTGAATGTAAGGTGTTTATTAAATAAATTGTGATATGGCCATAAAATGGAATATGGTACAATCATTAAAAAAGTGAAAACTTTATGAACTTAATGTACCAAAATATAGTTCGAAGTATGAAAAGCAAGCTGGAGGATAAGGTGGATGGTAGCCTACCATTTGTACTTTAAAAGTAGGGCACACCACATGTTCTTATAAGTGTGAGCTAAACATTGAATACACATGATTGTAAAGATGGGAACAATCGACAGTGGGGATCACTAGACAGGGGAGGGAGGGGTGCATGGGCTGAAGGACCACTTGTTGTGTACTATGCTTATGGCTTGGATGATAGGATCATTAAGACCCCAAGCCTCAGCATCACATAATTTACCCACGTAAGAAATCTGCACGGGTACTTTTTTTTTTTTTTTGAGACAGAGTCTCGCTGTGTTGCCAAGGCTGGAGTGCAGTGGCACAATCTCAGCTCATTGCAACCTCCGCTTCCTGGGTTCAAGCAATTCTCCTGCCTCAGCCTCCCAAGTAGCTGGGATTACAGGTGCACACCATCGTGCCCAGCTAGTTTCTATATTTTTTAGTAGAGACAGGATTTCACCATTTTGGCTAGGCTGGTCTTGAACCTCCTGACCTCAAGTGATCCACCCACCTCGGCCTCTCAAAGTTCTGGGATTACAGGTGTGAGCTACCACGTCTGGCCTGTGTGCTCTTTATAGTAAAAGTTGAAAGTATTAAGGGTAGAGTATACACACACATGTGTGCACACACACAATTACTTGTACGTATACAGAGTATCTCTGAAGGGACACACCAGATAACACTGGTGGCCTTTAGGGAGGGAAACAGGGTGGCTGGGAGATAGGACTGGGAAAGAGACTTTTCACCATCATACCTTTTGAATTTTGTCTCCATCTCTTTCCACAAAGTAGTGCCTGGGGATTGACTTTGAAAAGTTCAGGGAGAGAGAAAGGGAAGAAGAATGCCAGTGATTGAGTTGGGGAACTCCTAATGTGACAGCAGCCTACCCCTTATTCCCCAGTCCTCTGACAAACCAACCTCTATTACAAGCGTCTACCCACAGTGCTGATTAAAGTCACGTATTTCCAGGTCTGTTTTCCACCTTTAAGATGGGAACCAGAGGGAGTAAGATTATGTGATCTCTAAAATGCCTTCCAGATCAGAAGGCATTTAAATTACTGAAAATCAATATGGTGAGTCCTAGTATACTTGAAATCTTAGTCTTAAAGACGGGTTTAGGAATTTTGTTTTGTTGTTTGCAACAAAAAAGCAAAACATTTTTGTTCTGATTTGCCTACTAGCTTGTCTTAATGAAAACTCCCTTAGTGGCCATTGAAATGCTTAATCAAAACTGCTTTTGCAGTCCTTCTTTGTGAAGGCCACAATTCTGTGGCCTCTGTTCTCTGGGGCTATCCTGTTTAGAACTCAAGGAAACTGGCCCACTCCAAAGCTGAATACAAAGGAGCAAAGCTCCTTCTATGCTTGATGTCCCCTGGCCCAGACCTTCTGACCCTAAATATCCCTTTCCTTATTCTTCATTACCTGCAGGAGAACAGAGGCTCTGTGAGAGATCCTCGGGAGGAAGTGACACCCTAACTCCACCCCACCATCTGCCCCCAACCCCTAGCAACTCCTACTAAAAAAACTCAGTCCTTGACTTGTAGGGAGGTTTGTGAGCTCCTGCCAAGTGCTGTAAATATTTCAACATGCCTTGCTTCCTTGAATGTATATGACCTAGGATCTGGCCCCTCCTCTCCCTGGGCTCTCAGAGAACTGAGGAACAAAGAAAACAGCTAGTATTTAGCTACAGGACACAGGGGTCAAATTGCAGAAGAATACAGTGGGGAGATGGAAAATATGGAGTGGGAAGGTGGGAGATGGGGAGGAAATACTTAGAGAAACATTTAGAGAAATGTATAGGGACTCTGTTTTTAGAGGCTGGAAAAGGATAATAATAATAATAATAACCACTTCATAATTTACAAAGATCTTTCACATACTCACACTTTCATTTGACCCTTCATAGTCTTATTAAAGTAGATACTGTTTGTCTTATTTTGTAGATAAGAATACTGAAGCCCAGAAAGTTATGTGACTTGTTCAGGGCTAAACAAGAAGAGACAGTTTCTTTTTCCACTTTTATTTTAGGTTCAGGTGTACATTTGCAGGTTTGTTACATGGGTAAATTGCACGTTGCTGAGGTTTGGCGTATGAATGATCATGTCACCCAGGTAGCGAGCATGGTACCTGATAGGTAGTTTTTAAACTCTCATCCCCTTCCCAACCTTCCCCATCTAGTAGTCTCCAGTGTCTATTGTTCCCATCTTTATGTCCATGTATACTCAATGTTTTGCTCTCACTTATAAGTGAGAACATGCAGTATTTGGTTTTCTGTTTGTTAATTCACTTAAGATAATGGTCTCTGGCTGCATCCATGTTGTTGCAAATGACATAATTTCATTCTTTTTATGACTGCATAATATTTCATGTTGTATATCTACCACAATTGGTTTATCTGATCCACCATTGATGAGCACCTAGGTTGATTCCATGTCTTTGCTACTGTAAATAGTGCTGCAAAGAACATACATAGGGATGTGTCATTTTTGGTAGAATGATTTGTTTTCCTTTGGCTATGAACCCAGTAATGGGATTTCTGGGTCAAACGGTAGTTCTGTTTTAAACTGAGGCTGGGTGCAGTGGCACACACCTGTAATCTCAGCACTTTGGGAGGCCAAGGAGGGTGGATGGCTTGAGTCCAAGAGTTTGAGATCAGCCTGGGCAACATGAAGAAACCCTATCTCTACAAAAAATACAAAAATTAGCTGGGTATGGTCATGTGCACCTGTAGTCCCAGCTACTTGGGAGGCCGATGTGGGAAGATCCCTTGAGTCTGGGAGGTCAAGGCTGCAATGAGCTGAGATCGCGCCACTGCACTCTAGCCTGGGCGACAGTGAGACACTGTCTCAAAACAACAACAACAACAACAACAACAACAACAACAACAACAACAGCAAACTCCAAACTGTTTCCAGCTGAACTAATTCACATTTCCACCAACAGTGTATAAATGTTCCTTTTTCTACACAACCTTACCAGTATCTGTTATTTTTTGACTTTTTAATAATAGTCACTCTGACTGGTGTGAGATGGTATCTCATTGCGGTTTTGATTTGCATTTTGAAGAGAGTTTCTATGGACTTTTTGGACTCAAGAATTATGACCCTTTGCGTACAAATCTGGGTAGAGTAAACTGGGTAGTTAGAGGAGTATGCCATGTATCATGAAACTATCAATCTTTTGATTTATTAACCCCTTCTTGGTCATCTCTTTTTATCCTTGAGTCATAAGGATGCCGGAAGGTAGAGGAATGAAAAACTGCAACTCCCTTGGTAGTTGCCCCCTACATCTTCACTATGTCTTAGGTGAGGTCTAAAAGCAAGAGTTCTAAACTCAGACTGTTTGGGTCCAAATCCTGGCTCAGCCATTATCTGCTATGAGTTTGAGCAAGTTACTTAATTTGTGTGCTTCTCTTTATCTGTGAAATAGAGGAAATAATGGTACCTACCTCATAAGGTTGTTAAGAACTAAAATGAGTTGGTACATGTAAAGTGCTTAGTATAGTGCCTTGCACAGACTTAATTGCTAAATGTAAAATAAATGTTAGCAATTATTATTACTATTACTACCACCACTATTATTATACTTATTAGAGTGAATATTAGGCAGATGTAAGGAGGTAAATGTCAGCAAAATTCCACCGTGGAATGCAGCAGAGCAGCCATCATTAGGCTGTGTGCTTCACATTTTTTTCCCAGTAGCAGGGAAGGCTTATAAGAAGTCATCTCTATTCTTCTACCTGGTCTCCCCTGGCATTAGTGACAGCTCCACACAAGTGACATGGGCCATGAACAAAGGAATAGCTCTTTTCTTTGTATGAAGCTCAGTTACTTGAACAAGTGACTGAACCTGTGACCTCAGTCTCATAGGCACCATATTCTAAGTAACTGTGCTAATTGGCTTGGACAGACATCGCACACCCTGCTGTACACATACACACATAGGTCTGGACACATGAGTGCATGCATATATCCTTCCAGTCTGGATAAGCGGGTGGGTGAGCAGATCCATGGGTTAAGTTGAGGAAAAAGATGGTGTGGGCACTGCTTGTTTGGCAACATTTCCCTTTCTTTTCCCCTTCAGCTGTGTAAAAGCAGAACAGCAACTAAACTGGGAGCTTCGCTCCTCCAGCTCCACCCTCCCTGAAGGCACTTTTTTTTTTTTTTTTTTGGACAGGGTCTCACTTGTCACCCAGGCTGGAGTGCAGTGGTGTGATCATGGCTCATTGCAACCTCAACTACCTGGGCTCAAGTGATCCTAGTATCTCAGCCTTCCAAATACCTGGGACTACAGGCATGTGCCACTATGCCAGGCTAGATTTAAAAAAAAAAAATTTGTAGAGACAGGGTATCCCTTTGTTGCCCAGGCTGGCCTCAAACTCCTGGACTCAAGTGATCTTCCTGCCTCAGCCTCCCAAAATGCTGGGATTGCAGGCTTGAGTCACTGGGCCCGGCTTATTTTTTTCTTTTTCTTTCTTTTTGTTTTTGAGACAAGTGCAGTGGTGTGATCATGGCTCACTGTAGCCTCAACCTCCTGGGCTGGAGCAGTCTTCCTGTAAAGGCACTTTTGACTCTAGTTAGGACTTAAATGTCTGTCTTCTCCCTTCTCTGACCCCTCTACAACCAATTGTGCAGCAGTTTTGGCAAGAAAATAGATGTCGGGGGCTCGAAACAGAATGAACCAGAAACACTGAAGCTACCAAAAACCAGTATGAAATCTCTGGAAGTTCAGTTGGCCCAGGAGATGGGGGACAATGATAGTCAGGATTTGAAAAGAAAGGAACACAAGTAATGAGGACATTTGTTGAATATTATTGAGTAAGACTTTCTACAATACTATCTCCTGAGCTGGGTTACTAGGGCTGTGGAAAGAGGTGTGGAAGTGACAAAGAGGGTGTCATAGCAGCTATCTTAATGCAAAAAATCCAGAGGTGATGGCTTCCACACTCTTGAGTGCTCCATCAAAAGTCACCCTTCACCCAGAAAATGGAAAGTAAGAGAGGAAAGGAAGGGGAAAGGGGGAAGGGAGGCCTCTGTAGGATGTGTAGGAGTGGGCCTGTGACTCTGGCAGGAGTTGGGCCTATACAACATCCCAAACCCCAATTGTTCCTGTAACTGAGCAGTAGGAAGAAAAAGAAGAGAGAGAACAATACTGGGAGAAAAGGGTATGGCACATATAGCAAACATGATAAAAAATGCATTGTGGAAGTAGGAGAAGCTGAGAAAATATGTGATTGGGACAGCCAATTTCATCCCTTCTCCCACCAATGCTGGAAACTGGAGCGAAGCAGAGGATAAAAGAGGGTGAGACTCCTAGGGTGAAGAGGCTGCACTTCCTCAAGCCACCCAAACAGGCCACATTCCCCACCCACAAGGAGGTGTCAAGCGATTTCACATTATCTACCGTAGCACCCAACTTCAGGCAGGTGATGAAATCTCCCTAGGTTTAGTCTTCTGTCACCCCTAAAGCCAGAGAGAGCTGGGGTTGCCTAAACCCGCTTCCCAGTAATCTTTGAATACTGGGAGAGATACAGGAGGATGAAGGCAGAAAAAAACTTGCAATAAAGTTTCCCAGTCCCACTGCTGGGGAGTTGCAAATGGGTCCAACTCAAGAGGTACAACCCAGGCTGGCCATACTCTTCATCACCCTCACCTAGCAAGCTTCTTAGTCTGGTTCCTTTGCACTAGTACAGCATAATCTTTTTTTTTTTTTTTTTTGAGACGGAGTCTCACGCTGTCACCCAGGCTGGAGTGCAGTGGCGCGATCTCGGCTCACTGCAAGCTCCGCCTCCCAGGTTCACGCCATTCTCCTGCCTCAGCCTCCTGAGTAGCTGGGACTACAGGCGCCCGCCACCGCGCCCGGCTAATTTTTTGTATTTTTAGTAGAGACGGGGTTTCACCATGGTCTCGATCTCCTGACCTTGTGATCCGCCCGCCTCGGCCTCCCAAAGTGCTGGGATTACAGGCGTGAGCCACTGCGCCCGGCCTTTTTTTTTTAAATTTATTTATTATTTTTTATTTTTTTTTGAGACGGAGTCTTGCTCTGTCACCCGGGCTGGAGTGCAGTGACCAGATCTCAGCTCACTGCAAGCTCCATCTCCCGGGTTTACGCCATTCTCCTGCCTCAGCCCCCCAAGTAGCTGGGACTACAGGCGCCCGCCACCTCGCCCGGCTAGTTTTTTTGTATTTTTTAGTAGAGACGGGGTTTCACTGTGTTAGCCAGGATGGTCTCGATCTCCTGACCTCCTGATCTACCTGCCTCGGCCTCCCAGAGTGCTGGGATTACAGGCTTGAGCCACCGTGCCCGGCCCCAGCATAATCTTTATAGAAGCCTCTGGTACACCTAATTCCATGAACAGATGATAAATGACTTATTTCAGATAGAATATTCATAATCTATGGCTTAGGGTGTAGGGCTTAGGATGTGTATGTATGTGTGTGCACGTGCACACATGTGTGTATGTGTAGAACAAAGCCTTTTCTCTAGGGTTCAATCATTCAATCTCAGGTGAGACAACTCCTTTCAAGACAGGACGTCCCACTCCATAGTTCACACAATCTGAAAAGAATAGTTTTTACCTTTTCAAAATGCAACAAAACCATAAAATGAGGCTGGTGGGAAAAGCAGTGCATCTTCCTGGGAAACTGCTCTGCTCGAAAGGTTGAGATGGCATGCTTTATGTAATTCTACAAATGTTGACAGTCCAGCTGCTTGTTTACTCTTCATGGGCTTGAGGCAATACTGCCAATGACATCCAAGGAAAAGGAAAGAGACTTCTGTGCCTACTACTTCCCTAAGCACACTCTCAGTTAAGCCCTGATGCTGCAATTGACCAGGGATTGTGGACATCTAATGGGGCCTTCTCCAGGGTCACAGTAGCAACCTTTCCCAACCCCACCACAGCAGGATCCAGGCAGTGGCCCTGAGCCAGCTAACAAAATGCCCTGTTTGAAGACCTCTGAAGGGAACCCCATCTAGGAATCCGTTTCCTCTGCTAGCTGGAAGTAACAGCAAATCAAGGTCACACTGACTATGCATTTCTGAGAAATAAGACTGTGCTGTGAGAAATTAAATTTCAGAAGAGGGGTCCAAACTGAGGCTTGAGGAAATGTTTATAATTTAATGCTTTTGAGGAACAGGTTCAAATGCTGGAAAACAGCAGCATACAGACCCACCCTGCTTGCCTGTAGCAGGCCAAATTGAGGGAGTTCTCTTGGAGACCCAGCTCCATACCAACCAGGACACTCTAGAAGAAGCAGCTCCACATGCAGGGTTGCCTTTACATACTGAGTAAAAAGGAATGGGTAAATTTTAAACACATCTATACCCATGGGCAGCTCCATAGTCTTTAAATACAAATGACGTGGGGAAATGATGGCTTTTCCTTGCTTTCCCAATCTTCTCCCAACCCATCCTCACTGTCATTCAGGCAGCTTAACAAACTTTTATTTGCTTAAATGAGTCAAAATGTATGACATATGAATAGTAAAGAATAAGATATCACGTAATTTTAGAAGGATAGAAAGTTTATTTAGTCAAACCCTCTCATTTTATAGATAGATAAACTGAGATACAGAGAGGTGAAGTGCCTGTCCAAAGTCACAGAACAAGTTAGGGGCACAAGTTGTGTAAGTCATAGTTACTGCCTAGTTGGTATCACTGAGACCGCCAGCTTTGGGGAGTCCAGATTTGGCCCTGGGTCTTACTTTTTTAGACTTAGAATGAGCATTTGAGGCCACTGGACAGTGAGCCAGGCATCCAGCCTCAACCAGCTACCCCAACTCAAACAAGCATCCTCCTGGTTGGCCTCCAAATGACCCAATCTCTTATTCTCATCCCTTTCAGTATGAGTCATGGTCATAGTTCAAGATCCCGTTTGGTTGGAAAGGAGGCAGGGGAACAACTTGAGAGATGCCTGGCCAAGGGCTGTGTGGCTTGAAGCACCACAGCAGGTGCTAAGCCAACCTGATCTAGCTCTGCTGGACAGTAGTCAAGAGCCTTCAGCTGAAGTCAAGAGATGGGCAGATTTGCTCAAAATATACTTTGCTCCCAAAGTCAGCAATTTAGTGTTACAGTCCAGTGAGACACTGAGCAATGAATCCCTAAGGTGGGAAGGAGAAAGACAGCCTGCTCTACCTGGCCCCACCCATCCTTGGGACCCTTGGTTCACCCAAAGGCAGTGTGTATCATTCTTCCCTATGCCTAGAAAATTCTGTTTCCATCAGAGTGGAGCATCAGCCTGAACTATCTTGTGCCTAGTAGTGAACCTTCCTGACCATTGTCCCTTTCTCTGGTAATGAAAGCCTCAGCCTTGACCCCCCTTGGGAGCTTACAAGGACCATGCTTATAAACTGCCCAACAACAACAAAAAAATGCCTTCCATATTTTATGGCTCAATGGTGGACTGGCAGTCAAGTTTTACTCTGGAGTACTTTTAAAAAGACTTAAGCATAGAGCCAATGTTAGCAACTCTGGCTTGTTCTTCCTTGTCTTCTGAACTCCCAATCCTAACCCTATTGCAGCTCCAACTCACTTAGGCTCCCAATATTGAGCTGGGGCCTACAACCAATGGCATCTTGCTTCTCTTTCCCCTCTTTTCTCCAAAAAGGCCCCCCTACCACCCTAGGAAGCTATGCTTGGGCCTCTACTTTCCACAGAATTGCCTGGTTGTCTCCTGTCCTGTCTGCTATTTGGTCTGGGTTGGGGAACTCCCAAATTTCCCATGATCTTGGCAAGAAATACAGGCTCATTTCCCTCCTGATCTTTTCTCTTTTTTCACTAAACCAGACTTTGATTACTTGCCTCCCTCTCAGGAACCTTTTGCCTGCCAATCCACCCAAGCCTAGGACCCAGGGAAAGTTGGCTTTCCTCCAAAACTGGTGAAGAGAGGGGACAAGATATACAGCTGGTGACACCACAAAACTGCATACATCAAAGGATCCACAAAAACTGCACATTGTATGCTCTAGTAAGGCCTGAATCCCATTTCCCTTCTAATTTCTGTGGCTTTTTCCCATGCCCAGAGGCACTCTGATGTGGAGCTGTTCCTCAAACATCAAAACTACCTTTCTTCCCAGCTACTTGGGAGGCTGAGGCAGTAGGATTGCTCGAGGCCAGGAGTTTGAGACCAGCCTGAGCAACACAGCAAGAGTCTGTTTTTTTAAAAAATAATAACAAATAAAAATTAGCCGGGGGTGGTGGTGCATGCCTGTAGTTCTAGCTACTTGAGAGGCTGATGTGGGAGGATTGCTTGCGCCCAGGAATTTGAGGGTGTAGTGAAATATGACTGTGCCACTGCACTCCAGCCTGGGCAACAGAGCAAGATCCCATCTCTAAAAATAAAGTACAAAAAACTACCTTTCTGTGGGGCTTCCTCACAACAATCCCAATCATCTGCAGGACCTTCCGCCCATTAAGCCAATCAACACAGCTTTAGGTCTGTGAAGATATTAGGCCTAGTCAAAGAGAAATTGGGTTACGAGGTGCCTCCAAACACTAAATTCATAGACTTTTAGAGATGGAAGTCATGTCAAACATTAATAAAAATGGACTACACACCAAATTCTTTGAGTGTGGGGGTGTACATTCTGTTTCTCCCAGAATGGCTATTGGACAAATACTGGCTGATAAAAATGATACAAACTTCGATTAGCTTCTTCTATCCCTTTGAGACACCAGTGCTGTGGCACAGATGGCTGGGAAAATTTTGAGTAAACAGCAGAAAGTGTCTTCAGGCAAAGACACATTCAGAATCTCAGGATCTGAATGGTTGCTTGGGAAAGTTGAAGGGCTCAAGAAAGGTAGTACTGAGGATGAGATTTTCTAGGAGCTCCATAATGTGGTAGAGTGTTCCTGACTTTTCCGAAATAAAAACTGTGGTATCCCTGAGAGCCTCTAGTATCAAAAATAATGTCAGTGAGTTCAAGATACACTACAGCAAGGACCCAAGTCAAAGTATTTTGAGACCCTAGGGACATACCAAATTCCTTTCTGTTTCTTCCTGACCTATACTCACTATACTTTAAACCAGTGACCTCAGCCCCTCAGTGGACCTGGTCTGTGTCAGAGTATGCACTAGCCACACCTCTGCATATCCCACTGCACCCCCACTACCACCCCCACCCTCTAGCTGCACTGTGAGGTCTTGACCGGAAAGTCCCAGCCAGCCCTCCCCCTGAGTCCCCTATGATCACCTACTTTGAAGTCTGTTCCCCAGCAGTGAGCCTCTTCCTGGTAAAATAGTGGTTTTTCCAAGTTTTATTATACACTCCTAAGATCACAGATCTAGGCCTCCTCACACCATATAAATGCCAGGGCCTAGCTTCAGCCTAGCCTCTACTGCTTCTCATCAAGTTTCACTCAGACTTTGCCACTCACTGATCCTGAAGGCCAACAGCCTGCCTTCAACCACAGGGCAATGCTCAGCAGGTGCCCTTGGCGGTAACCTAGGCAACAGCATGAGTCCCTACACTGCCTGCTTTCCCAAGGGCCCCTGAACTGCATCAAAGCAGGAAAAAAGGTGATCCCAGGGGTGAGTGTGGCAGCCATCTTCCCTGCAGAAGTTGCTCTACACTGGCCCAGGACCCCTCCACTCCAGCATCACAGTGGGCCTGGGTAGTCAAGAGACTTCCTTTGACAGCCACTGATGCACACTTGAACTATCTTCAGCGGGGCCTGCACACTGCTGCTGTGCCAATGAATCAACAAGGTCTGAGGCACCAAGATCCCCAAAGCCCCTTCCGCCAGGGAAGTCCAGCAAAGCTGCAAACTAAAACCACAAGTCCTCAGTTGAAATTGGTGGGAGAAGGCCCAGGGAATCCACAGGTGGACACTACAGAATTCAAGGTTTCTATGTTCACTTAGTAATTCCCATGTCCCCTCAAACGGCAGGAGAAATACGTGGAGGTTGGAGGTTGGCGAGAGGAAGGAACCCCTCAGTCCTAGGGCAACACTACGAAAAGCCACATATTCTGAGTTGTGAAGTTGGAGCTGGTGGCAAGAGTCGAGCTGTCCTGAGGAGCCACGAGAGGGAGCAAGCCTTGCCAGAGAGGGCATCCCAATCCCCCGTCTTCGTCTGAGTCCCTCACCAGAACTGCTGAGGGATTTCGCCAGCGGCTTTGCTGGGAAAGTGAGATGGTTCCTCTGACTTCTCCCAGCTCACAGGCGGCCTCAATGCGAAGAGCGCGCACGCCTGGGGTCTTGCGTCCACTGGCCTGGAGAGCGAGGGCTATGCCCCCCAACTCTGAGATCAAGTCAGCCCCAGGCGAAAGCTGGAGTGGCGGGTCTGGCATTCAGGCTGTAGGCCGAACGAGGCACCCCACCGGTAGCAGAGAGGCGCGGGGTGCGGGGAAAGGCAGGGCTGAGGTTGGGGGCGGTGCGGAGTGAGCAGCAGGGCCCAGTCTGCCTGCCGCCTCATGCCTCTCTGGCAGGAGACTGCGGAGACCGCCTCCCCACCCGCTTTGGGGCTCGGCTCATAGGGCACGGAGATCCGTTCACTCCCGCCGGGCGGCAGAGGACTGCCGGGCACGGCTGGGCCGTAACTGCAGCAGCCAGAGAAGCACGCACACCCCCACTCTAACTCCCTCCCTCCCTTTCTCTCCTACAGACACGCACGCCTGCCATGTGTTTGACTCTTCGCTCATAGTCATCAGGATTCCTAAAGTGTTTTTAACAGAAAACACCTCCGCTTCCCCAAAGGAACCGGGGGGTGGGGGTGGGGGGCTGCTGCGGAGATCCGCGTTACAGTGCTTCTCTCAGACCCCGCCCCGCCTCTCAACTTTCTCTTCTCCTCATGACTTCTCCCCACCTCCAAAAAAAAAAAAGTCCTGCAAATATTTTCCCCCAGCACACACGGGCAAAGGTACCTTAAACAAACCCGAAAGGTGCATCTGGATTTGTCCCAGGGCCAAAAAAGTCCATTGCTTGCCAATGATCAATGAATGTCCCAGTTCGTACCCCCGGGAAGCCTTGCACCTAGTCTCCCCAGTCGAGGCTGCCCAGAGCCCCGCAACCCGCACCCTAGCAGAGTCATGGGAAAGGGGAAAGGGGCAAGGGGCAAGGGGTAAGGGGAGGAGTCGGAGAAGTGCATTGGAGGGGCGCCTTGGACCGGGAGGTATGGGGTCGGTGGCAGCGGGAGCAGCCACCTTTGCCCAAAATGCCAAGTGGGGTGTGCGGGGCCACTCACCTGCTTGGAACTCCACTTGGCGATTTTTTTCCTTTTCCTCCTCTAGCAGCATGGAGTAGAGGATCCCGACAGAGTTATGGATGCCGAAGATGGAGCCGTTGCACCAGGTGGCAGCGAACACCACCACCCAGCCGAAGCCACCTTCGGGAGGCTGGAAGCCGCGCGCGGTGCCGCGGGTCTCCACCGTAGGCGTGGGCTCGGGTTCGTGCACCCGCTCGGACTCAAACTCCAGCTCCGGCAGAGGTGCGGGGTCCGGTAGGGGCTGGGGCTCCGGCTGGGGCTCGGGCGGGGGCACCGGCACGGGCTCGGGCTCAGGCTCGGGCTCAGGCTCCGGTTCTGGGCTACCCACCGGCTCCGGCCGTTCCTGGTCTGCCTCCTGCCAGGGCCCCTTTGCTTCCTCGCTCGCCTGGCTTTGCAGCGCCATCGCGGCCGGGGGACTGTGACTGCTTGGGCCAGAGGAGCCGCTGTGTGGCTGGTACTTGTTTCTGCTGCTGCAACTGCTGCTGCTCGGAGGGCTGCTGCTGCCGCTGGCGCTGCCTCCTCCTCCAGGCTCCGCGCCCCAGCTGGCCAGCCCGTCCCGCGACAGACGGTCCCTCGAGCCCTCTCCTCCTCCTCCCACGTCCAACCCCCTCCTCCTCTCCCCATGTCATCTCTCTCTCCTCCCCCTCCTCCACACCCCCCACCTCTTCCTCCCTCAACAGGCAGCCGCTAGAGCCTCGCTCTTCTCCCCAGCCCTTCCTCCTCCTTTTACTCGCCTACCTACTCCAGCCGCCACTGCCTCTCCGAGCTCCCTTCCCAAACTACTGAACCCTGTTCTTGCCCGGACGCCCGTTAGAGGAAAAGTTAAAATGGAAAGAAAGAGCACAAACTATCCTGTTCTCCTGTCCTCTTTTTCCCCGCAAGCTCTAGAACCGACATTGATCAACCCCTAGCCTCGGGGAGACCCCTCCTGTTCTTTGCTCCCATTCCCTCCTTCCTCACAAGCAGCCCGCAACTGAGGTGGCCCCGGGGACCCTAGGACGACAGCTGGCCTGCGAGGAACCCCACCCTGCCCTCAGGAGCTCCCATGTCCCTCCTTGGACTTGAGGAGGACGACCTGAGGGGACAGCCTGGGCCTCGGACAGCGGGTGAACACAATCTTCTTGAGCCAGAGGACTCGGCCCCCTGCGGTCCTGCGCACCCCCGGGAGTCTACCCCTGCCCCCGCCCTTCCCGGCAAATCCCTGGCGGCCTGGGAGGGGAGGAGGCGGCCATGCAGCGAGGCCCGCCCCTCCGGGCAGTCAATCAGGGCTTTGTTTGCGCCAACCTGGAGCCCAGAGGAGCCGCAGAGGGCCGGGTCTGGGCCGGGCCAGGGCCGAGTGTGGGCCAGGAGCTGGGCCAGGAAGGGAGGGAGGTGCAGTGGCACCAGTGGGAGCCGGGCCCAGGCCCAGTCGGGAGCCGAAGCTCAGTTCAAGCTCCTCCCGACTCTCTGTCCCGGACTGGGGAGGGACGAGTTGGAGCCGGGTCCAGCCGCCAGTTTGGGTTTGGGCTGCCCCGCCCCCAATATCTCGGCTGGGCTGGTCCCTCGGGCCTTGGCCGCGGCTTTTCAGGTGCTGGAGACTCAGCGGAGCTGCAAGCGGACGGATGTCTTCCCAGCACCCACCGCCCCCTTCCGCCCACCTCAGGCTTGCAGACATAGGAGTCCCACTGTATGTCGCAGACTGAGGCCCCAGCCCCGCTGAGGGTAAGGGAGAGTTTGTTCCCCAGGAAGCGCGCCGGGTCAGGAAGAAGGAAAGGTGGGGGATCTGTCTTTCGGGTGGCCAGGCTCTCAGCAGGGGTGTGCAGGGGCGCCCAGCCTCTGCACTCAGGGCCCGCTCGGCGATACCGGGAAGCCCTGCCTCCCCTAAGGGTCTGCGCGTCTAATGCAGTAAACGTGAAGTCGTGGTGTGGTTACCAATCTACTCGGCTTCCACGAGCGGGCGGGCGAGTGGCAAGACCTTTCTACCCTGCATCTCATTAACACTCCTGATAAGTGAAAGACTGCATAGCCAGAGGTGATGCAGCTCCGGGGATGCGTGGCTGAGCTAGATGCCTGTAAATACAGTCATTAAGCACCTGAGGGCTGGCCCAGCTGGGAGGAAGGATATAGATGTCCTGAGGGACTTGCGGCGCCATATAAGAGGAATCAGTCAAATTCACAAATCACAGGGCCACACTACTCAGCAGGGAAGGCATCGCCCAAATAGAGCACGTCCCTTATTGCCCTAAGGTTTATTATTGCCTGCTTTTTTTTGCACGAAAACTGAGGCTCAACGAGGTCAAGGCATTTATTAGCCTAAGATAATGGGCCAAGTCAAGGACAAGCTAGAATTCAAGGCAGGTCTCCATATAACGAAACTTCATGCTCCCTGTTTCACCAAAGGACTCTAAGATTTCAGGCTCCCTGGGAGGAGACAAAGGAGGGAAGGCAGAATCTGGCTGAACTATCACAGAGGAAGGAAGGCAGGATCTGGCAGAACTATCACGGTGGGCTTCTGGAGGAGGTGATGTTCAAGATGGGCTTGGAAATTTTTTTTCTTTTTGAGACAGAGTCTCGCTCTGTAGCCCAGGCTGGAGTGCAGTGGCATGATCTCGACTCACTGCCACCGCCGCTCCCTGGTTCAAGCGATTCTTCTGCCTCAGCCTCCCAAGTAGCTGGGATTACAGTCGTGCTCCACCACGCCCGCTAATTTTTGTATTTTTAGTAGAGACGGGGTTTCACCATGTTGGTCAGGCTGGTCTCAAACTCCTGACCTCAAGTGATCCACCTGCTTCGGCCTCCCAAAGTGTTGGGATTACAGGTGTGAGCCACCGTTCCAGCAAGGCCTGGAATGCTGAGTAGGATTTTAAAAGGCCAAGGGTGGGGGAAGGTGGTCCCCTACATCAGAGCATGCCTTGAGCTCAAAGCACAGAGCCATAGACTCTACTCACAGAAAGAGGGAAGTGAAGGCTAATCAGGCCAGAAAGTTAATATGTATGGCGTCTGCCTCTCCTAGGAAACATTTGCATTTTAATAAAAATCCATAATGCTTCAGCTATGAGAAGTGACAAGCACCAGGGCTTAAGGTTTGCTTTTTGATCAGGGGTCTCACCATACATATGACCACCTGTTGCCCCAGGAGAGCACTAGTTTGGTATCCACTTGCAGAGAACCTGATTGAGACCCTAAAAATAGTTATTTCCAACCCCAGAACTAGGAATAGACCCTGGAATCTTGCACCCATCTAGATTCCTACTATCTTAATTCTACTTCCCTCACTATTTAAACTGGTTTTTAGATCACTGGAATGGGAGTATGGGTGGGTGATGACCCTCACTGAGAATCTCCTATGAATCTAGCACTGTGGTAGGCCCTTTATATATGAGATCTTATATAATCTTCATAACATTACTATAAGATTGGGATGGTTTGTTCCCATTTTATAAATGAGGAAACAGGCTCCAAGAGACTAAGTTACTTGTTTTAAGTCTACAAAGCTAGTAAGAGGTAGAACAGGGATCTTTGCTCATTTGTGTGAGTTTCAAAGTATGTGCCCCACCCAGAAGACAGAATTATGTAACTGCCATTTCACCATTCTAGTAACATATGCAATACCTGCCATTTCTCCCCTCTTTAGAAGGTGCTTTATAATGGCTAAATCACTGGCATCAGGAGACCAGGGTTTTAACCTTGGTTCTACCACTGCATGCCTGTATGATCCTAAGCAATTTGTTTTCCCTTTCTGAGCCTCAGTTTATCTACAAACTACTTTGCAGAGTTATTAAATGCCATGCTAAGAGGTAAAGGCTTTATTATTGATATATAATGCAAGATCACCACTGAAGATTTTTGAGTAGGAGAATAACATCAGAACTGCATCTCAGAAAGAACATTGTGGTGATAGTTTAGATCAGGGGTCCCCAACCCCCGGGCCACAGACTGATACCAGGTCCATGGCCTGTTAGGAACCAGGTGAGCGGCAGGCAAGCAAGCATTACCACCTGAGCTCTGCCTCCTGTCAGATCTGCCTCAGCATTAGATTCTCATAGGAGTGCGTACCCTATTGTGAATTACACATGCAAGGGATCTACGTTGCGCATTCCTTATGAGAATCTAACTAATGCTTGATGATCTGAGGTGGAATGGTTTCATCCTGAAACCATCCCCCTCAACCCCTGGGACAATTTTCGTGGAAAAATTGTCTCCCACGAAACCAGTCCCTGATGCCAAAAACGTTGGCGACTGCTGGTTTAGATGATGGCATGGAAAGACAAGATGTAAGGAAATGAACCAATAGACTAAGTAAAAAAAAAAAAAAAAGTTGATGATCTGGAGTGGGCACAGTGGCTCATGCCTATAATCCCAGCACTTTGGGAGACCGAGGTGGGTAGATCACTTGAGGTCAGGAGTTCGAGACCAGCCTGGCCAACATGGTGAAACCCCGTCTCTACTAAAAATACAAAAACTAGCAGGGCATGGTGGAGGCTGAGGCTGGAGAATGGCTTAAACCCAGGAGGGAGAGGTTGCAGTGAGCCGAGATCAAGCCACTGCACCCCAGCCTGAATGACAGAGTAAGACTCTGTCTCAAAAAAAGAAAAAAAAATGCTGATCATCTGAAATAGGGCACTGACTATGGAAATGGAGACAAAGGAATATCTCTGTCCATTATTGTTATGGTAGAGTTGACAGAAAAGATTTGTGTAATGAGAGAAAGGGAAGAAACTGACGTTTTTTGCTTGAGTAAAGGAAAGGATGGTATAGTGTTAATGGAGATTGGAAATTAGGAGCTGAATTAGTTCTGAAGTGCCTGAGGCCTCCTGTCTCTTTCCCCCTGGCCCCCAAACAATCCTGTCAATTATAACTCTAAAATACTATTTTAATCATGACACTCCTCTACTTTACAAATCTTCAATGATTCTCCGTTTGACTTTCAAGTTTAAATTCCTCAGCCAGGCATGAAAGGTCCTTTGTGCTTTGGGACCAACCTCATTTGTTCATTTATTCATTCATTCATTCATTCATCATTTACTGAGAACCTCTATGTGTCAGGCTCTGTACTGTATACTAAACACAAACATAAAAGACGTTGTGCCTGTTTCTGATAGGCTCATATTCAACCACTCTAGCATTACTCCCTGTCATTTTCTTCCCATCCTTTTCTCCCTTTCATACCATGCTACAACACACTGGTTAGCCACCATTTCATGACTTATGGGCACCTGCTGGTCTCTCAGCCTTCACCAACCATTCCCTTAATTATCTTCCAGTTGAGATTCTATACCTTTCTTGACTCTCCAGAGTAGGTTAAACAAAACAGATAGCAGAGTTAGTCTTGAACTGAGGAAGCATGTCACTTGCCTTTCTCATACCACTCAGCCATTCATTTCCCAAATAGTTATCAAGCAACTATGTGTACCATTCACTATATTAGGCACTGGGGACGTACAATGGTTCTTGTCCTCATGGAGCTTACATTGTAGTAGAAACTACTAATAATTATAACTGCCATTTATTGAATGTAACTCTACTAAATTGGGTGAAGACATTTTGAGATAGAAGTATATAAAAGATGAGACAAGGTTGAGAGTAAAGTTGTAGAAATAGGGCTAGTGTCTTAAGATGCATGAAGTTTCCTCTATAAATCTCTAAATCATGCTTGGTCAATAAACATCATCAACAACAGATCTTTAGAGAATACTACTACCATGTGTAGATTAATCAGCTTGGCTCATGCTCACAAGTAAGTAAGGCATGGTTTCTGTAGCCCTTTACATTATTTTACTTGTCTGACTGTGGACCTTGGAAAAACCCTAGCAGATGTCTCTCATTCATATTGCAGGTTACAGAATGTGCTTTCCTTCTGTTTCTAACAGAAATGAGCCCGCAATGGAATCATTCCAATTACTTATGCCCTTGATTATTCACTTTAGAGGGTAAAGCAGAGCAGTGGTTCCCTAACCTGGTTGCACATAAAAATCCCCTAGAGACTTTTCTAAAAGCACCAGCTACTAGGTCCTACTCTACCCTTGCTGAATTGGAATATCTTGGGGTGAGACCCAGGAATACATAGTTTGGACAAGGCCCCTAGTAATATTAATGCACTGCCAGGTTTGGAAACCAGAAAACCAAAACAATGCTTCCCCAAAATTTCAATCTGAAAGATCAGTAAAATTTCTCTAAAGTTTCTCCAGAAACTTTGGGGACCAACGTAATGCCAACTTTCTGGCATGTAAAGACATGTTTCTTCACTATCATGTTATTACTGAAATGATATTTTAACATCAAAATCTAGAAAGTGTGGAAAGAACAGTCTTTTACTCAGAAAAGCCTTTCTCAAGATATGTCAGTTGATAACAATTTTTCTCGTGGGTGTCAGCACACTGATGAAAATGTCACAGACTGTCATGGGTATGCAGATTAGTGCTTGGGATTCCATGGACCAGATGACCTCTGAAAGTCCTTTCTATCCCTGAAGTTCTCTATTTTAGGCAAAAGGCACATCTTTGCTTTGGGCGTCTCCTATTCTCCAATAGGATTTTCTGGCTGGAATGGAATTCACTAGATCATTCACATCATCTCCCTGCCCTGTCCCTAAATCATTCTAACTGCTTGAGAAGGGATGATGAGAGCATTCTCAAGAAGGTGAGTACATAATCTTTCTATGCTTTACTCCTTTTATTGATTCATCTTTATAAGAGTAACTTAAGAGTTCTGATGACACAGCATCACCTTGGATTCAAGAGCCAAGTGGGATGGATTGTGAGAAGGAGCCAGGATGCTCTGATAGTGGCAAAAGAAGTCCAAAGACAGAGAAGGCTTTGGTTTTGTTACCTGTAATCAGGAAGAGTACTGATAGGAACCCACGTTACTGGGAAATGGATTCGAATGTCAACACCTTTAGATGGCCAAAGTGGAAGCATGGAGGGTAAAGGATATTGGACATAGCCGGATTTCAGCTTGAGCCAGAAGCCTATTCATAATAATAGGTACATTAAAAACAAATCAATTGGCTATGTGCATGGAGCCTGCTTCCTGAATGCCAAGGAAGCAGTCTGCTTAATAGTTTGTCTATTATTAGAGCAGGCATAGAGGGGGAAAGATGACGGAAGCAGCAGGAGCATTATGGAAAAGAAAGAGATAGAAAATACTTAACCCTCTGAGGGTAGTATAGAACAGCAGAGCTTGAAGTGAGAGAAAATGTGTGATGTATTGGTTTCTTGACCCTATCCAAGGGAGAAATTTAATGAATATTATTTTAGCCTTTTATTAATTCATTTCAAAAAATAATTTCAGCCGGGCGCGGTGGCTCAGGCCTGTAATCCCAGCACTTTGGGAGGCCGAGGCGGGCGGATCACGAGGTCAGGAGATCGAGATCATCCTCGGTAACATGGTGAAACCACATCTCTACTAAAAAAATCCAAAAAATTAGCTGGGCGTGGTGGTGGGCACCTGTAGTCACAGCCACTCAGGAGGCTGAGGCAGGAGAATGGCGTGAACCCGGGAGGCAGAGCTTGCAGTGAGCCGAGATCGCACCACTGCACCTCCAGCCTGGGTGGCAGAGTGAGACTCCATCTCAAAAAAATAAAAATAAAAATAAAAAATAAAAAATAATTTAAGAGATATTTATTGAAAGCTGATTATGTGCTAAATATTGTGCTAAGAATTTCCCCATTCTGAAAAGTGGAACCCTTGTAGGACTGGAACAGAGGTGTCTTGGGTACATGGTTACGATGCAGTATAAAGATGGGCTTTGCCCTTGCTACATCTCAATCTCTTCTGATAGACTGACCTTGGGCATAGAATCAGCATTATTTGCTTTTGTATCCTTAGCATTTAACATGATGCCTTATACAAAGGAGGTGTTCAATATGTAGATAAATAAATTGATGTCGCTACTTGATGTAATAAAGCCCTGGTTTCTTCATCGAGAAACAATAGAGATGAGGCCTATCTTTTAGGTTTGTTGTGAGGATTAGAAGTAAAGTATGGAAAGCACCTAGTACAGCACCCATCATGTAGTAGGTGCTCAATAAATGTTAGCAATAAGATAGTTTGAAGATAGCTTTTATTGAAAAGAGAAAAGAAAACCTGGTATGTTCTTTGGCATTGGTCCAATTCCAAAATCTAAAATAGTGCATCAGAGCTGGAAGGGACCTTCTACAAAGTCCAAACTCCTCATTTTACAGATGGGAAAACTGAAGCCTAAAGAGGGAAAAGGATTTACTTAACGTTACATCTAAATTATCTACACTTTTCCTTGTAATTACCTCAAATCATTGTGGAAAGTGATACAACATACAGACATATATATGAGCTAGGGACATCATTTTATAAATGAGGAAATTGACAAGGAAAAAAGTTAAATAATTTTCCCAAGGACCTACGATTCACACTATAGCAGTCTGGCTTCAGAGTCTGTGATTTTAACCATTATACTTCTCTATTACAGCACTTATACAATTATATTAAAAGCCCCTTTTGACACGTCTCCCCACTAGAACTTAAGCTCCTTGAGGGCAGGAAGTGTGTGATTTCCACTGTGGATAGTTATTTATTTATTTAACAAATATGTATTCGGCACCTATTATACACCAGGACTTGCTAGCCCCAGAGAGCAGGCCTTATCTTTGAAGCCAGGTTATCTAGCTCTGTAATGCTATTAGTGTTCATTTGCCTTCTGTTATCGCCTTCTCTTTACTAATGTCTTATTTAGTGTTTCAGCTTAGTCTTTTCTTTTTTTCTTTTTCTTTCCTGAGACAGAGTTTCGCTCTGTCTCCCAGACTGGAGTGCAGTGGTGCAATCTCGGCTCACTGCAAGCTCCACGTCCCAGGTTCACACCATTCTCCTGCTTCCACCTCCTGAGTGGCTGGGACTACAGGTGACCACCACCACACCCAGCTAATTTTTTGTATTTTTAGTAGAGACGGGGTTTCACCATGTTAGCCAGGATGGTCTCGATCTCCTGACCTCGTGATCCGCCCGCCTCGGCCTCCCAAAATGCTGGGATTACAGGCGTGAGTCGCTGCGCCCGGCCTCAGCTTAGTCTTATCTGTTCTAAGGAGCACGAGGTTCTGTGCCCATGCCGGGGCCAGGCAGTTAAAGGAGAATAGCCAGTGAGAAACTTCATGGGGAAAGTGAAGTGCCAGAGATATGATAAAATCTGGAGTCCCTCACCATCTGGAGAGGTTTCTTTTAGTAAAAGCTTTGGGGTATTGCATTTGGCAGGATTTTTTTTTTTTTTTTCAATTTAGGAAGTATCCTGGCCTTACAATACCCTTTTGCCTATTTCCCACTCATTTGGCCTTCTAAGAAGTCACAGTCTAAATAAAAAGACCAGTCATTATATACATCCAGAAAGATAACTCCCCTGGTACCAGGTCTTCGGTAGACACTAACTGCTAAACAGGCCATAGGAGGGAACGATGAGGGGAGACCTGGGGATGGGGCACGGTGGGGCTCAGGATAGCTGAGGAAAGGCTAGTAGTGTATGTACTTTGTGTGCCTGCATTCTCAGACCCTGGCCCACCTCTTTAAGGGTGACTTCTCTGGCTCTAAGACAGCCACAGACCTAGGGCCTGAGGAACCCCAAGACCCTTGCACAGTAAGTTTCTAGACAGCAAGAGCTAGAAGAATGAAACATTGCTGGGCCTTAAATCTAGAATCAGGTATCAGTAGCTGAGCTGGAGTAGAGTAACTAGTATGCTCTGTCCCAAGGGCCATGTTTCAAGTCCAACTTGCTGATCCTGCAGATGAGGAAAGCCAGTTAAAGGGCAAGAAAAATCATTCAAATGGATCGGGGCAAGGGGGCAAGGGGCAGGGGCAAGAGAGTCGCGTGGAGCGGAGGGACAAGGAGGAGGTAGTTTATTTTTCTCCTTCGGTATATATTTACAAAGTTCCTTCTGTGCCTAATTAAACTTAGTTTTTCCAGGGCCTCTTTTTGGATGGAGGAGGGGACAAAGGAAGAAGAGTACATTTTGTTGAAACCTAGAGATATTAATTGACTCACCCAAGGACATACTGTGAATGGGACCAGAACCTTTGTCTCCTTAGCTCCTAACTGCCTACATTTCTCCATGCCATACTGCCTCCTATTATGTCATACACAGCTTAAAAATCTAAGATGATTTTTCACTGTTGAGAGGGTAAAGTACGAACTCTTGTGCCACCTTGGGACCCTAATTATCCTGACACTGTTAAACTCTCCAACTGGTTCCTAGACTACCTCCCATAATGAGATTTAAGCCCAAGTCTCCCAGAGCTCTCTCCCACGTCACTGTCCCCAAGTCTACTTGGTCTTCTTTTTCTTAACTGCTCCCTCTGCCTCTGCAACAAATTAAAAGAAATTTACAGTGATCACTCATATACTCACCACTGGATTCTACCATTAACAATTTCCTGGCTGGGCGCGGTGGCTTACGCCTGTAATCCCAGCACCGTGGGAGGCCGAAGTGGGCAGATCATCTGAGGTCAGGCATTCGAGACCAGCCTGGCCAAGATGGTGAAACCCCTCCTCTACTAAAAAATACAAAAATTAGCAGAGCATGGTGGCACATGCCTGTAATCCCAGCTTCTTGGGAGGCTGAGGCAGGAGAATTGCTTGAACCTAGGAGGCGGAGGTTGCAGTGAGCCGAGATCGTGTCATTGCACTCCAGCCTGGGTGACGGAGCAAGACTCCTTCTCAATTAAAAAAAAAAAAATTCCCATATTTGCTTCATCACATATCTGTCCATCTATCCACCTTTCCATTGATCCAGCCACTTATTTTTTATACATTTCAAAGTAAGTTGAAGATATCAGCACACATCCCTCCCCCAATACTTATGTATTTTTTTTTACTGTGAATATATATTTTATTTAATCATTTTTTGTTTACAATTGAAACTCTGGGAATTCAAAATTAACATCCTTGCCAATGAGCTTCTTATAGACACCAGAAAAGGTTTCAGCCTTGTGTTCCACATTGTTCTGCTGTGCTTTGTCCCAGTGAACCTTTATGAGGTGGCTGCCATCCAGTTTCACACGGATTCTCTTGCCCACAATTTCGCTTGGGAAGACCAAGTCCTCAAGGATGGCATCATGCACAGCTGTCAGAGTACAACTCCTGGGATGCTTTTGCTTATTTTTTGTACAGCTTTTTTGAGTTGGCTTAGGCAGAATTCTCCTCTGAGCGATAAAGAAAATATGCTTCCCATTGAACTTTTTCTTCAATTCGTGTACTAGCCAGACTTGGATTTTCTGGAAAGATTTCAGCTGAGGAACGGGAACAAAGATTATGATAGCTTTCCAACCAACACCAACTTCAATTTCCTTGACTGCAGTAATATTCAGCTTCCTTAGCTGAGCCTTGAGGTCCAAGTTCATCTCCAGCTCCAGAAGAGCCTGGGAGATGCCGGATTCCAACTCGTCCGGCTTCTCGCCATTGGGCTTCACGATCTTGGCCCTTGAACTGAACATAGTCTTCTCCTTGCTGAGCGCTGGCTTAGGAAGAGTGTATGTATATTGTTAACTAGAGTTCCATTTTTTGCATTTGTTTTCTTTTGAGCTAAAATTTACATACACTGAAATACAATTTATTTATTTATTTATTTATTTTGAGACCGAGTTTTGCTCTGTTGCCCAGGCTGGAGTGCAGTGGCACTATCTCTGCTCACTGCAACCTCCACCTTCCGGTTTCAAGCAATTCTCCTCCTTCAACCTCCTGAGTAGCTGGGATTACAGGTGCACGCTGCCACGCCTGGCTAATTTTTGTATTTTCAGTAGAGATGGGTTTTTGCCATGTTGGCCAGGCTGGTCTGGAACTGCTGACCTCAGGTGATCTGCCTGCCTTGGCCTCCCAAAGTGCTGGGTTTACAGGCATAAGCCACCGCGTCCAGCCTGAAATACACAATCTTAAGGGAATATTTGCTGAATTTTGACAAATGCATACACCTATATAACCCAAACCCCTGTCAAGGTATTAAACATTACCATCATCCTCAGAAACTTCTCTCATGCCCTTTCTCAGTCAAATTCACCCTCACCTCATCCTACAGAGAGAACCACTATGTATTAGTTGTGTGTGTTCCATATAAATGGAATTATACAGTAGGTAGGTAGCATTTTGAGTCTGAGATCCTTCACAGCATAATGTTTTTGAGGTTAATCCATGTTGTGCTGAATACAATTCCATTGTATTTGTTTATCCATTCACCAATTGATGGACGTTTGAGTTGTTTCTAGTTTGGGCCTATTAAAAATAAAGCTGCTAAGAACATTTATATGCAAGTCTTTTAATGGACATATTTTCATTTCTTTTGCATTTGTTTTCTTTTGAGCTGGAACCATCAGGTCATAGGTTAAGGTGTATGTTTAACTATGTAAGAAACTGCCAGAACCAATTAAAAAGATGTTCCACTTCACACTCCCACCAGCAATACATAAGTGTTCTAGTTACTCCACATCCTCACTAATGCATAGTATTTTCATTTTTAAAACTAAATGTAGTCATTCTAGTGGGGTGTAGTGATTTTAACTTGCAGTTCCCTGATGACTTATAACGTTAAGTATTTTTTTTCATATCCTTATTGGCCCGCCATTCATACATCTTTTTTGAAGCATCTGTTCAAATATTTTGTGCATTTTAAAATTGGGTTGTTTGTTTTATATTATTGAGTTGTACATATACTTGATACCATTCCTTTGTCAGATATGTTTTACAAAAATTTTCTCTCAGTCTATTGTTTGTCTATTTTAGAAGAAATATATTTAATATTAAAATACAAGGGCTGGGTGCGGTGGCTCACACCTGTAATCCCAGCACTTTGGGAGGCCGAGGCGGGCAGATCACCTGAGGTCAGGAGTTCAAGACCAGCCTGACCAACATGGGGAAACCCTGTCTCTACTGAAAATACAAAAATTAGCTGGGCATGATGGCAGGTGCCTGTAATCCCAGCTACTCGGGAATCTGAGGCAGGAGAATTGCTTGAACCCAGGAAGCAGAGCTTGCGGTGAGCAGAGATTGCACCAGTGCACTCCAGCCTGGGCAACAGAGCGAGACTCTGTCTCAAAAAAAATTAAAATACAGGATAGAAAGTGACATAGAGCACACAAATACATGAGTAAAATTATGTGAGGAGACAATACAGTATTTACAAACCATATATCAGACAAATAATTTGTATATAAAGAACTCTCAAACTCAATAGTAATTTTCTTGACAATGTCTTCTGATGAGCAGACATTTTAAATTTTAAAGAAGTCTAATTTAGTCTTTTAATTTTTCTTGTTTGGGTGTGACTTGTTTAAGAAATCTTCGGCCAGGTGTGGTGGTTCACACCTGTAATCCCAGAAATTTGGGAGGCCAAGGAGGGAGGATCACCTGAGCCCAGGAGTTTGAGACCAGCCTGGGCAACATAGCAAGACTGTCTCTACTAAACATAAAATAACATAAAATAAAATAAAATACAGAAATCTGCCTATTCCCAAGTCATATGCTCCTATGTTTTCCTCTCAAAGCTTTATGACTTCAGATTTTATGTCTGGGCTTTTATGTTGGGCTTATGTTCCATCTCAAATTAATTTTCCTATATGGTTTAAGGTAACAGTTGAGGTTCATTTTGTTCATATGGATAGCCTGTTATTCTTGTACCATTTGCTGAAAAGACTTACATTTCCCCATTTGATTGTTTTCGCTCCTTACTTTTTTATTTCTAGCTCTTTTATTTAGAAAAGTGGATATGGGCCGGGCGCGGTGGCTCAGGCCGGGCGCGGTGGCTCAAGCCTGTAATCCCAGCACTTTGGGAGGCCGAGACGGGCGAATCACGAGGTCAGGAGATCGAGACCATCCTGGCTAACACGGTGAAACCCCGTCTCTACTAAAAAATACAAAAAACTAGCCGGGCGAGGTGGCGGGCGCCTCTAGTCCCAGCTACTCGGGAGGCTGAGGCAGGAGAATGGCGTGAACCCGGGAGGCGGAGCTTGCAGTGAGCTGAGATCTGGCCACTGCACTCCAGCCTGGGTGACAGAGCAAGACTCCGTCTCAAAAAAAAAAAAAAAAAAAAAAAATAGAAAAGTGGATATGTAAGCTCACTCAATTTTCATAAATGGAACACTCCCATTTAATCAATCCCTATATCCCAGCAAACATATCAAGAAATGTAGCATTACCAGCATCCTAGAAGCCGCCTTCCTGCCTACTTACAGTTACAACCTCTTCTGTTGCAACAGTAACCATCCTCCTTATACTAATAGCATAGATTAGTTGTATCAATTTTTATGCTTTATATATGGAATCAAACATTGTGTAATCTTTTGTGTCTGGCTTCTTTCCCTCAATATTAAGTTTATGAGAGTCATCCATGTCGTGTCTAGCAGTAGTTCATACATTTTGATTGCTGCATATTTTTCATTGAAGGAATGTACTACATGGACACGGACATTTGTGTTGTTTCCAGTGTTTGACTGTAATGAATGGTGCAGCTATAAACACGTCTTTTGTTGTACATATGTATGCATTTGTACAACAATGCATGTATGTTGTACACATGTATGCATAAATATACATATGGATGTATATTTAGGAGTAGAACAACTAAGTCATAAGGCATGCATATCTGCATTTTAGTAGATGTTGACAGTTTTCTAAAGTGATTAGTTCAATATGTACCCTCACTAGTAGTTGCTTCGCATCCTTGGTAATACTTGGTATTGTCTTTTTCATTTTATCTATGCTGGTAGCAGATGACAGTGTGGCATTTCCCTGATTAAAAGGTTGAGTATCTTTTCATGTATTTATCAAACATTTAGTTATCCTCTTGGAATTGTCATTTTTTTACTTTTTTACCGTTCTGGTAGGTGATTCACCTCCCTTTTTATTTACTAAAAATCTATTCTACTTTCAAGGTCCTACACAAATGTCACCTTATCATTGAAGCTTTCTCCATATCCTAGGCCATATAAGTATCTCCTCAGAGCTCACATAAGCACTTCTCACTAATTGTAATATTTCACTTACTAGGCATCTATTTTCACCCATTACTGGGTTAGAATATTTGTTAGAGCAACCCCCGCTTTGTGTCATGGGGCCGATCTCTTTGTAATTATTTCTTTCTGGTATGGGAGCTCTTTAAGGGCTGAAACTCGACCTTGTTTAATTCTGTATACCTTTTCTATTCATTATCCCCACATTTACAGAGTGATAAGCGCATAGTAGGTACTCAATAAACATTTGTTGAATGAAGGCCAGGCGTGGTGGCTCATGCCTGTAATCCCAGCACTTTGGGAGGCCAAGGCAGGCGGATCACCTAAGGTCAGGAGTTTGAGAGCAGCCTGACCAACATGGAGAAACCCCGTGTCTACTAAAAACACAAAATTAGCCGGATGTGGTGGCACATGCCTGTAATCCCAGCTACTAGGGAGGCTGAGGCAGGAGAATCACTTGAACCCAAGAGGTGGAGGTTGTGGTAAGCCAAGATCACGCCATTGCACTCCAGCCTGGGCAACAAAAGTGAAACTCCATCTCAAAAAAAAAGAAAGAAAGAAAGAAAGAAGCAAGAAATTTGTTGAATGAAATGCTTGTTGTTGAATACATGCCATACATTACTTTGGATCTGCAAAGGGCCTCAGCAAATTGTTCATATTGTCAAATTAATGCTGAAACAGATTTTGTGCAAAAGGGAAAAATCAAGTCACTGAAGGCTTTTCTGTAGCCCTGAGGCTCTGAACTGGACATTAGACTGTTTCTTAGGCTGGAGGGACAGGGACTGTTTTTCTTAGGCCCCTGCCATGCTCTTAGAATGTCAGCTCCATGAGGGCAGGGATTTTTATCCCCAGTATCTATAAGAGTGCCTAACACCTAGTAGATGTTTAATAATTGGTTTATTAAGTGAATAAGAAAGTTGACAAAGTGGCCCAAGCCTCCACCATAGATCTTATTCTTACCCTGTATTTAAAATGCTGCATTAATGGCTTCTTCCTCAAGTTATTCTCTTTCAAAATACCACTCTTCAAATGTGGGTCACTCACTGAGTCTTTCACATGTGCATTGTGATTGTTTCTTCATAAAGCAATTTCATAGCCAGTATCCTTTGGATCTGTATAGCAATTTTCCGAGGTAAGCAGGTCAGGGATTACCATGCCTATTCACAGAGGGGAAATTGAGGCTCAGAGAGGTGAGATTATTTTGTTCCACATTACTTGGCTAGTAGGTGGAAAAGCTAATACTTGAACCCAGGTTTTCTTATCTCCATCCAGAACTTTTTCTACCACAAATGAATTTTTCAGGTTGTTTAGGGTACGGGGTACTTGAGGGCTCCGTGGATGGGGACGGAGTGGGAAGGAACAAGGGAGAAAACTACAAACTTGTAGGAGGATGTTAAAAGGGAGAGGTAGGCACAGTTGAAGATTAATCTTGTGCTGATGTGGCTTGTCTGCCTCTTCCCCTGCTCATTGCCTCATGAGTACCAGTTTTGTCATGGGGGCAAAGACAAACCTGTTATCTCAATCAGTAAAACTCCCTCTGGGAGAACACTTGCCAGGCTGGGAGGGGTCAAATCCAGCAGGTACTCGGGAAAGAAACAATATTTCCAGCCTTCTTTGCATTAGAAGATTTAACTTTAGGGGCTTCTGGGTTTCTGTTTCGTAGGTGTGGGGCAGAGATGGTGGTAAAAATAGCCCTCGGGGCCCTACTAGAAGCAACCAACCAGCAACAAAGTTCATGTGTCCAGATACCTGGGGAAGCACCACATGTGTGAAGCAGGTGGCAATGGGTCTCCTGTTCCTCACCCAACTAGGGGAAGTCAAATAGAGCTACCACAATCAGACAACACTGTCCGGGCATGGTGGCTCACGCCTGTAATCCCAGCACTTTGGGAAGCCAAGGCAGGCAGATCACTCGGGGTCAGGAGTTTGAGACCAGCCTGGCCAACATGGTGAAACCCCATCTCTACTAAAAGTACAAAAATTAGCTGGGTCTGGTGGTGTGCGCCTGTAATCCCAGCTATTTGGGGGGCAGAGGCAAGAGAATCGCTTGAACCCAGGAGGCAGAGGTTGCAATGAGCTGAGATCGCACCACTGCACTCCAGCCTGGGCAACAGAGCGAGATCCTATCTCAAAAAAAAAAAAAAAAAAAGAATCAGACAACACTAAGTGGTTACAAACCTATTTCCAACACTTTCTATTTGAAGTGCTTCATAAACAAGTCTGGGAAGAAGAGGAGGTCAGGAGGAACCACAGCCCAAAGCTCAGTACTGTTGGGGTTAAGTTTCTGGCCATATTCAATTTGCCCATTCCCCTTTGGAGGGTGGGTTCTGTGTTTGCATATGAGATGATGGACCAGGATGGGGGCATTGGTGACAATTGTCAGTAGTTAAAAAAAAATAAAGCAAAGGACTTCATGGCCACGACCTCTGGCTGGCAGTGGGTTGCCACCCCCAGACTCTGAAGGGTATTTAACACCTGTCAGTTCCCATACTTGAGAGAAGAGAAAATCGAGCCTTTGGACTAGGGCTGCTGAACTTGTGTAGGGTAGGGCTTATGCCTACTGTCCTTCCCTCCTCCACTACAAGCTAATCAGCTATTTGCTGAGCTGTTTTACCACTGGATTGTGAGCTCCTTTCTGTGTGCCCAGGCACATGATGGGTGCTCTAATAAGTTCATGTTGTGTGTATAAGCAAATGAGCCTAGGCTTTGAAAGATGGAGCCTTATAAGTACTTTGGTCCAAAGAGACATGGGAAATCATTCTACCCCACATCTTACCTTGGCCGTCCTAAGCTACAGCTTCTGTACCAGCTTCAATTCACTAAGCAAATAGTTCTTTTCTCCCTCCCCTCCCTTCCTTTCTTCTTTCCTTCCTTCCAATTGTAGTCTGGGTGGTGAAGGAGCTTCCTAAGGCCCTTAGAATTTAATACAGCGAAAGGATTAAAGAGCTAGGAGTCAGTAGACTTGGATTTAAATCCCAGTACTGCCACTGTCATTAACTGAGTGACCTTGAGTGAGTCCCTTACTCTTTCTGGATCTCTTGGTGTCTTCACCTGAAAATAAAGTGAACTCGGTTAAGTACTTTTCCAACTGTGCTCTTTGGTACCATAGAGTATCATTTCTCAAAGTGTGACACAAGGACATTAGACAACTTCTTGCCAGAAGCAAATTTTAAATTACAATAGCTGTGGATATATTTTTAATATGAATTAGAAAAAAATATACCAAAAACATTAAGTCTGTGATGTTACATAGGATGAGGCTGAATTTATTTAAGAAAAAAATGAGTCAATTTAAAGAAACATATTAAATATGAACACTGAAGGAACTAAAAATATTTTACCCCAAAATATATTTCTTTGACACATTTTGAGATGGCCGTCAGGGGGCCAGCAAATAGAAGTAGCCCCGCAAAGCTGTCTTTTGTGGGGGAGATTTGCACTTGTAGAGAATCTACATTGATGCAGCCAGGCCTTCCCTTGTCCAGATCTAGGAAAGACTGAGAGTCTGACACCTTAAAGATCCGAAAGAAACATTTACCATCTATTCTCTCTGGAGGTTGCTACCTGTTAGGTTTCATCTACATAATGAGAACACTTTTGCTAGACAGGCTTCCTCTTCTCTCCCTCCGATAACCTATTTCGCCATTATAAACTGATTTACCACCATTACCTCTTTTGGCCATTCTCTGGGCCCCATTCTTTCTGTAACCTCAAGATGGTATACAAGCTTCTGCACCCCAGTGGGGGAGTTGGGCAATCACTCTGTGATGCTTACACGTTAGTAAATCATATGTCTTTCCTCCTATTAACCTACCTTTTTTCAGTTGATTTTTCTGCGGGCCTTCAGAGGGCAAAGGGGAAGCTTTCCCTTGGCCCCTACAACACGCTGGCTGGTAGATATAGATATAAAAATCATATGGGAGCTTTGGGCAGAACTGAAAGTTAGGCAACACTGCTTTTGAATTCTGAAACATCCCTTCAGAGCAGGGTTGAGCCCAGGGCCTCCCAATGCCACAAATTAAACTTTTTTTTTTCTTTTTTTGAGACGGAGTCTCACTCTGTCATCCAGGCTGGAGTGCAGTGGTGCGATCTTGGCTCACCGCAAACTCCGCTTCCCAGGTTCAAGCGATCCTCCTGCCTCAACCTACCAAGTAGCTGGGATTACAAGCGTGGGGCCACCACGCACTTTTAATTTGAAGAAAGAAATTTGTGGCTAAAAAAACATTTGCAGCAGGCGTGGTGGCTCATGCCTATAATCCCAGCACTTTGGGATGTCGAGACAGGAGGATCGCATGAGCCCTGGAGGTCGAGGCTGCAGTGAGCCGAGATCATGCCATTGCACTCCAGCCTGGGTGACACAGCGAGACCCCATCACACGCGCGCACACACACACACACACACACACATCCCCTGAAACAAAAAGAACCCCCAAAACCTTGGCCCAGGAAATCCTGAAGGTCCCTCCAGTGCTGACATTCTAAGACTCTAAATCACCACAGCACGTCTTGGGTGTTCTTCTGGCCTGAGGGGTAACTTGATGACTCTAAGTCAAGTGATATGGAAAGCCGCTCACTTTCCTGCAGTCCACTACAGGCTCCAGGCAAAGTTACGGGGAGAAATTAGGAAGCTGCCCTTCAAAGTTATTCTTAAGGGTGTGGGTGGGGTAATAGTCTCCAGAGTCCAGCTGCCCCCTAGTGGCCAAAGGCATCAAGGGGTATGGATAGAGTGTTCCTTTGGGTCTAGATTGGTATCCATTTAGGGCAACCTATTCCAGAGCATGGTTTTTCTCAACCAGCCTCAGAGACTGTGAGTTTGTAGGTAGGGGGAAAGGAGGATGAACCTAAAAACCCTCTATGGTTCTGGCCATTATACCTGACCAGGCTATACTCCTTCTTCAACCCAAAAGCAGAATGATAGAAAAAGGCTCAGTAAATTCTGGGCATAACCCCAAATTCAGATCAGTTTGCTTAACTCCCAAGTCCTCTCAAGAAGGGGCTATTGGTGGCTCATCAGGTTCATTTTCCCATCCTGACCTGTAGTCTCAGAAGCAGATTTCCAAACAAATAACCACTTGCTAGTTCAACAGCACCAAGAGGGGTCTGGGAAGGTTTTAACACCTCCTCTCATAATTTACATTAGTACTTACATATCCATGATATCGACAGTTGGTGTTTTCTCAAATTTATGTAATGTGCTTTTGCAAACATATCTTGAAAAATCATTCCCTAGTCCCTTCCTCCAACCAGTACCCCCTGCCACCCTTAAAAACTGTCTCTTTGGAAATTCCGAAGCCATTTCAGGCTTCATGTAGCACTCATAACTCTTTGCTTTGGCTAGCAAGGTGTTTTCAAGATTAGGGTATATCAGCCACCAAAAATAATAAAGTAGGAAACTCCAGGTCTACGTTCCTCCTAAAAAGAAACTAATGAGCTAGAAAAACTAGCAGAATCAGCTTTTGAAGGAAGCTGGAATCTAGTCAAAAACTTACAACAAGGGGAATACTTGGTGAAGAAAGATGTTGCTTTGTGGTAAGAGAGTGTTGCATTTTAAATCACACATTTATCATTCCCCATGCCCCAGATCAGCAGTGGCTGTGAGGACAGTAGATGGCACTCCTGGTGCAAGTTGCTAGTGCCAGAGGGAGCAATATGAACCTTACTCTCAAAGAATCGTGGTATGGGCCTCCACCTGCCTGGAGGCTCCCTCAAAAACTGTTAGGAAGGTTTCCTTAGTTTCACCTGACTAAAGAGTGTTTGCAGGGCTCCAGTGGCTTCCAGGGAGGCTGTTACTGAAAGTATTTAAAGGCACGGGTATTGGCTACAGCAGCCTGGGGTGAGGGATAACACTTGAGACAAATGATATACAGACCTAGAAGCCTGGGAAAGAAGAGATTGGGACAGAAGATGTGTATGGGAAGAAGAATTTTTAAATGCTCCTGTGTACACCAGGGAATCATTAAAGCCACATGCACTCCCAGGGGAGGACACCTGCTTGAAAAGACCGGAGAAGAACCTAAGCTTTCACCTCAGGCAGGCCTTCAGGCTCCACATATGTAGGAAGGGAAAGCCGAGGCAGAGTTAGGGCCAATATGTAGAGATTGGGATAGTACTCTTCCCTTTCTTGTTTTTTTGGTTTTTCTTTTTTAATTTTTATTTCAATAGTTTTGGGGCAATGGGTAGTTTTTGGTTACATGGAGAAGTTCTTTAGTGGTGATTTCTGAGATTTTTGTGCACCCATCACCCAAGCAGTGTACACTGTTTACAATGTGTGTAGTCTTTTATCCTTCACCCGACCTCCACCATTCCCCTAGTCCCCAAAGTCCATTATATCATTCTTATGCCTTTGCATCCTCATAGTTTAGTGAGAACATACAGTATTTGGTTTTCCATTCCTGAGTTACTTCACTTAAAATAATGGTCTCCAACTCCATCCATGTTGCTGCAAATGCCATTATTTCATTTCTTTTTATAGCTAAGTAATATTCCATGGTGTATATATACCACATTTTCTTTATCAACTTGTTCGTTGATGGGCATTTAGGTTGGTTCCATATTTTTGCAACTGCAAATTGTGCTGCTATAAACATGTGTGTGCAAGTGTCTTTTCCATACAATGACTTCGTTTCCTCTGGATAGATACCCAGTAATGGGATTGATGGATCAAATGGTAGTTCTGCTTTTAGCTCCTTAAGGAATCTCTGCACTGTTTTTCATAGTGGTTGTACTAGTTTACATTCCCACCAGCATTGCGAAAGTGTTCCCTTTTCACTACATCCACACCAACATCTATTTATTTTATTTTTAAATTATGACCATTCTTGCAGGAGTAAGGTGATATCACATTGTGGTTTTAATTTGCATTTCTCTGATAGTGATGTTGAGCATTTTTCATATGTTTGTTGGCCATTTGCATATTTTCTGTTGAGAATTGTCTATTCATGTCCTTTGCCCACTTTTTGATGGGGTTGTTTTTTCCTTGCTGGTTTGAGTTCCTTGCAGATTCTGGATGTTAATCTTTTGTCAGATACATAGTTTGCGAATATTTTCTCCTACTCTATGGGTTGTCTGTTTACTGATAATTTCTTTTGTTGTGCAGAAGCTTTTTAGTTTAATTAGATTCCATTTATTTATCTTTGTTTTTGTTACATTTGCTATTGGGTTCTTGGTCATGAATTCTTTGTCTAAGCCAATGTCTAGAAGAGTTTTTCTGATGTTATCTTCTAGAATTTTTATGGTTTTAGGTCTTAGATTTAAGTCTTCGATCCACCTTGAGTTGATTTTTGTATAAGGTGAGAGATGAGGACCCAGTTTCATTCTTCTACATGTGGCTTGTAGAACCATTTGTTGAATAGGATTGTTTTTCTTTTCTTTTCTTTTCTTTTTTTTTTCATTTCTTAGCCTAGGCATTTAAGGGAACTCTGTCAAAACACCAGCCAAACAGTAGGCTACTAGAACAAAGAACTCAGTGGTCACATACAACAAAAAATACTAAAGTAGTTTGGGAAAGTCACTAAAGAAGCATACAATGACAGCCCACAATAGCCAACAGAGAGAAACCTTGGGGAGGGATAAGAATCTGGTTTCCAGAGTTGTCATTTTATAATACCCAAAATGTCCAGTTTTCAAAAAAAAAAAATGAAGCATGCAAAGAAACAAAAGAGAAATTAATAGAAAATGTCCATGAAGAAGCATACACATTGGACTTACTAGAGAAAGACTTTATTTATTTTTTTGCACTTTAACCATAATAATTTCATTTATATTTTTAAAAACCCTGAAGGTAAAATCTAAAACAGTAACATTTCCTCCTTCTGTTGGATGTATATACAAAATTTTATAGGACTGTGTAAACTTTGACATATTTTAAGTTTATAAAACAAATAAAATAGAAAATTTACCCAAATCCAACTTACTACACAGTTCAACTTCTATAGTACTAATAGTGCTGGAAATCTACACACCCAATGCTGAAACTGGTATGCTCCACTGGACCTTGAAGACAGAGAGCCTCACCAATGCCGCACAAAATGCAAGGCAGCTTTTCCTCTTGGTCATGCATACTGTCATGGTAGAAACTCCAGCACACTCCCAATTTTATGGCCTCAGTCTCCCTAAGCAAATGCCACTTTGTAATGATATTTTCTTTCTTTAGTCATCAGCTTGTGCCCTAGTGTAGTTGAAGTTTATGGGGCATACATGTATGTGATGGATGCAATTTGATTATAATATAGTATTTTACATGTAAGTGGCCGTAGTATGTTTGAAATGTAAGTGTGGGAATGGCTATAGCCATATGATTTTATGGTTTTTTTATTTTTAAGTAGACAAAGATTTTAGACCTACATTCTTAATATGCTCAAAGAGATCAAGGAAACCACGGACAAAGAACTGAAAGAAATCAGGAGAATGATTTCTCAACAAATAGAGACCGTTGATAAAGATAGAGAAATTATAAAAAGACACCAAATATAAATTGTGAATCTAAAAAATACAAATTGGCCAGGCATGGTTGCTCACGCCTGTAATTCCAGCACTTTGGGAGGCTGAGGCAGGCAGATTGCTTGAGCCCAGGAGTTTGAGACCAGCCTGGGCAACATGACAAAACCCTGTCTCTACAAAAATTACAAAAAATTAGCCAGGCATGGTGGCACACACCTGTAGTCCCAGTTACCCAGGAGGCTGAGGGTGGGAGAATCACCTGAACTTGGTAGGTCAAGGCTGCAGTGAGCCATGATCACGCCACTGCACTCCAGCCTGGGTAATAAGGTGAGACCTTGTCTCAAAAAAAAAAAAAAACAAAAAACAAAACAACAAAAAAAACAGGCTGAGCAAGGTGCCTCATACCTGTAATTCCAGCACTTTGGGAGGCTGAGGAGGGTGGATTGCTTCAGGCCAAGAGTTCGAGACCAGCCTGGCCAACATGGCAAAACTCCATCTCTACTAAAAATACAAAAATTAGCTGGGTGTGGTGTCACACGCCTGTGACCCAGCTACTTGGGAGGTTGAGACACGAAAATCACTTGAACCTGGGAGGCAGAGGTTGCAGTAAGCTGTGATTGTACCACTGCACTCTAGCCTGGGTGACAGAGCAAGACTCTGTCTCAAAAAAAAAATACAATAACTGTAATGAAAGATTCACTGGAGAGGTTCAACATCAGATTTGAACAGGCAGAAAAATCAGTTAACTTGTTAGGTCAATTGAGATTATCTAGTCTGGAGAGTAGAAAAAAAAGAATGAAGAAAGATAAACAGACCCTAAGGGACATGTCAGATACCTACATATAGCCCGAGAAGAAGGTCCCAGGAAAAGAAGAGAGCAAGAAAGAGGTAGAGAAAATATCTGAAGAAATAATGACCATGAACTTCCCAAATTTGAGGAAAGACATGAGTCTACACATCCAAGAAGCTCAAGAAGTCCAAGAAGGATAAACTCAAAAAAATCTGCACAGACACACATTTTAATAAAACTGTCAAAAGCCAAAGGCAAAGAGACACTCTTGAAAACACACAAACAAAACAAAGTGAGTCAAAACATAAAAGGGATTTTCCATAATATTAACAGTCAGTTTTTCATCAGAGATCACAGAGGTCAGAAGGCAATTAGGTAGCATATTTAAAGTGCTGAAAGAAAAAAAAATCAAACAAGAATTCTATATCCAGCAAAACTATACTTTAAAAATTAAGAAAAGGCCAGGTGTGGTGGCTCACGCCTGTAATCCCAGCACTTTGGGAGGCCAAGGCAGGCAGACTACTTGAGGCCAGGAGTTTGAGAGCAGCTCGGCCAACATAGAGAAACCCCATCTCTACTAAAAGTACAAAAAAATTAGCCAGGCATGGTGGCACACACCTGTAATCCCAGCTACTCAGGAGCTGAGGCATGAGAATCGTTTGATCCTGGGAGGTGGAGGTTGCAGTGAGCTGAGATTATGCCACTGCACTTCAGTATAGGCCACAGAGTGAGACTCCATCTCAAGAAAAAAAAAAAATAGAAGAAGAAGGAAGATAAAAATGACTTCCAGTTTCCAGTCCAGTCTGTAAGGAGCTTAGACGTTATCACTTTGTCTTAATTAAAACAATTAAAAAGTAGGCCAGGCACAGTGGCTCAAGCCTGTAATCTCAGCACTTTGGGAGGCCAAGGCGGGAGAATCACCTGAGGTCAGGAGTTCGAGACCAGCCTGGCCAACATGGTGAAACCCTATCTCTACTAAAAAATACAAAAATTAGCCAGGTGTGGTGGCAGGTGTGTTAATCCCAGCTACTTGGGAGGCAGAGGCAGGAGAATCATTTGAACCTGGGTGGCGGAGGTTGCAGTGAGCTGAGATCGAGCCATTACACTCAAGTCTAGGGGACAAGAGCTTTGATTTTCTTCAGCTTGAATGTTAAATGCCTACATGTAGATTTTTGGGCATTTATCTGGCTTGGTATTCTCTGAGTTTCCTAGGGTGGAGTTTGTTATCTTACATTAATTTGGGGGAATGTTTAGTCACTATTGCTTCAGATATTTCTCCTGTTTCTTTCTCTCTTTCTCTTCCTTTTTATACCCTCATTATGCATATGTACACCCTTTATAGTTGTCCCACAGTCCTTAGGTATTCTGTTCTGTGTTGTTTTTCATTATTTTTTCTCTTTGTTTTTCAGTTTGGGAAATTTCTATTACCATATCCTCAAGCTCACAGATTCCTCAGTCATGTCCAGTCTACTACTGAGCTCAGACTGAGGCTGAGAAGCTGAGAAACAAACAAATAAAAAACTATTAAAAAGTAGAACAAACTAAAAACCAACAATTCTTAGGTTCCTCAGAGAATTGAGGTCATGGGGCAAAATGCTGCCCCCAAATTGGAAAGACTGACAGATACAAATTACAGAAACCCTCACACTGAAACCTTCGTGTGAACCAGCACCCATGGGTAGGAAATGCTAAACTTTAATTGGTGAATTGCTGGAGGTTCAGTGAGAAAATTCAATGACAATTTTTAATTCTCAAACTTGTCCACATTGAGACCCCAGTTTAGGGGGACCCTACACTTTCACTAGTCTTACCTCAAGGAGCCTTACCAAAGTCTCACAGTTAAAACTGAAGAAAAATCCCCATCTGATTCCTATAGGGGAAGGATGAAAATAGCCATTTTGAAATATGCCCAGAATATTCTGTTCTTCATAACAAGTCCTGCCTTCAAGAGCAAATATTTCAGCGGAATATAACCTACTAAAATTTTGTAAGAGCCTGACTAGCCTGGGGAGAGAGAAATACCCAACACCATAACCCTTTGGGCTTTCTGACCTGCAGAGGGAAGGAAAAACCTGAGAAGCATTTGGGAAGGTCACAGTCCAGGGGAAGAATTTCACTGAAAGACTGAGATATAATCATAGGTCCACAGAATGATTCACCTCTTCCCACATCTTACCACCACATCACTCAAGGGCTATTTACACACAATTTTTTTTACAGAGTACATCATCTCCAGTTCTCAATAAAAAATTATGTCATACTAAAAGGCAAAAGTCCCTGCAGTTTAAAGATACAGAGCAAGCATCAGAACCAGACTCAGATATGAAATTTTTAAATAACTATAATTAATACGCTAAGGGCTCTAATGGAAAAAGTAAACATGCAAAAACAGATGAGTAATGTAACCAAAGATTAAAATCTAGAAATGAATAAAAAAGGAATGCTAGAAACAAAAAAATACTGTAATAGAAGTGAATAATGCATTTGATGGGTTCAGTAGTAGAATGGACATAACTGAAGAATCTGTGAACTTGAGGATATGGTAATAGAAATTTCCCAAACTGAAAAACAAAGAGAAAAAATAATGAAAAACAACACAGAACAGAATACCTAAGGACTGTGGGACAACTATAAAGGGTGTACATATGCATAATGAGGATACAAAAAGGAAGAGAAAGAGAGAAAGAAACAGGAGAAATATCTGAAGCAATAGTGACTAAACATTCCCCCAAATTAATGTAAGATAACAAACTCCACCCTAGGAAACTCAGAGAATACCAAGCCAGATAAATGCCCAAAAATCTACATGTAGGCATTTAACATTCAAACTGCAGAAAATCAAAGACCAAAAAATGTTTTTGAAAGAATCTTTACCATAGGAGAACAAGGATAAGAATTACATTAGATTTGGCCGGGTGCGGTGGCTCACGCCTGTAATCCCAGCCCTTTGGGAGGCCGAGGCAGGTGGATCACGAGGTCAGGAGATCGAGACCTTCCTGGCTAACACGGTGAAACCCTGTCTCTACTAAAAATACAACAAATTATCCGGGCGTCGTGGTGGGCGCCTGTAGTCCCAGCTACTCGGGAGGCTGAGGCAGGAGAATGGCATGAACCCGGGAGGCAGAGCTTGCAGTGAGCCAAGATCTCGCCACTGCTCTCCAGCCTGGGTGACAGAGCGAGACTCAGTCTCAAAAAAAAAAAAAAAAAAAAAAAAAAAGAATTACATTAGATTTTTCTTCAGAAACCATGCAAGAACAGAGTAGGATGAAATATTTAAAATGCTGAGAAAAAACCGTCAACCTCAAATTCTGTATCCAATAAAACTATTCTTCATAACTGAAAAAGAAATAAAGACTTTCTCAGAAAAACAAAAATTGAGGGAATTTGTTGCTGGTAAACCTTCCTTAGAAGAAAAGAGACTCAGAAAGAACAAAAATTATATAGGTTATAAATTTGGATCTACATAAACAAAGGAAGAACATTAGCAAGGGAATAAGTGATGTTAAAATAAAAACTTTTCTTTTTCTCATTCTTAATTGATCTAACAAAAACTGTTCACAATAATAGCAAAAATGTTCACAATGTTTATTCTTTATGCATAAGTGAAACGAATGACAACAATGATACAAGGGATGGGGGGGAAGAATTAGGAATCCTTTTTATAAGGTACTTACACTACCCATGAAGTGGTATATTATTTGAATGAGGACTTGGATTAGTTGTAAATGTATATTGTAAACTGTAGGGTAACCATTAAAATTTTTTTTAAAAAGAAATATAATTGATATGCTAAGAAAGGAGCAAAAATGGAATAGTATAAAATGCTCAGTTAAAACTATCAAAGGCAGAAAAAGACTGGAAGACAAAAATAGAAACAAAGAACAAGGGTAAAAAACTAAAAATAGTAACAAATATCATAAATATTAATCCAGCTATATAGTAATAGTCACTTTAATCATCACAACAGCCAGGTGCAGTAACATGTGCCTGCAGTCCCAGCTACTTGGGAGGCTGAGGCAGGAGGATCCCTTGAGCCCAGGAGTTCTGATCTATAGTGTGCACGGTGATTGAATGTCTGCACTAAGTTTGCTATCAATATGGTGACCTCCCAGGAGTAGGGGACCACCAGATTGCCTAAGGAGGGATGAAATGACCCGGGTTGGAAATGGAGGAGGTCAAAACTTCTGTGCTGATCAGTACTGGGATTGTACCTGTGAACAGCCAATGCACTCCAGCCTGGGCAACATAGCAAGACCCCATCTCTTAAATAAATAAATAGGCAGATAAATAAACAAATATCATCACAACAATGAGACTTGGAGTGGACAAAGAAAAACGAGACCCAACTATATGTTGTTTACAAGAAATCCACCTGAAACATAAAGACAGACAAATTAAAAGTAAAGGAATAAAGAAATATATATCATGCTAAAACTAATAAAAAGAAATCTTGGATATCTACATTAATTTCAGACACAGCCAACTTCAAACCAAGGGACAAGGGACATTGTCAGGAATAATGAGAGGCATTACAGCATGATGAAGGGTGATAAAGGGGTCAATTCTCCAAGAAGAAATAACAGTCCTTGATGTGTATGTGCCTAATAGCAGAGCACCAAAATATGTGAGTCAAAAACTGATGGAACTGCAAGGTGAAATAGATGATCTACTATTATAGTTACAGACTTTAACATCCCTCGATCAGTAATAGACTGATCCAGCAGGTCAAAAATCAATAAGGACGTACTTGAACCAAGAGCATCATCAAATAGGTGTAATTGACATCTACAGACTACTTCATCCAACAACAGCAAGATACACATTCTTCTCAAGCTCACATGGAACATTCATTGCAGCAGACGATATTCTTTGGGAGGCTGTTGTGGGCAGATCACCTGAAATCAGGAGTTCGAGACCAGCCTGGCCAACATGGTGAAACCCCGTCCCTACTGAAGATACAAAAAAATCAGCCACGCATGGTGGTGAGCACCTGTAATCCCAGCTACTAAGGAGGCTGAGGCACGAGAATTGCTTGAACCTAGGAGGCGGAGGTTGTAGTGAACCGACATCACGCCACTGCACTCCAGCCTGGGCAACAAAGTGAGATTCCATCTCAATAAATAAATAAATAAATATGATTCATCACATAAATAGAACTAAAGACAAAAACCACATGATTATTTCAATAGATTCAATAGATACAGAACTGAAAAGGCTTTTGATAAAATTCAACACCCTTTCATGTTAAAAACTCTGAACAAACTAGGTATTGAAGTGACATACCTCAAAATAAGAGTCATCTACGACAGACCAACAGCCAAGATCACACTGAAAGGGCAAAAGCTGGAAGCATTCCCCTTGAAAACTGGCACAAGACAAGGATGCTCTCTCCCACCACTCCTATTCAACATAGTGTTGGAAGTCTTGGCTAGGGCAATCAGGCAAGAGAAAGAAATAAAGAGCACCCAAATAGGAAGAGATGAAGTCAAACTATCCCTGTTTGCAGATAACATGATTCTATATCTAGAAAAAGTCCCATAGTCTTGGCCCAAAAGCTCCTTACATTGATTAACAACTTCAGCAAAGTCTTGGGATACAAAGTTAATGTGCAAAATTCACTAACACTCCTATACACCAACAACAGTCAAGCCAAGAGCCAAGTCAGGAATGTATTCCCACTCACAATTGCCACAAAAAGAATAAAATACCTAGGAATACAGCTAACCAGGGAGGTGAAAAATCTCTACGAAGAGAACGACAAAACACCGCTCAAAGAAATCAGAGATGACACAAACAAATGGAAAAACATTCCATACTCATGGATAGGAAGAATCAATATCGCTAAAATGGTCATACTGCCCAAAGCAATTTATAGATTCAATGCTATTCCTGTTAAACTACCAATGACATTCATCACAGTACTAGAAAAATTATTTTAAAATTCATATGGGTTGGGCAAGGTGGCTCACACCTGTAATCCCAGCACTTTGGGACTCTGAGGTGGGCAGATCACCTGAGGTCAGGAGTTTGAGACCAACGTGGTGAAACCCCATCTCTACTAAAAATACAAAAATTACCTGGGCATGGTGGCAGGTGTCTGTAATCCCAGCTACTCATGAGGCTGCGGCAGGAGAATCGCTTTAACCCAGGAGGCGAAGGTTGCAGTGAGCCGAGATTGCACCATTGCACTATAGCCTGGGTGACAAGAGTGAAACTCCATATCAAAACAACAACAACAACAAAAAATTCATGTGGAATCAAAAAAGAGACCAAATAGCCAAGGTAATCCTAAGCAAAAAGAACAAAGCTGGAGGCATCATGCTACCCAACTTTAAGCTATAATACAGGGCTATGGTAAGCAAAATAGCATGGTACTGGTACAAAAACAGACGCGTAGACTAATGGGACAGAATAGAGAACCCAGAAATGAGGCCACATAGCTGCAACTATCTGATCTTTGACAAAGCTGACAAAAACAAGCAATGGACCAGCCTGAGCAACATGAGAATACCCCATCTCTACAAAAATTCAAAACTTAGTTGGGCATGGTGGCACACAGCTACTCAGGAGGCTGAGGCAGGAGCACTGCTTGTGCCTGGGAGGTCAAGGCTGCAGCGAGCCATGATTGCACCACTGCACTCCAGCCTGGGCTACAGAATAAAACCCTACCTCAGAAAAAAAAAATTAAAATTCAATTAAAATTTAAAAATGAGCAATGGGGCAAGGATTCCCTAGTCAATAAATGGTGCTGGTATAACTGCCTAACAATATTCAGGAGATTGAAACTGGACCACTTCCTTACACCATATACAAAAATTAACTCAAGAGGGATTAAAGACTTAAAAGCCAAAACTATAAAAACCCTAGAAGACAACCTAGGCAATAGCATTCTGGACATAGGAACAGGCAAAGATTTCACGATGAAGACGCCAAAAGCAACTGCAACAAAAGGAAAAATTGACAAATGGGATCTAATTAAACTAAAGAATTTCTGCACAGCCGAGGAAACTATCAACAGAGTAAACAGACAACCTACAGAATGGGAGAAAATTTTTGCAAACTATGCAGCTGACAAAGATCTAATATCCAGCATCTATAAGGAACTTAAACAAATTTACAAGGAAAAAATAAACAACCCCATTAAAAAGTGGGCAAAGGACATGAACAGACACTTTTGGAAAGAAGACATACGTATGACCTACAAGCATATGAAGAAAAGCTCAACATCACTGATCATTAGAGAAATGCAAATCAAAACCACAATGAGATACCACCTTACACCAGTGAGAATGGCTACTATTATTATTATTATTAATATTATTATTATTTTGAGATGGAGTCTCACTCTGTTGCCCAGGCTGGAGTGCAGTGGTGCCATCTCGGCTCACTGCAAGCTCCACCTCCTGAGTTCACACCATTCTCCTGCCTCAGCCTCCCGAGTACCTGGGACTACAGGCACCCACCACCACGCCCAGCTAATTTTTTGTATTTTTAGTAGAGACAGGGTTTCACCGTGTTAGCCAGGATGGTCTCAATCTCCTGACCTCGTGATCCGCCCACCTTGGCCTCCCAAAGTGCTGGGATTACAGGCGTGAGCTACCGCACCTGACCATTATTATTATTATTATTATTATGAGATGGAGTCTCACTCTGTCACCCAGGCTGGAGTGTTGTGGCATGACCTCAGCTCACTGCAACTTCTGCTTCCCAGGTTCAAGTGATTCTCCTGCCTCAGCCTCCTGAGTAGCTGGGATTACAGGTGCCTGCCACCACACCAGGCTAATTTTTATTTTTATGCTTTTTGAGACAGAGTTTCTCTCTTATTGCCCAGGCTGGAGTACAATGTCATGATCTCAGCTCACCACAACCTCCACCTCCCAGGTTCAAGGGATTCTCCTGCCTCAGCCTCTCAAGTAGCTGGGATTACAGGCATGTGGCACCACGCCCAGCTAATTTTTTGTATTTTTAGTAGAGATGGGGTTTCTCCATGTTGGTCAGGCTGGTCTCGAACTCCCGACCTCAGGTGATGCACCCGCCTTGGCCTCCCAAAGTGCTGAGATTACAGGCATGAGCCACCACGCCTGGCCAATTTTTATATTTTTAGTAGAGATGGGGTTTCACCATGTTGACCAGGCTGGTCCTGACCTCCTGATCTCAAGTGATCTGCCTTCCTCAGGCTCCCAAAGGATTACAGGTATGAGCCACAATGCCCAGCCCATGGATATTATTAAAAAGTCAAAAAATAATAATAACTGATTCTGGTGAGGTTGCAGAGATAAAGGAATGCTTATATACCATTAGTGGGAGTGTAAATTAGTTCAACCATTGTGGAAAACAGTATGGTTTTTCCTCAAAGACCTAAAGACAGAACCACCATTTGACCTAACAATCCCATCACTGGGTATATACCCAAAGGGATATAAATCATTCTATCATAAAGACACATGCATGTGTATGTACATTGCAGCACCATTCACAAGACCAAAGACATGGAATCAACCTAAATGCCTATCAATGGCAGACTGGATTAAGAAAATGTGGTACATAGACACCATGGGATACCATGCAGCCATAAAGAGGAATGAGATCATGTCCTTTGCAAAAACATGGATGGAGCATTATCCTTAGCAAACTAATGCAGGAACAGAAAACCAAATACCACGTGTTCTCACTTATAAATGAGAGCTAAATTATGAGAACACATGGACACAGAGGGGAATAATAGACACTGGGGCCTATCAGAGGGTGGAGGATGGGAGGAGGGAGAAGATCAGGAAAAATAACTAATGGTCACTAGGCTTAATACCTGGATGATGAAATAATCTGTACAACAAACCCCCGTGATACAAGTTTACCTATATAACAAACCTGCACATATACTCCTGAACTTAAAATTAAAGTTAAAAGAAAGAAAAAGTTGAATTTGTGAGTTTTTGTGCCCTAGTAAAATTAGATACTACTATAGTTAGTAGTAGTATTATAAAGGTCTAGAGAGAGTTTAAAAAAAAAAAAGGAATATTATGAGCAGCTTATGCCCACAAATTTGATAACCTAGATGAAATGAACTAATTCTTTGTACAACACAATCTGCAAAAACTCACAGGAGAAGAAATAAACTATCTGACTAGACCTGTCTCTATTAAAGAAATTGAATCAATAATTTTTAAGCAAAATTCACATTTTATTTAGGTTGAAATAAACTATACAAAATTGATTTTCCTCACCAAAAATAACACCAATATTTTCCATATTTTTCTAGATAAACCACAACACTTAGTTTTGTAGGTTTTCCAGGTTTTTCTTATAAATCAAGATGAGGCAATAGATAAGAGTCATGGAAAAAGACAGAAAAAAAAACCAGACAAATCAGTTGTCAGTATCCATGGCCTCTGATTCTCTCTTAACCATGAAACAGAAGTGTTCAACATATACCTGCTAAAAGCTTAGGAAGATGTAGGCTCCACAAAGGAATGTAAGCAGCAACAATGAGATGTGGAAGAACGGCAGGCTCTTCCATTCAAACTTTGTTATTTGTTCCTTTAAGTTCAAGAAAGACAAAATCTACACTGAAATCATTGTTTGGTGAGCTCACAAGCTTTTCTCCAGTAATTTCTTGTAACTGTCCAATATAGATTTTTAGCATACTTAAAACTCCTATTAGTCAAACGTCAGTTGTGGGCTTCACTATAACATTTTATAAAATGTATTCCTTCCTCCCACACCTCTTCAAAATATATTTCTTCAAAGAATTCATAATGCCCAACAAGTAGAGATCCACAGTGACAATAAATGCTATGTCTAAAATGACTTAACTAAAACAATTCCAGAGTGCTGTCAACAGAGATCACACAGAAGGAAGCGTGGCACTTTCAATGTTCTCTTCTGGAAGAACAGGTAGGTCTTCAAAGTATGAGAGTTCAAACAGGGACATTTAAACAGGTAGATTATCAATGGCTAAGGTATTCAATGGAGCCCTATAGGCAAAGATATTTAGTGATTAAGTGACCTACATACACTGTATGACTTTTCTTCCAAATATCAAATATAAGAAAGCCTATTTTTAAAAGTCTCTTAGGTGTTTTCCATGGTTTCAGAATTATCTGTGGGAAACCCTGACTTACTTGTGTAGAGTTTAATATATGTGTCCACCATTAAATCCAGGTCGTGTTTTATATCAAAATTTATGTTAAGCAAAGCCAAGTTACTCAACCTTTGGTCTGTCAAAATGATCCTCAAATATGCTTTAAGAAGCTTTCATCCATTTTCATACTGCTCATTCTCAACCTTCATCACGGGAAGAATACACAGGACCTTCAGCAACGCATACACATTAGGAAAAAACTTCATGTCAGGAAGGTGGAGGGCTTCATGGATGGTGGATGGAAGCTCTGTATCTTTCCCCCTGTGTTTCCATTTGATTCTCCAACAATGAAGCTCAGCTGACAGTGTGTCGGAATTGGGTAAGTCGCTTCTGTACACATCAGCATAGTGTTCCTCCGATGTGTTGAATTTCAGTTGTCCCATGACTGAGGATACCAGAGATAAACATTTAAGAGTTTTGAGGTGCTGTTCTGAGAATATATCTTTAAGTTCCTGAATAATGTGCTCCACTGTTGGGACACTTAGGGTTTCTTTACAGTAACTCTCAGAGGTTAACTGAGATTCCTGGTGAGCTCTGCGGAATTTCCCAGGGAGTTTCATTTGAATATCAAGTTTGGTTGCCAAATTTGTGGCTTCCTCAAACCAAAATTCATTATAAACTTCAACATTTTCCATCACTTCGTTGAGTGAATGCAGTACTGCAGTCAAGCTACCGCCTGTAAAGAAGACATCAGAGGTTTGCCCCTGGAGATTTTTCCCAAAGGCTCTTATAAAAGGATATTTTTAAGAACAACAATAGTAACAATGAAATTAAAATCTGTTACTGCGCTGCAGAGTACAAATGCTCGGCCAGCTATACAGTTATTCCATCTAATATTTCTCACTGAGAATGGCAGATTTCCTTCAGTTCTTTACCCCTTTCTTTACTGTTCTGAAAAAGAAATTGTGAAGTTCTAAAAGCAGTTGTGGTGATCGATGGAAAAAAGAACAAACTTCCTCAATTGTTCCTAATGCAACAGATACTCCCATAACAGGTACTGATTTTGCCAACCACATATTTAAGGCACAGGAAGAGCAGAGTGTGTAGATAGCGTGGGGATATTTCTCTAAACGTCTAGAGGCAACAACTTTCATTTTGGAAGAAAATCCGCGGGGCGAGGTGGCTCACGCCTGTAATCCCAGCACTTCGGGAGACTGAGGCAGGCGGATCACGAGGTCAGGAGATCGAGACCATCCTGGCTAACATGGCAAAACCCCATCTCTACTAAAAATACAAAAAATTAGCTGGGCGCGGTGGCGGGCGCCTATAGTCCCAGCTACTCGGGAGGCTCAGGCAGGAGAATGGCGCGAACCCGGAAGGCGGAGCTTGCAGTGAGCCAAGATTGCGCCACTGCACTCCAGCCTGGGCGACAGAGAGAGACTCCGTCTCAAAAAATAAAAATAAAAATAAAAAATAAAATAAAAAGAAAAAAAAAGAAAAAGAAAAAAGAAGAAGAAAATCTGCTAGACACAATGTAAGCCTGGCCACGACAATACTCCATATAGAATCCCCACTTCTCAGTTATCATAGTGTGAAACTTCACAGCCAAAATTTCTGTATCGGTTTCATAAGGCAGGAAGCCTATAAATTCCTCTCTTAGGTTATGAGATTCATCAACAAACCTCACCAACACAGGTAGGTGCTCTTCCCCTGCTATGTCCACTACATCATCACCGATAATGGAAAAGAAGTGTGAGTCTCTCACTTCCCTGTGAGTTTCTTCTCGAATACAGCTCTCACAGATCTCTAGCATCTGCCTCTGCTGTTTTTTTGAACAAAACAACGTGTTAACTGCTGTTGTCTCAAACAGCTTTCTCAGAACCTCTTCACCAGAATTTATTCGGCACTCCAGCAATGCCTGAAAGTTATTTGGAGTAAAGAGACCTTCTGGGATTATGTCAGCCTCATGTCCATCCAGAGGTATGTTTTGCTTTCCCATCAGAATCAATATTTCAAATAGAGATTTTAGGTATTCTTTGTTTTCTTTCTCTTCAAGGGTTAGAGGTAAAATGTCCTCATTCTTGCCCTTCACCCTCTTCTTCACTGGGGTTCTGAGCATTGCTATTGTTGGTTTCTTTATGTTTTTGTTCCTGCTCAGAAGTTTCATCAATTTTTTTTCTGTTTCAGTGTCCTGATTTTGTCTTCACTCAGTTCTTTTATTCGTTTTCTGTGTCTACTATGTGGGTTGTTCAAATGACTGGTAAGGTCAAATATTGTTAGTATTGCATTATCTCGAAGAAGTGTCCTATAAGGACTAGTTCGGCAGATCATGGAGGTCTCAAAATCTTTGGCACGTAATCGATAATGTTTATTTAGCTGATCTGGTGTTTTATCTTCTAAGTCTGCTCTCCTACAATTCTCCACCCACTTCTGGCATCTGGCCGGGGCCCACGGGAACCTGAAGAAGGCCAGGTTGTACTGCGTGCTCTTCCGCGTGCACTTGTGGGCAGCGCAGAAGTTTGCCTCAGGGCAGTCCGCCTGCCCATCGGGGCTGTGGAGGGGACTGAATCAATAATTAATAACCTTCCCAAACAGATGGCACTAGGGGTCACTGGTGAATTATACCAAACATTTAAGGAAGAAATTATATAAACTCTCTACAGTCTCTTCCAGGAGGTAGAAGCAGAGGGAACACTTCCTAATTTATTCTATGAGACCACCATTACCGAAGAACCAAAACCATATGAAGATATTACAAGAAAAGAAAACCGGCTGGGTGCGGTGGCTCAAGCCTGTAATCCCAGCACTTTGGGAGGCCTAGGCGGGCGGATCACCTGGAGGTCAGGAGGTCGAGACCAGCCTGGCCAACATGGCAAAACCCCATTACTAAAAAAATACAAAAAACTAGCCGGGCGAGGTGGCGGGCGCCTGTAGTCCCAGCTGCTCGGGAGGCGGAGGCAGGAGAATGGCGTGAACCTGGAAGGCGGAGCTTGCAGTGAGCCGAGATCCGGCCACTGCACTCCAGCCTGGGCAACACAGCGAGACTCTGTCTCAAAAAAAAAAAAAAAAAAATACAAGATTTAGCCAGGCGTGGTGGCAGGCACCTGTAATCCCAGCTACTCAGGAGGCTGAGGTAGCAGAATCGCTTGAACCTGGGAGGCAGAGGTTGCAGTGAGCCGAGATCGTGCCATTGCACTCTAGCCTGGGGGACAAGAGCTAGACTTTCTCTCAAAAAAAAAAAAAAAAAAAAAAAAAGAAAAAAGAAAGAAAAGAAAACTACAGGCCAACATCTCATGAATGTAGATGCAAAAAATCCCCATCAAAATATTAGTAAATATCCACAATGAATAAAAATTATGCACCTTGACCATGTGTGATTTATTCCATGTATGCAAGGCTAGTTCAACATTTGAAAATCAATTGACGTAATCCATCACATCTATAGGCTAAAAAGAAAAAATTGTATGATCATATCCATAGATGCAGAAAAATCATTTGAGAAAATTCAACACTCATTCTGTATGATGCTATAGTAGTGTATACATTTGTCAAAGCCCATAGAATGTACAAAATCAAGAATGAGCCGGGCGCGGTGGCTCAAGCCTGTAATCCCAGCACTTTGGGAGGCCGAGGCGGGAGGATCACAAGGTCAGGAGATCGAGACCACAGTGAAACCCCGTCTCTACTAAAAATACAAAAAATTAGCCGGGCGCGGTGGCGGGCGCCTGTAGTCCTAGCTACTCAGGAGGCTGAGGCAGGAGAATGGCGTGAACCCAGGAGGCGGAGCTTGCAGTGAGCTGAGATCGCGCCACTGCACTCCAGCCTGGGCAACAGCGTGAGACTCCGTCTCAAAAAAAAAAAAAAAAAAAAAAAAAAAATCAAGAATGAAAATTTAAACTATGGACTTTGAGTGATAATGGTGTGTAAAGGTTGGTTCATCAATTTGAAATACATATACCACTTCTGGTGTGGAACGTTGATAGTGAGGGAGGCTATGCATGTGTGTGAGAAGGAGTATGTGGGATCTCCCTGTACTTTTCATTCAGTTTTGCTGTGAACCTAAAACTGTTCTAAAAAGTAAAGTCTATTGTTTTTGAAAAATGGAAGAAGCCATTCTGGGTCACACCCTAAATAACTGGTAGACCTGGAACTCAACTCCAGATTTATTTGACCACAACTGTCTTGTCCTTATCCACTGTGCCACAAGATCCACTTTGAATTTCACCCTGTTTAATATTTCTTTGCTGAACACAATTGGCTAGATGGAAAATGAACTTGACTCACCATTTAGAAAAGCAAGGAACCTAGTTTTTGTGTAGAAATTATAATAATATATTTCTACTAAAGGGTACATTTCAGAAAGAAAAATGAAGGAAAAGTTAAGACATTTCTAGATAAACAAAAACTGATTATATTTATCACTAGTAGACATGCCCTACAACAAACACTAGAGCCAATCCTTCTTCTGGGTATATACTGAAAGGAGATGAAATCACCATCTTGTAAAGATATCTGCACTCTCAAGTCATTGAAGCATTATTCACAATAGCCACAATATGGATACAACATAAGTGTCCATCAATGGACAAATGGATAAAGAAAATGTGTATATATGTATATAGATATGTGTGTGAACTTATTTATACAAACCCACATATATAATGAAATATTATTCAGCCTTTAAAAAGGAGATACTGCCATTTGCCACAAAATGGATGGACCTGGAGGACATGATGCTAAGTAAAATAAGCCAGATAAAGAAAGAAAAATATAGCATAATCTTATTTATATTGTGCACTCTATTTTTTAAAAGTCAAATATATAGTACAGAGAGAATGAAACAGTGGTTACCATGGGTAGGGATAGGGAAGAAACAGGAAAATGTAGGTCAAGGGATACAAAGTAGCAGATATGTAGGATGAACAAGTCTAGAGTTTTAACATACCACATTAGGACTGTAGTTAATAAAATTGTGTTAAAGATTCTTGTCAACTAAGTAGAGTTTAGCTGTTCTTGTCACAAAAGAAGTAACTATGTGAGATGATAAATATGTTAATTTGCTTCACCACAGTAACTATTTTACTATCTACATGTATTCTATAACATGTTTTAAACCTGAATACACAATAAGATTTATTTTTTTAAAATGCCAAAGAGACCCGGGCGCGGTGGCTCAAGCCTGTAATCCCAGCACTTTGGGAGGCCGAGACGGGTGGATCACGAGGTCAGGAGATCAAGACCATCCTGGCTAACACGGTGAAACCCCGTCTCTACTAAAAAATACAAAAAACTAGCCGGGTGAGTTGGCGGACGCCTGTAGTCCCAGCTACTCGGGAGGCTGAGGCAGGAGAATGGCGTAAACCCGGGAGGCGGAGCTTGCAGTGAGCTGAGATCCGGCCACTGCACTCCAGCCCAGGCGACAAAGTGAGACTCCGTCTCAAAAAAAAAAAAAAAAAAAAAAAAGCCAAAGAGAGTCTTCCAGACTGAAATAAAAGGAAAACAGAAAGTAATTCAAGGATAGCCAAAGAAATAAAGAACAATGGTAAAGGTAGATACACAAGTGTTATTGACTGAATTGTGTCCACCAAAATTTATGTATTAAAGTCCTGGCTTCCAGTACTTCAGGATGTGACTATATTTGGAGAAAGAGTATTTAAGAAGTAATTAAGTTAAAATAAGGTCATTGGAGTTGGACTTAATCCCATATGACTAGTATCCTTATAGGAAGCAGAGATTAGAATACAGATACCAACAGAAGAAAAACTATGCAAAGACACAGGGAGAAGATGGCCATCTACAAGCCAAGGAGAGAGGCTGCTAAAGGAACTAACCTGGTCGACACCTAGATCCAGGACTTCTATTCTCTATAACTATTGGAAAATAAATTTTTATTGTTTAAGCCACTCAGTCAGTGATACTTTGTTATGACAGCCCTAGCTACCTAATATAATAGGTAAGTATAAAAAGCCAGTAGTAGTGCTTATTTGGTTTGTAACCATTTTATTCCGTAGAATTTAAAGGACAAAGATATAAAATAATAATTTTAAAGTTATGCTAATGGGTACACAATGTATAAAGGTGTAATTTGTGACAATAACAACATAAAAGAGAGACAGAGCTGTAAGGGGTCAGAGTTTTCTAGTACTATTGAAGCTAAGTATTAATTCAAAGTTGAGTGTTACAAAGTTAAGACAGCAGGCCGGGCGCGGTGGCTCAAGCCTGTAATCCCAGCACTTTGGGAGGCCGAGACGGGCGGATCACGAGGTCAGGAGATCGAGACCATCCTGGCTAACACAGTGAAACCCCGTCTCTACTAAAAAATACAAAAAACTAGCCGGGCGAGGTGGCGGGCGCCTGTAGTCCCAGCTACTCGGGAGGCTGAGGCAGGAGAATGGCGTAGACCCGGGAGGCGGAGCTTGCAGTGAGCTGAAATCCGGCCACTGCACTGCAGCCTGGGCAACAGAGCGAGACTCTGTCTCCAAAAAAAAAAAAAAAAAAAAAAAACAACAACAACAACAACAAAAAACAAAGTTAAGACAGCAATTGTAATCCCCAGGATAATCACCAAGGAAAAAACTGAAAATACACAGAAAAAGAAACAAAGAGGGATTCAAATGGTACACTAACAAAAAAAATCAATTAATCACAAAAGGAAGCACTAATGGAGGAAGTGAGAAACAAAAAAGATAATGTATTAGTATGCTAGGGCATATAAATATATATGTATATATAAAATACTATATATATAAAATACTATATATATAAAAGACACATATTAGTATGCTAGGGCTGCCATAACAAAATATAACATAAAGGGTGGTTTAAACAACAGAATTGTGTTTCCTCACACTTACAGAGTCTAGAAGTTCAAGATCAAGGTGTTAGCAGGTTTAGTTTCTCCTAAGTCCTTTCTTCTTGTCTTGCAGATGGCTTCCTTCCCGTTGCATCCTCGCATGGTCTTTTCTCTATGCATGCACATCCTGGTGTCTCTCAGTGTGTCTTAGTCTAATAAGGACATCAGTCAGATTCGATCAGAGCCCACCCTAATAGCCTCATTTTTACTTACTTACCCCAAAGGCCCTATTGCAAATACAGTTATAATCTGAGGTACTGGGGGTTAGGCTTTCAACATATAAATGTTGAGGAACCACAATTCAGCCCGTAATAAGACATACAGTAAACATGGCCAGGCATGGTGGCTCACGCATGTAATGTCAGCACTTTGGGAGGTCAAAGTTGGAGAACTGTTTGAGGCCAGAAGCTTGAGACCAGCCTGGGCAACATAGTGAGACCCCATCTCTATGAAGCAAATTCAGTTAAAAAGCATTAACCAGGAATGGTGATGCACACCTGTACTCCCAGCCAGGGTGACAGAGTGAGAGCCCATATCTTTAAAAATGTAATTTGTGACATCAATAATATAAAATAGGGGAGTGACGCTGTAAAGGAGTAAAGTTTTTGTTGTTAAGTTGTTGTCAGCTTGAAATAGAATGTTATAACTTTAAAACATTTTATGTAGTTGCAATGGTAATCACAAAGAAAATACTTATAGAATATATACAAAAGGAAATGAGAAGGAAATCAAGCAGGTCACTATAAGAAAAAAAAAACAGTGAAACATGAAGGAAGGCAGTAAGAGAAGAAAGGAGGGCAAAGGGACAAAACATACAGAAAACAACAAAATGGCAATAAGAAGTACTTCTCTATCAGTAATTACTTTAAATGTAAGTGGATTAAACTCCCCAAAATACATACGTTGGCTGAATGGATAAAAAATCAGGATCCACCTGTTTGCTATCTATAGGAGACTCACCTTAGATCTAAGGACATGCATAGACTTAAAGTGAAAGGATGGAAAAAGATACTACATAAAAATGGTAACCAAACAGAGCAGGATGACTGTACTAATATCAGACAAAATAAGCTTTAAGTCAAAAACTGTTATAAGGACATTATATAGTAATAAAAGAGACAATTCATCAAAAAAAATTATAAATATTCATGCAACAAACATCAGAGCTCCTAAATATATAAACTTTGACAGAATTAAGCAAGAAAAGAGACAGCAAAAAATATGAAAAATAGACAGCAAAATAGTAATAGTAATAGGAGACTTTGATACCTTACTTTTAATAATGAACAGATAGAGCAACTAGAGAAAAAGTCATTAAGAAAATAAAGGACCCGAACAAAACTGTAGACCTGTTGGACCTAACAGACATATAGAACAGTCCACCCAAAAAGAACAGAATATGAACATGGGACCTTCTCTAGGAAAGACTTCACGTTAGACCACAAAACAAATCTTAACGAATTCAAAAAGATTGAAATTATGCAAAATATATCTTCCAATCACAATGAAATAAAACCAGAAATGAATAGAAGAATGAAAACTGGAAAATCCACAAATATGTGGAATTTAAATAACACATTCTTTTAAAAAAGGCTTAAAATATATTTTAATAAATAATAACACATTCATGTACAGTCAATGGGCCAGAAAGGATGTCATGAGGGAAATTAGAAAATACCTTGAGACAAATGAACATGAGAATATTACACATCAAAACTTATGGGATGCAGCAAAAGCTAAGTGTCAAGTTTATATGTGTAAACACATACATTATAAAAAGAAACATCTCAAATCAACAACCTTACTTTATACTTCAGGGAACCAGGAAAACAATAACAATCTAAATACAAAGCTAGCAGAAGGAAGGGAATAATAAAGATTAATCAGAGATAAAGGGAATAGAGAATAGAATGCATCAATGAAACTAAGAGTTGTTTTAACAAGAGCAACAAAATTGACAAATCCTTAGGCCAGTCATGGTGGCACACACCTGTAATCCCAGCACTTTGGGAGGCCAAGGTGGGAGGATTGCTTGAGGTCAGGAGTTTGAGACCAGCCTGGACAACATAGCAAGACTCTGTCTGTACCAAAAAAAAAAAAAAAAAAAAAGAAAGAAAGAAAAAACTTTTAGCTATATTAACTAAGAAAAAAAGAGAAGATTCAAATAACTAAAATCAGAAATGAAAAAAATGGAACATTACAACTGATGCCAAAGAAATTTAAATGACAGTTAAAAATATACTATGAGCAGTTGTATACCAACAAATTGAACAAACTAGAAATAGATAAATTCATAGAAACACACAACCTACCAAGACTGAATCATGAATAGAAAATATTAACATATCAATAACTAGTAAGAAGACTGAATCAGAAATCATAAAACCTCCCAATAAACACAAGCCCAGTAAGAAGGAGGCAGAACAGCTGGGCACAGTGGCTCATGCCTGTAATTCCAGCACTTTGGGAGGCCAAGGCAAGTGGATCACTTGAGGTCAGGAGTTCAAGACCAGCCTGGCCAACATGGTGAAACCCCGTCTCTACTAAAAATACAAAAATTTGCTGGATATGGTCACACGTACCTGTAGTCCCAGCTACTCAGGAGTCTGAGGCAAGAGAAAAGCTTGAACCTGGGAGTTGGAGGTTGCTATGAGCTGAGACCGTGCCACTGCACTCCAGCCTGGGCAACAAGAGTGAAACTCCATCTCAAAAGAGAAGAAGAAGGAGGAGGAGGAGGCGGAGGAGGAGAAGGAGGAGGAGGAGGAAAAGAAGGAGGAGGAAGAGGAGGAGCAAGATGGTTAAACAGAAGCCTCCATTGATTGTCCTCCCCACAGAAACACCAAATTAAACAACTATCCACACAATAAAAGTCCCTTCATAAGAATCAGTCATCAGGTGAGTGATCACAGTACCTGGTTTTAGCTTCATATCACTGAAAGAGGCCCAGAAGAGGGTAAGAAAGGCAGTCGTCAGTTGTAGACACTACATCTCTCTCATCTCCTGGCAGTGACAGTATGGTGTGGAAAGAGAATATGTGTACTTGGGAAAGGGAGAGTGCAGTGATTGTGGGACTTACATTAGAACTCAGTGCTGTCCTCTCACAGTAGAAAGCAACACTGGGCACAACTCAGCTGGCACCCATAGAGGGAGCATTTATACCAGCCCTAGCCAGAGGGGAATCACCCATCCCAGTGGTTGGAACCAGAATTCTGGCAAGCCCCACCACAATGGGATAAACTGCTCTAGCATCCTAAATAAACTTGAATGACAGTCTAGGCCACAACACCAGGCAGGGCAGCTTACAGCTCCAGGAGAGACTCCTTCCCTCAGCTTAAAGAGAAGAGAGGAAAGAGTAAAGAGGGCTTTGTTTTGCAACTTAGATATGAGCTCAGCCACAGTAGGAAAGGGCACTGGGCAGAGTCCTGAGGCCTCCATTCCAGGCCCTGGCTACCAGATGACATTTCTAGACACACCCTGGGCCAGAAGGGAATGGCTGCCTTGAAGGGAAAGACACAGTCCTGGCAAGACTAATCACCTGCTAACTGAAGAGCTCTTGGGCTCTGAATAATCAGTAGTGATATCCTGGTAATACTTACCATGGACTTTGGGGAAGACTCAGAAATATGCTGGCTTCAGGCATAACCCAGCACGTTCCAGGCTGTGGTGGTTACAGGGAGTGTATTAGTCCATTCTCACACTGCTATAAATAACTGAGTCTGGGTAGTTTATAAAGGAGAGGTTTAATTGGCTCATGATTCTGCAGGCTGTACAGGAAGCATGATGCTGGCCATCTGCTCAGCTTCTGGGGAGGCATCAGGAAACTTAAAAGCATGGCAGAAGTCAAAGGGGGAGCCAGCACTTCTCACATGGCAAAAGCAGGAGGAAGAGGGGAGGGGAGACGTGCTACACACTTTTAAACAACCAGATCTCATGAGAACTCTATCACAAGAACAGCACTGGGGGAGATGGTGCTACACCATTAGAAACCACTCCAATGTTCCAGTCACCTCCCACCAGGCCTCACCTCCAACATTGGGGATTACATTTCAACATGAGATTTGGGTGGGAACACAGATCCAAACCATGTCATTCTGCCCCTGGCCCCTCCAAAATGTCATGTCCTTCTCACATTTCAAAATACAATCATGCCTTCCTGACATTCCCCCAAAGTCTTAACTCATTTCAGCATTGACTCAAAAGTCCATAGTCCAAAGTCTCATCTGAGACAAGGCAAGTCCCTTCTGCCTATGAGGCTGTAAAATGAAAAACAAGTTAGTTACTCCCAAGAAACAATGGGGCTACAGGCATTGGATAAATACTCCCATTCCGAAAGGCAAAAATCAACCAAAAAAATGGGGGCTATAAGCTCCATGCAAGTCCAAAACTTAGCAGGGCAGCCATTAAATCTTAAAGCTCCAAAATAATCTCCTTTGACTCCATGTCTTGCATCCAGGGTATAGTGGTGCAAGGGCTGGGCTCCCAAGACCTTGGGCAGCTCCACCCCTGAGGCTTTGCAGGGTATAGCCCACACAGCTGCTCTAATGGGCTGGCATTGAATATCTGCAGCTTTTCCAGGCACATGGTGCAAGTTGTCAGTAGATCTACTATTCTGGGGTCTGGAAGATGATGGCCCTCTTCTCACAGCTCCACTATGCAGTGCCCTAGTGGGGACTCTGTGTGGAGGCTCCAACCCCACATTTCCCCTCTGCACTACCCTAGCAAAGGCTCTCCATGAGGGCTCTGCCTCTGCACCAGGCTTATGCCTGGACACCCAGGCTTTTCCAAACATCTTCTGAAATCTAGGGGGAGCCTCCTAAGCCTCAACTCTTGTACTGTGCACACCTGAAGGCTTAACACCATGTGGAAACTGCCAAGGCTTATGGCTTACACCCTCTGGTGCAGCAGTCCAAGTTGTATCTGGGACCCTCTCAACCATGGATGGAGCTGGAGCAGCTGGGATGGAAGGAGCAGTGTCCCAAGGCTGCACAGTACACAAGACCCCTGTGCCTAGCCCATGAAACTATTCTTCTCTCCTAGGTCTCTGGACCTGTGATGAGAAGTGCTACCACAAAGGACTCTGAAATTCCTTGGAAGCCTTTTTCCCATTGTCTTGGTTACCAGTATTTGCTTTCCTTTGAGTTATGCAAATTTCTGTAACCTGCTTGAGTTCCTCCCCTGAAAATGGCTTTGTTTTTCCACCACATGGCCAGGCTGCTGATTTTCCAAACTTTTATGCTCTGCTTCCCTTTTAAATATAAGTTCCAGTTTTACATTATTTGTTTGCTCACACATTTGAACATAGGTAGTTAGGAGCAGCCAGGTCACATCTTGAATGCTTTGCTGCTTATAAATTTATTCTGCCAGATACCCTAAATCATCACTCTCAAGCTCAAAGTTCCACAGATCCCTAGAGCAGGGGCACAATGCCTCCAAGTTCTTTGCAAAGCATAACAAAAGTGACCATTGCTCCAGTTCTCAATAAGTTCCTCATCTCCATCTGAGTCCTCCTCAGCCTGGTCTTCATTGTCCATATCACTATCAGCATTTCGGTCACAACAATTTAACAAGTCTCTAGGAAGTTTCAAATTCTCCCTCATCCTCCTGTCTTCTTCTGAGCCCTCCACACTTCTAACCTCTGCCCATTACCAGCAGCAGTTCCAAAGCTGCTTCCACATTTTCAGGAATCTTTATAGAAATGTCCCACTCCTTGGTACCAATTTTTTGTATTAGTTAGTTCTTACACTGCTATAGAGAAATACCAGAGACTGGGTAATTTACAAAGAAAAAGAGGTTTAATTGGCTCATATTTCCACAGGTTGTACAGGAAGCACGATGCTGGTCATCTGCTCGGCTTCTGGGGAGGCCTCAGGAAACTTAAAATAATGGCAAAAGGTGAAGGGAGAACCAGCACTTCTCACATGGCTGGAGCAGGAGGAAGAGAGAGAGAGAGGGGAGGTGCTACACAATTTTAAATAACCAATTCTCGTGAGAACTCTATCAAGAACAGCACTAGGGGGATGGTGCTAAACCATTAGAACCTACTCCCATGTTCCAGTCACCTCCTACCAGGTCTCACCTCTAACATTGGGGATTACAACTCGACATGAAATTTGGGTGGGGACACAGATACAAGCTGTATCAGGGAGACACTCCTTCTGTTTGAGAAAAGAGGAAACAAGAGTAAAGAGGACTTTGGCTCTCTTGCAGCTTAGGTGCCAGCTCAGCCACACACCAAGAGCCTGTTTGGGGTCTCCGATTTTAGGCTGTGATTCTGGTATGGCATGTCTGGACCTGCCCTGGGCCTGAGGGGAGCCCACTGCCATGAAAGGAGTATCTCAGGCCTGGAGGCATTCACCATAAACTGACTGAAGAACTCTTAGGCCTTTGGTGAACTTAAGTGGAAGCCAGGGAGTACTCACCACAGGCCTAAGGTGGTGGTGGCCATGGTGAGAGAGTTCTCTGCTTGTGGAAAGGGGAGGAAAGAGTGGGAGGGACTTTGTCCTGTGGTTTGAGTGCCAACTCAGCTGCAGTAGAATAGAGAACCAGGTAGATTCCTAAAGTTTCTGACTCCAGGCCCTGGCTCCCAGACAGCATCTCTGGACCCAACAGTGGTAGCAATGCAGTGGTTATTGTGGGCCTTGGGCAAGACTCAGTACCATGCTGCCTTCAGGTCTGACCCAGCAGATTCAATGGTGGTGGTCACAGAGGTACTTGTATCACTCCTCCACTAGCTCCAACCAGCTCAGCACAAACAGAGAGATTCCATTTGTTTGGGAGAAAGTAAGGGAATAGAACAAAAGTCTCTGCCTGGTAATCCAGAGAATTCTTCAGAATCGTATCCAAGACCACTAAGGTGGTACCTTTACGAGGCTACAAGAACCACAGCATTACTGGGCTTACAGTGCTTCCTAATATAAATATGACTGCAGAGACCAAAAATATAGATTAAAACCCTCAAATCTCTTTGAACACCTGGAAAGTCTTCCCAAGAAAGACAGGTACAAACAAGCCCAGAGTGTGAAGACTATGATAGATATTAACTCTTCACTGCCTACACACCAATGAACATCTAAAAGCATCAAGACCATCTAGGAAAACACGACCTCACCAAACAAACTAAATAAGGCACCAGGGACAGATAATTCAAACAGATAATTCAAAATAACTGTGTTGAGGAAAGTCAAAGAAATTCAAGATAACACAGATAAGGAATTCGAAATCCTATCAGGTAAATTTAACAAAGAGATTAAAATAATTTAAAAAGAGTCAAGCAGAAATTCTGGAGCTAAAAAATGCAACTGGCATGCTGAAGAATGCATCAGGGTCTTTTAATAGCAGAATTGATCAAGCAGAAGAAGGAATTAGTGAGCTTGAAGATGGGCTATTTGAAAATACACAGTCAGAGGAGACAAAAGAAAAAAGAATAAAAAGAATGAGGCATGCCTACAAGATCTAGAAAGTAGCCTTAAAAGGGCAAATTAGAAGTTATTGGCCTTAAAGAGGAGGTAAAGAGAGAGACAGGGGTAGAAAAATTATTCAAAGGGATAACAGAGAATTTCCCAAATCTATTGAAAGAGATCAGTATTCAAGTACAAGAAGGTTATAGAACACCAAGCAGATTTAACCCAGAGAAGACTACCTCAAAATATTTAATAAACAAATTCCCAAAGGTCAGGAATAAAGAAAGGATCCTAAAAGCAGCAAGAGAAGATAAACAAATAACATACCATGGAGCTCCAATATATCTGGCAGCAGATTTTCCAGTGGAAGTCTTACAGGCCAGGAGAGAGTAGCATGACACATTTAAAGTGCTGAAGGATCAAAACATTTACCCTACAATAGTATATCTGGTGAAAATGTCCTTCAAACATGAAGGAGAAACGAAGACTTCTGAGACCAAAAAAAGGCTGAGGGATTTCATCAATATGAGATGTGCCCTATAAGAAATGCGAAAGAAAGTTCTTCAATCTAAAAGATAAGGCTGTTAATGAGCAATAAGCATTCATCTGAAGGTACAAAACTCACTGGTAATAGTAAGTACACAGAAAAACATAGAATGGTATCACCCTGTAATTGAGGTGTGTAAACAACTCATATCTTGAGTAGAAAGACTAAATGATGAACTGAAGAAAAATAATAACCACAGAAACTTTTCAAAGACATAAATAGTACAAGATATAGGCCAGGCATGTTGGCTCACATCTGTAATCCCAGCACTTTGGGAGGCTGAGGTGGGCAGATCACAAGGTCAGGAGTTCAAGACCAGCCTGGCCAACATGGTGAAACCCCGTCTCTACCAAAAATATAAAAAGAAAATTAGCTGGGCATGGTGGCACGTGCCTGTAATCCCAGCTACTCAGGAGGCTGAGGCAGGGGAATTACTTGAACCAGGACCCAGGAGGTGGAGGTTGCAGTGAGCTGAGATTGCACCACTCTGCTCCAGCCTGGGCTACAGAGCAAGACGCCATCTCAAAAAAAAAAAAAAAAAAAAAAAAAAAAAAAAATATATATATATATATATATATACACACACACACACACACACACACATACATGCACACACACACACACACTAAACTTAAAAACAGGAGGACAAAATTAAAGTGTAGGGTTTTCATTAGTTTTTTCTTTTTTAGCGAGAATGGAAAATGACAAGGATGCCCACTTTCAGCACTGTTATTCAACATAGTAGTGGAAGTCCTGGCTAGGGCAATCAGAGAAGGCAAAGAAACAAAGGCATCCAAATTGGAAAGGAAGAGGTCAAATTATTCTTGTTCACACTATGCAATTAGTGTTATGTTGTCATCATTTTAAAATAATGGGTTACAAGATATTATTGGCAAGCTTCATGGTAATCTCAAATCAAAAAACATACTATGGATACATTAAAAATAAAAAGCAAGAAATTAAATCAGACCACCTGAGAAAATCACCTTCACTAAAGGGAATACAGGAAGGAAGGAAAGAAGGAAGAGAGGACCACAAAACCACCGGAAAACAAAGAGCAAAAGTCCTTACTTATCAATAATAACATCAAATGTAAATGAACTAAACTCTCCAATTGAAATACACAGAGTGGCTGAATGGATGAAAAAATAAGATATGTTGCCTAAAACAAACATACTTCACCTATAAAGACACACATAGTCTGAAATGAAGGGATGGAAAAAGATATACCATAGTTCGCATTAAAATATAAACCAAAAAAGAGCAGGAGTAGCTATTTTTATATCAGACACAATAGATTTCAAAACAAAAACTTTATGAAGAGACAGAGAACATCACTATAAGGGGTCACCTCAGCAAGAGAATATAACAATTTTAAATATATATACACCTATGCACCCAATACTGCAACACCCAGATATATACAGCTAAAGAGAGAGATAAGTCCAAATACAATAATAGTTGGAGATTTCAGCACCCCACTTTCAGCATTGGACAGATCTTCCAGACAGAAAATCAACAAGGAAATATTGGATTTAATCTGTACTATAGACCAAAGGGACCTAATAGATATTTACAGGACATTCCAGCCAATGGCTGCAGAATACACATTCTTCTCCTCACCACATGGATCATGCTCATGGATAGACCTTATGTTAGGCCATGAAACAGTCTTAAAACATTTTAAAAATTGAAATTATAGCTATTTTCTGTGGCGTCTCAGAGGCGTTCAGCTGCTTCAAGATGAAGCTGAACATCTCTTTCCCAGCCACTTGCTGCCAGAAACTCATTGAAGTGGATGATGAATGCAAACTTCATACTTTTTGAGAAGTGCATGGCCACAGAAGTTGCTGCTGATGCTCTGGGTGAAGAATGAAAGGGTTATGTGGTCCAAATCAGTGGTGGGAACGACAAACAAGGTCTCCCCATGAAGCAGGGTGTCTTGACCTGTGGCTGTGTTGGCTTGCTTGCTACTGAGTGAGGGGCATTCCTGTTACAGACCAAGGATAACTGGAGAGAGAAAGAGAAAATCAGTTTGTGGTTGCATTGTGGATGCCAATCTGAGCGTTCTCATCTTGGTTACTGTAAAAAAAAAAAAAAAAAAAAAAAAAAAGGGGGGAGAGAAGGATATTTCTGGACTGACTGATACTATGGTGCCTCGTTGCCTGGGGCCCAAAAGAGCTAGCAGAATCTGCAAACTTCTCAACCTCTCTAAAGAAGATGATGTCTGCCAGTATGTTGTAAGAAAGCCCTTAAACAAAGAAGGTAAGAAACCTAGGACCAAAGCATCCAAGATTCAGCATCTTGTTAATTCATGTGTCTTGCAACACAAATGGTGATGTATTGCTCTGAAGAAGCAGGGTGCTAAGAAAAATAAGGAAGAGACTGAAGAATATGCTAAACTTTTGGCCAAGGGAATGAAGGAGGCTAAAGAGAAGTGCCAAGAACAAATTGCGAAGAGATGAAGACTTTCCTCTCTGCGAGCTTCTACTTCTAAGCCTGAATCCAGTCAGAAGTAAAATTTTTTGAGTAACAAGTAAATAAGATCAGACTCAAAAAAATGAAATTATATCAAATAGCTTCTCTGACCACAATGAAATAAAATAGAAATCAATAGCAAGAGGAATTTTGAAAACTATGCAAACACATGGAAATTAAATTATATGCTCCTAAATAACCAGTGGATCAATGAAGAAATTAAGAAAGAAATTGAAAAAAATTATTGAAATAAACCATAACGGAAACACAACATACCAAAACTTTACGGGACACGACAAAAACAATACTAAGAGGGAAGTTTGTAGCTGTAAGTGCCTACATCAAAAAAAGAAAGCTTCAAACAAAAAATCTAATGGTACATTTTAAAGAACTACAAAAGCAAGAGCAAACAAACCAAATCCATAGTTAGGAGAAGAAAAGAAATAATAAACATTAGAGCAGAAATAAATGAAATTGAATCAAAAAATACAAAAGATCAACAAAACAAAAAGTTGGTTTTTTGAAAAGATAAATAAAATTGACAAACTTTTAGCCATACTAAGGAAAAAAGAGAGAGAAGACCAAAATAAATAAAATCGTGGATGAAGAAGAAGACATTACAATCAATAGTGCAGAAATTAGAAGGATCATTACGGGCTACTATGAGCAATTATATGTCAACAAATTGGAAAACCTAGAAGATATGGATAAATTCCTAGACACATACAATCTACCAAGATTGAATCAGAAAGAATTCCAAAACCTGAACAGACCAATAACAAGTAACAAAATCAAAACCATAATAAAAAGTCTGCCAGCAAAGCAAAGCCTGGAACTCAATGGTTTCACTGATGAATTTTACCAAACATTTAAAGAAGAACTAAACCAATCATGCTCAAACTACTCTGAAAAACAGAGGAGGAGGGAATACTCCCAAACCCATTCTATGAGGTCAGTATTACCCCGATATCAAAATCAGGCACCAAAACACACTATGAAAAAAACAAAAACAAAAACAAAACAAAACAAAAAAACACCACAAAACCTACAGGCCAATATCCTGATGAGCATTGATGCAAAAACCATCAACAAAATACTAGGAAACCAAATTCAACAACACATTGAGCAGATAGTTCATCACCACCAAGTGGGATTTATCCCAGGGATGCAGCGGTGGTTCAATGTACACAAATCAATCTATGTGATACATCGTATCAACAGAATGAAGGACAAAAATCATATGATCATTTCAATTAATACTGAAAGAGCATTTGGTAAAATTCAGCATCCCTTCATAGTACAAACCTTCAAAAAATTGGGTAGTGAAGAAACATACCTCAACACAATAAAAGCCATATATAGCGGAACTGCAGGTAGTATACTGAATGGAGAAAAATGGAAAGTCTTTCCTCTAAGATCTGTAAAATGACAAGGATGTCCCCTTTCAGCACTGTTATTCAACATTGTACTGGAAGTCCTATCTAGGGCAATCAGAGAAGACAAAGAAATAAAGGCATCCAAATTGGAAAGGAAGAGGTCAAATTGTCCTTGTTTACAGATATTATCATATTGGGAACAACCTAAATATGCCAGCAAAAAACCATTAGAACTGATAAACAAATTCAGTAAAGTTGCAGGATACGAAATCAACATACAAAGGTCAGTAGCATTTCTATATGCCAATGGCAAAGAATCTGAAAAAGAAATCAAGAAATAATCTCATTTACAATAGCTACAAATAAAATTAAATACCTAGGAATTAACTTAACCAAAGAAGTGAAAGATCTCTATAATGAAAACTATGAAACTCTGATGCAAGAAATTGAAGAGGACACAAAGAAATGGAAAGATATTCCATGTTCGTGTATTGGAAGAATCAATATTGTTAAAATGTCCATACTACCCAAAGCAATCTACAGTTTTAATGCAATCCCTATCAAAATGCCAATGACATTCTCCAACAGAAACAGAAAAAAAAAAATACTAAAATTTATATGGAGCCACAAAAGATCCAAAAAAGCCACAGCTATCCTGAGCAAAAAGAGCAAAACTGGAAGAATCACATTACCTGACTTCAAATTGTACTACAGAGCTATAGTAACCAAAACAACATAGTATTGGCATAAAAAATAGATGTATAGACCAATGGGACAGAATAGAGAACTCAGAAACAAATACATACATCTACAGTAAATTCATTTTCAACAGAGGTGCCAGAGGTGCCAACAGAGGCTCCAACATACATTGGGGAAAGGATAGTCTCTTCAATAAATGGTGCTGGACAAACTGGATATCTATATGCAGAAGAATGAAACTAGACACTTATCTCTTGCTGTGTACAAAAATCAAACCAAACCAGGCATGGTGGCTCACACCTGTAATCCTAGCACTTTGGGAGGCTGAGGTGGGTGGATCACGAAGTCAGGAGATCGAGACCATCCTGGCTAACACGGTGAAACCCCGTCTCTACTAAAAATACAAAAAATTACCTGGGCGTGGTGGCACGTGCCTGTAGTCCTAGCTACTCGGGAGGCTGAGGCAGGAGAACCGCTTGAACCCGGGAGGCGGAGGTTGCAGTGAGCCAAGATCGCACCAATGCACTCCAGCCTGGGCGACACAGCAAGACTCTGTCTCAAAAACAAAAAAACAAAAAGAAAACAAAACAAACAAACAAACAAAAAAACCCACACACACACAAAAAACAATCAAATCCAGATGGATTAAAGACTTAAATCTAAGACCTCAAACTATGAAACTACTACAAGAAAACATTCAGGAAGCTCTCCAGGACATTGGTCTGGGCCAACATTTCTTGTGGAATATCCCACAAGCATAGACAACCAAAACAAAAATGGACAAATGGGGTAATATCAAGATAAAAAGCTTCTGCACAGCAAAGAAAACAATCAACAAAGTGAAGAATCAACACACAGAATGGAAGACAGTATTTGCAAACTGTACATCTGACAAGATATTAATAACCAAAATATATAAGGAGCTCAAACAACTCTATAGAAAATAAAATCTAATAATCTGATTTTAAATGGACAAAAGATCTGAATAGACATTTCTGAAAAGAAGAAATACAAATGGCAAACAGGTAGGTGAAAATGTGCTCAACATCATTGATCATCAGAGAAATGCAAATCAAAAGCACAATCAGCTACCATCTCACCCCAGTTAAGATGGCTTTTTTGTTTGTTTGTTTGTTTGAGATGGAGTCTCGCTCTGTCGCCCAGTCTGGAGTGCAGTGGTGCGATCTCAGCTCAGTGCAACCTCCGCCTCCTGGGTTCAAGCAATTCTTCTGCCTCAGCCTCCCAAGTAGCTGGGACTGTATACAGGTACATGCCGCCACACCTGGCTAATTTCTTATGTATTTTATTAGAGATGGGGTTTCACTGTGTTGCCCAGGCTGGTCTCGAACTCCTGAGCTCAGACAATCCACCCACTTTTATCCAAAGGACAGGCAATAATACATGCTGGTGATAATTTGGAGAAAAGGGATCACTTGTTCACTCTTGGTGGGAATGTAAATTAGTACAACCACTATGTAAAACAGTTTGGAGGTTCCACAAAAAAACTAAAAATATAGCTACTATATGATCCAACAATCCCACTGCTGGGCATATTCCCAAAGGAAAGAAAATTAGTATATCTAAGAGATATATTTTCATTGCAGCACTACTTACAGTAGTGAAGATTTGATGCACCCTAAGTGCCCATCAACAGATGAATGGATAAAGAAAATGTGGTACATATACACAATGGAGCAATATTCAGCCATAAAAAAGAATGAGGTTCTGTCATTTGCAACAACATGGATGGAACTGGAGATCATTATGTTAAGTGAAATAAACCAGGCACAGGAAGACAAACTCACATGTTCTCACTTATTTGTGGGAGTTAAAATTAAAACAATTGAACTGATGGAGATAGAGAGTAGAATGATGGCTACCACAGGCTGGGAAGGGTAGTGGGAGTTTGGTGAGAGAAGTGGGGATGGTTAATGGGTACAAAAAAATAGAAAGAATGAATAAGATCTGTTATTTGATAGCACAATAGAATGACTATAGTCAACAATAATTTAATTGTACATTTTAAAATAACTAAAAGAGTGTAATTGGTTTGTAGCATAAAGGGTAAATGGTTGAGATGAGAGATACCCCATTTACTCTGATGTGACTAGTACACATTTTATGCTTGTATCAAAATATCCCATATACCCTATATACACCTACTATGTACCCACCAAAAATAAAAATAAAAAATAAAAAGAATTAAAAATGCATTTCAGGACATCCCCTCCAAACACCTGTGGGTGGACAAATTATAGTTCACAGTTGCTCCTATATCCCTCATCACAATTGACCTTCCCCCCAACCGTGGGAGGCAATTGCTCTTATGCCAGGTTACAGGTGGGGAAATTGAGGCATCTGCTCTTCCCATGCCCATTCTATCCCCCAATGAAAGCACTATTGGGAGTGGCACTATAACCCCAAGATGGAGGCATGGAGGGCAGCAGAAGCTGAGCCACAGTCCTTGCGCACTCCCTGGCCTGCCCCTTGGAGAGCATGCGGAAGAGGAAGTAGAAGTCTCAGATCTGCTTCTCTCTGAGAATATGGATCATTGTCTTCTGGATTCCTCTCCCCCTTAACATGGAGGAAAAACTCCAAAATGAACTTGCTTGTGCTCCACTCCCTCAGTCCTTCTCTCACGATTCAATAAAATTATCATTACTGAGGGCTGATTTCCAGGACTTTGATTGATGCCTATAGGCTACCAAAGGAAGGATTCTTTGAGCTGTTAATGGAGGGGAAAACAGGAGGTCATTTTTAAAAATAATTGTTATTACATATCTTCTCCCTGGTAGCATGCATTCCCCAAGTCTCTGATCCTCCCATATCTGGTTTATTGCTAGGGCTTATATGAATTGCCCAATTTCCCATGGCAACTCAGATGACCCCAGAAGACTAGCTCAACTCCCCAAGACATTTGTATGATTTTCTAGTTGGGGACCTATCTCCACAAAGAAGACCACTATCTATACCCACCTATGGGGGCTTCCTGCTCACTAACAAGAACGTGTAGAATAGAGTTTATGCTCCCTAGGCTTATATATTTTCTCTGTCAATTATTTGTTCATTAGTTTAGATAGTTCGCTGTTATTCTTCCAGTTTCAGTTTCTTCATTTGTACAATTTGGTTAAAAATAATTACTCTTTAGGCCGGGTGCAGTGGCTCACGCCTGTAATCCCAGCACTTTGGGAGGCCAAGGCGGGCGGATCACGAGGTCAGGAGATCGAGACCATCCCGGCTAACACAGTGAAACCCTGTCTCTACTAAAAAAAAAAAAAAATACCAAAAAAAAAAAAAAATTAGCCGGGCGTGGTGGCAGACGCCTGTAGTCCCAGCTACACTGGAAGCTGAGGCAGGAGAATGGCATGAACCCAGGAGGTGGAGCTTGCAGCGAGCCGAGATCATGCCACTGCACTCCAACCTGGGCAACAGAGCGAGACTCCATCTCAAAAAATAAAAAATAAAATAAAAATACAAAAATTAGCTGGGCGTGGTGGCAGGCACCTGTAATCTTAGCTACTTGGGAAGTGGAGACAGGAGAATGGCTTGAACCTGGGAGGCAGAGGTTGCAGTGAGCTGAGATCATGCCATTGCACTCCAGCCTGGGCAACAGAGCAAGACTCCATCTCAAAAAAAAAAAAAAAATAATAATAATAATAATAATAATTACTCTTTAAGGATGATATGAGACCAGATAAATGAGTGAGTAAATGTAAAGTGTCTAGCCCAAAGTAGATGTACAATAAGTATCCCCGTAAGGGAGCCCCAGCCTTTCTACTGTACAGATCTGAGGCCCTTTTTCAGGCTTAGATTAACTCCCAGTGTTCCTTTGCTGTGGGCACCAGTGCCTCAGCCACTTTCTTTCTTTGTATCTCATGTTAGATGCCACTGTCTTAGGCTCTTGTGGACCTCTGTAATTTTCTTTCATGGACATATTAGTTAAAGTACAAGTTTTACCCACACTCTATTCTAAGTAAAATGTCCTTGCCCAAAGCCGATGCCGCCTACATAGCCACATTTTCTACCATATGATTCTGCCTGTCCTCCTTCCCCCTGCCACAGCCAAATTTTTGTGGTAGGGTAGGGAGAAAGACTTGTTCTAAGGATGTAAGCTGGCCTGTATGGGCTGGCTTGAAAAAATTAGCTGGCCCAATCAGATCAATCAGATTCTCTCTTTCTTAAATGTAAAATATGAAACAGAAAATGACAACAACAACAAAAACAAACAGTGAATTATTACAGCTAAAAGGTCATGAGGTACAGTTGAGGCTGAAGAAGTCATGATAGGCCATGTACAGAGAGATTTATTAGTAATCATGAGTAATTAAAGGCAGTCAAGTAATAGTGGAATGGAAAGAAGCATGCATTAAAAACGTAGCCAAGTCACTATAACGAAGACCTTAAACTCCTGTTATAAGTCTCTAGGGCCACCTTAAAGCCCAAAATATCCCTTACTCCAATCTTGGTGTGGTCTATACCTGTTATTTTTTAATGAATGAATGAATGAATGAATTATTCGAGCCAGGTCTGCTCCGCGGCCCAGGCTGGAGTGCAGTGGCACAGTCATAACGTACTGCAGCCTGGAAATTCTGAGCTCAAGTGATCCTCTGGCCTCAGCTTCCCAAGTAGCTGGAACTACAGGTGTGTACCATCACACCTGGCTTCTGTTATAGCTTTTATTCTTAGATTTCTGCACCATTCCTTCCATCCTATTAGTCCACTCATAGTCTTAGAATAAACTTCACTTTATTTTAGTTAGCTTAAATGGGTTTCTTGCAAACAATTTAGCCTGAATAGACCCTCTGCTCTTTCTTGCATTTCTCATGGATTATATAGAACATTTTACCCTGGATAAAATGACCAAATTAAATATGGATTTCACTTATATGAAAACTTGCATCAAGTAATAATGGATATTAGTTGCAAGCACAATTATGATGTTTCTCTCAATATTCTGCCTGGAAACAAGGATAAAGGGAAGTGGAGAACTCTGATAGAATGCAGGATCATTTGATGTAGGTTGAAGGGGCTACAGTGGCAATGAGAAATGAGCTCATCCAAATAATGTTGATGAGGGTGTGGGAGCGGGAGTGTGGTCTTGCAGAAATGATCAGGAAAGCTCAAGTCACTGCCTCTTCACTCTCCTAGCTACATCAATACAATATGCAGCTACCCTGCCTGGTTTGGCTGACCTCCAAATGAGTCAACGGGTTTTTAACTTGGTGCTTTTAGAATGCTCTGGTTGATCTCTAGAGCTTTCTACCTCACTTTTCTCTCATCTTATCATCTAGTCCCCATTACTTCTTCCCCTCTCATTTCCCTGCCTTGAACTGCCTATCTTGTCTGGTTGCTTACTCTTTAGCTCTGTTATATTTCTGCCCTCCCTACCTCAGAAGCAAACCTATGCACCATAAAGCATTTTGCCTATCATAGCAACTTGTGGGAGTTAAAATTAAAACAATTGAACGGATGGAGATAGAGAGTAGAATGATGGCTACCACAGGCTGGGAAGGGTAGTGGGAGTTTAGTGGGAGAAGTGGGGATGGTTAATGGGTACAAAAAAACATAGAAAGAATGAATAAGATCTAGAATTTGATAGCACAATATCAAATATATGGAGAACTGACCTAGTGTTCCTTGTTCTATCCTCTTTGAGCTCCCTGGGTGAGATTCTAAAGATAAGATAAGTGCGTTTCATTCCTCTACTGATTTGGTGTCTATTTTCACTCTGGAACTCCCCATCTTTCCACTTTCTCCACAAATTCTCTCAATTCGCGCTAAATACATCTATAAATTATCTACTGCTGCAGAATGGAAATAAATGCAGCTACTTTGCTGGCACTGACTTGTGGCTTGGCTCTGACTCAACCTCTTGGGTGCAGGCAAGAGTAATAACTGAACAGTGGCATATCAGCCCGTGGAAGGAAATGGCCTGGAAATAGACTGAAGCAGACAGGATATTGGTCTTTCTTGGACATTGTTCTGGATGAAATGACAAAAAACAATGGAAAGAAAATTGGCCCACGAATTTAGGCATAATGATCAACCTGAATAAGGTGTCTGTACTACTAGTCTTCAACTACAAATAACAGAGAACAATGTAACCTCAGACAAAATAGGAAAATTTATTGTAAGTTGGGGTATGTCACAATACCTAAGATTAAGCAAGTTACTGGACCTCAGAAGTGGACTAGAACAGGCAACTTCAAAGTCTTCAGAAACTTGGACAACAGGCAATATCATTTATTCTTCTCTTTATGTTTCTCCTTGTTTCATCATCTGTGATGAGCAGCTTTCTCTGCTCCTTAGAAAGCATGAGAAAATAGTTTGCCCATACTGCCAAGGCAGTATTGTTTACTTTCTAACCTTCAGCTACAGGGAAAAAAAGTCCCTCCCTTCCTCCCTCTGTCACTCTTTTACTTCTTACTCTCTCTCTCTCTCTCTCTCTCTCTCTCTCTCTCTCTCTCTCTCTCTCTCTGTTTCCCCTGAAATTTCAAATTCCTGGAAAGAGCTTCAAAATAGTCAGGTGCTCCTCCTTGGGCCAATCAAGTTAGCCCTAGTGTTGGGACAGCAGTTATAACCCACATTTACTTTAGGGATCCCACCCCTATGAGAATGGAAGTAGAAAATGAGGGATAGTTTAATGGGTCACCTGAAATACACAGCCACTCCAAAAGGGATTTACTCAGTGGCCAAGCAGAGGGCATGCATCTGAGAACAAACCCCAAAAGGCTCTGCTTCCTCAGTAACTGCTCTCAGTTTTCAGTTCCTTAAGAGTGAGGAAAACAAAGATTTAAACTCAGATGGGTGTTGTAGCTCACACCCATAATCCCAGCAATTTGAGAGGCCGAGGCAGGCAGATCACTTGAGGCCAGGAGTTCAAGACCAGCCTGGCCAGCATGGCGAAGCCCCGTCTCTACTAAAAATACAAAAAAATTAGCCAGGCGTGGTGGCACATGCCTGTAATCCCAGCTACTTGGGAGGTTAAGACACGAGAATCATTTGAACCCAGGAGGTGGAGGTTGAAGTGAGCCAAGATCGCGCCACTGACCTCCAGCCTGGGCAACAGAGAGACTCTGTCTCAAAACAAAAACAAAAACAAAAACAAAAATATTTAAATGCAAGAGGAAGTTAAAGTAGTGAAATAAAATGGCTAGCAGCCTGTTTAGTGGATTGAGTCAAACCTAACTATAACCAGGCCTGTAACATAGCAAACACTTAAAAAATGTTAGCTATTATTACGGCAATCTGAAGAGGCTACGTGCAGTTGGACTCTGAGCAAAAGGGATTAGATAATCTTTGCAGGTAGTTGCTACAGAGCATGAAGGAGCCTGAGAAAGGTTTCCACTGTGTAGGAGAATATATCTCCTTAAGATCCAAGACTTAGGTTGCTACACACAATGGTCTCTTCCTTGTACAGGGCTAGTCAACAATGACAAATTCTTGGGTTTGGGCTCTATTTTTTCTAGATTCTGTGCAAACTTTTGTTTTGTTATGACAACACAACAATTACCTCATCCTTGTTACAGTTGAACCCAACCAAGACAACTCTCTGCATATCCCACTCCCCGCTCCACCCAAATAATTCTATTTCAGTTGTTTCTGCTTCAAAATCATCCGGATTGAATGTCGAAAGTTCCTGGTGTTTTTTTATTATGTTTAGAAGACATATAGTCTCCTTTATAAAAATATGGAAAACACCCAAGTAACAATATTATAAGCACACACCATCCCTCCAGGTCGACGACCTTTTGCTAATCTCCATTCTCTGTTGATTTCTTTAGAATTCCAACTGGAAAGGCTCTTTCTGACCTTGTCCCCAAATGTACCCTTTGGGCCTGTGACTTCCCCTTGATGGTGGAGTCACATCATACATACATGTCAAAATAAGAATATAAATAATGGGAGTGAATCTGCCTACCATTTCACTAAGTAAGTCTATGTCCCAGAATGAGTGAAGGTTGGGAGACTTGAATCTGCTCTTCAATCAGGTGATTTCAGTTTCTGTGTGCTTCTTGTAATGTATTTCATCATCTTGAGTGTGTTACTAGGTGTTTAAGTATATTTACTTTTCATGCAATAGGGGCCATAACCAGAAGCCAGCTACTTAGTCTGTTGCTTAATTGAAGAAACAGGGATCTGTTCCAACACTGACCTCACTGATAAGCATTATGTAGATCTTTAACATGGAGCCTTCATAAATGAGTTTCAAGGATAATTTTGACTACATGTCATTTTCCCTTAAATTTTGAATCCCCTTTAGAATCAGGCCTCACTATAAAATGAAATTTTACTGTACCAACTATAATCTGCTGGCTGAGAAAAAATGGCTTTTTTCCCCTACCAGCTTACTAAGAGTGTGTGTTTTAGACAAGCTACTGCAAAGTATATATAGCATAGAGAGAACAGAAAAAGGTTTGGTCATGGACACCAACCCTCTGAACACTTGGCCAGTCATGGACACCAACCCTCTGAACACTTGGCCAGTGGTTGTGAAATTTTCTAGTTGGTGCTTGGGGACTGGGGTCTGGAGATGGACATTGTACCCTCCATATCCCACCTTACAACCCGTCTTAGTCCATTTGTGCTTCTATAACAGAGTACCTGAAACTGGGTAATTTATAAAGAACAGAAATTTATTTTCTTACAGTTCTGGAGGCTGGAAAGTCCAAGATCAAGACGCTGGCAGGTTCAATTGTCTCATGAGGGCCTTCTTGCTGCATCTACCAGAGGAAAGGAATAATATGTCCTCACATGGCAGAAAGCAGAAGGGCATACAAGTGAACACTTCTTGAAGCCTCTTTTATAAGGGACTTAATCCCATTCACAAAGGGAGGAGCTCCAATGACCTAATCTTCTCTTAAAGGCCTCACCTCTTAATACCATCACACTGCCTTTAAGTTCCAACACCTGAATTTCAAAGAGGACACATTCAAACCATAGCACAACCTAAGATTCTATTCTGCCAGTAGAGCAAAGGTTTATGGAAAAATAATGAATCAGGTAGTATGTTTTCAAATTAGCATCCAGGAAAAAGGCAATTGTAAGGATATGTGTGATGAGGAATGGGGAATAAGATGCAGAAGTTCTGTTAAAAAGAGGACATTGGTTGGGAAGGAATGGGATCCTGAAAATTGGAGTAGGGGACTATGAGAAGATCCCAATGAAGCTGGAGACATCAGACTCCTAAATTCTACAGACTCTTCTTTGCCAGTCATTCTAGTCTTGTCTGAAAAGGTTAACCCTGCTTTGCCTGAAGAACCTGCAATGACCTTCCTTGAGGCACTGCTGAGTTTCATCAGGACTTACCCACAACCCCTCTTTGCTTCTAGACATAGAGTTAGACTCAAGTTCCAGGAGACCTTGAAAGGTGTGCTACACACCAAGACAACTGCATGATTTTTTTCAGTTTATATAGACAGAAATCTGGGGAATATCTGTGGAAGTGGATATTAAGGGTGTGGGATAATTTTGGAAGGAATACGAAGTTGAATCAGGCTAACTTTATTAATATAGGCCCACTAAGCAGGAATAGTGAATTGAATGTTTTAGCTCAAGGTGTTAGGGCTCTAACAGTTTGGTTGGTTGGATGAAACATGGATCAAAAGTGGCCTACACTAAATGAAGTTGAAATGATAGAACTGTCTTGGTATACTATAAAGGAAGGGATCTAAAGACTTAGGAAGATTAGAATGTTAGAGTCGACTTATTGTTTAAGATCCCTTCACCCAGATTGGGAGAACACACCTTTCAACATGATTGTGAGAAATAAATTTGTGAGGGGGAACCCCAGCATCTTTGAAGAGTTCTGTGGTTGCTTTTCTCTTTAGGTCAGAAATTATAATGGGAACTGTTGCCTCTAAACTGGGATCCCTGGACGCAATACAGGCAATCAGATCCTGGGGCAGCAGGGGCCAAATGGTGGAACTAAATCACCAAAAACAAGGTGAGTGTGGTTACTGTGATGGACAGGGGAGTCAAAGCAATAATCAAAATAGTGTAACTTTTGGAGACCTTTGGCATTGGCTGGTTGATCATCATGTCCCTAGAAAAGAAATAGATGGACTGTCTTATAAATTCTTCCTTAATCTGTATAAGCAGGAGCATTCTAGTTTGAGTGAACAATGTCTAACTTGAATCAACAAAACATAGACTCACTGTCCAATCAACTCCCAGACTTCAGCCAGTTAACAGACCCAGAACCCCTTGAATGAAGGGGAAGCCCTTGAAGAAGAATCCTATTATACTGCCAGAACTTTATACTGTTACTCTTTTTCATAGACTTCCTCAAAGGAACCTATGGTCATTTATCAAGTGGTTATGCATTGGGGAAAAAGAAATAATCAGACATTTTGGGTATTACTGGACACTGGCTCTGAAGTGACACTCATTCCAAGAGACCCAAAATGTCACTATAGTCCACCAATTAGAGTGGGGGAAAATCAGGTGATCAATGTAGTTTTATCTCAGTTCTGTCTCACAGAGAGTTCAGTGGATCTCCAAACACATTTTGTGGTTATTCTCCAAGTTCCAGAATGCATAATTGGAATAGACATACTCAGCAACTGCCAGAGTTGGCACATTGGTTTCCTGATTGTAGATTGAGGTCTACTGTGGTAGAAAAGGTCAATAGGAAGCCACTAGAGCTGCTTCTACATAGGAAAACAGTAAACCAAAAGCAATACCACAGTCCTGAAGGTTTAACAGAGATAAGTACAAACATTAAGCACTTGAAAGATGCAAGATAGTGATTCCCACCACATCCCATTCAACTCACCCATTTGACTTGTGCAGAAAGCAGATGAATCTTGGAGAATGACAGTGGATTATTATGAACTTAACCAGGTATTTGTCTCCAATTACAGCTGCTGTTCCAGATGTGATTTTGTCGATGAGCAAATTAATATATCTCCTGTTACCTGGTATGTAGCTATTGATACTTAGTAATAAAAACAAGACCACCAGAATCAGTTTGCTTTCAGCTGACAAAGCCAGCAATACATCTTTCACTATCCTATGTCAGGGGCATGTCAACTCTCTGGCCCTCTATCATAATTCAGTCTGCAAGGACTTTGATCACCTCTCCTTGCCACAAGCCATCATACTGGTCCATTGCATTGATGATATTATGCAGACTGGACCTAGTGAACAAGAAGTAGCAACTACTGTAAACATATTTGGTGAGACATTTGCATGTCAGAGGGTAGAAAAAAATTCAGAGAACTTCCAACTCAGTGAAATTTCTAGGTGTCCAGTGGTGTGAGGCATGTTGAAATACCACTTCTAAGGTGAAGGATAAGTTGTTGCATCCGGCCCTTACTACATCCAAAAAAAGAGGCACAATGCCTAGTGAGCCTCTTTGGATTGTGGAGGCCACAAATTTCTCACTTGGGTGTACTACTCTTGACACATTTGCCAAGTAACTTAAAAAGGTGCTAGTTTCGAGTGGAGCCAAGAGAAGGCTCCACAAAAGGTTTTGGCTGCCACGCAAGCTGTTCTGATATGTGGGCTACTTGATCCAGCTGATCTAGTGGGACTTGCAGGGTCAGTGGCAGGTAAAGGTGCTGTTTGAAGCTTCTGTAAGGCCCCTATAGATTAATCAAGTTCAGGCCATTAGAATTTTGGAACAAAGCCCTGCCATCCTCTCTGAATAACTATTTTATTTTTGAGAAACAGTTTTTGGCTTCCTAGTAGGCTTTTTTTTTTTTTTTTTTTTTTTAGAGAAAGAGAGACTGTGTCTCACTTTGTTGCCCAAGCTGGAGAGCGGTGGCATGATCATATAACCTCAAACTCCTAGGCTCAAACAATCCTCCAGCTTCAGCCTCCTGAGTAGCTGAGACTACAGATGTGCATCACCATGCCTGGCTAATGTTTTTACATTTTTTCTTTTGTAGAGATGAGGTCTCACTGTGTTGCCCAGGCTGATCTCAAACTCCTGGCCTCAAGAGATCCTCCTGCTTCAGCCTGCCAAAGTACTGAGACAAGTGTGAGACACCATGTGAGGCCCTTACTGGGTCTTAGTGGAGACTGAACACTTAGCCATAGGCCACCAAGTTACCATGCAACCTGAGCGACTTTAATTTGTGTGGATAATTTCTTGGACATGACTGTTTGTGTATCTTTTTTTTTTTTTTTTTTTTTTTTTTGAGACGGAGTCTGTCTCTGTTACCCGGGCTGGAGTGCAGTGGCCGGATCTTAGCTCACTGCAAGCTCCGCCTCCCGGGTTTACGCCATTCTCCTGTCTCAGCCTCCCGAGTACCTGGGACTACAGGCGCCGCCACCTCGCCCGGCTAGTTTTTTGTATTTTTAGTAGAGACAGGGTTTCACCGTGTTAGCCAGGATGGTCTCGATCTCCTGACCTAGTGATCCGCCCGTCTCGGCCTCCCAAAGTGCTGGGATTACAGGCTTGAGCCACCGCGCCCGGCCGTGTATCTTTTAATTATTGTGTGGTACGCTGCACTTAACATTGTTCTGCCCACTACCCCCCCAACACCCCAAATTAACAATACTGTTGCCGCTAGTACCAGGGAGACTGTGGGGAAAGCTCATTTGTAGCATTGGAGAGTTGCACTTAGCATAGTTTGTAGGGGCAAGTACTTTGTAGGGGGGTGGGATGGGGGGTTGCTACTCATTAGAAATCTACTGGAATTTTGAGCCAAACACAAGTGAGGGGTATATCATCCAGGGTCAGACAAGGGAACCTTGTGGCAGGGGAAGTCATCTGATTCCCTTACAGGTCCACCAGGTTCCCTCTGCTGCCTGTATTATCTGTATACCTGTGAAGGCAAGTTTGTGTGACTTAGTGCAATCCCAGATTGTGTTAATAGGAGCTTATAATGTTAGAGTCAGACAAGCTTGTGTGTTATCTGTCTTGCACTCAGCACCTAGATCAGCTAAACTGGTTATGAGCTCAGCTCACCGTTGACCATAGATTTGTGTGAAATTAGCCTCTGGATGTTGTCATTGGATAATGATAGAATATGTTCATCTTGGTAAGTGAGATTTTGAAGGGTGTTTGGCCAGGGGAGAGGTATTATGCTACATGTACTAAAATCAGGTTGGTGGAAGCAAGCCCAGCATGGTTGCATTTGCTGTCTTATGTATTGCTGTGGCGAAAACTATGTTCAAGTTTGGTTTGGTGGGCAACTTTCTGTTTCTACTTGCCCAAATTAGTGTGTATCAGTACTTGGATTTCCTGCCGATTGCTAATAGTAAATAGCATCAGTGTGTTTCCATGGGCATGAAATAGGTTTCACAGATTCTCTCAATGGTTCAAAACAAAAATTGTCAATTTAGCAGCACACCAAATTATATCTTAAACTATGAAACACTCACACATGGGATCCTTACAGATGGATCAAGTTATTTGGAAAGTAGTCGTCAATTATATTACACATGTGGCCCATTCCCTTCCCTGTTTATTGCAATATTGCTGTGCTTCAGTGGAAGACCATGGCCTTCATTTTAGGGGAAAATTTTCTAGGATGGCCATTTATATAGTTTTATTAGCCTCAGGGGTGGTCCCTTGGGAGGTGGCCATGTGACTATACCAATAAATTTAGCTTCACTCCTAGGCTTCTGATTACTGATTCTGTCTTCTGTAAGATGTGGCATTTGCTTTATAAGGTGCCCCAGAGGAGTAGCATTGGGTGGCCACTTTGCTTAAATATTTTCCAAGTCATTGTTAATGGTGGTCTTGGTAAACCCAGCAATTTTTGTAATAGTTGTAAGCAAGTAGTTGGTCAATTTGGGTAAATAAGCTTCCATCCAGAGAGAGGTTGGATTTCTCCATGGGATCAAATATGTTTTTTATATTAATTGGCTTTGCTTTAACACTTAAGAACTATGATTGTTTGCTGTGACCAGCCAGCGATGCAATTGTTATAGAGTTTGCTTCCACTTAAGGTTATGTAAAACTTGCAGTTGATATTGTGAGAGGTTGGGTTAGGGAAGCATTGCCAAGATGGTGGTTGTTCCTAATTTTTTAGAAATGCTTTGGCCCAAGTAATATGTGGTAGACATTGCCTTCCTTGGATACTGACTGTTGTCGAGGAAGGGTATAGTGGTCAGGGTTTCTCCAGAGAAACAGAACCAAGAGGATGTATGTGTGTATGCATGCATGTGTATATGTGTGCATGGAAAAAGAAAGAAAGATTTATTTTAAGGAATTGGTTCATGTGATTTGGAGGATTGGCAAGTCTAAAATTCGATGAGATAGGATGGCAGGCAGGAGCCTCAGGGACGAGTTGCAGTTCCAGTCCAACATCTGTTGGTAGAATTCCTTCTTGCTCAGAAGAGGTCAGACTTTGCTCTCTTAAGACCTTCAACTGATTGGATGAGGCCCACTCACATTATGGATGTTAATCTGCGTTAGTCAAAGTCCACTGATTTCTTCAATTTATTTTATTTTATTATATATTTATTTATTTATTTGTTTTATTTGAGACAGAGTCTCGCTCTGTCGCCCAGGCTGGAGTGCAGTGGCGCAATCTCAGCTCACTGCAAGCTCCGCCTCCCAGGTTCACACCATTCTCCTGCCTCAGCCTCCCGAGCAGCTGGGACCACAGGTGCCCACCACCACGCCCGGCTAATTTTTTGTATTTTTAGTAGAGACGGGGTTTCACCATGTTAGGCAGGATGGTCTCGATCTCCTGACCTCGTGATCTGCCTGCCTCAGCCTCCCAAAGTGCTGGGATTACAGGTGTGAGCCATTGCTCCCGGCCAACTTAATTTATTTTTTAAATTGACAAATAAAAATTGTATAGTTTATCATGCACAACATGTTGTTTTGAAATATGTATACATTATGGAGTGGCTATATCATAATAACGTATTCATTACCTCACATACTTATTTTTGTGGTGAGGACTCTTAAAATTCACTCTCTTAGCAACTTTCAATAATACAATACCTTGTTATTAACTATGGTCACCATGTTGTGAAATAGATCTCTTGAACCTCTTCTTCCTATCTAGCTGAAATTTGGTATGTTTTGATCAACATCTCCCCAACCATACCCTCTAGCCCAGTGCCTGATAATCACCATACTACTTTCTATTTCTTTAAGTTCAACTTTTTAGATTCCACATTTAAGGGTGATCATGTTGTATTTGTCTTTGTACAGAAAGACAAATATAAATCTAGCTTATTTCACTTAATATAATGTCTTCCAGGTTCACCCATATTGTCACAAATGACAGGATTTCCTTCTTTTTTTAAGGCTAAATAGTACTCATGTATATGTACCACATTTTCTTCATTCATCTGTTGACAACCAGGTTAATTCCTTATCTTGGCTATTGTGAATAATGCTGCAATGAACATGGGAGTGCTGGTATCTCATTGAGGTACTGATTTCATTTCTTTCAAGTATATATCCAGAAAAAGGATTGCTGGGTCACATGGTTCTATTTTTATTTTTCCCTTTTTAGAGATGGGATCTCACTCTATTATTCAGGCTAGAGTGCAGTGGCATGATCATAGCTCACTGCAGCCTTGAACTCCTGGGCTCAAGTAATCCTCCCACCTTAGCTTCCTAAGTAGCTAAGATTATAGGTGTGTGCCACCATGTTCAGCCAATTTTTAAAATTTTTGCAGAGATGGGGGTCTCACTCTGTTATCCAAGGGGGTCTCAAACTCCTGGCCTCAAGTGATCTTTCCACCTTGGCCTCCCAAAGTTCTGGGATTACTAGCATGAGCCACCATACCTAGCCCTATTTTTTATTTTTTGAGGAACCTCCATACTGTTTTTCATAATGGTTGTATTAATTTACATTCCCGCCAACAGTATATAAGAGTTCACTTTTCTTCATATCTTCTCCAAAACTTAACTTATTTGATAATAGACATTCTAACAGGTGTGAAGTGATATCTCGTGGTGGTTTTAATTTCCATTTCCCTAGTGATTAGTGGTTTTGAGCATTTTTTCATATACCTGTTAACCATTGGTATGTCTTCTTTTAAAAAATGTCTATTCAGAGCCTTTGCCCATTTTTAAATTGGGTTATTTGTTTTCCTACTACTGAGTTGTATGAGTTGCTTATATATCATGGATATTAACCCCTGATCAGATGTATGATTTGCAAATATTTTCTCTCATTTCATAGGTTGTCTCTTCACTCTATCAATTGTTTCTTTGCCTGTGCAGAAGTTTTTTCATTGATATAATCTCATTTATGTATTTTTGCTTTTGTTGCCTGTGGTTTTGGGTTCATATCCAAAATATCATTGCCCATACCAATGTCATGCAGATTTTCCCCTAGGATTTCTTCTAGCCATTTTACAGTTTTAGTTCTTACATTTAAGCCTTTTATCCATTTGAGTTGATCTTGGAATGGTATGAGATAAGGGTCTAAGTTCATTCTTCCGCATGTGGATATCCAGTTGTTCCAATGCTTTTCTTTCCTATTGTGTGTTCTTGATACTTTTGTCAAAAATCAACTGACTGTAAATGAGAGGATTTATTCCTGGGGATCTCTCTTCTGTTCTATTGGTCTATTTGTCTGTTCTAATGCCAGTACCATGTCTTTTGATTACTATCACTTTGTAATATATTTTGAAGTCATGTATTGTGATGCCTTCAGCTTTGTTCTTTTTGCTCAAGATTGCTTTGGCTTTTGTGGTTCCATACTAATTTTGGGATTGTTTTTCTATCTCTATGAAAAATGTCATTGAAATTTTTCCTTTCTTTCTTTTTTTTTTTTTTTTTTTTTTTTTTTTTTGATGTCATGGAGGACTTTAAGTCATTTTTATAGGGAGAGCATTGAGTCTACAGATTGCGTTGGGTAGAATGGACATTTTAACAGTATTAACTTTTCTAATCCATGAATATGAGATATCTTTTCATTTATTTATGTCTTCCTCAGTTTCTTTCATCAATGTTTTATGGTTTTCAGTGTACAACTCTTTCATTTCCTTAAATTTATTCCTAAGTATTTTTTGATGCTATGATAAATGTGACTGTTTCTTGATTTCTTTTCTGGATAGTTCATTATTAAGGCATAGAAACACTTCTGCTTTTGTATGTTGATTTTATATCCTGGAGCTTTACTGAATTCATTTATTAGTTCTTAGAGTTTTTATATGGGTTTTCTATGAATAAGACCATGTTGTCTGCAAACAGGGACAATTTAACTTCCTACTTTCTAATTTAGATGCATTCCTTTCTCTTACCTAATTGTTCTGGCTAAGACTTCCAGTAGTATACTGAACAGAAGTGGCAAGAGTGGCCATCTTTGCTGTCCTTAAGTGCCATCAACTCTCAGTTGCCTTGTAGCTTTTGTGGGATTTAACAAGTAACAAATTCTGTTGGGTTATCCTGGTATACATCTTTCTAGGAAAAAAAAAGAGAGCTGTATAATGATTTTTCATTTATATGTTGAAAAGTAATTATCAGTTCTGCACAGCAGCAGATGCTGTTTTTTTAAAGATGCAGTTTGATTAATCAAACTAATGTGCAGATGACAATACTGGCTTTGTTACTCTATGTTCAGTTAATTTAGGTTTGTGAGATTAATTTTAGGATTTTTTGTTTTGTTTTGTAAGACAAAGAAGACTATTATTTGTGCAAGCATTACTCTTTGAAATAAAAATTGGCATGTAGCCAATGTTTCCTGCCGACGCTTATTTTTTCTATAGACCTTTAATATAATTTGACTTGGAACTAATGGTTTCTTTTTTGGGTTTCTTATTTCTTTATAGATCATTGTACTTCAAAATATGGATCAGATTAATACATTGGCAAAGTGTCATTGTGGAACAAATGCAACTCTATTGAACTATTTCACATTTGAAGATGTTTATGTATCAGATATATAATCACTGGGAGAAGTCTGAGAAAGCTATATTGTCTTTACTTCTAACATTTAACTGTAGTTTCTTATAGCTTTTATTGTGTCTCTTACATTATACAGTGTAGGCAGGGCCATCTAACTTACCAACTGTTTCCCCTTTTGATGACCCATACTTTCCTTCATTTTCAAAGGAATTTACTGATCGTGAGGTTGGAAAATCTGTACTTCTCTTGCTTGTTATGTATTAATGATCATAAATGTCTAGATTCACCAGAATATCTGTCTCAGTGAGGAAAACATATAAAGCCACTTTATTGTATTTTGTTTTTTAATGTTACAATTTGAGATCTGTATATTTGTACATAGCAATGGGTTTTTTATTACAATAATGTACAAAGACACAAAAGAGTGGCCATCTTTGTCTTGTTACTGATCTAGAGGAAAGACTTTCAACTTATTACCATTGAGTATTATGTTATCTCTGGGTTTGTTACATATGGTCTTCATTATGTTGAGGTACATTCCTTCTACACCTGATTTGTTTATAATTTTTTATCATGAAGGAATGGTGAATTTTGTCAAATGCTTGTTCTGCATTTGTTGAGATGATCATATGGTTTTTGTTCATCATTCTGTTAATGTGCTATATCACATTTATAGATTTGTGTGTGTTGAACCATCCTTGGGATAAATCCCACTTGAATATCATAGATTATCCTTTTAATGTGCTGTTGAATTTGGTTTGCTAGTTTTGTCTGAGATTTTTGCATCTATATTCATCAGGGATGCTGGCCTGTAATTTTCTTTCTCCTTTTCTTTTTTTTTTTATTTGAAAGAGGATCTCACTCTGTCACCCAGGCTAGAGTGCAGTGGCACAATCACATCTCACTGCAGCCTCAAACTCCCCAGGCTCAGGTGATCCTCCCACCTCAGCATCCTGAGTAGCTGGGACTACAGGTGTGTATGCTACAGGTGTTTTTGTATTTTTTCGTAGAGATGGGTTTTTGCCATGTTGTCCAGGCTGGTCTCAAACACCTGGGCTCCAACAATCTTCCTGCCTCAGCCTCCCAAAGTGCTGAAATTACAGGTGTGAGTGACTGTGCCCAGTCAGTCCATAATTTTCTTTTCGTGTAGTGTCCTCTGGCTTTTATATTGGGAGCCTTATAAAATGAGTTTGGAAGTGTTCCCTCTTTTTCATTTTTTCTTGGAAGCATTTGAGAAGAATTGTTATTAGTTCCTTAAATGTTTGATAGAGTTCCACAGTGAAGCCATTAGGTCCTGGGCTTTTCTTTGGTGTGAGATTTTTATTACTGGTTCAATATCCTTACTCATTATTGGTATCTTCAGATTTTTTTTTTTCTTCATGATACAGTCTTGTTAGGTTGCCTGTGTCTAGTAATTTATCTATTTCTTCTAGGTTATCCAATTTGTTGGCATATAATTGTTCATAGATGTCTCCTTTGTATTTCTGTGGTATCATTTATAATGTCTCCTCTAGCATTTCTGATTTAATTTAGTTAAGTCCTCATTTTTTCTCTTAGTCTAGCTAAAAATTTGTTGATTTCAGGCTGGGCGCGGTGGCTCACTCCTGTAATCCCAGCACTTTGGGAGGCCGAGGCCGGCGGATCACCTGAGGTCGTGAGTTTGAGACCAGCCTGACCAACATGGAGAAACCCCATCTCTACCAAAACTACAAAATTAGCTGGGTGTGGTGGCACATGCCTGTAATCCCAGCTACTCACCAGGATGAGGCAGGAGAATTGCTTGAACCCAGGAGGTGGAGGTTGCGGTGAGCCGAGATCGCACCATTGCACTCCAGCCTGGGCAACAAGAGCAAAACTCCATTTCCAAAAAAAAAAAAAAATTGGTGATTTTATCTTCTCAAAATACAAACTCTTAGTTTTGTTGATCTTTTCTATTGCTTCTATAGTCTCTATTTCATTTACTTCTGCTCTGTTATTTATATTTCCTTCCTCTGGCTAACTTTGGGCTTAGTTTATACTTTTTCTTTTCTAGTTTGTTGATGTGCAATGTTAGGTTGTGTTGTTTTTTTCTTTTTTGATGTACTTGTTTATTGCTATAAACTTCCCTCTTAGAACTACATCTTTTGAGAACGGAGATCATTAAAAAGTCAGGAAACAGCAGATGCTGGAGAGGACGTGGAGAAATGGAATGCTTTTACACTGTCGGTGGGAGTGTAAATTAGTTCAACCATTGTGGAAGACAGTGTGGCAATTCCTCAAGGATCTAGAACTAGAAATACCATTTGACCCAGCAATCCCATTACTGGGTATATACCCAAAGTATTATAAATCATGCTACTATAAAGACACATGCATACGTATGTTTATTGAGGCACTGTTCACAATAGCAAAGACTTGGAACCAACCCAAATGTCCATCATTGATAGACTGGATTAAGAAAATGTGGCACATATAAACCATGGAATACTATGCAGCCATAGAAAAGGATGAGTTAATGTCTTTTGCAGGGACATGGATGAAGCTGGAAACCATCATTCTCAGCAAACTATCACAAGGACAGAAAACCAAACACCGCACGTTCTCACTCATAGGTGGGAATTGAACAATGAGAACACTTGTACACAGGGCAGGAAACATCACACACCGGGGCCTGTCGGGGGTGAGGGTCTGGGGGAGGGATAGCGTTAGGGGAAACACCTAATGTAAATGACGAGTTGATGCGTGCAGCAAACCAACATGACACATGTATACCTATGTAACAAACCTGCATGTTGTGCACATGTACCCTAGAACTTAAAGTACAATTTAAAAAAAAAACTACAACTTTTGGTTGGTTGTTTTGTTTTGTTTTCATGTATTTCTTTCTTTTTGTGAGACAAGGTCTCACTCTATTGCCAAGATTGGAGTGCAGTGGCATGATCATGGCTCACTGCAGCCTTAACCTGCTGGGCTCAAGCAATCCTCCTGAGTAGCTGGGATGACAGATGTGTGCCACAATGCCCGGCTAATGTTTTATGTTTTGTAGGGATGGGGTCTCACTAGGTAGCCCAGGCTGGACTCAAACTTTTGGACTCAAGCAGCCCTCCTGCCTCAATCTCCCAACTAACTGGGACTATAGGCACGCGCCATCTTACCTGGGTTTTGCAAAAATTTCATTCTGCCGCTCTATGTCTTTTGACAGGAAAATTTAATCCTGCCGCTCTATGTCTTTTGACAGGAAAATTTAATCCTATTACATTCAAGGTAAGTGTTGATAGGTAAGGACTTACTACTGCCATTTTGTTCATTGTTTTTTGATTATTTGGTAGATTTTTCCCTTTTGTTTCTCTCTTGCTTTTTTTTTGTTGTGATTACATATTTCCTCTAGTAGTAGTAGTTTATTTTTTTATTTTTATTTTATTTTATTTTATTTATTTATTTATTTTTTGAGACAGAGTCTTGCTCTGTCACCCAGGCTGGAGTGCAGTGGTACAAACTCGGCTCACTGCAACCTCTGCCTCCCGGGTTCAAGCAATTCTCCTGCCTCAGCCTCCCGAGTAGCTGTGATTACAGGCATGGGTCACCACGCCCTGGTAATTTTTCGTATTTTTAGTAGAGACAGGATTTCACTATGTTGGCCAGGCTGGTCTCCAACTCCTGACCATGCCTGGCCAGTAGTATGTTTTGATTCCTTACTTTTTATCTTTTGTGTATCTGTTATAGGTTTTTGCTTTGTTGTTAACATGAGGCTTACAAAAAGCATCTTATGGTTATAACAGGCTAATTGAAGTTGATAACATTACTGTGATTGCATAAAAGAACTCTACAGCCAGGCGCGGTGGCTCACGCCTGTAATCCCAGCACTTTGGGAGGCCGAAGCGGGTGGATCACAAGGTCAGGAGATCGAGACCATCCTGGCTAACACGGTGAAACCCCGTCTCTACTAAAAATACAAAAAAAACTAGCCGGGCGTGGTGGCGGGAGCCTGTAGTCCCAGCTACTCAGGAGGCTGAGGCAGGAGAATGGCATGATCCCGGGAGGCGGAGCTTGCAGTGAGCCGAGATCGCGCCACTGCACTCCAACCAGGGGGACAGAGCGAGACTCCATCTCAAAAAAAAAAAAAAAAAAAAGAACTCTACAATTTTACTCCATCCTTTCTGACATTTAAAATTTTTCACATCACAATTTACTTTTTTTATATTTTGTATCTCATAGAAATTATTGTAGCTATTGTTATTTTTAATAGTTTTGAATTTTAAACTTCATATTAAAGATTTAAATGATTTACACACTGCCATTACAGTATTATTCTGAATATGATCATGTACTTACTTTGACCAGTGAATCATATACTTTCATATGTTTTTGTGTTACTAACTAGCAGGGTTTTTTTCTTCAATACTTTGAATATATTATCTCATTCTCTCCTGGCCTGCGAGGTCTCTGCTAAGAAGTCTCCTGCTAGCTTTAAGGAAAGTCCCTTATACTTTAGTTGCTTCTTTTCTCTTGTTGCTTTTAGGATTCTCCTTTTGTCCTTAATTATTGACAGTTTTATTATAAGATGTCTTGGTGTAGTCTTGTTTGGACTGAAGACCTTTGCCTTTCCTGTACCTGAATATTCACATCTTTCTCCAAATTTGGAATGTTTTCTGCTATTGTTTTGTTAAACAAGCTTTTGACCCCTGTGTCTTTCTCTTATTTATGAACTCTTAGCTCCAATATTTGCTCTTTAATGCTGTCCCAGAAATCCTATATACTTTCTTTATTCTGTTTCATTCATTTTTTTCTCCTCTGATTGTATATTTTCAAATAACCTGATTTCCTACAGCCATATCATCCTGAACAAGCCCAGTCTCATCAAATAACCTGATTTTTAGTTCACAGATTCTTTCTTCTGCTTGATCTATTCTGCTGTTGATGTTCTTTTACATTTTTCATGTCATTTATTGTATTTTTTAGCACTAGAATTTCTGGGTTTTTAAGTAAAATTTTAATCTCTCTGTTAAATTTCTCCTTCTTGTCATTTATTATTTTCCTGACGTCATTGCATTGTTCCCCTCGATTTTCTGGATTTTCACTGAGCTTTCATGAAACAATTATTTTGAATTCTTTATCTGGCAATTTGTATATCTCCATTTCTTTGAGGTCAGCTGCTAGAAGATTATTGTGTTTTTTTGGTTGTATTATGTCTCCTTGGTTTTTCATGTTCTTATTGATTTACCTTGGTGCCTGTGCATTTAAGGAAGTAGGGGCTTATTTCAGTCTTTTCAGACTGCCTTTATCTTGGGAGGCCCTTCACTATTCAGCCCACCCAGAGATTCTGGGCAGTTCGTCTGGCACGGTCCAATGGCAAGATTGCCATCAGAGTCCTTGGTCAGGCTGGCCAGGCACCTGGGACAGTAGGTGGGTGGGCCTGAAACCTGGGCCCACAGGGTTGAGCCTGAAGCCTCAGTCCCCTGGTGTGGAAATGTTGATTGGTTGTGCATGGATGACCAGGGGCCTGGGTTCATGTCAGTGAGCCTGGAACCTGTATCTATGGGAGCCAGCTTGAAGCCTGAGTCCACAGGTGCTGACCTGCTGCTGGAGTGGTGGGCCTGCAGCCTGAATCTATGGGGCTGGCCTGGCACTAGGACAGTCCTAGAGCCTGAATCAATGGGGCAAGTCTGGATCCTAGGTCTATGGGGGCTGGCCTGGAGTCTGGGTCTGCAAGGGGTGGTCTTAGAGCCTTCACTCATAAAGTTCAGCCTGGCACTCAGGTCTGCTGTGTTGGATCTGGAACCTGGGTATGCTGGAGCAGGCCTGGACCCTGGGTCCTCTGGGACCTGGGGCCACAGTAACATGCCTGGAGCCTGGGACTGGCCTGGTGCTGGGCCAGTACGAAGTCTGGGTCTGTGGGGGCTAGTCTGGTGTTTGGAGCTTGCTAAGGCTAGCTATGGGAACCAAACTGGAATTTATCTGCTGGTGCCAGCCTGGATGTTGAGTATACAGATTCTGGTCTATAGGCCAAGTCTCCGAGGGCTGACCTCAGTCCTTAAGCCTTGGGAACCTAGATACATAGGGTCATCCCTGGAGCCTGGGTCATAGAGACCATGCTAGTGCAGGGGTCTACTGGGATAGGCCTAAATCCTGGGTCTGCTAAAGCAGTGTTGGACACTGGGTCTGCTAGAACATGGGGCTGCAGGGGCCAGCATGGAGGGTGGAGTCATGGTGACCTGCCTGGTACTGGACAAGCCTGGAGCCTATGTCCACAGGTACTCACCTGGTTTTTGAGGCCAGAGGTACTGACCTGGTGCTGTGGCAGGCCCGAAGCCTGGGGCTGCAGGAGCTGGCTTGACACTGCATCGACCTGGATTTTATATCTGCAGGGGCCATCCTAGAGGCTGAGTTTACAGGTGCTGGTCTGATGACTACAGCTGCAGGGGCCAGCCTGGTGCTGTGGTGGGCTTGAAACCTAGGGCCATAGAGGTCAGCCTCATGCTAGGGATGGTCTGGAGTTTAGGGCTACTGCAGGCGCGAAGATCAAGTTCATTGGGCAGGCCTGGAGCCTCAGGCTGCAGGATCCTGCCTGGTGTTGGGGTGGGCTTAGAGGCTCAATGAGTGGGCACCATCCTTGAGCCTGGGGCTGCAGGGGCTGGCCTGGTGCTGGGTGGTCTTGGAGCCTGTCCATAGGGGCCAGCCAGGATGCAGGGTCCACAGGTTTTTTGCCTGATGACTAACGCTGTAGGGATCAGCCTGGTGTTGGGGTAGGTTTAAGGCCTGTGGCGTGGGGACTAGCCCAGTGCTGTAGGGACAGTGGTTCCAAAGCCTGGGGACACTGGGGTGGGCCTGATGCCTGAGGCCACAATGGCTGGCTTGATGCTGGGTGGGCCTGGATCCTGTATCCACAGAATCTGACCTGATGAACTAACTAGGGATGTGGTGACCAGTTGGTGCTGGGGTGGGCCTGAAGCCTGTAGCCATGGAGGCCAGCTGGGTTCTAGGAGCAGTTCAGTGCCTGGGACTCTTGAGGTCATCCTAGTGGTGGAGCAACCTGGAGACTGAGTCCACCGTGCAGGCCTGGAGCCTGAGGCTGTGGGATCTTGCCTGGTATCAGGCCAGGACTGGAGGCTCAATCCATAGGTACCAGCCCGAAGTCTGGATCTGTGGAAGCCTGCTTGGTACTGGGTTTTACAGAGGCAGACCCAGTTCAGGGATCCAAACCAAAGTGGGGTGCTCACTTCTCTCTCCTTCCCCCAAGTAGAGGGTATCTCCATGCTGTGCTGTCTAGAGCTAGGGGAGGGGTAACATGGGTAATGTAAACTGGTTCTTTTACCCTCTTCAATGTATCTTTTCTTATTTTTGTGCTACGCCCAGGTACTGTAATCTCTCACCTGGTTTTCTTAGCTCTTCTGAGGGTATTTTTACGTGTGGATGGTTGTTTTAATTGATGTTTCTACCAGGAGATAAGCACTGGAGAGTCTTATTCCACTATCTTGCTGATATCCATCCAAAAGTCTACTGATTTAACTATTAACCTCATCCAAAAAAAAATACCTGCACAGAAACACCATCAGAGAAATATTCAGAATAATGTTTGACCAAATATCTAGGCACCATGGCCCAGCCAAACTGATACATAAAATTAACCATCACAGAGAAGGTTCATGGTAAAGTGCCAATTTCTTTCCACCCCAATAAATGGGGCTGGTACTGGAGGAGGAGAGGGATCATAATAATTAATAGAAAAACAGGCCAATAGTTGTTAGGGCATACATTGTTGGTAGGGTTTACATTTATCATCATCCCAGGGATTAGGAATTATAATTACTTCTGTAATCCCAGATAGTTTGTTGGTATTTCTTGTGGATTACAGTGTTTTTAATTTGATTGCAACAATCATGAGCCTCCTAGTTGCAATATTGGGTGCATACTATCATGAGGAAATTCTTAAATGAGATTTGATAGAGAGTGGACAGTAGTTCCAATTGCTTGATTGGGCTTCATTTGATTTGAAGTAAAAATTGGTTCACAGGGCTTAGAAGGCACCTATGGGTCATCAGCAATATTATAGACTCTGGCTTGGCTGACATAAGTGTTGCCAGCAATAGTAGAGATAGGAGGTAGAATGTTAGCTGGAGTGTTGATATCTGTGATCATGTTAGTAGAATTAACAAATCTGAATAACCAAAGGAGTGGTTTTCAATGTCCCCAATCTGAGCAGTGTTGTATATCTCCCTTTGGTATGCACGTGGCATACTAAGGCGATCCACCAATGGACATGTAGTTGACACTAGTGAGAACATGAAAAAGTTAGAAGTCATCTGTGGCCAGCAGTAATAAATCTGTTTTTCCCCTTTGTATTGCCCAAGGGCAATTAATTTCACCTCCGGGGAAGCAGATCCAGATTTGTTCCATAGTGTCTTTAGAGGAGCAAAGTATGTGAGTCGCAGATGAGTATGTCTCTCTCCAGATAGTAGTGGGTGGTTTTCTCCACTTATGCTAGATGATGAGCAGGCACGGGCTGAGGATTATTCCAGAGTTGATGGTTTACTTCAGGTCCTCATTGGGACTGAAGAGGAAGTGGCTAGGCTCTGCATTTTCTATGAAGAGGAAAGGAAAAGTGAAAGTATCAGGTGAATGTTCCTTTGCTGTGGGTGGTAATGTCGGGGTGCCCATGTCCGTAAAAACTGGTAATTGTGTTGCATTAAGTGTGGGTATATACAACAACAGAAGTTACAACATCTCTGTTGGTGGTCTCCCGATTTGTTGTAAATTTAAATATGAAATAGTTGTGCCATAGGGGTGTGAATTTAATGTAATCAAGACTATGAATAGTATTTTTAACTATTTACGGGACCACTGTCCTCAAAGCTCTCAATAGCCATTGCTTTTTTAAAACTTAGCATAAAAATTTATTTGAATTCAAAATAATATGGTTATATCTCAGTAATCCTTGTTTTAAAAGCCCATTACATCTTTCTTTTTTTCTTGAGATAGGGTCTCACTCTGTTGCCCAGGCTGGAATGCAGTAGCACAATGGGGTTCACTGCGGCTTCATCTACCAGGCTCAAGTGATCCTCCTACCTCAGCCTCCTTAGTAGCTGGGACCACAGGTACATGCTACCATGCCCAGATAATTTGTGGACTTTTTTGTAGAAACAAGGTCTCAGTGTGTTGCTCAGGATGGTCTTGAACTTCTGGGCTCAAGCAATCTTCCTGTCTCAGCCTTCCAAAAATTTTGGAATTCCAAGTGTGAGCCACTATACCCTGCCCCATTACAACTTTCTTTGTTTTTTGTTTTGTTTTGTTTTGCTTTTTTGAGATAGAGTCTCACTCTGTCACCCAGGCTGGAGTACAGTGGCGTGATCTCGACTTACTGCAACCTCCACCTGCAGAGGTCAAGCCTCTGCCTCAGCCTCCCGAGTAGCTGGGATTACAGGCACCTGCCACCACGCCTGGCTAATTTTTTTTTTTTTTTTTTGTATTTTTAGTAGAGATGGGGTTTCACCATCTTGGCCAGGCTACTCTTGAACTCCTGACTTCGTGATCCACCCACCTCGGCCTCCCAAAGTGCTGGGATTACAAGCGAGAGGCAATGCGCCCGGCTGCAACTTTCTATATCTCTTGCTCTAGGATGATAGGGCAGGTGAAAAACTTCAGCAATATTCTTTCATAAAGCCCACTGTTGCATTTCCTTTGCAGTGAAGTGGGAGCTCTGATCCAATTGTATAACTTGTGGTACTCCCAAAGTCTGTAAAAACTGTTTTGTTAACCACTCAATAACATTAGGAGAGGTTGGTGCCTTACATGAGTAAGCCAATAGAAGGGCTAATCTGCATTGTTAAGGTATATCTATTGGCTCCTACTATTGCAGGGAAAGGCCCAATGAAGTTGATTTGCCAGATCTGATATGGCCCTCCTCCTCTGTAAATTTCTCCAGTGTCTACATTTCTGGCATGTGGTATAGTCCTTAGTGACTTTTTGTAAATGTCTCTGTACTCCATCAGCTCCTATATTAACAATCCATTTTCATAACCCCATGATGTCCAAATGCCCTGACCTCTAGGGTACCCACCAAAAGAAGGGGTAGGGGTGGCTCATCTCAAAGTTCTGGGAACTCTCCCTCCTTTAAGAGACCTACCTGTTTTGATTACCTGGTTAGTTCATTGGCTTTAGGGTTTTATCATCACTTCTCTGTGTCTTGTTTGGTATTAACAAAGATATGGTGCACTAAGATGGGCAAAACAGAAACTAACGTGACTGCTTTTTTCTTGTATCCCTTGACCTCAAATGTCTTAGCCTTGTGTTTTCCAGCTGTGATTTTTGCCAAAGTTCTGACCAAGTAGTTAGCCCATTAGCCACCAACCAAGTGTCAGTGAAAATAAAAACCTTAGGAAAATGTTTGTCAAGGACATTGTCTATTGCTAGGAGTATTGCACATGGCTCAGCTCATTGGGCACTTTGTCTGTCCCCCTTATGAAAATCAGGGCACATTGGGCACTTTGTCTGTCCCCCTTATGAAAATCAGGGTATTTGCATAGCCTATCATAGGCTGTAGCTATCCAGTCTGGCTCCCTTATATCCCGTGCTTACTTCATTGGAAGACAAGCCATTGTTCTTGGTTTGAGACTGTTAACCTTCCTCTTTATTCCATATTGAGCAAGAGGCGAAGGTATTTCTGGAGGTTATGGTACATTAACCTCTGAGGTGGGGTATGTGGTTATTTCCTCATGGAGTTGTTACACTCCAATAAGGACAGGTTTAGCTCTATCCTATAGAGACCATATCTACTTTAATAGGAAGTCCTCTGTTTCTGATCTAATTTTACAGGGAGATTTTTCCATTACCCAGGGAAAAATAGGAATCTCAATCCATATGGTAATTGACTCTGCTTCAGTAAAGGCTTCAGTTTCAATAAGTGCTCAATACACTGCCAGGTGTTGCCTCTCTAGTGGTGAATACCTTTGGGCTGAGTCAGGGAGCTTCACACATCAAAAGTCCATGTGTATATAAGCATTTACTTGTTATTTGGTTCAGAGCCTCCAGAAGGCAAATCTTTAAGTAGTCTGCTATGATTTGAATGTGTTCCCCAAGTTTATGTGTCAGAAACTTAATCCCCAATGCAACAGTATTGAGAAGTGGGACCTTTAAGAGGTGATTAAGTCATGGGGGCTCTGCCTTCATGAATGGATTGATGTCATTATAGAGTGACTATGTTCCTTATAAAAGGATAAATTTTGCCTAATTCCCTCTCTCTGTCTCACCTATGTGATGCCTTTTGCCATAACAGCAATAAGGCCCTCATCTGATGCTGGCACCTTGATCTTGACTTCTCAGCCTCCAGAACTATGAGAAATAAATTTCTTTTCTTTATAAATCACCCATTCTCTGTTACTGTGTTATAGCAGCACAAAATGAACTAAGACATGGTTGAAATTGATTGTTAAGTCCTGTTCTCAAGGCACTGGTGGAACTTTCAAAGCAATAGCCTCCTTTAGTTTAGCGTATGTTGTTGGTCAGAGCCCTACTGAAAAATGAAAGACTATGGGCTTCTCAATATATAGAGACCAACCAATATTGGAGGTAAGGAACGTGTTGGCACCAAAATCCAAACATTGATACCAAATGTTAAGCCTTCTTTACCAATGTGGGAGGTTGGAGTGCTAGGTGGTTATCCTTTACCAGATCAGGAGTAGTTTGCCCTCCTAAATTCCAGATATAGTCTCCAAATTTAACAGACTGTGATGGCCTTGTACCTTATGGAAGACAATTGCCCATCCTTTCTCAGTGAGGTGTTTATTCAGTTATGATGGACTGTGAGACCGTCTTGGTCAAGTACAGTGAGGAGGATGTCATATATGTAACTCAGCCAAAGCCAAGTTTCTGGTGGAAATGCAGGGCACGCATTTAGGTTCTGTTTGCAAAGACTGTACAATTCCAGAGCTATTTAAGTTTCCAATAGGTAACTGGGAAAAGGCGTACTGTTGACCATCAAAGGCAAGGGTACATTGTGATTGACTTTCCTGTGAAATTTTTACTGAATTGAGCATGTTAGCCAAGTCTACAACTACAAACGATTTACCCTTGTTGTTTTGAATGTTGTTTACTAAGGCAACAATATCTGGTGGGGATGCTCTAATAAAGGAGAACAGCCTTGTTAACCCTCTTTAGGCTACAGTTGGCCACCATTCATTAGTAGTGGTTTTAAGCACAGCCCATATTCGAGAATTTAAAGGTGAGATGGTAGGAATCAGTGCCTTTCTTTAACTAAGTCAGCTATGAGAGGCCATAATCCTTCAGTGTCTTGCCTTAGCCAGTACTATGGTATATTTACCTTCCACACCAATAGGGGAAGGTTAACTGATTCCCACTGGGCAGCACCCATCAGTAGTGTAAAAGCCTTAAGCTTGTTCCATGAGGTTACCTGCTAACTGAGGAGGTCCATTCTATTAATGGGGAAAAGGGGTGAGGGTGGAGAAGAACTAGGACAAACACATCTTTGAGCAGAAAGTGGGCCAATTTTAATAGTTAAGCAAGTAATTTCCCACTTAATTAATCCTCTTTGGAGAAGTTGGGTAAGAGGTCTCTTTAAAACATGATTTGGGGGATTAGAGAGATTTGGGTACCCATGTACAACAAAGCCAGTCAGCATTATTTCTTTTTTGGAGCTCAAACCACAGTTAATGTGGTAAATAGTGGTATTCTACCAGAAGGGGTTCACTTCCATGACCATTGGATCCCTATGTGGAAGTGAGTTTCTGTTACTGACGGAGATCGAGAACAAGTATGGAAGGTAAAAGGGCTTTGAAATGGGAAGACTGGCTGGGTGTGGTGGCTCACGTTTGTAACTCCAGCACTTTGGGAGGTTGAGGCTGGCAGATCACTTAAGCTCAGGAGTTCAAGACCAGCCTGGGCAACATGACAAAACCCTGTCTCTACAAAAAATAAAAAAATTAGCCGGGCATGGTGGTGTGCATCTGCAGTTCCAGCTACTTAGGAGGCTGAGGTGGGAGGATGGCTTAAGTTCAGGAGGTGGAGGTTGCAGTGAGCTGAGATTCTGCCACTGCATTCCAGCCTGGGTGACAGAGCCATACTCTGTTTCAAAAAAGATTAAAAAAAAAAAAAAGGCTGGGGCCAGGCACAGTGGCTCATACCTGTAATCCCAGCACTTTGGGAGGCCAAGGCGGGCGGATTGCCTGAGCTCAGGAGTTCGCGACCAGCCTGGGCAACACGGTGAAACCCCGTCTCTACTAAAATACAAAAAGTTAACCAGGCCTGGCAGCATGCGCCTGCAGTCCCAGCTACTTGGGAAGGTGAGGCAGGAGAATTGCTTGAACCCGGGAGGCGGAGGTTGCAGTGAGCCAAGATCGTGCCATTGTACTGCAGCCTGGAGGACAGAGCGAGACTCCGTCTCAAAAAAAAAAAAAGGAGGCCGGGCGCGGTGGCTCACGCCTGTAATCCCAGCACTTGGGGAGGCCGAGGCGGGCGGATCACAAGGTCAGGAGATCGAGACCACGGTGAAACCCCGTCTCTACTAAAACTACAAAAAATTAGCCGGGCGCGGTGGTGGGCGCCTGTAGTCCCAGCTACTCAGGAGGCTGAGGCAGGAGAATGGCGTAAACCCAGGAGGCGGAGCTTGCAGTGAGCCGAGATTGCGCCACTGCACTCCAGCCTGGGCGACAGAGCGAGACTCCGTCTCAAAAAAAAAAAAAAAAAAAAAAAAGGCTGGGTATGGTGGCTCATGCCTGTAATCCCAGCACTTTGGGAGGCTGAGGCGGGTGGATCATGAGGTCAGGAGATCGAGACCATCCTGACTACACGGTGAAACCCCGCCTCTACTAAAAATACAAAAAATTAACCAGGCGTGGTGGTGGGTGCCTGTAGTCCCAGCTACTCAGGAGGCTGAGGCAGGAGAATGGCGTGAACCTGCAAGGCGGAGCTTGCAGTGAGCCGAGATCACGCCACTGCACTCCAGCCTGGGCAACAGAGCAAGACTCTGTCTCAAAAAAAAAAAAAAAGAAAGAAAAAGAAAAAAAACAGAAAGAAAAGAAAATGCTTTAGCCAGTTCAGCCCAAGAGGGATCTCAACATCCTTCCAAGGAAAGGATAGAGTGACAACATTCTCAACAACATAATTGTGTCACAACAGCAGACGCATACTAACTGCTTGCAAAGGCATCTTTCCCAAGTGCATTTAGGTGACCTACCCTAATCTGACTCATCTGCCTTATTAATTAGCTCCCTTGCCCGCCATAGTGGTCCCCAAGGACAAAGATGTCCTCTCATCTCAGAGTACTTCAAATCCTTAGCTGAGCCAAGGGAGTTCCTTTCACTGTAGCTGTTATGGGATCAGGGGCAGCCCACCCTTGGTCCAGAAACATGAACTCTTCTCCTTTTCCTATTTGGGACCATGGGTCTTACAACTTCTAGCACCTGCCTAGCAAGGGACCAAGTGGGCTGGCTGATCTTTCCTGGGCAGTTTAGCACTTCTGACCATAAAAGTTAGTTCTAATGGTGTGAGTTCACTAAAATACTGGTGCTACAATTTGGCCAGGCTAATGAGGTATACAGGGAGACCACAAAAACTATAGAATGAAGTACAACAAAGAGTGATGCCATGCCCAACTGATGCAGAGGTATTCAAAATATTGAATCCCAATCACTTAAAGGCCTTCCAAGATCAATTTGCCTATTTGTTGTCCTATTGATGGGAATAGACCTCTTGCCAATTGCTTGATCACTAGGATGCTATAGAACTCACTTGTAGGATTTTGAGGCTGAGCCACAAAAGATGACCACAAGGTGACAGTAGCACATAACAAGCTTTATTTGGGTGGCACTTGGACAGGTTGGTGAGAGGGGAAGTCCTTCACAGCAGGAGACTATCCAGAGGCAACTGTACCGGGTCATTATCCAGAAGGGGAAAGGGCAAGGGAACTCCCAGGGGAGAGCTGAGAACTGAATCAAAGATGGAGTTTATTTGTGTAGGTGATATTACTCAGCAGCAAGATGGGGAGTATATTAGTCAATATTACTCAGCAGCAAGATGGGGAATGTGTTAGTCCATTCTCACACTGAAATAAAGAAATACCTGAGCCTGGGTAATTTATAAAGAGGTTTAATTGGCTCATGGTTCTGCAGGCCGCATAGGAAGTATGGCTGGGGAGGGCTCAGGAGACTTTCAGTTATGCCATAAGGAGAAGGGGAAGCAAGCACGTCTTGCATGGCTGGAGCAGGAGGAAGAGGGGTTGGGGAGGTGCCACACACTTTTAAACAACCAGATCTTGTGAAAACTCTACAACAAGGCAGAGTAGGAGGATGGTGCTAAACCATTGGAAACCACCCCACGATCCAATCACCTACAACCAGGCCCCACCTCCAGTATTGGGGATTACAATTGAACATGAGCTTTGGGCAGGAACGCTTATCCAAACTGTATCAGGGAGTTTCTGGGTCAGACAGCATCAAAGGTCAGCATTAGCTTGATTTTTTATAGATACAGGGTTTGTCTTATCTATGTCTAGCAGATGTTAGGTACAGTTTTGTGGAGTATGTAAAGCAGGCTGGCTCTAACTGGCGAATCTACCAGAATCTGCTTAGTTGATTTATATTTAAAACAACTGGATGTGTAAAAATTTTAGGCTTTTGAGCTAAAGGTACTAGCCTGCTGTGAAGAAGTAACAATATGGGGGCAATCTTTACCTCAATTATGTAACAGTAGTGGCCATACAGTTTGTAATTGAAACACTTTAATATAGACTTTATTTCCTGGTCATTAGAGCACTTTGATTATAGACATTGTTTCCTGGTGGATATCAGTGACACACCTACTCAGAGGGATTGTTTCAGATCTGGCCATGCAATGGTGTAATGAGGCCAAAGAATCAGCAAACCCTCTGGGTATTGTATCTGATATCATAAAGTTTCTCATTGTAGCTAATAAGGAGTTAGAATTAAACCCTAAGTTTATAAATATTCCAAACAAAAACTCAAAAGGAGAAATAACACACTTGCTGAAACAGGTGACCTTATTTTTAATAAAATCAATGGTAAAGTGTGATAAGATTCTGGGCTATCATAAGCCAGTGGTTTGATATTATTTAGCAAAAAAATTCTTTAGAGTATGGCCTTACTCTTCCATCACGGTATATGCAGTCAAGTCTATTCCTTTCCTTGTCGTCTCACAAGACACTTAGGATCAAGTGAGTCCTAGCTAAGAAACAAGTATGAAATCATCCCATTCTGAATTTGGATGAAAACTGGTAATAAAAATCAAGTAAAACTCCTGGAGGATACATTGGTTAAGAAACAAGCTTAGTCTGTAAGTGTAGCAGGACAAGCTGCAGACAAAACTCTTCAGATACCGGGTTAAAGAAGGAAGGAGCTCTATTCGGCCAGGAGCATCAGCAGACTCACGTCTCAAAAACCAAGCTCCCTGAGTGAGCAATTCCTGTCCCTTTTAAGGGCTTACAACTCTAAGGGGGTCCACATGAGAGGGTTGTGATCGATTGAGCAAGCAGGGGGTACGTGACTGGAGGCCGCATGCACCAGTAATCAGAACAGAACAGAACAGGACAGGGATTTTCACAATGCTTTTCCATACAATGTCTGAAATCTATAGATAACATAATTGGTTAGGTCAGGGGTCGATGTTTAACTACCAGGCCCGGAATGCAGCACCGGGCTGTCTGACTACTGATTTCACTTCTGTCATTTCTTTAATTCCTAGTTTTTGGGGGGAAGAGGGAGGGATTGCATTGGGAGTTATACCTGATGTAAATGACGAGTTGATGGGTGCTGACGAGTTGATGGGTGCAGCACACCAACATGGCACATGTATACATATGTAACAAACCTGCACGTTATGTACATGTACCCTAGAACTTAAAGTATAATAATAATAAAAAAATAAAAAATAAAAAATAATTCTTACTTTTTCTTTGAGGCAGAAATTGGGCATAAGACAATATGAGGGGTAGTCTCCTCCCTTATTAGGAATTGCACATGAATGCTGGGCGCGGTGGCTCAAGCCTGTAATCCCAGCACTTTGGGAGGCCGAGGCGGGCGGATCACAAGGTCAGGAGATCGAGACCACAGTGAAACCCCGTCTCTACTAAAAATACAAAAAATTAGCCAGGCGCGGTGGCGGGCGCCTGTAGTCCCAGCTACTCAGGAGGCTGAGGCAGGAGAATGGCGGGAACCCGGGAGGCGGAGCTTGCAGTGAGCCGAGATCGCGCCACTGTACTCCAGCCTGGGCAACAGAGTGAGACTCCGTCTCAAAAAAAAAAAAAAAAAAAAAAAAAAAGGAATTGCACATGAGATAACACACATATTTATGCTGTATCAAGGTCACAATTATCTTACTGTATAAAACTGAAAACATCACTATCTGGACAGTTGGACATGTTTTATTGGGAAAATTATGTTTATCTTTATTTCTATGCTCTGTACTAGTAGGTTGGTTCATTAATAAATATGTGAAAACTTTTATTTGAAAAAAATTATTTAGAATATGCTTCATTCATTATTCTTGTCCATAAGACTGGGAATAATAAGGAGTATTGTAAATTACTGGCATTTTTTTTTTCAGAGCTCTTAAGTTACCATAGAAATGAAATGGCTTTTCCCAACAGATTCCAGATATTTAGAATTCCAAAGGTTGAGATAATAAAATTCAGTAAGGCCTTGATCACTGTTTGAGCATCTGCTTTAGCTGATAGGAGCACTTCTGGTAATTCAGACATCATACACAATTATTCTAATCAGTATCTCTTACCTTCTGAGGACGGAAACTCTATGAAAACCTTTTGCTACTGGATCCCAGGTAATAATGCCTTCAATAGGCTTCCTTAGCTTCCTTATGTGCCCCCTGTAAACAATTTTTCTGACAAGCAACATACCTTTGTATTATATCCTGAATTATTTGATCTTTATTCCAAGTGTGATAAGATTCCAAGGAGTTCAGTGTATTTCCTTTGTTTAAATGAGCTTGTTGACAATATGAAAAAGCCATCCAAGCATACAACAATTGCAGTACAGGAATAATTTTATTGTATAATTCCTAAAGCCCTATGGTGTTCTTAGATACCCTTGGTTTCCAATTTTCTAAATCCTGTGAAGTTGCACGTTTCTGAAATTGTGAATAGGAATCCCTGGATATAAGTAATGGGGATTAAATTCATCCAGTCATCCAGTCAAAACTTTAGAAGCCTTTTTCACAGCTTGGTGTGCAAATTAAATTTCTTTAGACGTTTTACTGTGTCTGGTATGTGCACCACAATGAATTACAGAAATCTGTTGGAGAAACTGGGACGACTCTAATAGATTAAGAATTAGTTTACAATGTGATATTTTAGTTCACATGGATGTTAGAAAAGCCTCTATTCTTCCATATTTGTTTCATAGCATGATAGACTCCAAATGCATATTTGCTATCAGTATAGATATTTACTTCAAGATTGGTGGCTAAGTTAAAAGTTTGTGCAAGAACTATGAGTTCTACTTCTTGGGCAGATTTTATGTTTGCAGAGGATAAGCATCTAAAACCTCATGAGGAGATTCTGGGAATATGGCAGAATAGAAAGTCCCAGGAACTGGCCGGGCGTGGTGGTTCACGTCTGTAATTCCAGAACTTTGAGAGGCCGAGGTGGGCAGATCCTGAGGTCAGGAGATCAAGACCATCCTGGCTAACACGGTGAAACCCTGTCTCTACTAAAAATACAAAAAAATTAGCCAGGCGTGTTGGCGGGTGCCTGTAGTCCCAGCTACTCAGGAGGCTGAGGCAGGAGAACGGCATGAACCCGGGAGGGGGAGCTTGCAGTGAGCCAAGATCCAAGATCAGGCCACTGCACTCCAGCCTGGGCAACAGAGCCAGACAAAAAAAAAAAAAAAAAAAAAAGAAAGTCCCAGGAACCTATCTCCCCACATAGACAATAATCGCACTGGAAGAATCTGTCTGATGTAACTCTTCGGAACTCTGGAAACTCCAAAGTCTGGAGACTTGTGAATACTTGGAACTTCCTTGGAAAGGCTTAGATAGTAAATTGTGGTTAATTCCAATCAATTTCAGCTCTTAGCGTAGTAGCAACTACCCATCCCCTACTCCCAGCCACGTGGCAGGCAGGTGTGCAAATATTTCTGGAGCAACCTACACACAGCTTGTAGGAGCCGGGATAGGCAACAATGGACCCTGTCCTCCAAATATTAGGGATTCATGCTCTCTGATCACTAATCGCTGCTTTTAATTGCAGAGGTGCAGACAAAGAGGTGGGTGACCATTGCTGTTTCACTTCCCAGTATTGTTTCAAGTCCCTCCCACTCTGTCTAAAGTGACTTCCAGGGCATTTTAAGGTCTGGTTCTCTTTTCTCTACCCTTCATTTTTCTCTTTTCCCTTTTTCCTTTTTTTGGGGACTAGGACATTCAAAAGCAATTGCATACATAGGGAAAAGTAGAAAGTGACTGTGCACACCCAGGGAAAGTTACAGACTCAGAAAAGACCTATGACAACCTTAAGTGCAATGGTGCCATCTCGGCTCACTGCAACCTCTGCCTCCCGGGTTCAAGCGATTCTCCCGCCTCAGCCTCCCAAGTAGCTAGAATTACAGGTGCATGCCACCATGCCCAGCTAAGTTTTGTATTTTAAGTAGAGAAGGGGTTTCACCATATTGGTCAGGCTGGTATCAAACTCCTGACCTCATAATCTGCCCACCTCGGCCTCCCAAAGCGCTGGGATTACAGGCATGAGCCACGACGTCCAGACAACTATAAAACTCTTAAAGAAAACAATATCTTCATGATATTGGATTTGGCAATGATTTCTTGAATATGACCTCTAAGGCACGGGCAAAAAAAAAGAAAAAGAAAAATTTAACTGTATGAAAATTTAAAACTTTTGTGCATCAAAACACAGTATCAGGAGGCTGAGGCATGAGAATTGTTGAACCCAGGAGGTGGAGGTTGCAGTGAGCCGAGATCATGCCACTGCACTCCAGCCTGGGCGACACAGCAAAAAGAAAAAAAGAAAAAAAAGAGACACTATCAATGGAGTAAATAGGTGGTGGGGCTCAGGACACCCTACCCCAAATAGGAAACCTTGGTATATTGAATATTTTAAGCTGAAGGATTTGAGAAGCAGCATGTACAGATGTACAGGAATGACTTTTGACCTTTCCCTGAAGCAGGTCATAATACCTTCATGTGAGAGATATCCTACCCTATACGAGGAGGAAAGGGTCATCCTTATCTGAGAAGACGAAGGGACACAGAGAGGAATCTGAACAAACAGATCTTGCGATTTTCCCCAATTTATAACACTGAGCTTATTACACTTTGTCTTATCACATTTCTCCATAACTCTCCACTCTTCATCAAATCTAGCATAAAACCACTCAAGTTTAATTGCTTCATCAGGTGTTCATTTCCCTGTGAAGGCTTCTGTGTCACATAAAACTTATATTAAGTATATTTACATGCTTTGCTCTTGTTAATCTGTCTTTTGTTACAGTGGCCCCAGCCAATGAACCTAAAATGGGTAAAAGGAAAAGATATTTTTCCTCCTCTACCGTTTCTCATAACCAGGAAGATACAACTGGGTTGCCCTGCTTGCTCTGGAGCCTGCAGACGGGATCATGGGAAAACTGACAAAAGTCAGTGAAAAGTAAGAATTCTTATCAAAGTCAGCGCTTCCAGATCTGTTGTGCCGGGTTCAGAGAGAAAGGTAAAAATTTCCCTTTGTCCCTTCCCTTCATTTCCAAATTCGGATTTGCAGGAGAAAAATATTTGTAAAAATTAGTTATTTTGATTGGGACTCTGATTAAATTTGGGTTTTAGGTATCCATTAGTTATTGATCCTTTTCCAACACAGGAACAGCTATTACTTTCCTGTTTCTCTCATTTTGAGTCCTGAGAGCTTGACTTGGCTTTCTGCTTGTTCAGGCATGCAAATTGTTGGTGGTTATGCATGCAAGTGAATAACTGCTAAGTTGGGGGGCCTAAGAACATGGCTGGATAAAAATGTGGGTTGCACTCCCCATTTGTGGCTAACATTCTCCTGACCATTGCCAACGGTCAGGGAGGTTTTCTAAATCTTTCCCTTTTTTTTGGCTATCTTTGGGAGCAGTTTTGAATCTTGGGAGGGCTACATCTTTTGCACTCTCTTTGGAGACAAGTCTTGCCTTCAGGGTCAAGTCATAAAAAGCTGCTTGGCTTTGGTTTTGAGTCACTTGATAGATACCTTTGATTTAAAAGTAAAGGGAAAATATTTTTTTAAAGTTCATGTTTACCTCTTTGTATTTTATTTTTTATTTTTATTTTTTAGAGATGGGGACTCACTCTGTCACCCAGACTGTAGTGCCATGGCACAATCATAGCTCACTGCAGCTGTGAACTCCTGGCTCCAGGAATCCTCCTGCCTCAGCCTCCTGAGTAGTTGGGATCACGTGCATAAGCCACTGCGTTCACGTGGCTTATAGAGCCGGGCGTAGTGGCACATCCCTGTAATCCCAGCTGCTCGGGAGGCTGAGGCAGGAGAATCACTTGAACCCAGGAGGCAGAGGTTGCGGTGAGCCGAGATCGCACCATTGCACTCCAGCCTGGGCAACAAGAGCAAAACTCCATCTCAAAAAAAAAAAAAAAAGACAGAAAATATTTGGGTCTGTTAATAAACATGTCCTTTGCCACATTGAAAGGTTATGCTATGAGGAAGCATATGCCTCCAGAAATTATAAAATGGTCTATTCATAAAGTTATTGATCTACTACAGGATGCTGATATATGAGTTCACAATTGCCTGCTTCCTAGTTTTCACTGAAAATTAGGATACTAAGGATTAAAACTTATAATCAATATATGTAAATGAAACTATGAGAAAAAATAAGGATGAAGAGAAACAATTTTGTATGCAAAATATGTGAGGTATAAAGGTCGCGTTTTTTGGTAAGGGAAGAGTATCTTAAAGTAGAATGACTGATAGGAGAGTAGGAAAAAAGCTGAATGGATTTTTAAAAAATTGTAGGAGGTTTGTGGAAAAGGAGTCTTATCTTGTGTGATCAAGGCTGGCTAAGATTAAATACATTTATTTATAACTTTATTGTAAAAAATAGTTTTAGTATTAATAGTACAATGATGCTAAACTAGAATTTGTTTTTCATTTTCTTTCCTTTTTTTTTTTTTCTGTTATGGAGTTTTGCTCTTGTTGCCCAGGCTAGAGTGCAATGGCACGATTTCAGCTCACTGCAACCTCTGCCTCCCGGGATCAAGTGATTCTCCTGCCTCAGCCTCCCAAGTAGCTGGGATTACAGGTATGCACCACCATGCCCTGCTAAATTGTTGTATTTTTAGTAGAGATGGGGTTTCACCATGTTGGCCAGGCTGGTCTCGAACTCCTGACCTCAGGTGATCCCCTCACCTCGGCCTCCCAAAGTGCTGGAATCACAGGCGGGAGCCACCATGCCCAGCCCTTTAAAATATTTTTTGATATTTTAAATAGATAACTAGGTATTGCTTTATAGTGATCTGTGATCCTATTCAATCAAGCATTCAAACCTTTTAATATTTTTGACAAACTTCCAAAAATCAAATTTTAAATGAAGTCTTTTTGACCTCCAGCTAAATTTGTTATATTCCAGATGGGCTCTGAAAAATCTCAAAAGACTTACTCTCTCTCCTTATAAAAAGAGAGATATTGGCTGGGCACGGTGGCTCATGCCTGTAATCCCAGCACTTTGGGTGGCCAACTCAGGAGGATCACTTGAGCCCAGGAGTTTGAGACCAGCCTGGGTAACAGAGGGAGACCCTGTCTCTACAAACATTTAAAAAATTAGCTAAGGATGGTGGTGAATGCCTGTAGTCACAGCTACTCAGGAGACTGAGGTGGGACAATCATTTGAGTCCAGGAGGTTGAGGCTACAGTGAGTCATGATCATACCACTGCACTCCAGCCTGAGCAACATGGTGAGACCCTGTCTCAAAAATAATAAAAATAAGGCCGGGCACGGTGGCTAACGCCTGTAATCCCAGCACTTTGGGAGGCTGAGGAGGGCGGATCACAAGGTCAGGAGATGGGGACCATCCTGGCTAACACGGTGAAACCCCGTCTCTGCTAAAAATACAAAAACAAAATTAGCCAGGCGTGGTGGCAGGTGCCTGTAGTCCCAGCTACTTGGGAGGCTAAGGCGGGAGAATGGCGTGAACCCAGGAGGCGGAGCTTGCAGTGAGCCAAGATGGCACTACTGCACTCCAGCCTGGGCGACAGAGTGAGACTCTGTCTCAAAAAAATAAATAAATAAACAAATAAATGAATAAATAAAAATAACAAGTCATTCTCATAGAAAAGAAAAAGAAAAAAGAAAAATATTAAACTAATTAGGCTATTGATATGTTAAATTACATGGAAAGCATTGTCAAATAAAAATGATATTTAAAAAAATTTTAATGATGTTTAACCTTCTTTATATTTGTATGGGTATCTGTTAGTAATATAAATGTTTCAGAAACTGTATGAAGTTCATAGAAATTTGTCAATACCCTTGCTCTTTATTATATGTCCAGCATAATTAAGTTATCAGTCACAATTCCAGTTTTTATGTTAAAATATTGTATACTACAGAAATAACTAAATTTGCTTATCAAGTGAACTCTCATCAGACCTTTAACTTTGACTATTTTAAATCTTTTGTCATCACAGATAGTTTTTACTTTACTTTGATTCTTCTGTGAATGCATTATAGAACAAATGCTTCACCTTCAAAGAAACTCAAGAGAAAGACAGGTACTATGAAATATAAACCTCTGATAATTTGAGACCATGCCATTCCATTGAGTAAGAATTTCCAGGACTAATGAAGAACTTGATGGATTTGTAAAACTGCTAACCCAAGATTAAGCAGAACAATAATTAATTACATGAGACTGAATTAACTGATGAGGGTGATTATCTTTTTTTTTTTTTAATTAAGATGGAGTCTCACTCTGTCACCGGGCTGGAGTGCAGTGGCGTGACCTCGGATCACTGCAACCTCCGCCTCCTGGTTTCAAGCGATTCTCCTGCCTCAGCCTCCCAAGTAGCTGAGACTACAGGCATGTGCCACCACGCCCAGCTAATTTTTGTATTTTTAGTAGAGACGAGGGTTTCACCATGTTGGCCAGGATGGTCTTGATCTTTTGACCTTGTGATCTGCCCGCCTTGGTCTCCCAAAGTTTTGGGATTACAGGTGTGAGCCATGGTGCCTGGCCGATGATTATCATTTTTAATGACTTTTTGTTTGAAACATTACCAGTTCAATGTTTTGTTTTCCAGATTTAAAGAAAACCTTTTCTCTCTTTTCTCTTAAGCTATCTATAACTTACAGCAATTTGGTAAAGTATACCTTGTGAACAAAGATGAAACAATTACTTCTCCCTACCTGATCCCCCAGAATTCAGAAACTCTTAGTGTATGTTTTTATGTTCATGGCAACATAGTTATTTGTATAAGTTCAGCAAGAATCTGTTCTCCTTGTAACAAGACACAATTGGAAAAGTTGGTTATATTACCAAAACTTTTATTGCAATCTCATATTTGAGAATGATGTGCTTAGAATTAGCTTATGATCAGGTAGTTTTAAGAAACTAAGGTTGACTTTATGAAACTAGTGCCTACAAAGCCCCCTTGGAAAAATCAGCATGCTACCTGGCTTACAAGGCACCCAGACTTTCAGGTGAGTAAGGAAAGTCACTTCCTGGCATGTCTGGGAACCTCAGGATATTTTGGAGACCTCAAGAAGAGAAAAATTTACCCAAATCTATAGGTATTATAGTTGAAGTCTAATGGCAAGATCTTGGCTTGGCTTCATAGCCTTAAGAAGCTTTTAAAAGTCCATTCTAAGATTTCTTATTAAGTTTCAGCAAGACAAACCAAAAAAGACCTATGTGGTGAGTTACAATTCTTGCTTCATTTATGTGAGTAATATGGCCAAATCTCATGAGATCAGACTTATTTTGTAAACAAGAAACAGAAGAGGGGTGACTATAGAGAGAAATTTTATGTTTCAATGGAAAACTATGGCACACTCTTGTGGGTTATTATAGTCCTGTTCATTGTCCTTGAGCTATGTTTTTTTTGACCTTTTGTTAAACTCCATTTTACTTTCTACGTTTTTATCTTCCATGAATTAGACCGGATCCTACCATTATCACACATTTTGTTAGTTGTTACCAAAGTATCAATTCCAGTTTTCACCAACATCTGATTACAATTCTCCAAACTAACATTTCCATTTTTTCCCCTATTCTCCTGATTTGTCATGACAGAACTAAAACTTAAAAGCCTAGATCTTCATCGAGACTATTTAAAGAAGCCTTGCAAGCTAAAGCTGGATGCTTCCATGCTCTATTCTAGGAAATAACCATGACTGTGACATTGATATGTATGCTATCACCAAAGACATTCACACTGCAAACCAGGAAATTCATCGAATTGCCACTGCTATCCTCACTCCATAATCTAAAGATGTTTTGAGACCAACATCTAGGAATCTTAACTTGCTGCCCTCTGGACACAGAAACTGAGTTTAGTGTCTGTTCCACCCATTAGTCTTTGTTTTCCTCCTTTTTTTTTTGTTCTGTTTTTTTGTTTTTTTGTTTTTTGAAACGGAGTTCCCCTGTTGTTGCCCAGGCTGGAGTGCAATGGCGGGATCTCAGCTCACTGCAACCTCCGCCTCCTGGGTTCAAGCGATTCTTCTGCCTCAGTCTCCCTAGTAGCTGGGATTACAGGCGGATGCCACAACGTCCAACTAATTTTTGTATTTTTAGTAGAGACGGGGTTTTACCACGTTGGTCAAGGCTGGTTTCAAACTCCTGACCTCAGGTGATCCACCTGCCTCGGCCTCCCAAAGTGATGGGATGACAAGCGTGAGGCACTGTGCCTGGCCTGTTTTCCTTCTTTTTCCCAGAGAAATCCCCGTTGTTTAATGATGATTTGGACCATCCAGTAAATACCCTCTACTATTCGCTAGTCCTAAATGAACAAAATGGATTTAGATTATTCAAAGTAAAGAAAATGTATCTTATTTATTTAAACAAGAGGAGGGAATGACAATGTAACTCTCCTTGACCAAACTTTAGTTAGTCTCCTCTATGCCCTCTTGTCAATTAGTCCTTGACCTTGGACTTCAGTGTCCATTCTTTTTGGGCCTGCATTGCCCAATTTTAGCAAGAATCCTGCTTATTCAGTTTAAAGAGAATCCCCCCAACACATACACTTTGATATCTGATCACCATGGCCTACCTTCAACAAGGAATGTGTTAGGTCAGTTTAGCAAGAATTCCCTCTACCCTCGATGTCTTCTCTTAGTAATTTTACAGGCCGGGCGTGGTGGCTTATGCCTGTAATCCCAGCACTTTGGGAGGCCAAGGCGAGCGGATCACAAGGTCAGGAGTTAGAGACCAGCCTGGCCAATATGGTGAAACCCTGTCTCTACTAAAAATACAAAAAGTTAGCTGGGCTAGCGAGACTCCGTCTCAAAAAAAAAAAAAAAAAAAAAAAAAATTTACAAATACCAAGTGACACTCCCTACCCTGCTTCTTGGTTATAAACCCCTACTTTTTCTTTATTCAGAACTGAGCCCAGCTCTGTATCAAGGTCTTATTTTCCTACTGCAGTAACTTCTGAATAAAATCTGTTTTTACTACTTTACTGTTTGGCTCTGCTTTTCTTTAATAGTGCATATGGTTAACCACATCCTTCAACATTCCTCAGTAAGGTTAGATTAAATCCAGTTTCCCACAAAAGTTGATTTTTTTTCTAATGGCTCCATGATAGAATATCATGCCACAATTTACTTTAAAACTGTTTTCCTCTTGTTAGACATTTACATGATTTCAAATATTTTCCCATTATAAGCAACACCATGATAAATATCTTTTTTTTTTTTTTTTTTTTTTTTTTTGAGATGGACTCGCTCTGTCACCCAGGCTGGAGTGCAGTGGTACGATTTCAGCTTACTGCAACCTCCACCTCCTGGGTTCAAGTAATTCTCCTGTTTCAGCCTCCCACGTAGCTGGGACTATAGTCGCACACCACCACACCTGGCTAATTTTTGTATTTTTAGTAGAGACAGGGTTTCATCATATTGGTCGGCTGGTCTCAAACTCTTGACCTCAGGTGATCCACCTGCCTCAGCCTCCCAAAGTGCTGGGTTTACAGGCCTGAGCCACTGCACCCAGCCCATGACAGACATCTTTAGGCATAAAACATGATGCACATTTCTAATTTTTTTTTAGGCTATCTAGAAGTGGATGTTCATGAAGATGAATATTTTTGAGCTTTAGTACATATTCATACACCATCTTCTGAAAAAAACTTTACTAATTTACACTCTTGAGAGCAGTGAATGAGAGGGCTTATCTCACCAAAGATAGACATATCTTCATGTTGCTGACAGGGAAAAGGTTATTAAGCTTTTGATAAGAAAGAATGATGGAATGAGGTCTTGCTGATTGAAACTAATGTGGCTGGACATGTTTGGCATATAATGTGAACTTGTCTGTTTTAGCATAACAACTTACAGTAGTGGCAAGTTATAAGTTATCAGTGATAAATATAGGCTGCCTAGAAGAACGGCAGTTGAGGGGGCACATAACATAGGTCTATATGACTAATGTCTGAGAAGCAGACTCACAAATAGTAGTGCCTGGAGTTTCTGGAGATGATACAGTGAGTTGGCTTTTATTTCTGAGGTTTATTTCTGAGGTTTTACAGTTCTTTCTAAGCCTTACATTTTTAATAAAAATGTTTTTAAAAGTAATACATGATAATGGTACAAAATTCAAAAGGCACAAAAAGGTACATCATGAAAAGTAGGTATTCTATACCTGTCTTTCAGTCATCTAACTTTCCTTCCTGGAGTCAACCAGTATTACCAGTTTCCGGTTTATCTTCCCAATGATATCCTGTGCAGTTACAAAAATAAATCTCTCTTATATAGTTCTCTTTTGTCCTCCTACCCAAAAGTTACCATATAATACATACTGTTTTGTACATTGTTTCTTTCATTCAGAAATTTGGCCTGGATATCATGCCATATAGGTATACTATAGGAGCAGAAAGGGTGTGATACCTTTAGTCCCCATCGTAAGGGTCACAGCAGACACTTCTATAACAAAAGACAGTTTAACAAGAGAAAAGCATAACAAGTTTATTTGATTACAGTTTTATGTGACGCAGGAGTCATTAGCTTGCAGATCCAAAGACCCAAGGTAAACAGTATATTTTTATCCTTAGGTGTGATGAAGCATGGACAGCCATGTAGAAATATGATTGGCCAAAATGGTGTGAGCTAATAGTAATAGACTGAGGAGAGGCAGGGGACACCAAGCAAGGCCTGTCCATTCAGCTTATTCTTGGCTTCTTTATGCAGCATACCTTCTTTATGGGTATAGGACACGACCCTCTCTGGAATGGGGGTCTTATCTCCTACACTCAAAAAGGTAGATCAGGCTGGGGACAGTGGCTCACATCTGTAATCCGAGCATTTTGGGAGGCTGAGGCAGGTGGATCACCTGAGGTCAGGAGTTCAAGACCAGCTGGCCAACAACAACAAAAAAATCAGCGGCCGGGAATGGTGGCTCACGCCTGCAATCTCGCACTTTGGGAGGGAGAGGCAGTTGGATCACTTGAGGTCAGGAGTTTGAGACAAGCCTGACCAACATGGTGAAACCCTGTCTTTACTAAAATACAAAAAAATTAGCCGGGTGTGGTGGCTCATGCCTATAATCCCAGCTACTCTGGAGGCTGAGGTAGGAGAATCACTTGAACCCGGGAGGCCGAGGTTGCAGTGAGCCGAGATTGTGCCACTGTACTCCAGCCTGGGCGACAGAGCGAGAATCTGTCTCAAAAAAAAAAAAAAAAAGAAAAGAAAAGAAATCTTTACCCAGTCCAATGTTCCAGAGAGTTCTCCAATGGTTTTTCATTTGTTTGTTTTTGTTTTGTTTTGTTTTGGAGATGGAGTCCAGGCTGGAGTGCAATGGTGCAATCTCGGCTCACTGCATCCTCCGTCTCCCAGGTTCAGGCTATTCTCCTGCCTCAGCCGCTGGAGTAGCTGGGATTACAGGTGCCTGCCACCACACCTGGCTAATTTTTGGATTTTTGGTAGAGATGCGATTTCACCATATTGGCCAGGCTGGTCTTGAACTCCTGATTCCAGGTGATCCACTTGCCTCGGCCTCCAAAGTGCTGGGATTACAGGCGTGAGCCATCGTGCCTGGCCCCAGTGCTTTTTTTTTTTTTTTTAAGTAGTTTCATAATTTGAGGTCTTAGAGTTAAGTTTTGTTTTTTATTATTATTATTATTATTATACTTTAAGTTCTAGGGTACATGTGCCTAATGTGCAGGTTTGTTACATATGTATACTTGTGCCATGTTGGCGTGCTGCACCCATCAACTCGTCAGCACCCATCAACTCATCATTTACATCAGGTATAAGAGTTAAGTTTTTAATTCATTTTCATTTGATTTTTGTATATGGCGAGAGATAGAGGTTCAGTTTCATTCTTCTGCATATGGATAGCCAGTTTTCCCAGCACCTGAGGCCTTCATTTTGGGGTATTTTTTTTCTGAGTCCCAACAATATAAAAAGCTTAATTACATATGTAAACATATATTCATTATTCAGCATATATTTCTTGAGCACCTACTAGGTGCCACACTTGTTCTACACACTGAAATACAGCAACTAACAAAACACAGAAAAATCTCATCCCTCATGGACATTGTGTCACAGTTGGAAGGAAAAGAACCAAAATAAATAGGTAAAACATATGTTACATTGTAGAAAGTGTTATAGAGAAATATAAAATGTTTGTTCAGCCAAACTGAATGTATCCTTGATCACTGTGGGGTACCCGCAGAGGAAAAGTGGTCTGCCACCTGGACTGAGCTTGCCGAAGCCGAGACAGGCACAAGAGCAGGAAAGAGTCCTGCTCAGAAATCAGGAGCCAAGACCTGAAGACCTTCAGGATCAAAGACCAGTACTTAGCATGGAGAGGACCCATTGCCTTCTCCTCCTGACCCAGCCAGTCCTCCTGAAAACAGAAACCCTACTAGAGGGAGAAACACCTGTCCACTGACATGGTCTTGAGCCAGGAGGTCCCTGTCTGAGCAAGGCAGTGAAAGAAGTCTGAGACAAGAATTGTGTCCTGGACTCTGCAAATTCATCAAAAGTAGCAGTTCACCCTTTAAGGAGATTACAATATACCCCTATGCACATAAAGACCAAATGGAAAGTAGGGGATCAGAGGCCTGCAAACTGTGGTGAGGGCTGTCCTACCCTTCAAGCCTGGCTTGTCCCCTGAGAGGTGGCTAGTGATGGAGGTTGGGGGGTCACAGAAACTAGAGGTTACAGATCTCTATAGCAAAGCAGATTGGAGTGGCTGCCCTCCTCCCCTTACCTCGCTCCTTCCTCCCAATGCTCCTTGCCGGAAGGAGCCACAAGGAGACTGACTTGGATTCCACAGAACAAAGTACTTTCTACTGATAAGAAACAGAAAGGGGCCGGGCGCAGTGGCTCACTCCTGTAACCCAGCACTTTGGGAGGCCAAGGCGGGCGGATCACGAGGTAAGGAGCTGGAGACCAGCCTGGCCAACATGGTGAAACCCTGTTTCTACTAAAAATACAAAAATTAGCTGGGTTCATGCCTGTAATCCCAGCTACTCGGGAGGCTGAGACAGGAGAATTGCTTGAACCCGGGAGGCGGAGGTTGCCGTGAGCCAAGATCGCGCCACTGCACTCCAGTCTGGGTGACTAGAGCCAGACTCCACCAGGTCGGGGGTGGGGGGGTGGGGGAGCGGCGGGGAGGAGATACAGAAAGGCCTGTCTCAGGAGGAAGTAAGCACCCAGTCATCAAAGAGGATATCTAAGCAGAGATGGGGGGTGGGGGGTCCTTTGTCATTCAGCAAGTGGTTAAACTCCAGGACACTTGGGGGCCCATTGAGCTTAAAATGCATTGATCCTCTGTATTTGAAGAAGGAACTCTGCCCAGTTTTGTCCAGCCAAGTCAGGTGACATCTAGGATTTTTGACATAATAAGAGTTTAGAAACACCCCCAGGGACCACATGACTTTCCTGGGGTTTTGCAAAGGAGCAGCATTAGCATTCATTACTGCTCTAATCAGCATCTTAATTCCATTCTGACTCTCAGTCTTTATACTAAGTACCTGGTACATATTCACCCTCCACCCCCAACATCCAGTTAAGCTTGAGGGCAAACATGAGATTCCCTAGACCATCTGTATTCCACCTCTTCTCCCTCCCCCTTTTAGAGAGCTCAGGAAATTGGTTTTAATCCAACAGGCTCCCGTTGCTTAGTAACAGAAGCGCCTGCTCCTAGCAACCAGGAGCCACAAAGATGCTGCAGAAAGAGGGGGCTGTCTGGGCCCTGCTCTTGCTCAGCTATAGACAGCTGGCCTTCCTGATGTTTTCCTCATTCAGCACAGACACTCTGTCTCAGATGCCTGTTCTTGAAAAGTCGATCTTTTCAAGCAGCAGTGGGGCTGCTGCTGATCTTACCCCCAACCTGCCTGCCTAGAGCCCCTCTGAATCCCACCTCCCAGGCCACCAGGAGGCGGCCCATGATCACAACAGGGTGGCTCTGGGAAGTGCCCTCACTGAAGAGGGACAGAGGTAACCAGCTGTGTTGGTTTCTCCAGTCTGGCCTGGTGGGTGAGAGTAGGGTGTGCCACACAGGCTCCTATAACCCTGGGTGAGAGCAATTCCTGCCCGGGGTGGAAGTCGGGGAGCGTGTCGTAATCTAGTACATTTGAGAGTGAAGAGAGGCAAGAGACCATATAAGATAATTCCCTCCTAGAGATCAGGAAACTGAGAGTCAGGACAGGCTCGGGCCCACACAGCCTTCGGTGACAGCCGGGTCTGAAGCAATGCCAGAACGTGGGGCTCCCCAACCTAGTCAGCACCCATGAGACTGCCAGCCCACTGTGCAGCGCCAGAGGCTTCTGCTTCCCCTCCCCGAAGGACAGGAAGAACACGTTTCTCCACTGCCTAAGAAGACCCCAACCCTCTTGCCTTCTGGGATGGCCCCAGTTCAGGGTGATCACCAATGCAGATTTTTCCATTTGACGAGCTGCTTTCCTAGAATTGTTGAAATAATAAGAGTTTAGAAGTACCCAGGAGAGGTCTGTCCAGAGCTCTCTGTGGACTGGTGCTAATTGGCATCTTCCTTAGTCACAGATCTCCCTGACCTTCACAGGAGGTGCAGGTGCGTGCATTCCCTCTCCGTCTCTCTGGGGCTTCAAGCTCTGAAAGTGGGGCTGTTCCCTAGGAGTAAACCATGCAAAGTGGGGGTTGTGAGGACCTTACCCCCATTCCCTTCCCCTCACCCCTGGGCCAGACTCTCAGGCGGGAACAAGCCTTCCGACTGTGAGCTTCTTTCTTGCTTCTCCCCTCCCTCTCCCCTTTCTTCCTCCCAAGAAAAGGGCTTCTGGTCTCTGCCTTCCATTGCCTGGCAACCAAACCAGCTGCCACAGGCTGAGAGGAGCAGCACAGATGCTGCTCAATGAGGGGCTGAAATGAGGGGGCACAGTTGCTGTCTCCAGTCACAAGCACCCATCGGCAATGGCGCTGGTGCTCACAAATTGGATACAAGGCTTTTCTTACATTTGCCAGCATTATGTCTATTTGAAAAGTCTTCCAAAGAACAGATACGCCACAGTTGGGTAAACTGCTCCACCCTTTGCTACTTCATATTTAAAATATGTCGTTATGGAAAATTTCAAGTCTGTATACAAGTGGAACGGCATAGTGACCCCTCTTGTACACAGCATCCAGCTTCAGCGATTATCAGCTCCTGACCAGTCACACGTCATTGGATTCACAAGTATTCCAATATGGAGCTCTGAAAGATAATAACCCCTTTCAGCATAACTACAGTGTCATTATAACACCTAAAGCAATTAGTAATCATTCCATAATATCATCAAATACCCAGGAAATGTCCAAACTTTAAATGTTTCATGTCTCATCAATGTTATGGAGGGTTTATGTTATGGTGTTTTTTTTACTTTTTGTAGTCAGGATGTAAATAAAGTCCACACATTAATCTACGAGTTCCCCCTCAGGAATATCCTGAAATTACAAGGAACTAGGATTGTCCTGGAAATCATTGACCTGCAGGCTCTTCCTGAGACCCCTGTGAGCTCCACTTTGAGTTACAGAAGGTATTGTTAGTTCCCAAATTTTGAGATGAGACTGAGATTCAAGACAGTGAAATGAAGAGCTCAGTGTCACCCAGTTACTGAGGGACTGGGTCAGGTTGTTAACTCATATCAGGAGTCCAAACTTCTATGTGTGCCGTGATGACCACACTCTGACACCCCTACCTGCCCTACCTCCAGAAAGGTGAGGGAAGCCTTTAGGAAGGGGGCAGTAAAGGCCTCCACCACTCCTGCCCCCACCCTCATACTAGTCCAGGTCCTACCCGGGATCTGTCAACACCAGTGCAATCCCACCTTCTGTGATCTCCCTGGCCCATTTCTCTCCTCCCAGGTGACTGCCCTTGAGTGCATGTGCCTCAGTCTCCCCCTCACCCAGAAGAAACTTTTATTCCTGAATATCTGTGCCCCACATCCCAGGTGAGCCTCGTCCAGAACCTTTTGGAAGCAGCTCCCCAAAGGGGTTCTGACTGCCCAAGTGAGGGGCCTTCTGTGTGTGTGTGTGGCAGGGGAGGGTGCACTGCAAGTACAGGAAAGTCTTTAGGGAGAGATCCCAAACCCCAGCCAAGGAGCCAGCCATCAGCCACGCCAGAGTGACAGTGTCCCTCTTGTCCTCAGCAGGGGCAAGGGAGTGTCCAAGGAACAACCTGGGTCTGAGCATCCTGAGGACAGGGGCTTTGGCCTCACCTCTCCCTCCCATAGGACTTTTACCCTCTGGGGACCACAAGAAGTTCTCATCTGTACAGCAAAGACACTTGAGAAAATCAGCCGGGCTGTCCTGTGGTTGAAGGAAGCCTCTCAGCTTGGAGTAATGGAAACTGATCTGGCCAGAGAGTCCTAGCATCAGGTCTTGGTCTCTGCTCTTACATTATGCAGATCCGTGACCCTGGGCAGGGACCTTCTTTTGTGGGTCTCAGTTTTCTTATCTATACAATGAAGGGGCTGGACCAGCTGCTCTCTGGGGGCCCACTAGCTTCCAGGTTTCTATAATCTCCAGGAAAAGGAGACCCATACTTTCCTTGGTAAGTGGTTTCTGGTCTTAATTACATTTACTGTCAGGAAGGTCTTCCTGCCTGCTTCCTTCTGTCTCTGAGCCTTCTTTCCTCTGGCTGAGGCCCTTGTCTAGATAAGTATGTTTATTGTCCCAGAAGTGCCTGGGCGGGCAACAGACATTTTCCTCCCCACAACTCAAGTCACCATGGAGGGAGAGTGGGGTCTAGACCCCACCAAGTCCCTGCTCCCGATCCCCAAGGTGTTCAGGAGGGGGCAGTGTTCAGGCCACAGGTAAATGAGAGATCATGGAACCGACTGGCTCCTTGCTCTTCAAGGAGCCCAACTCCCCGATCTTCCAGATAAGGAAGCAGGAACTTTCCTCAGGAAACAGAGCTGGGGAAGGGAACAGCTGGGGACCCCTCAGGAGGGATCTTTCCTGGGCAGGGGTGGAGATGGTGAAGAGGAGAGCCAGTCACCTAAGGAGCAGAGTTGGGGCATTAACTAAAACCGGTTTATCAAACACATCCTCAGGGAGCTCCTGAGTCCTCCTTAGGGAAGACAGGAAACACACACAAAAACACACACACATGAACACACCCCAAAGAGAAGAGATTATGAGCATATCTGACTATCAGGTGCCTGAGATGGGACTCTAACTTGACCATCCCACCCAGGGGCCGCGAGTCTCCCAGCAGCTTCATGTATTCAACAAATAGTGACTGAATTACTGGGCATCAAACAGTAAACAAGAGGGACATGGTCCCAACCCTGTCTCTCAGGAACTTGCAGCCCAGCTCGGCAGGGGGCAGGTGCTCAAGAGAGGATTCCAGTCCAGGGAGCAACCCCAGGCTAAAGTAAGCCAGGGGACTGTGGGAACCCAGAATAGCCCATAGCAGGGGCTCAGGAATGGTCCTGTGCTGCAGGCTGTGTCCTGGTGAAGCTCCATTAGACCCTCTACTCTGTTGCAAGGACAGAGGACTGTCTGTATCCTGGGTTCTTGCCTTGGTGTACTGGAAGAATAGAATCACACCTGGGTTTGGAGAATGAGTGCAAAGTTTTATTGAGTGGAGGTGGCTCTCAGCAGATGAGGGAAGCCAGAAGGGGATAGAGTGGGACGGTTTTCCCCTGGAGTTGGGCCGCTCAGTGGCCCAGGCTCTCCTCTGAGTGTCCTGGCCAAACTCTGCACGTTGCTCTGCTGGTCTGGGCCTGCAGCATGCCAGTGCCTGTTGGTGCGTTCCTGTCGATGTCCAGTGGCCCATGTGTTACTCCGCTGATGTGCTCCTCTCTGTGTTTAGCTGCCTGTGTCTTCTTCTGCTGATCTGCTTCTCTGGACGTCCAGCAGCTTGTGTGTGTGTCTGCTAGGATCTAGGGGTTCTTATAGGCACAGGATTGGGGCGTGGCAGGCCAGGGAAGGTCTTGGGAAATTCCACATTTGGGCAGGAAAACAAAAATGCCTGTCTTCACATAGGTCTGTAGGCACAGGCCTGGGGATGGAGCCCTAGGCAGAGACCTCACCCTTACCCCCTTCTGTATCATTTAAAGGGACTATGATCTTCCCTTTCCAGCACTTCCCTTCCATATCACTGGCTGTGCCCATTTCTGCAGGGGTCAGTTCTGGTTTCTTGGAGAAGGTAGCCTTAGGGAGCAATTGTTCTCCTCTCTTCAGGACACACAAGGAAAGTTGAGGATGTGGATGACCTTCAGGCACTTTTTGTCATCTCAGCAAGAACTGAGCAGCTTCCGGGGCTTGGAGGAGAGCTGAGGCTCCCCTTCTTTAGACTAGGGGTTCTCAAAGTTTTTTATTTTTGGTTCTCAAGGTTTTGGAATTGGTATCCCAAAGGTCATGGTTGAAGCTTCAGTGTTTTCTCCAAGCATATTGCAGCCCAGTTGCATATTGAAACTGGGTGCCCTTTCTCTTCCTGGCTGTGGGGATGTAAAGTGTGGGCTGTAGGGCCTCAGATAACGGCACAATTTTAATCAATTGTTCTGCAAAAAGTTTTCTTCTCTTCCTTGCTGATGCAGAGGGCCAAAATATTACCTTCTTCAAACCAGTGTCTGTGATTTAGCTTCCATTAACCTTGATAATGAACATAAAGGTCCCTGAGCAAGGCTGCCCCTTTTGTACATCCTTGCTGCTCTTCTCCTATGTATAGCTACCAAGTAGCTGGGATTACAGGCATGCGCCACCATGCTCGGCTAACTTTGTATTTTTAGTAGAGATGAGGTTTCTCCATGTTGATCAGGCTGATCTTGAACTCCCAACCTCAGATGATCCGCCTGCCTCGGCCTCCCAAAGTGCTGGGATTATAGACATGAGCCATGCGCGTGGCCCTTCTTCTTCTTCTTTTTGGGTTTTTTTTTGTTTTTGTTTTTGTTTTTGTTTGTTTGTTTGTTTGTTTTTTTTTTAGATAGAGCTTTGTTCTGTCACCAAGGCTGGAGTGCAGTGGCCCAATCTCAGTTCATTGCAATCTCCACCTCCCAGGTTCAAGCAATTATCATGCCTCAGCCACCTGAGTAGCTGGGATTACCAGCATGTGCCACCACACCTGGCTAATTTTTGTACTTTTAGTAGAGATGGAGTTTTGCCGTATTGGCCTGGCTCGTCTCAACCCCTGGGCCTCAATTGATCTGCCTACCTTAGCCTCCCAAAGTGCTGGGATTACAGGCGTGAGCCACCACGCCCCACCATGTCTTGCAATAGTTTCTGAATAAAATATTTTTTTACTGACGTCATCCAAAAAACCACCAGGATGGCTAAATAGTAGAAAGGAGAGCTTTATTAGCAATACTGGTCTGCAAGCTGGGAAGAGAAAATCTCCAGCATGGAGAGAGACCAAAGGCATTCTCTTTTCAAAGAAGGGAAGGACGGATTGGGTCTTATACCTCACAGGGCTGGTATCTTACATATTCAGTAGGTTTTGGGGGGAAAGCTATACTATTTATGAGGGGAGCCAAGCACATGCAGCTTGGCTAAGCATGTATGTAACATACATCCCATGTTCACTTTGGGATGAGGTTTTGGTATTAAAATGAGGTAGAATTTGGCTTTTTATGTCAAAATTTAAATTATAGGACACAAGACAGTTTGTGCCCATCCTCTATAAAGTGGCTGAAACTGGCAAAAGGTCTTCAATAGCTTGTCAGAAAAGAATGTTTTTAAGGCTGGTCCTCTGTCCAATCAGACTTACAGTGGTCTGAGTTGTGAATTAGAGTTATCATAATTTTCCTGATAGTTCCTATTGCTAGAGAGTTAAGTAAGAGCGTGGTTTTTCTTGTAGGAATTCAGAAATTTGCCACCCCAGCCAGGCCCTGAACCCTGGACCCATAGGTAACTTTGTTTCCTTAACCTTAGGGTCTGTCTTAGTTGATAAAGAGGAGTTTGATTTGGTCTCTCAGAGCACACTGGCTTAACTAGTGTCTGGCTCTGGTTCTCTTTTGACAGTTTCTCGGTGCTGTGACTGGGACCTAAATGGGAAACACACTGTCAGACTCTTGGACATGACAAGCAGGTCTCCCAGCAAGCACTACTACTTTGTCTCCAGTCAGCTTGCTCATTTGGGCATCTTGTTTTCAGTCCAACCCCAAAATCTAGTGTTTTGGATAAATGTCGGTTTAAGCATTTTGGGCTAGATTTTGATTCTTAAGATTCTGCATATGGTCTAGAAGCTGGATTAGAGTTCCAGATAAATAGACACTGGGTTAGAGTCCAGGGGTTCTCTGTAAGAGTTTAGTCTCTCTAAGAAACAGGCTGGGTTAGAATCCCAGTTTTCTCTCTTCATAAATGTAAGGGTACCATTAGTCAAGGACATGAGCACTTCTTAATCAACCGAAATCCCCCCCCCCACCCTTTCTTTTTTGAGACAGGATCTCGCTCTGTGGCCCAGGCTGGAGTGTTGTGGCATGATCATAGCTCACTGTAACCTCTGCCTCCTGGGCTCAAGTGATCCTCCTGCCTCAGCCTCTGGAGTAGCTGGGACTACAAGTGCATGCCACCACACCCAGGTAATTTTTGTATTTTTTGTAGAGACAGGGTTTGACCATGTTGTTACACAGGTGGGTCTCCAACTGCTGGGCTCAAGTGATCTTACAGGTGTGAGCCACTGTGCCCAGCTGAAATCCCCTCCTCTGAAACTCCTGCTGACTACATGCTTTGCCACTGTAGCATTGTTTACCTTCTTACTGGGAAAATTTTCCTAAAACTCTCTTGACCTACATGGCCCCTCCGGAGCTCCTAGAATATCTGAGTTTGTCTATCTAAGAGCCCTAGAACAAAAAGGAACAAAAATCTTGAAAACACAATTGTCAGCAGGGTGCAGTGGCTCACACCTATAATCCCAGCACTTTGGGAGGCCGAGGCGGACGGATCACCTGAGGTCGGGAGTTCGAGACCAGCCTGACCAACATGGAGAAAACCCATTTCTAGTAAAAATACAAATTAGCCAGGCATGGTGGCACATGCCTGTAATCCCAGCTACTCGGGAGACTGAGGCTGGAGAATCTCTTGAACCTGGGAGGCAGAGGTTGCCATGAGCTGAGACTGCGCCATTGCACTCCAGCCTGGGCAACAAGAGCGAAACTCTGTCTCAAAAAAAAAGAAAAAAAAAGAAAAAAAAATTGTCCACTTGTTTCACCTGGTATGAAGAACTTGAAAAATAGCAGCCAAATAATTCATACCTCACTCAAACCATTCAAGCTCTTAATGACTTCAGAAAAGTTTTTCTGGTCCAGTAAGTCCCTAGAGTCCTTAACAGCATCCCCATATTCCCCTCTCAGCTCACCTTTGTATCCTTCTCTCCCAGAATGTCCTCCACCAGTTGCACTCCCAGCTGATCAACCTTATAGCTGTATGGTTCACAAGGCCCCCACCTCCTGAAGATGAAGCCAAGTGTATGGCTGGTACCTGTTCCCAAGTGAGTCCAACAGAAGAGATAACATTTAAACCTAGGTATTGGTCTGAATTACATGCCATCAACAAAGACTTTCCTGATCCCCAAAAGAAAAGGTAAAGGTGTATTGAACAATTTAGAACTGTCTTAGGTGTATACTCTCTGGGTTCCCCAATTTGTATCAATTTATCCACCTATTGGTTGGTCCTTTAGTTTAAAAAAGCCAAATGTACCACAATTCCAGAAGACTTTCAAGGATCTCAGACTACCCCCAATTCTCATCAGAAACTGAAAGAAGTAAAAGAAAAATTATTAGGAGAGGATCCATCCCTCAGATCTATCACAGAGACTAGATTTGTCATATATTCAAAATTGTAAACAACAAAGGGATGAAACTGTAGCTAATTATCACCCTCGATTGTTGCCATCGAGACAACATGAAAAGAGTATTTGGGCCTGAAACTGGCTTGCCAAACTGCCTCTGTTCTGGCCACAAGCTTTGAAAATAATCTCAGACTGGAATTCCATGACATTTTCCAGAAAACTTATATTAGCTGACACAATCCAAACATGTCTGAACTCCAGACATTAGCCCAACATTATGAAAAGAGTATTTTTAAAAAATTGGGGGCCGGGCGTGGTGGCTCACACTTGTAATCCCAGCACTTTGGGAGGCCAAGGTGGGTGGATCATCTGAGGTCAGGAGTTTGAGACCAGCCTGGCCAACCTGGTGAATCCCCATTTCTACCAAAAATACAAAAAATTAGCCAGGTGTGGTGGCAGATGCCTCAGGAGAATCGCTTGAACCTGGAAGGTGGAGGCTGCGATGAGCTGAGATCACACCATTGCACTCCAGCCTAGATGACAGAGCGAGACTCAGTCTCAAAAAACAAACAAACAAACAAACAAAAAACAAAACAAAACAAAAAAAATTGGAAAATGCAGAATCAAGCTTATGGCATTGACATTAAAATAGTTAGAAAAACCTGAAAAATTTAATCTGTGGCAAACTCCAAAATCACATTCACATTGATTGGGACACCCACCAAAATTGTAAGGAAGAAGGACACATTGTCCAGGTTTTCCTGGACCGCAAGAGGAAGGATAAAAACCTGAGCCCCCCTCCTTAGGGGGCCCTCTGGTTACCTCATCAGAAACTTGTTGACTGTCCTCCAATGCTCTCAACTACCATTAAATTCACAAGGGAAAATTACCCTACAAGTTGAGGGGCATCACCAAAGTTTTCATCGATACCTTTGGCACCACTTCATTTTTTTGCCTTCCTTCCTTGGACTCACCCAACTACCAGTGGTGGGTTTTGATAATTTACCTCACAATTTGCTGCTTTCTCAACCTTTTAACGTTTCTATGAGACCCATCAAAACTCAACACAACTTCCTTCTCATTTCTACTACCCCAGTAAAACTCTTAGGAAAGGATCTTCTTATAAATTGGAGTTTAAAAATTTATTGTACCCTTAAAGGACTTCTACAGGTCCCTGACTCCTCTCCTCCATGATTATGTCTCCTAACATTTTTTTCTGATCTGAGTTACTTTGCCCCCTTCAACCTAGAACTTACTTAACTAAAGATTTAAATAAAGTGTTAGACAGAATTCCTTCATTAGGGGCAAAAAAAAAAACTCCACCAAGATTGGGCATATATTGGATGCAGAGCTCCTTAAGGTAGAAATAAATTCTTCTGTACTCCTCTCCAAGATTCCCAAATATCGTTTAAAACGAGAAGAACATGAGTGACCCTGCTCAATAATCCAAAGTTTATTTGATAAGAAAACTTCTTGTCACAACTTCTAATCCATGCAATACAACCATCTTGGCCATTAAAAAACAAAATGGAGCCAGGTGCACATCTGTAGTCCCAGTTACTTGGGACGCTAAAGCAAAAGGATTGAATGAGCCCAGGAGTTTGAGGCTGCAGTGCACTATGATCATGCCTGTGAATAGCCATCATACTCCAGCCTGGGAAATACAGCGAGACCCTGTTTCCAAAAAAAAAGAAAAAGGGAAATGATATTGCTTAGTCTAAGATCTGAGATCTATCAGTAAAATGGTCAAACATAGATTTCCTTTGGTGCCTGATCCTAACACTATCCAGTTTGCTACCCTTTCTAACACCCAATATTTCATAGACATCAATTTATGTTTTGCCTTGTTGTAGTATTCCCCTTCATAAGAAATCTCAATACATGCTTGCCTTCACCTGTGAAAACCCACAATATACCTAGACCATTATGCCCCCAAAATTTACTGAGACCCTTACCTCTTTCTTGCATACCTTAAATGTCCAGTTGAGGGAGTTAAAATTCTTAGGAGACATCACTTTAGTCCAATATGTAGATGACTTCCTTCTATGTTCTGACATTTATGACAACTCCCTTTTGGACACTGATATCATCTTAAGGCCTTAGAAAGGACCACAAGGTGGCTAGAGATAAAACTCAATTATGATAATTGTGTGTGTGATACCTGGGTCATGATTTCTCAGCCATGGGCAAAACTGTCTCTGGGCCTCTACTATTTAACATTTTACTTTCCCTGAAACAAAATGACAACCAAGAGGAAATGGTAGGATGTGGACACCTAATTTCTCCATGATTGCCTATTCCTTTATGCTATGACTAGGTAGTCTCCCCAGACCCAGTAATCTGGGATTCCCTATCCAATGATGCTTTTGAGATCCTTAAAGGCTCTCTGCTTTCACCTCTTACCCTTGGACTTCCCAAGTACTCAGCCTTTTTCCTTTTTTGGGCATGAATGAGAGGGTCATATCCTTGGAGTATGATTCCAGCAGCATAATGATCACCACTCAGTTGGGCATATTTGTACGTGTTTACTTCTTTTTTTATTCTGTGACATTGATCTACATGCCTATATCTCTACCTATATCATTCTATCTTGTTTATTATAACTATATATTTTTAAATAAAGTAGACTGATTCTTCCCATTTTATCCTTATTTTTCAAAATTCCTTCAGCTATTCTAGTTCCTTTGCCTTTCTCTACAAATTTTAGAATAATCTATATCTACAAAAAATCTTGCTGGGATTGTAACAGAAATTCCATCAAACCTGTATATCAATTTGAGGAGAATAGATATATTTTATTTGCTGAGCCAATCTATGAACATAATATGTTTCTCCATGTATTTAGATCTTTGATTTCCTTCATCAGTATTTTTTACTTTTCAGCATACAATTACTGTACATGTTTCATTAATTTACACTTAGTTATTTCACTTTTGAGTGACTATTAACTGGTATCATATTTTAATTTTAGCATCCATGTAGTCATTACTAATATATAGAAATACAATTGATTTTTGTATGTTTTCCTTGTTTCTTGCAACCCTGCTATAATCATCAGTTCTAGAAGGTTTTTGTGTGTGTGTGTTTTCCCAGTAATTATTTGAGATTTTCTATGTAGACAATCATGTCATCTGCAAATAGGAACCTTTTTGGTCTTTCCTCTCTGATACGTATGCCTTTTATCTTCTATTAGTGCCTTATTGCACTAACTTGAACTTCCATCACTATGTTGAAAAACATAGTGAGTGAAAAATCCTGAGGCCGGGCGCGGTGGCTCAAGCCTGTAATCCCAGCACTTTGGGAGGCCGAGACGGGCGGATCACGAGGTCAGGAGATCGAGACCATCCTGGCTAACACAGTGAAACCCCGTCTCTACTAAAAATACAAAAAAAATTAGCCGGGCAAGGTGGCGGGCGCCTGTAATCCCAGCTACTCGGGAGGCTGAGGCAGGAGAATGGCGTGAACCTGGGAGGCAGAGCTTGCAGTGAGCTGAGATCCGGCCACTGCACTCCAGCCTGGGCAACAGAGCGAGACTCCGTCTCAAAAAAAAAAAAAAAAAAAAAAAGAAAAGAAAAATCCTACATCCTTGTCTCTTTTCTTTTTTCTTTTCCTTTTTTTTTTTTTTTTTTTTTTTTTTTTTTGAGACAGAGTCTTGCTCTGTCACCCAGACTGGAGTGCAATGGTACAATCTCAGCTCACTGCAACCTCTGCCTCTGGGGTTCAAGCGATTCTCCTGCCTCAGCCTCCCAAGTAGCTGGGATTACAGGCATGCACCACCACGCCTGGCTAATTTTGTATTTTTAGTAGAGACGAGGTTTCTCCATGTTGGTCAGGCTGGTCTTGAACCCCAACCTCAGGTGATCCACCTGCCTTGGCCTCCCAAAGTGCTGGGATTACAGGCATGAGCCACCACACCCAACTAATTTTTGTATTTTTAGTAGATACGGGGTTCCACCATGTTGGTCAGGCTGGTCTCAAACTCCTGACCTCGTGATCCGCCCACCTCGGCCTCCGAAAGTGCTGGGATTACAGGCGTGAGTCACCGCGCCCAGCCCAGTTTTCTTATGTGTATTTTATATACAATGTTCAGAGGTATTTTTTTTCATTTAGCCAGAAGAATAGTACTTGTATTTCATCTTCTCAGAAGCAGAAACCCTGTTAGCCCTATCTTATTTTTTAACAGATATTTTGTTCATAAATCAGGAAGACGCTTCAATTTTATAAAATGCTTTTTTAGTCTCTATTGGTGTGCCTTCTTGTTTGTATCTATTAATACAGGGCTTATATAAGCAGTTTTACCTAAAACTTGTGTGGTGGATGTTATATAGTTGTCTACCCGTGTCCCAAAGCATACAGCATGGGTTATGGACTCAAGTACAGAATGCTGGCTGTGACTTTTGCAAGACTACAGGGAGCAGTGCACCTGAAAGTTTTCCACAGAAATATGTGTTTTTTGCTTCCTGATCTTTGCTTTTGTTCCAGAGAGACTAAAAATAAGTTTTTTCTTTTGAGATGGAGTTTCGCACTTGTTGCCCAGGCTTGAGTGCAATGGTGCAATCTCGGCTCACTGCAACTTCCGCCTCCCGGGTTCAAGCAATTCTCCTGCCTTAGCCTCCTGAGTAGCTAGTATTACAGGCATACACCACCATGCCTGGCTAATTTTGTATTTTTAGTAGAGATGGGGTTTCACCATGTTAGACAGGATGGTCTCCATCTCCCACCTCGGCCTCCCAAAGTGTTGGGATTACAGGCTTGAGCCACCGCGCCCGGCCAGGTTTATTTTCATTAAACTACACACCCTGTGCAGGGCCAGACAGGGATGTCTCTTTCAGTGTTGTTTAAAAGCTAATGAGAGGCCGGGCGCGGTGGCTCAAGCCTGTAATCCCAGCACTTTGGGAGGCCGAGGCGGGCGGATCACAAGGTCAGGAGATCGAGACCACAGTGAAACCCCGTCTCTACTAAAAATACAAAAAATTAGCCGGGCGCGGTGGCGGGTGCCTGTAGTCCCAGCTACTCAGGAGGCTGAGGCAGGAGAATGGCGGGAACCCGGGAGGCGGAGCTTGCAGTGAGCCGAGATAGCGCCACTGCACTCCAGCCTGGGCAACAGCGTGAGACTCCGTCTCAAAAAAAAAAAAAAAAAAAAAAAAAAAAAAAAAAAAAAAAAAAGCTAATGAGGCCAGATAATTCAAAGCCATCAATGTGATAAAATTAAAGTTACTTTGGCAAGGTCATGGATTTTCAGAATCAGCTTTATTTGCCCTATGGATCTCTGAGGAAATATAACCTCCTCAGGGTGGCCTTGTGTATCTAAAACAGAACCACATTCTTTCCCTCTTTCCCCCACATACACATTCTCTTTTTATCCTTTTACCTCCTGTTCTTTTTCTCTCTGGCAATTTACCTTCATCTGACACAATATTTTTCTTGTTAATAGATTCTAGGCCTGTGTTTCTAAACTTGTTCTGATTTGTTCACCAATATGGCAATATGGATCCAGCTCTTCCAATAGTGCCTCCTAATTAAATGTGCAAAATCAAAATACACCAAAAGAACCTCCAAAGTGATTGGTGCTCAGAATGACTATTCAATAACTAGATTTGCCTGTGGGGCAGAAGCAGCACATTAATTGTGGGGCATCTAGCAATGATTAACTTTTTTGAGTTTTTGGTTTTTTTTTTTCCTAGCTCTTTCCTCCTTTAACATGGTAATTAAAGCTCACTTGCCTGAGAGTAGCCCAATCTATCGACCTTTTGGTCAGTGAAGTTTTCAGAGAAAATAATACAATTATCAATCAGCAAAAGGAGGGGGGAAGATGACAAAGGGAAAAATTTAAGCGGTAGCCTCACTGGGACATTCCCTGGCTAGATGTCCGGATTCGCCACAGCGGTAGCAGTTGACCTGGCTCGCCTTGCTACAATTGATGGCCACATGACCAGTTTCGCCGCATCGGTAGCACTTGACCTGGGCGCAGTCTTTCTGAATGTGCCCAAGTTTGCCGCAAGAGTAGCATTTCTGCTCTTTCTGATGATCACAATCACAAGCCAGATGTCCTAGTCTGCCGCAGGTATAACAGTGTTGGTCTCTCTCTCGTTTAGGTTCCTTACAGTCTTTGGCGATGTGGCCGCTTCTCCCACAGTTGTAGCAGATGTTTCCGAGAAGGACACAGTTCTTAGCATGATGACCGAACTCACCGCAGCGGTAACAGGTGTAAGATAGGGTGGTGGAACTGCATTGAGAACCTCTGCCATGGCCTCCACCTCCTTGCCCTCCAGCTCCTCCTCTAGGGCATCCCCGAGTCCAATGGCCAGAGCGCCCACACGCGAAGAAATCCTTACTGCTCATGGCTGCGGTGCGATCTTCCAGTGAGCAGGCCCACCTCGGCCCCGGAGGCCCCGGCGCAACACCCCTTTGGGCGGCTTAGAAAGAAATAACGGTTTTCCGCTACGGGTCTCAGTGATGTCATACAAGGTTTGCACACGGCCCCATTCACGTGTCACAGACATTCCTGACGCCCTTCCCACCCGACTTTCCTCCTACTCAAGAAGCCAAAAGCACAATAATCTGTTAACTAAGAAGTGTTGTTTTCCGTTTTTGTTTGTTTCAACACTTGAATCATTGAGTTTGAATCCCTTCCTATTTAGAAAATTAGACTTGTAGAAGTTTTCATAATTTAGGACTTGGCCGGGTGCGGTGGCTCACGCCTGAAATCCCAGCTGTTTGGGAAGGCCAAGGCGGGTGGATCACGAGGTCAAGAGATCAAAACCATCCTGGCCAACATGGTGAAACCCCATCTCTACTAAAAATACAAAAATTAGCCGGACGTGGTGGCGCATGCCTGTAATCCCAGCTACTCAGGAGGCTGAGGCATCGCTTGAACCAGGGAGTCAGAGGTTGCAGTGAGCCGAGATGGAGCCATTGCACTCCAACCTGGGCAACAGAGTCAGACTCCATCTCAAAAAAAAAAAAAAAAAAAAAAAAAAAAAAGACTTAGGCTTTCTCTCTGTGGTCTAGTATATGATCAGTTTTTATATATGCTCTACGGACATGGGAAAGAATGTGTAAGATATATGTAATCCAATAAGCAAAAGAAAGAAATTAGAGTAACTCTTTTCTTGTTTTAAAAAATAAGCGTCCTTGGCCGGGCGCGGTGGCTCAAGCCTGTAATCCCAGCACTTTGGGAGGCCGAGACAGGCGGATCACGAGGTCAGGAGATCGAGACCATCCTGGCTAACACAGTGAAACCCCGTCTCTACTAAAAATACAAAAACTTAGCCGGGCGAGGTGGCAGGCGCCTGTAGTCCCAGCTACTCGGGAGGCTGAGGCAGGAGAATGGCATGAACCCAGGAGGCGGAGCTTGCAGTGAGCTGAGATCCGGCCACTGCACTCCAGCCTGGGTGACAGAGCGAGACTCCGTCTCAAAAAAAAAAAAAAAAAAAAAAAAAAATAAGCGTCCATAAAGATAAGAGATACATAAGATAGAAAAATGCCACAGTGAAAAGATTTATGCATGATTTAGCCCATTTTATTGCAAGAATCTTAGCTTTCAATATAATCACCACCATTTAAGTTGTAAAACATAACAGGATTGAAGCATTTAGTATAAAGAAAGTGTTATTACTTGGAAAATAAAAACTACAAAAGCAGGCCAGGTGTGGTGGCTTACAGCTGCAATTCCAGCACTTTGAGAGGCCAAGCAAGGAGAATCGCTTGAGCCCAGGAGTTGGAGATCAGCCTGGGCAACATGGCAAAACCCCACCTCTACTGAAAACAAAACCAAAACCAAAAACAAAACCAAGATAAACATTACCTGGGAGTGGTGGCTGGTGCCTGTAGTCCCAGCTACTCGGGAAGCTGAGGTGGGAGGATCACTTGAGCGAGGAGGTCAAGGCTGTAGTGAGCCATGATTGTGCCACTGCACTCCAGCCTGGGTGACAGAGCAAGACCCTGTCTCAAAAACAAAAACAAAAACAAAACAAAACAAAAAACTACAAAAAGAAACATTTAAGTATTGGACAGATTTACTCTCTGTTGCTTTCCAAGTTGTTTGTACCTAATAAAAGTTTCACAAAGATTTATGGACATGTGGCACATTCATATAGATATAGAAATAAGTATGGGAGGTTGGGTGTGGTGGCTCACCCCTGTAATCCTAGCACTTTGGGAGGCCAAGGCAGGCAGGTCACTTGAGTTCAGGAATTCGAGACCAGCCTGGGCAACATGGCAAAACTCCGTCTCTACTAAAAGTAAAAAAAAACTAGCCGGGTGTGGTGGCTTGCACCTATAATCCCATCTACTTGGGGGGCTGAGGTGGGAAGATCCCTTGAACACAGGAGGTGGATGTTGCAGTGAACCATGATCGTGATCAGGCCACTGCACTCCAGCCTGGGCAACAGAGTGAGATCCTGTTTCAAAAAAAAAAAAAAGTATGGGAAATTAACACTGAAACATCAACAGTAGCTGCTTTGGGTTATATGATTGAATATGATTTTTTTTTCCACCTCATTTTCCTTCTCTGTATTTTTCTTTTTTTTTTTTTTTTTTTTTTTTTTTTTTGAGACGGAGTCTTGCTCTGTAGCCCGGGCTGGAGTGCAGTGGCCAGATCTCAGCTCACTGCAAGCTCCGCCTCCCGGGTTTACGCCATTCTCCTGCCTCAGCCTCCGGAGTAGCTGGGACTACAGGCGCCCGCCACCTCGCCCGGCTAGTTTTTTGTATTTTTAGTAGAGACGGGGTTTCACGGTGTTAGCCAGGATGGTCTCGATCTCCTGACCTCGTGATCCGCCCGTCTCGGCCTCCCAAAGTGCTGGGATTACAGGCTTGAGCCACCGCGCCCGGCCCTTCTCTGTATTTTTCAATTTTTGAAATGAGAGTAGGTTTTGTACTTTAAAAAAATCTACAATACCCTTTTTCTTTAATAGTTTTATGCTTTGCATGTGCATTTTTTTCAGACATCCAGCACAAATGTTTTGGTAAAACATAGAATTAAGAGTAGTGAATGTAGCAATTGGCCTTTATTTTCAACATGACTTAATTGGAATGTGCAACTGCCTCCATAAATGCAAACACAAAAAAACATCTTTTCAAAAGTTAAAGTTGAGAGCCATGTAGCACGTGTAGTTGCCACATAAAGTGTATGTAGTTTAAAGAAATGAGTTTCATTCCTAAACAATGAAGTGGTGTTGCATGAATGATATCAAAGGTTAAAAATTTGATATATCTTTGTTAAATTAACCCTTTGTTGGTCTTTTTTTTTTTTTTTTTTTCCTTTTTGTGGAGAATGGGTTGTCGGTATGTTCCCCAGGCAGGTTTCAGACTCCTGGGCTCAAGCTATCCTCCCGCCTCTGCCTCCCTAAATTCTGGGATTATAGACATGAACCACCTTGCCCAGGAAATTAACCTTATTAATTATCATGTTGAAATTCCCTTTAGGTTTATATTTTAATTAAAGCTATGCATGATTGAGACAAAATAATAAATACACTTTATGTCACAGTAGAGAATATACATGTTTGTGTGGATCTCTTTTTTATTTAAACTTTTCTAAATTTTTAATGTTTGTGGGTATATAGTAGGTATATATACTTATGGAGTACATGAGATATTTTGGTACAGCCATGCAATGCGTAATAATCACATCATGGAAAATTGGGTATCCATCCCCTCAAGCATTTATCCTGTGTGTTAGAAATAATCTAATTATACACTTTTTTAATGTTGAAATGTACACTTAAATTGTTATTGACTACAGTCACCCTATTGTGCTATCAAATACTAGGTTTTATTCGTTCTTTCTTTTTCTTTTTCTTTTTTTTTTTTTTGAGACAGAGTTTCACTCTGTCACCCAGGCTGGAGTGCAGTGGTGCAATCTCGGCTCACTGCAACCTCTGCTTCCCGGGTTCAAGTAATTCTTCTGCCTCAGCCTCCGTGAGTAGCTGTGACTACAGGTGTGCACCACCACACCCGGCTAATTTTTTTTGTATTTTTAGTAGAGCCAGGGTTTCACCATGTTGGCCAGGCTGATCTTGAACTCCTCACCTCAGGGGATCCACCTGCCTCACCTCTCAAAGTGCTGGGATTACAGGCATGAGCCACCGCGCCTGGCCTATTCATTCTTTCTAGCTACTTTTTTTTTGATACCCATTGACAATCCTCACCTCCTCCCCAACCCCTCATTACCCTTCACAGCCTCTGGTAACCATCCCTCTACTCTCTATCTCCATGAGTTCAGTTATTTGATTTTTAGATCCCACAAAAAAAGTGAGAACATGCAATGTTTGTCTTTTCTGTGTCTGGCTTATTTCACTTAACATAATGACATCCAGTTCCATCCATGTTGTCAGAAATGACAGAATCTCATTCGTGTTTATGGCTAAATCTTACTCCATTGTGTATAAGCACAACACTTTCTCTATCCATTCTTCTGCTGATAGACACTTAGCTTGCTTCCAAATCCTGGCTATTGCGAACAGTGCTGCAACAAACATGGGAGTGCAGACATCTCCTCGGTATACTGATTTCCTTTCTTTCGGGTATACAATACAGCAGTGGGATTGCCGGATCATATGCTCGCTCTATTTTTAATTTTTCAAGGAACCTCTGAACTGTTCTCCACAGCGGTTTTACTAACTTACATGCTCACCAACAGTGTACAGGGGTTTCCTTTCCTCCACACCCTTGCCAGCATTTATTTTTATCTGACTTTTGGATAAAACCCATTTTATCTGGGGTAAGATGATATCTAATTGTATCTTTGATTTGCATTTCTCTGATGATCAATGATATTGAGCACATTTTCATATGCCTGTTGGACATTTGTATGCTTTCTTTTGAGAAACGTCCATACAAAATTTTTGCCTATTTAAAAAAATTGGATTATTAGGTTTCTTCCTACACACTTGTTTAAGCTCTTTGTATATTCTGGTTATCAATCCCTTGTCAGAGGGGTGGTTTGCAAGTATTTACTCCCCTTTGGTGGGTTGTCTCTTCACTTTGTTGATTGTTTCTTTTGCTGTGCAGAAGCTTTAGAACTTGGTGTAATCCCATTTGTCCATTTTTGCTTTGGTTGTCTGTGCTTGTGGGATATTACTCAAGAAATTTTTGCCCAGACCAGTGTCCTGGAGTTTCCCCAACGTTTTCTTGTAGTAGTTTCATAGTTTGCAGTCTTAAATTTAAGTCTTTAATCCATTTTGATTTGATTTGTGTATATGGCAAGAGATAGGGGTCTAGTTTCTTCCTGCATATGAATATCCAGTTTTCCCAGTACCATTTATTGAACAGACTGTCTTTTCCTCAATGTATGTTCTTGGTAACTTTGTTAAAAATGAATTCATTGTAGGTGTGTGGATTTCTTTCTGGGTTCTCTGTTCTGTTCCATTGGTCTATGTGTCTGTTTTTATGCCAGTACCATGCTCTTTTGGTTGCTATAGTTCTGTGGTATAATATGAAGTCAGGTAATTTGATTCCTCTAGTTTTGTTCTTTTTACTCAGGATAGCTTTGGCTATTCTGAGTCTTTTGTAGTTACATATACATTTTAGAATTGCTTTTTTTCCACTTCTGTGAAGGATGTCACTGGTATTTTGATAGGAATTACATTGAATTTGTATATTGTTTTGGGTAGTATGAACATTTTAACAATATTGATTCTTCCAATCCATGAACATGGAATATCTTTCCATTTTTGTTTGTCCTCTTCAATTTCTTTCATTGGTGTTTTATAGTTTTATTGTAGAGAACGCACTTCTTTGGTTAAGTTAGTCCCTAGGTATTTAATTTTATTTGTTGCTATTTTAAGTGGGATTCCTTTTTTAAAATTTATTTTTCAGATTGTTCACTGTTGGCATATAGAAATGCTACTGATTTTTGGGGCCGGGCGCGGTGGCTCAAGCCTGTAATCCCAGCACTTTGGGAGGCCGAGACGGGCGGATCACGAGGTCAGGAGATCGAGACCATCCTGGTTAACACGGTGAAACCCCGTCTCTACTAAAAAATACAAAAAACTAGCCGGCCGAGGTGGCGGACGCCTGTAGTCCCAGCTACTCGGGAGGCGGAGGCAGGAGAATGGCGTGAACCTGGGAGGCGGAGCTTGCAGTGAGCTGAGATCCGGCCACTGCACTCCAGCCTGGGTGACAGCGCGAGACTCCATCTCACAAAAAAAAAAAAAAAAAAAAAAAAAAGAAATGCTACTGATTTTTGTATGTTAATTTTGTATCCTGCAACTTTACTGCATTTCTTTGTCATTGCTAATAGTTTTTCTTGAGTCTTTAGGTTGTTACAAATATAAGAACCTATCATCTGAAAACAAGGATACTTTGACTTCTTTCTTTCCAATTTGGATGCCCTTTATATCTTTCTCTTGTCTAATTGCTTTAGCTAGGACTTCCAGTACTATGTTGAAAAACAGTGATGAAAGTGGGCATCCTTGTCATGTTCCAGATATTAGAGAAAAGGCTTTCAGCTTTTCCCCATTCAGCGTATTACTAGCTGTGTGTCTGTTGTATATGGTTTTTATTATGTTGAGGTGTGTTCCTTCTATACCCAGTTTTCTGAGGATTGTTATCATGAAGGAATGTTGAATTTTATCAAATGCTTTTTCAGCAGCCGTTGAAATGATCATATGGTTTTTGTCCTTCATTCTTTTGATATGATGTATCACATTATAATTGATTCATTTATGTTGAACCATCCTTGCATCACAAGGATAAATACCACTTGGTCATGAGGAATGATCTTTTTAATGTATTATTGAATTTGGTTTGCTAGTATTTTGTTGATGATTTTTGCATCAATATTAATTGCAGATATTGGCCTATAGTTTTCTTTTTTAATGTGTCTTCGTCAGGTTTTTGTATCAGGGCAATACTGGCCTTATATAATGAGTTTGGAAGTACTTCCTTCTCCTCTATTTTTCAGAATAGTTTGAGTAGAATTTGTACTACTTCTTCTTTAATTGTTTGGTAGAATTCAGCAGTGAAGCCATTGGGTCCTGAGCTTTTCTCTACTGGAAGACTTTTTATTATGGTTTGGTCTCATTACTTGTTATTGGTCTGTTGGGGTTTTGGATTTCGTCATGGTTCAACATTAGTAGATTGTACATGTCAAAGAATTTATTTCTTCTGGATTTTCCAATTTATTGGCATTTAGTTGCTCCAATTTATTGGCATATGGTTGCTCACTAATGATCCTTTGAATTTTTGTGGTATCAGTTGTATTGACTGCTTTTTCATCTCTGATTTTGTTTATTTGGATCTTCTCTCTTTTTTTTTGTTAGTCTGACTAAAGTTTAGTCAGTTTTATCTTTTCAAAAAACCAACTTTTTGATTCATTGATCTTTTGTATTCTTCATTTCAAATTTATTTATTTCTGCTCTGATATTTCTTATTTCTTTTCTTCTACTAATTTTGGTTTTGGCTTGCTCTTGCTTTTCTAGTTCTCTAAGATGCATCATTAGGTTATTTATTTGAAGTTTTTCTTCTTTTTTGATTTAGGCACCTATAGCTTATCAGGAGAACCCGCCCCCAATATTTCAACATAGGTTCTTTCTATTTTCCGTAAGTGTCAGCCAAATGAGAAATAAAGAGAAAGAGTACAAAGAGAGGAATTTTACAGCTGGGCCTCCGGGGGTGACATCACATATTGGTAGGACCGTGATGCCCACCTGAGCTGCAAAACCAGCAAGTTTTTATTAAGGATTTCAAAAGGGGAGGGGGTGTAAGAACAGGGAGTAGGTCACAAAGATCACATGCTTCAAATGGCAAAAAGGAGAACAAAGATCACATGCTTCTGAGGAAACAGGACAAGGGCAAAATCAGAAACTCCTGGTAAGGGTCACAAGGCAAAGGGCAAAAGCAGAATTACTGATAAGGGTCTATGTTCAGCAGTACACGTATTGTCTTGATAAACATCTTAAACAACAGAAAGCAAGGTTCAAGAGCAGAGAACCAGTCTGACTTCAAATTTACCAGGTTGGAGTTTCCCAAGCCTAGTAAGCCTGAGGGTACTGCAGGAGACCAGGGCGTATTTCAGTCCTTATCTCAACTGCATAAGACAGACACTCCCAGAGCAGCCATTTATAGACCTCCCCCAAGGAATGCATTCCTTCCCCAGGGTATTAATTATTAATATTCCTTGCTAGGAAAAGAATTTAGTGATATTTTCCCTACTTGCACATCTGTTTATAGGCTCTCTGCAAGAAGAAAAATATGGCTCTATTTTGCCCGATCCTACTGGCAGTCAGACCTTATGGTTGTCTTCCCTTGTTCCCTGAAAATCACTGTTATTCTGTTCTTTTTCAAGGTGCACTGATTTCATATTGTTCAAACACACGTTTTACAATCAATTTGTACAGTTAACACAATTATCACAGTGATCCTGAGGTGACATACATCCTCAGTTTACAAAGATAACAGGATTAAGAGATTAAAGTAAGATAGGCATAAGAGATTATAAAAGTATTATTTGGGAACAGATAAATGTCCATGAAATCTTCACAATTTATGTTCCTCTGCTGTGGCTCCAGCCAGTCCCTCCATTTGGGGTCCCTGACTTCCTGCAACAATAGCTATGAATTTCCATCATAGTACTGCTTTTGCTGTATCCCATAGGTTTTGATATGTTGTGTTTCTATTATCATTTGCTTCAAGAAATTTTTCACTTTCCTTCTTAATTTCTTTATTGACCCACTAGTCATTCAGGAGCATATTGTTTAATTTCCACGTGTTTATATAATTTCCAAAATTCCTCTTGTTATTGATTTGTAGTTTTATTCCATTGTGGTCACAGAAGATGCTGGGTATTATTTCATTTTTTTATGGAATGTTTTAAGACTTGTTTTGTGGACTAATATATGGTCTTTCCTTGAAAATGATCCATGTGCTGAGGAGAAGAAAGTGTATTCTGCAACCGATGGATGAAATGGTTTGTAAATATCTATTTGATCTATATTATAGATTAAGTCTGATGTTTCTTTATTGATTTTTGCTGTCTGGAAATTTGTCCATTGCTGAAAGTGGGGTTTTGAAGTGTCCAGCTATTATGGTATTGTGGCCTGTCTCTCTCTCTTTAGCTCTAATAATATTTGCTTTATATATCTAGGTGCTCCAGTGTTGGGTGCAGATATGTTGACAATCATATTATCTTGTTGAATCGACCCCTTTATCATTATATAATGACCTTCTTTATCCCTTTTTACAGTTTTTGTCTTGAAATCTATTTTGTCTGCTATAAGTATAGCAATTTCTGCTCTTTTTGTTTTCCATTGGTATGGAATATCTTTTTCTACCCCTTTATTTTCAGTCTATGTGTACCTCTCTAGGTGAAGTATGTTTCTTGTAAGTAACAAATCAATGAGTCTTGTTTATTCATTCATTAAACCACTCTATGTCTTTTGGTTGGCAAGTTTAGTCCATTTACATTCAACGTTATTATTGATAAGTAGGGACTTAATCTTGCCATTTTGTGATTTTTCTGGTTGTTTTATGATCTCTTCTTCCTTCCTGTCTTCCTTTTAGTGAATGTGATTCTCTCTTGTGGTATGATTTAATTTCTTGCTTTTTATTTTTTGTGTATCTGTTGTATGTTTTTCAACTTTGGGTTACCATGAAGCTTGCAAATACTATTTTATAACCCATTATTTTAAACTGATGACAACTTAACACCGATTGCATAAATGAACACACAAAAAGAGAAGTAACAAAAATGTTACATTTTAACTTCATTTTCCCACTTTTAAACTTTTTTGTTGGCTGGGCATGGTAGCTCACTCATGGCTGTAATCCCAGCGCTTTGGGAGGCTGAGGTAGGCAGATCCCTTGAGGTCAGGAGTTCGAGACCAGCCTGGCCAACACAGTGAAACCCTGTCTCTACTAAAAATACAAACATTAGCCAAGCGTGGTGGCACATACCTGTAATCCCAGCTACTTGGGAGGTTGAGGCAGGAGAATTGCTTGAACCCAGGAGGTGGTGGTTTCAGTGAGTTGAGATCATGCCACTGCACTCCAGCCTAGGTGACAGTGCAAGAACACTCTGTCTCAAAAAATAAAATAAAATAAACTTTTTTGTTGTTTCTCTTTACGTCTTATTGTATGATGTCTTGAAAAACTGCTGTAGTTATCATTTTTGATTGATTAATCATTTAATCTTTCTACTTAAGATAGGAATAGCTTACACACCACAATTACAGTGTTATACTATTCTATGTTTCTGTGCTTCCTATTAACAGAAGTTTTGTACCTTCAGATGATTTTTTCTTGCTCACTAACATCCTTTTCTTTGGGACTGAAGCTTGCATCCCTTTAGCATTTCTTGTAGGACAAGTCTGGTGTTGATGAAATCTCTCAGCTTTTGTTTGTCTGGGAAGATTTTTATTTCTCCTTCATGTTTGAAGGATATTTTTGCTGGATATACTATTCTAGGGTTTTTTCCTTCAGCACTTTAAATATGTTATGTCGCTCCTTCCTGGCCTGTGAGGTTTCCACTGAAAAGTCTGCTGCAAGACTTATTGGAGTGCCATTATATGTTATTTGTTTCTTTTCTCTTGCTGCTTTTAGTATTTTTTTTTTATACGTGGCCTTTGGGAATTTGATTCAGGTAGTTTCCTTTGGGTTAAATCCATAAACTTCTTGTACTTAAGTGTTGATATCTTTTTCTAGGTTTGGGAAGTTCTGATACTACCCATTTGAATAAATTTTCTTTCTTTCTTTTTTTAAACATTCTATTATTTTATTTTTACTTATTATTATTTTTTTGAGACAGAGTCTCACTCTGTTGCCCAGGCTGGAGTGCAATGGCATGATCTCGGCTCACGGCAACCTCCACCTCCTGGGTTCAAGCGATTCTCCTGCCTCAGCCTCCTGAGCAGCTGGGATTACAGGCACGCGTCACCAGGCCCAATTAATTTTTGTATTTTTAGTAGAGACAGGGGTTTCACAATGTTGGTCAGGCTGGTCTCAAACTCCTGACCTCATGATCCGCCTGCCTCAGCCTCCCAAAGTGCTGGGATTACAGGTGTGAGCCACCGCACCCAGCTTAAACTTTCTACCCCTATCTCTTTTTCTTCCTCCTCTTTAAGGCCAATAACTCTTTTTTTCTTTTCTTTTTTTTGAGACTGAGTTTCACTCTTGTTGCCCAGGCTGGAGTGCAAGAGTGCAATGATGCAATCTCAGCTCACCGCAACCTCCACGTCCCAGGTTCAAGTGATTCTCCTGCCTCAGCCTCCCAAGTAGCTGGGATTACAGGCATGCACCACCACACCCAGCTAATTTTGTATTTTTAGTAGAGACGGAGTTTCTCCATTTTGGTCAGGCTGGTCTCGAACTCTCAACCTCAGCTGATCTGCCCGCCTTGGCCTCCCAAAGTGCTGGGATTACAGGCATGAGCCACCATGCTCAGCTCCAATAACTCTTAAATTTGTTCTTTCAACACTGTTTTCTAGATCTTACAGGCACACTTCATTCATTTTTTTTTTTTTTTTTTTTTTTTTGAGACGGAGTCTCGCTGTGTCACCCAGGCTGGAGTGCAGTGGCGCGATCTCGGCTCACTGCAAGCTCCGCCTCCCGGGTTTACGCCATTCTCCCGCCTCAGCCTCCGAGTAGCTGGGACTACAGGCGCCCGCCACCACGTCCGGCTAATTTTTTGTATTTTTAGTAGAGACGGGGTTTCACCATATTAGCCAGGATGGTCTCGATCTCCTGACCTCGTGATCCACCCGCCTCGGCCTCCCAAAGTGCTGGGATTACAGGCTTGAGCCACCGCGCCCGGCCACTTCATTCATTTTTATTCTTTTTTCAACTCCTCTGACTGTATATTTTCAAACAGCCTGCCTTTAAGCTCACTAATTCTTTCTTCTGCTTGATGAATTCGGCTATTAAGAGACTGTAATGTATTCGTCAGCATGTCAATTGCATTTTTCAACTCTAGAATTTCTGCTTGATTTTTTTTTTTTTTTTTTTTTTGAGATGGAGTTTTTGATTTTGTTGCCCAGGCTGGAGTGCAATGGTGTGATCTTGGCTCACTGCAACCTCCACCTCCTGGGTTCAAGCGATTCTCTTGCCTCAGCCTCCTGAGTAGCTGGGATTACAGGCACACACACCACCCCCAGCTAATTTTTGTTATTTTTAGTAGAGACAGCGTTTTGCCATGTTGGCCAGGCTGGTCTCGGAACTCCTGACTTCAGGTGATCCACCCACCTCAGCCTCCCAAAGTGCTGGGATTACAGGCATGAGCCACTGTGCCCAGCTGCTTGATTCTTTTTAATTATTTCAATCTCTTGGTTAAGTGCCCTATTCTACTGTGGCTGAGCTGGTATCCAAGATGTAAATCAAAGTCATCTTTACTCTTTGCTCTCCTCTCCTTAGGCAGAAGCAAGGAATCACTTTCTGCTGTGAGCTGCAGTGCCTGGGGTTGGGGGAGGGATGGTGCAAGCACTCCCTTAGCCACCCCAGCTGGTATCTCTCTAAGTCACGTGCTACCCTAGTCCACTGGCTCTAAGCCCAGGCTAGCACTATAAGTTGCCTAGGAATGGCAATCCTTGTGTCCTAGACTGCCTTTCAATTTTATCTAGAAGCTCAGAGCACTTTAGCCCACGGTAGCAAAGCTTGCTGAGAAAATCAAGTTTTGACTGTTGGGATGGCTGATTCCCCTCTGGCTAGGGCTGGTTAAAGTGTTCCCTACATGCACAGGTGCTGGCTGAGCCCAGCATGGCTTTATTCTCCACTGTGACAGGGCAGCACTGAGTTCAATGTAAATTTCCCCAGTTGCTGTGCACTTCCTTTCCAAAATGCACAGATTCTCTCTCTTTGGCTACATGGTTGCTGAAGGGTGACAAGTGAGGGGTGGTGTCAGGGATTCAAGACTCTCTCTTGCCTTTCTCAATGCCTTTTTCAGTGATAGGAAGTTAAAACCAGATACTGTGATTGCTCACCTGATTTTTGTTTCTCGTGATGGTGGTTTTCTGTGTGCAGTTGTTAAAGTTTGGTGTTCCAGGCCGGGAGCGGTGGCTCACGCCTGTAATCCCAGTACTTTGGGAGGCCAAGGCGGGCGGATCACCTGAGGTCAGGAGTTCAAGACCAGTCTGGCCAACATGGTGAAACCCCATCTCTACTAAAAATACAAAAATTAGCCGGGCATGGTGGCGAGCGCCTGTAATTCCAGCTGAGGCAGGGAGAATCGCTTGAACCAGGGAGGCAGAGGTTGCAGTGAGCCAAGATTCGCGCCGTTGCATTCCAACCTGGGCGACAGAGGGAGACTCTGTCTCAAAAAAAAAAAAAAAAAAAAAAAATTTGGTGTTCCAGCAGAGGTGAGGGGGACAAATGGTGTTGACTTTTATCCCACCATCTTGCTCTGTCCCCTGGATTCCTTAATTTACTAAATAATTGGAACTCATAGTTTGAAACTTACTATTTAGAGGCATACATGTAAAAATATCTTTATATTACTAGTTATTTATTTATTTATTTTAGACAGGAAGAGTCTTGCTATGTTGCCCAGACAGGTCTCAAACTCTTGGGCTTGAGCAATCAGCCTCCTGAGTACCTGGAACCACAGTCATACGCTGGCTACTATGACTTTTTGATGTTTCAATTTTAGACATTATCTGTGTCTTTCCATTTTGGAGGATGAACATTTAGTCTTCTTTTACCACCCACCCTATGCACTTGCACAGTCCAAACTCCTCATTCCAAGTATGCCTCCCTTCACCTAATATTGGTTGGGACAATATTCAATGTTTTCATAATTGTAAGTATGTAAATGATGCTCATGCCTGAGCCATTTGGAGAGTACTCCGATCACTTCATTACCTGCATGGTTTTTTATGTTTTCTGAAGTTAGTTATTATCATTCTTTATTTCTTTAGTTTCTCGTATATTTACCTAAATTTTATTTCATAGTTCTATCTATGTGTTTATCTTTATACCAGTACCACATAATCTTGATTACTGTAGCTTTGCATTATACTTTGAAATTGGGAGGAGTAAGGCCTCCAGCTTTGCTCTTTTGATATGACTATTCTGAGTTCCTTGAATTTTCATATGAATTTTAGGATCAGCTTGTCAATTTCTGCCAAAAAGGCAAATGGGCATTTGATATGGATTATGGAATCTGTAGATCATTTTGGAGACTATTGTTATCTTAAAAATATTGAGTCTGGCTGGGCATGGTAGCTCATACCTGTAATCCCAGCACTTGGGAGGCTGAGGCAGGCGAATCATGAGGTCAGGAGTTTGAGACCAGCCTGACCAACATGGTGAAACCCTGCCTCTACTAAAAATACAAAAATTAGCCAGGCATGGTGACACACGCCTGTAATCCCAGCTACTCAGGAGGCTGAGGTAGGAGAATGACTTGAACCTGGGAAGCAGAGGTTGCAGTGAGCTGAGATCACACCACTGTACTCCAGCCTGGGCGACAGAGCAAGACTCTGTCTCTTTTTTTTTTTTTTTTAGACGGAGTCTGGCTCTGTCGACCAGGCTGGAGTGCAGTGGTGGGATCTCAGCTCACTGCAAGCTCCGCCTCCTGGGTTTACGCCGTTCTCCTGCCTCAGCCTCCCGAGTAGCTGGAACTACAGGCGCCCGCCACCTCGCCCGGCTAGTTTTTGTATTTTTTACTAGAGACGGGGTTTCATCGGGTTAGCCAGGATGGTCTCGATCTCCTGACCTCGTGATCCACCCGTCTCGGCCTCCCAAAGTGCTGGGATTACAGGCTTGAGCCACCTCGCCCGGCCTGAGCCACCTCGCCCGGCCAAGACTCTGTCTCAAAAAAAAAAAAAAAAAAATTGGCTCATTCAATATATGAGCACAAGTTATTGTTTCATTTATTTAGGCTTCTATTTTCATTCTCTGATATTTTGTAGTTTTTAGTATACACGTCTTGCACGTCTTTTGTTAAATTTTAAAGTATTTCATCATTTTTGATGCTATCTTACATAGAATTATTTTCATATCATTTTTCAATTGTTTACTGTTATTGTATAGAAATACAATTATTTCTGTATGTTGATCTTGTATCTTACAACCTTACTGAACTGATTTAATAGTTCCAGTAGTTTTTTAGTGGATTCCTTAGGATTTTCTATAGACAAGATTATGTCATCTATAAGTAAAGATAGTTTATATTCTTCCTTTCTAATCTGGATGCTTTTTATTTCATGCTCTTGCCTAATTGCCCCTGCTAGAACTTCCAGCACAATGCTGAATAGAAGTGGTGAAAGCAGACATTTCTGTCTTGTTCTTTATCTTAGGAGGAAAGCTCTCAGTCTTTGACCATTAAGTATGATGTTAGCCATGGTTTTTAAATTTTTAAAAAATCTACATACTTTTTTATTGGGTTAAAGAAGCTCTCTTCTATCCCTAATGTGTTGAGTGTTCTTATTATGAAGGGGTATTGAATTTATCAAATGATTTTTCTGTATCCTTGTGTTTGCCTTGCTTTTTGCATTGGCTAGAATCACCAGTAGTACATTGTTGAATAGCAATTGTGAGAGTAAACATTATTGTCTTCTTTCTGATCTAAAGAGGAAAGCTTTCAGTCTTACCAGTAAGTATCATGTTAGCTGTGGGCTTTTAGTAGATGCCCTTTATCAGATTGAGAAAGCTCCCTCCTATTCCTAGTTTACTAGGTGTTTTTATCATGAAACTGTGTTGAATTTTATCAAAGTGTGTCCACTGAGATGATCATGTCAGTTTTCTCCTCTCTATTCTGTTAATATGGTGTATTATGTTGATTATTTTTTTGTAGGTAACCTTACATTTCTGAGATAAATTCCACTTGGTAAAGGTATGTAATCCTTTTTATATGTTGTTGGATTTGATTTGCTAGTATTTTGTTGAGGATTTTTATGTCCATATTGATAAGGAATATTGACCAATAGGGATTTTTTTTCTTGTGACATTTTTGTCTGTTTTTTGTTTTAAGGTAATACTGACCTCATAGAATAATTTTGGAGATCTTCCAGTCTCTTCTTTTTTTGGAATAGTTTGCAAAGAATTGGTATTATTTCTCCTTTAAATGTTTGGAACATTTTATTAATGACGCCATCTTGCCCTGGGCTTTTCGTGTGGGAAGTTTAAAGATCACTAAGTCAGTTTCTTTACTTGTTATAAGTCTATTCAGATTTTCTAGTTCTTCTTGAGTCAGTTTTGGCAGTTTGCATTTTTCTGGGAATTTGCTGTTTCATCATTTTATCTAATTTATTGGCATAGCGTTGTTCACAGTATTCCTTTATACTGCTTTTATTTTTGTAATTGTCATTAATGATGAACACTTTCATTCCTGATTTTAGAAATTTGAGACTTCTCTCTTTTTTCTTGGTTGGTCTAGCTAAAGGGTTTTTCGAAAAACGAACTTTTACTTTTTTGTTATTCCCTATTATTTCTATATTTCACTTTAATTTTTATTACTTTTTTTTTTTTTTTTTTTTTTTTTTTTTTGAGACGGAGTCTTGCTGTCTCCCAGGCTGGAGTGCAGTGTCGCGATCTCGACTCACTGCAAGCTCCGCCTCCCGGGTTCACCCGGCCATTCTCCTGCCTCAGCCTCCCGAGTAGCTGGGACTACAGGCGCCCGCCGGCACGCCCGGCTAATTTTTTGTATTTTTAGTAGAGACGGGGTTTCACTATGTTAGCCAAGATGGTCTGGATCTCCTGACCTCGTGATCCACCCGCCTCGGCCTCCCAGAGTGCTGGGGTTACAGGCGTGAGCCACCACGCCTGGCCTACTTTCTTTTTTCTGCTTGCTTTAAGCTTAGTTTGCTTTTCTTTTTTCAGTTTCTTAAGGTGGATGGTGAGATTATTACTTTGAGATCTATGTTTATAATGCAGCTGATTATAACTATAAATTTCCCTCTAAGCATTGCTGTAGCTGCATTCCATAAATTTTGGTATGATATATTTTCTTTTTCGTTTATCTCAAAGTATTTTCTAATTATTCTTATGATTGCTTCTTTGATCCTTTGGTTATTTAGGAATATAACATTTAATTTCCACATATATGTGAATTTTCAAAGTCTTCTTCTCATATTTATTTGTAATTTCATTCTGTTGGGATTGCAGAACATATAATTCCAATCACTTTACATTTGTTGAGGCTAGCATGCAGTCTGTCCTGGAAAATGTTTCATGAGTGCTTGAGAAGAATGTTTATCATGCTGCAATTGTTTGGATCATTCTAGAGGTCAATTAGGTACATTTTGGTTGATAGTATTGTTGCAGTCTTCTATATCATTGCTGATTTTCCATTTACTTCTAGTATCCATTATTGAGAGTGAATTATTCAAGTCTCCAACTCTTATTGTTGAATTACCCATTTATCTATTCAATTTTGAAAGTTTTTCCCATGTATTTTGGGACTTTGTTTTTAGGTGCATATATATTTATGATCATTATAGTTTCTGGATGAATTGACCCTGTTATTATCATAAAATGCTTTAACTTGTTAAATATTTCTCAGAGGTGTCACTTTTCTCTCCGTCTCACAACTACACTAAGCAGGACACCATCACCTCTTGGCTAAGTGTTTCTTCTAAAATGTAAAGATGATCACACTACTCTCATATTTAAAATCCTTATTCCCAATAAAAACTAGATAAACTCTGTTAGGCCTGAGAGAGGATGCAACTTTCCCAAGATCAAATTAAGACTGTGAACAAGGACTAGATCCCAGGTTTACCAACTCCCAGCCGAATATTCCCTTTACTGTATCGTATCTACTATGGAGCTGGATACTCATGATTAGCCCACTGAACCTTTATTTAATTCTCCTTCATGTTTGAGAAGCTGTAAATTCAAAGCGTTCACTTTTCACACACCCTTGCAGCTATGGGCCTGGAGGTAAACTAGGTTACATCAATTAGAATCAACTTCTCAGCATTTGAAAGGCATATGTGAAGTGAAAGCCATCTTCAAGCCACATTTTGCCTGTTTTTGCTGGCAAGTGAGTTGTGCAGACTTACCACTCAAAGGTAATAGAATTTTAGCATTAATTCTCCAGCTTCCTATGCCAATAATCAGTTATAGTGGTGGCAGCAGCAGCAGTGTTTTTTGTTTGTTTGTTTTTTGTTTTTCCCATTTTGTCTTTCAATTCCCCAGATCACAGCTCTCTGGGTTCTTGAATTCATGAATCTGGTTTTAGCCTCAAAGGTCCTAACAACTCTGGTTGGTCAGCTTTATATTCTTCTGCGAGTCATTCCTTGAGACTCCCTAGAGACTCGGTCTCAAAAAAAAAAAAAGTAGCCAGGCACGGTGGCACATGCTTGTAGTCTCAGCTACTTGGGAGGCTGAGATGGGACTCTAGGAAGACAAAAGGTATTTCTTGTTTTCTAAGTTGTTTTACATTTTTGTAATGGTAGCCTTTGGAACGTTAAGACCAGTCCCATGTCAGATTTAGTCAACTACAATTTGGCAAGGTAAAGCTGAATTCAAGGGATGAGAGAGTCTTCTTGACTACCTTTCCTTCCTGTGCCACAATCTCAATTGAGAGTATTTGTAGGTTTCAGGAAATCTGTATTAGTCATGGTTCTTCAGAGAAAGAGAACACCGTGTGTGTGTGTGCGTGCGCGTGTGTGCACGCATGCATGCATGTGCATAAAGAGAAAGAGAGAGATTTTAAGCAATTAGTTCACATGACTGTAGAGGTTGACAAGTCCAAAATCTGCAAGATGGGCTGACAGCCTGGAGCTCCAGTAAAGAGCTGATATGGTAGTTCAAGCCCAAAGGCCATCAGGCTGGGAACCTAGAGAAGAGCCAATGTTGCAGTTCAAAGGCCATCTGTTGGCAGAATTCCTTCTTACCTGGGATAGGTCAGTCTTTTGTTCTATTCAAGTCTTCAACTGATTGATGAGGTCCACCCACATGATGGAGGGCAATGCTTTATTCGAAATCCACTAATTTAAATGTTAATTTCATCCAAAAGCACCCCTCACAGAAACATCTAGAGTTATGTTTCACCAAATATCTGGGCATTGTGGCCCAGCCAAGTTGACATATAAAATCCATCATCACATCCTCTAGAAGAAGCCCAGTCTCCTAAGAAATGTATAGGATGGAGGAAAAGAGAAAAATAAAGTCTCAGTTGTTAGCTTGCAATGAGTGGATACAATAGAGGTTCCCAAATTTCTTCCTTACCACTCCTTAGGAACGGCTTGTTAACTGGGAAGTTTAGACAAATAGGTAGGCCTAGGACTCTAAGTATTTTACAGGGTTCAAGATTTACAAGCTGTGCCTCTTTCTTTTCCTTTTTTTTCAAGACGGAGTCTTGCTCTGTCACCCAGGCTGGACTGCAGTGGCTCAGTCTTGGCTCACTGCAACCTCTGCCTCCCGGGTTCAAGCAATTCTCCTGCCTCAGCCTCCCACGTAGCTGGGATTACAGGCACCCGCCATCACACCTGGCTAATATTTGTATTTTTAGTAGAGACGAGGTTTCACCATGTTGGCCGGTCTGGTCTTGAGCTCCTGACCTCATGATCTGCCTGCCTCAGTCTCCCAAAGTGCTGGGATTACAGGCGTGAGCCACTGTGCCTGGCCTGTGCCTTTTTCTTGAATTTTTCTTCTTAAGGGGTCAGGGTGCATTATGGAAGTTTGTCAGAATAAAGGGATGTGGAAAGAGTAAGTAACTCAATCTGCAAGAATTATGTGCTGATTTCAACTTTATAATACTTTCAAAAAATGCAATGTTGTCCATTTATTAAAAATAGTGAAGATAATCAATAATTAGGGGCATGGAAAAGCAGTGAAAACAGCACAATACTGTATCTATAAAATGTTGATGTTTGTCTGTGCCATTGGTAAATGGTGTTGGTCGGGGGAAGGTTGAGTCTCTTATGCATTGAGACTTTGGGGTGATGTGTAGTGATTTCCATATGGCTGGGCCTAGGACCAAGCTCCTTGCCTGAGTTGAAGGTAGAAGTAGAAGTTCCTTGAAAGAAACAGAACTAATTCTGTTTGCTGATGAAGATTCATCTGTGCATGGTAAAAACACAGCCTCAGACACAAATATAGTGTCATAAAAAATGTTAATGTTAAAACATTATATGTACATTTTTTCTTTTTTTTTTTTTTTTGAGATGGAGTTTCACTCTGTCACCCAGGCTGGAGTACAGTGGTGCGATCTCAGCTCACTATAACCTCTGCCTCCCAGGTTCAAACGATTCAGCTGCCTCAGCCTCCCGAGTAGCTGGAATTACAGGTGCCTGCTACCATGCCCAGCTAATTTTTGTGTTTTTTAGTAGAGACAGGGTTTCACCATGTTGGCCAGGCTGGTCTTGAACTCCTGACCTTAACTGATCTGTCTGCCTTGGCTTCCCAAAGTACTGGGATTACAGGTATGAGCCACTGCACTCGGCCCCCACCTCTCTCTCTCTCTCTTTTTTTTTTTCTTTAAATAGAGACAGGGTCTTGCTATATTGCCCAGGCTGGTTTCGAACTTGTGGACTCAGGCAATCTTCCTGTATTTGCCTCCCAAAGTGCTGGGATTACAGGCATGAGCCACCACGCCCAGCCAAAACATTATATATTTGAACAAAAATCATGAGAGAACACAAAGATGCTTGCTGTGGTTTGAATATGTCTCTCAAAGTTCATATGTTGGAAATTTGATGCCCCATGTGGTGGTGTTGGGAGGTGAGCCTTAAAGGGAGGTGTTTGAGTCATGGGGGCACCACTCTTATGAATAGGTTAATGCTATTATTGAGGGAGTGGGTTTGTTATTTCAGTAGTGGGTTCCTTATTAAAAGACAAGTTCTGGCCCCCTCTTGGGTGCTTTCTCTCTCTATCTCTTTGCCCTTCCACCATGGGATGATGTAGCAGGAAAGCCGTTGTCAGATGCTAGTCCCTCAATCTTGGACTTCCCATTCTCCAGAACTGTGAGGAAATAAATTTCTGTTCTTCATAAATTACTGAGTCTGCAGTATTTTGTTACAGTAGCACATAATGGACTAAGACTATACTAATGGGTATGAACTTTCTTTTCGGGGTGATGAAAATATTCTAAAATTGATTGCAGTGGTAGCTGCACAATTCTGTGAATATACTAAAATCCATTGCATTGTATACTTTAAGTTGGTTAATTATATGATATGTAAATTGTATATCAATAAAACCATTAAAACAGAAAAAGAACAGAGATAAAAGGATTTGTTAAAATAGTGTTGTAGAATTTGGGGTAAACTTTCTTATATTTTAACTTTTGTGTAATAATAAATGATTATTTTAATTTAGAAGGGGTTCTTTGTGCCACTGAGATTTCAGCATTTCTTTTTTATTTAATGCATGCCTATTTCTCTTTTTTCTTCTTCATATGCACACTGTTGTATAATCTTTTTGTGTATATTATATAAAAAATGCAAACCCATTTTTTCCTGAATAATGTTGATATAACATTTTTAACAAGTTAATTTGAGAGGATGATGATGTATAAGTTTATGGGTTTTAGGATTTATGAATTTGTGGGTCTCAGTTTTTGATATTTCCAAACTGGCTTTTTTAGAAAGCAATAAGAACCAGACACCAAAGTAAAACATAATAAAGAGAAACAAAATATTATTTTGTATTCTTTCTATTTCACACCCAAAGAGGGATGTATTTCAGAGCCTCTTCAGTAAATAATGCCATTTCTTTCAAAATTAATATTTGAGTTCTCACAGAAGACAAGAACAGGCCTTGTAGTAAGCAGTGAAGGACACTGAATCTCATTTTTAATGTCCAGACAATACCAGGGTTGTGAATAGAAAGAAAAGAGCTGTCCATGTTGGTGGCCTACTGCCTCTTACCCCCAAATTGATTGAACATCTTTGCAGTTTTTGTTCTGGTTCCCTGTACCTGGATCTTCTCTGTGGGTCATCATCAATAAGGTGTTCTCTTTGCCCAAGACAGGCTGGTTGGGCTCACCCTGAGAGCTGCTTTGAAGAGGATGTGTGGAAATATTTTTTTCTTTTTTTGAGACGGAGTCTCACTCTATCGCCCAGGCTGGCATGCAGTGGCATAATCATACCTCACTGTAGCCTCGACTTCCTGGGCTCGAGTGATTTTTCCACCTCAGCCTTCTGAATAACTGGGAGTACAGGTGCGCACCACCACGCCCGGCTAATTTTTGTATTTATTTGTAGAGACGGGGTTTCGCCATGTCACCTGAGCTGGTCTCGAACTCCTGGACTCAAGGGTTCCGTTCACCTCGGCCTCCCAAAGTGCTGGGATTACAGGTGTGAGCCACCGCGCCCAGGCTACAATTGTTATACAATTTTTTTTTTTTTGGCGGTAATTTTTACAATTTTCAATATCAGGCATAGGAGGAGAGGAGTAAGAGGCCCAAGAGGGCTGCAGACTGGCAGGGAAGGTGAAGAATTGGAGGGTAGACCACTAACGATAACAGAGGAAATAAAGGTAGATGGTTGGCTAAGAATAATGGGAGAGGGATTGACGAAAGAAGGATGGGCTGAGGGAGGGATGTGATGGTGGAGGCCAGTGTGACCGAGGGGAGGAGAAAAGTGAAAGAAGCAGAGTGGGATAGCGTCCTGGGAAGGGAGTGAAGGAGGTCGGTGGACCGCTAAGGGTTAGACTCCTAGAGGCGGGAGAGCGGGCGCGGGGTTAAGGGGCGTGAGCAGCGCATGCGCTGGAAGCACACTGCGGCGATTCTGGAGCGGTTGTGCTTTTCTGGCTTCAGCGTTGCGGCTCAAGGCACAGTTGGTCATGTGCCTGCTGTCCATTGCCGCTAAGGCCTGCTGCTGCCATTCAGGCGTCTCTCTCTCTCTCTTTCATGCCGCTCTCTCCACCCCATCTTGGGACGGCCGGCTCTAAGAATTCCTGCTACGACACTGAATTCAACCAGGAGGTAAAGGAACGATGTAGGGGAAGAACAGAACATGGAGGGCGGCGGAGGGAACTTGGGCCAGGAAGATCCTTAATTTGTTCATTTTTCCAGTTCACGGGAGGAAAAAATGGAATCCGTTACAGGCCCCAGTTTTCCAAAAGGATGTTGAGCATTTGCTTCCCATTGTGAAAGGAATGCGGACTCCTTACCTCTAACTAGAGTCAAGGCACCTGAGCATCGGTGTTTTCCATAATGTTCCCTGTTTAAAACATTTGTGGTTCGTCATTTGTAGCAGATGTATTTAAAGGGCGAGGCCTTAGGATTATGTTCAGCCGATGGTTTATGAGAGTTTCCCTTGCCTTTGTTCAGGTTGACTGGTCTTATGTGAATCCCGGGGTACTCTAGCCCCCTCCCTTGGAGTTTAGACCCATTCCATCTAGATCTGGGATTCACTCTGATCACCTGCAACGCCTTCTTTCCCCAATTCAACTTCCCTAGTTTATCGCTTCTACCCGCAGTAGGGAAGGCTGGTAATGGCTCTCCTTGGGCACTGGGGCAGAACAGTGGCGAGAAACACGTCCACATAGCATCAGGCATGCATACTGTATACAAATAGGAGCAAGAAGGGAGAGGACTAGCGGGGTGCGCAGGGTATTTGAGAGGCTGCATGAGGAGGCGCGGCGCCGAGGGGCGGCGCTCAAGCTAACAGTATTTGAGAAGAACTGAGTTAAGGGGAGGGGCTCCAGTGGGTGGCGGGGAGAGGGAGGCACGCATGCGCAAGACTTGAATGGAGTAGGGGTTGGAGGTTTGGAAGGTCAGGAAGGGAAGGACTCGCAGGCATATTTACGAACGCAAAGTTGCTAGGAGTTGGTACCAGCAGTTGGGAGGTAGAGGTGGAGCTCATGCGTATTTGAGACAACATCTTGAAGGTTGGGGAGAACGGTAAGGAGGAAGCGGCGCGCATGCGTATTTCAGACGGAGTGCCGGGGAGGGGAGGCGCTCAGCGTTCGGGTAACTAAGGTTGCAAAATGGCGAGGGGGGAGGTAAGCTGTTTTTGCTTGGCCATCTTGGGCTAGCAGGCCCTGCAGAGAACTACCTTTTTAGCTGAGTGAAGGGATCAGTCAACCTGAGTTGGAGTTCTCCTATGCTGTGGCCAGATCCACTAGAAATTAAGCCAGAATCTTAGCCTCTCACTGGCCTATCGGTAAGTGGGTTCAAAAATGAGGAGGCGATGATGACTCTGCAAAAGGTTGCGGCAGCTGGCGGTGCGTAGGAAATGCGTAAAAAGGGAGCACTTGGAGACAGGCCACATTTGGGCAGTACGCATTCGGAGGACTCTCTCTGGCTTTCCGATCTTGGGTCTCTGTACTTGGCTCTGAATACAGTCATCCCATCAGAGTAGCAAAACACTGTGGTTGTAGTGTGAGAATCTAATGTTAATGTTGGCCGAAAGCCCTTGATTTTCTCCCCTGAGAACATAGGCGTGAGGGTTTGGATGTGTTTCCAAATGCTTGTTACTCTTTGCTGTAAACCTGGAATTTGGACCTATGGCTGCCTGGGACTCATACTGTCGTGGAGAAAGATAGAAAAGTAGTTAATGGCAGTGGTGGTATGAAGGTGACCTGGGCTTTCACCCTTTCCTTTATTTTTTCTTCTGTAGAACTTTCAGCACGGTTTTGTCAAGGGGGAAGATTAGAGTTTCTATTTTAAAGGCAGATGTACTGTCATGACTCTCTGAAGACTTGCTGTGAATCGCTAAAACTAGTAAGTTAGCACTTAGATACAGATACATAGTTAGAAAGGGCACAGGATTAAAAAGTGAAAAAAACATCTTTTTCCAATAATCCTAGCTATGATTTCATGATGGTCCTTTTCCTTCTCTGGACCTATTTCTCTCTCTCGCTCACTTCTTTATTTCCTTTTAGACAGAGTCTTGCCCCGTCGCCCAGGCTGGAGTGCGGTGGCGCGATCTCAGCTCACTATAACCTCCGCCTCCCGGGTTCAAGCGATTCTGATGCCTCAGCCTCCCAAGTATTAGCTGGGGTTACAGGTGCGCGCCACCACGCCCGGCTAATTTTTGTATTTTTAGTAGAGATGGGGTTTTGCCATGTTGGTCAGGCTGGTCTCGAACTCCCGGCCTCAAGTGATCCGCCCGCCTCAGCCTCCCAAAGTGCTGGGATTACAAGCGTAAGCCACCACGCCCGGCCACTGGGCCTATTTCTCTATCTGTAATAATGATTAAATGTCAATAGCACTTACTACGTTTGAGGTTCTGGTCTGCGTGCTTTTACATAGGCCGTAAATCATTTGGTACTCTCGACCATCTTACGAAACAGCAGTACTGTTATTAAGTTTTTACAAATGAGAAATTTGAGGGACACGAGACTAATTTGTTCAAGGCTTTACAGCCAGTTGAATGGCTGAGACAGGGTTTTTATCCAGGTGGGATGGCTCCAGAAGCCTGTGCTCTTAAGCATTATGCTTTATTCCCTAAAAAGAGGAGGCGAATTTAAAGGAACTTTCTTTTATGATTTCAAAATCTGTTTGTAACTAACCAAAGCCATTTGAGAAAGAAGACCTGTTTTCTGTTTCTGACTGTGCAGACTACAGGGTTACATACCTAGGAGACAAAAGGTAAAGAATTGTTGATTTGGTGCCTAGTGGGGTGGCTATCCTTAACTACCCTTGTCTTCTGTGCTTTTTGTTCTGCAGAGGGTCTAAAATGGCCGACTGCGGCAGGCTGGACACACCCTTCTTGTTTTGCCTGATTTTCTGTCTGCTCTAACGCTTTGAAACGTCTAACCAGTCATTTGCTGCAGTACATGTTTTTTTTTAACCCATTATTAATATTTCGCCGTGTTGATCCAAATATACAATAGTGATGGAAAGGTTATTGTCTTTTTTCTTGTAATAAAAGACTGAAAATACATTTGTTTCATTTTTATTATTTGCTTAGGATACATTCGTGGAAGTGGAGTTAGTACATCAAAGGGTATGAACATTTTAAACTCTCAGTGTCTATTGCCAAACTTCTTCCCAAAAAGGTTGTATCAATTTTTACTCATACAAGCGCTGAATGTTGTTGTTTGTTAATTTTTAATGGATAAAAACCAGTATTAATTTTTCATTTGCTTATTAGTTTGGATTTTCTTCCTCCATATATATCTCAGCAGTTTTCTTTCATGTAATGATAGTTCATATCTTATGTTGATTTATGCGTTGAAGTTTTAGTTTAGTGTTTATTATTATGTTTGAGTGTGTTCTGTAAATAAAGATTACTCAGACTTTTGTAATGTTATAAATACCTACTCCATGTTATTGTTTGCCTCTTAATTTTTGTCTTTAAATTTTTGGTTAGTAGAGATTTGAAATTATTTGGCAAATTTGTCTTCTATTTTGTGATTTTTTCTTCTATTGTTTAAATTTGAATAGCTCCCTCAGTCTAGAAATTTGATAAATTTCGTAACTTTGCTTGAGGATAACTATCAAGCATGGGAGAAAAAACATCCATAATTTCACTACCCAGAGAGAACTATTGTTAATACATTTATTCACTTCATTCTGTGCATTTTTCTATGCAGTTGATAATATATGTGTACTATTTTATATTGTGTTTTGTTTTTAACATTATAACATGCGTATGTTCATGTTAAACATTCTTTATAATTGTCAGTGTTTCATGATGTTCTGTTGTATGGAAGTATTTTATAGATTTTCAGTATTTTAAATTATGTAATGAATATCTTTTCATTTGGTTTTTATTATTCATCTATTTTGGGTTGTTATCGAAGAGACTTCTAGAATTAGTTATTTGTCAAAAGATTTGAACATTATAAAGAATTGGCATAGTTACTTTTCAAAAAATTAATGTCAGTTTTTGTACCCAGTCGTTTAGGTACTTATAAAAAAGTGTTTTTGCTTTTTTTTTGCTGACTCCATATGTAAATGAATGAATGGTATCTCTTCGTTTTTTTGTTTTGTTTTGTTTTTTTTGAGACAGGCTCTCCCCTTATTGCTCAGGCTGGAGTACAGTGGCGTGATCATGGCTCACTGAAGCCTCGACTTCCAGGGCTCCAGAGATCCTCTTACCTCAGCCTCCTGAGTAGTGGGACTACAGGTGTGTGCCACTATGTCCAGCTAATTTTTTTTTTTTTTTTTTTGAGACGGAGTCTTGCTCTGCCGCCCAGGCTGGAGTGCAGTGGCCGGATCTCAGCTCACTGCAAGCTCCGCCTCCCGGGTTCACGCCATTCTCCTGCCTCAGCCTCCCGAGTAACTGGGACTACAGGCGCCCGCCACCTCGCCCGGCTAGTTTTTTTTGTATATTTTAGTAGAGACGGGGTTTCACCATGTTAGCCAGGATGGTCTCGATCTCCTGACCTCGTGATCCGCCCGTCTCGGCCTCCCAAAGTGCTGGGATTACAGGCTTGAGCCACCACGCCCAGCCTGTCCAGCTAATTTTTAAATTTTTTTGTAGAGATGGGATTTTGCCATGTTGCTCAGGCTTGTCTTGAACTCCTGGGCTCAAGTGAGTCTCCCATCCCGGCTTCCCAAAATGCTGGGATTACAGGGGTGAGCCACCACACCTGGCTGATGTCTTTGTTTTGTGATACAGTTCTTTTATTATTTGGTGAGGCTGGACTTCAGATCTTAATTACTAGCTCTTATTTCCTTTTGTGAATTATTCAATTTGTGCCTGAATGTTATTTGTAAGTTGCAAATGTCATTTGTTGCAGATATGCTCCCAGTAATATTTGTTGCCATTGAGTCTGAAGAAATGTTTGCAGTTCCAGAATAACTGCTGTGTGGATACATGTCTGGTTCTTGGTAGCCATTTTGAGATAACATTTGTCTGACCTCTTATCTTATTTTTGTTTTTATTTTTAGAGTGTAGGTCTTGCCCAGGCTGGTCTTGAACTCCTGGGCTCAAGTGATCCTTCTGCCTCGGCCTACCAAAGTGCTGGGATTACAGGCATGAGCCACCTTGCCTGGCCTTGTCTGACCTTTAAACAGAAATCCATTGCTTTTTATCTAAAAGGAAAGCACTTTTGAGTACTGTGTAACAGTGGTGCTTCCTGGCTCTGGGCATGGGGAGAAGACAGGGCAACATTTTGTCCCTAATGAGAAACTAATTTAGACAAGAAACAAAACAGTGGTCTCTTCTCCCGCATCCATTCAGGGACTGGTCTTATTTTAAATATTTGAGTGGCCTGAGGGAGGATATAGGCAGGTAGTGAAATGTCCACTTTTATGCATACTGTTAAATGCTTTGGGGATGTGAAATGCATTAAGGAACACACTAGCATGTGAGAAGGCACCAGGAGTTGTCTAATTGGCAGAAAGGAACAGTGTACAGACAAGAGCAGTGTAATAACTTTAGGGGAAAATAATATGTTAAGCTTATTAAATAACAGCCTCATAGAGACATTGGGTCCCAAAACAGTGATCTCAGTATAACTGTCAACAACTTGCTGATGTTTTCAGCCCTATTTGCTGGTCAGAGACAAAAAAGCCATTAAAGGCCGGGCGCGGTGGCTCAAGCCTGTAATCCCAGCACTTTGGGAGGCCGAGACGGGCGGATCACGAGGTCAGGAGATCGAGACCATCCTGGCTAACACGGTGAAACCCCGTCTCTACTAAAAAATACAAAAAACTAGCCGGGCGAGGTGGCGGGTGCCTGTAGTCCCAGCTACTCGGGAGGCTGAGGCAGGAGAATGGCGTAAACCCGGGAGGCGGAGCTTGCAGTGAGCCGAGATCGCGCCACTGCACTCCAGCCTGGGTGACAGAGCCAGACTCCGTCTCAAAAAAAAAAAAAAAAAAAAAAAAAAAAAAGCCATTAAAAACCTAGGTATTATTAGGCCGGGCGCGGTGGCTCAAGCCTGTAATCCCAGCACTTTGGGAGGCCGAGACGGGCGGATCACGAGGTCAGGAGATCGAGACCATCCTGGCTAACACGGTGAAACCCCGTCTCTACTAAAAAATACAAAAAACTAGCCGGGTATGGTGGCGGGTGCCTGTAGTCCCAGCTACTTGGGAGGCTGAGGCAGGAGAATGGCGTGAACCCGGGAGGCGGAGCTTGCAGTGAGCTGAGATCCGGCCATTGCACTCCAGCCTGGGCGGCAGAGCGAGACTCCGTCTCAAAAAAAAAAAAAAAAAAAAAACCTAGGTATTATTAAGAAAGGTATGAGACACAGAAAAATGCCATTCTATCTTTGTGTAAAACTGTTACAGTGGTAATAACTATTACAGTGGTAATCTTACCTCAAGGAGTCTGTTATTATCACTCACACGATTTTGAAAAGGGAGTGGGCAGAGTGTGTTACCTCTCTGTTTCATTTTTCTTGTTTATAATACATAGGTGAATTAGATATTCTCAAAGGTCTTGGAGGGGTCTAATTCTGGTTTCCTGAAACTGAATGTTATTTCTAGTTTAGAGAATCTGTTTAATTATGTTTATTAAATAAACTATTCTAACATTCCTTTTTTTTTTTTTTTTGAGACGGAGTCTTGCTCTGTAGCCCGGGCTGGAGTGCAGTGGCCGGATCTCAGCTCACTGCAAGCTCCGCCTCCCGGGTTTACGCCATTCTCCTGCCTCAGCCTCCGGAGTAGCTGGGACTACAGGCGCCCGCCACGTCGCCCGGCTAGTTTTTTGTATTTTTAGTAGAGACGGGGTTTCACGGTGTTAGCCAGGATGGTCTCGATCTCCTGACGTCGTGATCCGCCCGTCTCGGCCTCCCAAAGTGCTGGGATTACAGGCTTGAGCCACCGCGCCCGGCCTATTCTAACATTCCTACTCTGATCTGTATATTATCTATTTTGTATTTAATAGCATTCTAACTTTTTTTTTTCAGTGAAGGATGAGGATTATTGGATTTAGAAGTGCCAAATGAGCTGTTACTTATTGCTTTTTGCTATCCAGTTACACTGGGTTAATCCAGTTAGTTGTAAGCTCCCATTTTTCAGCATTTTGCTAGCTGTAGATATTAAACCAGGCTCATGTGAGTAGTAGGGTGGGGAGGTTAAGAGGAGTATATAAGCAAAAAGGGAAAAAACCCCCCTCATGTTTTAGAAGAGGGGGTTGAGAAGTTCCTTTATTGGAAGTCTGTGCACGGAAGTCCCATTTTACATCATGCCAGTGTCTAGTTCCCAATTCCATCTATGGCCAGGGGTTAGGGAAAGC